>NC_137772.1:117060949-117719962 GCF_963455305.1 Plecotus auritus
CTGCTATAAAGAACTCAATAGAAAGCATTAACAGTAGACTGGAAGAAGCAGTAGACCACATCAGTGAGCTAGAAGACAAGGTAGAAAAAAATACTCAAGCAGAGCAGCATCTAGAAAAAAAAAAACTTAAAAAACAGGAGGAGACCCTAAAGGAACTTTGGGACAACACAAAACATAACAACATCTGCATAATAGGGGTACCAGAAAGAGAGGAAACTGAGCAAGAAATAGAAAATCTGTTTGAAGAAACATGACAGAAAACTTCCCTGATATAGGGAAGAAACAACTCACACAAATCCAAGAAGCCCACAGAGTCCCAAACAAAATGAACCCCAAAAGACCAACAACAGGGTACATTATAATTAAATTGGCAAACACCAATGACAAAGTAAGAATATTAAAAGCGGCCAGAGAGACACAGAAAGTTACCTACAAAGGATCCCCCATCAGACTAGTGACTTATTTCTCAACAGAAACACATCAGGCCACAAGGAAATGGAATGGAATATACAAAGTCATGCAAAGGAAGGGTCTGAATCTAAGAATACTGTACCCAGCAAGGCTATCAATCAAAATTGAGAGGGAAATCATGAGCTTAACAGACAAAAAAGGACTAATGGAGTTTATTATCACCAAACCAGCAATGCAAGAAATGCTAAAGGGTCTGCTGTGAAAAGAAGAAAAAGGAAGTGAAAAGGAACACAGGCATAAAGCATAAAAATGGAGACAAACAAGTACCTGTCAATAACAACTTTAAATATAAATGGATTAAATGCCCCAATTAAAAGATATAGGGTAGCTGAGTGGATAAGAAAACATGATCCATATATCTGCTGTCTACAGAAAACCCACCCCAGAAAAGAGGACTCACACAGACTGATGTTGAAGAGATGGAAAAAGGTTTTTCAGGCGAATGGAAATGAAAAAAAAAAAAGCTGGGGTAGCAATACTTATATCTGACAAATTAGATCTCAAAGTGAAGGATATAACAAAAGATAAGGAAGGCCACTTCATAAAACTAAAGGGAGCAATCCAACAAGAAGAAATAACTCTGGTAAACATATATGCACCCAATACAAGAGCACCCTAAAAACAAAAAATAAAAATTCTGGAAGCTATCAAGGGAGAGATTGACAGCAATACAGTCATAGTAGGGAATTTTAATACCCCACTATCACCATTGGACAAATCCTGTAAAACAAAAATCATCAAAGAAACATCAATCCTAAAAGACTCACTAGATCAGATGGAATTAATTGACATCTTCAGAATATTTCACCCCAAAGCCATAGAATATACATTCTTCTCAAGTGCACATGGGTCATTTTCAAAGATAGACTATATATTGGGTCACAGGCAAAGTCTCTTCAAATTCAAGAAGATAGAAATCATATCAAGCATCTTCTAAGACCACAATGGCATAAAACTAGAAATCAACTACAATAAAAACAATAAAAAATTAAACACCTGGAGACTAACTAGAATGCTTTAAACAATGACTGGCATTCCAGAGAGATCAAAGAAGAAATAAAAAGCATCATGGCAACAAACGACAATGAAAATACAACAATCCAAAAATCTATGGGACACAGTGAAAGCAGTCTTGAGAGGGAAGTTCATAGCTCTACAAGCCTACAGCACAAAACAAGAAACAATGGTAATAAATTATCTAAACCTACAACTCAAATGTTAGAAAGATAGCAACAAGAAAAGCCCAGCGTAAGCAGAAGAAAGGAAATAATAAAGATCAGAGTAGAGATAAAAGAAATAGAGACTAAAAAAAATACAAAAGATCAACAAAACCAAGAGCTGGTTCTTTGAAAGGATAAACAAGATTAATGAACCTCTAGCCAGGCTCACCAAGAACCAAAGAGAGAGAACACAAATAAACAAAATCAGAATAGAAAGAGTTGAAATAACAACCGATCCCATAGAAAAACAAATGATTTTGAAAAAAATACTATAAACAACTCTATTCCAACAAAATGGACAACCTAGATGAAATGGACATATTCCTAGAAAAATACAAGCTCCCAAAACTGAATCAAGAACAATCAAAAAACCTAAATAGGCCAATAACTACTGAAGAAATTGAAACAGCGATAAAAAATCTTCCAGCAAACAAAAGCCCTGGTCCTGACACCTTTACAGGGGAGTTCTACCAAGCATTCAAAGAAGAACTAAACCTATTCTCCTCAGACTATTCTAAAAAATTCAAGAGGAGGGCACACTTACTTTCAAGCTCTTTCTATGAAGCCAGCATTACCATAATCTCAAAACCAGATAAAGACACCACACACAAAAAGAGAGAGAGAAATACAGGCCAATATCCTTGATGAAAATCCTCAACAAAATTCTAGCAAATCGGATTCAGCAATACATTAGAAAGATCATACACCATGACCAAGTGGGATTTTTTTCGGGGATGCAAGGTTGGTACAATATTCTCAAATCAATAAATGTGATACATCACATAAACAAAATGAGAGACAAAAATCACATAATCATATCAACTGACGCTGAAAAAGCATTTGACAAAATCCAACACCCTTTCTAGATAAAAACTCTCAACAAGGTAGGAATAGAAGGATCATACCTCAACATAATAAAGGCCCTATATGACAAACCTACAGCCAACATCATACTCAATGGGCAAAAACTAAACTCATTTCCCCTAAGAACAGGAACAAGACAAGGATGCCCACTTTCACCACTCCTGTTCAACATAGTATTAGAAGTACTAGCCATAGTGATCAGACAAGAAGAAGAAATAAAAGGCATCCAAATTGGAAAAGAAGAAATAATACTGTCCTTATTCGCAGATGACATGATACTATACATAGAAAACCCCAAAGACTCCATCAAAAAACTACTAGACCTAATTAATGAACTTGGCAATGTAGCAGGATACAAAATTAATGCCCAGAAATCTTTGGCCTTTTTATACACCAATAATGAACTCACAGAAAGAGAAATTTAAAAAACAATCCCATTTACCATTGCACCAAAAAATTAAGATACCCAGGAATAAACTTAACTAAGGATGTAAAAGACCTGTACTCGGAAAACTATAGGACACTGAAAAAGAGACAGAAGAAGACACAAACAAATGGAAGAACATACCATGTTCATGGGTTGGTAGAATCAACATCATTAAAATGTCTATTCTAACCAAAGCAATCTATGGGTTCAGTTCAATCCCCATTAAAATACCAATGGCATATTTCAAAGATCTAGAACAAACTGTCCAAAAATTTATCTGGAATATAAAAAGACCCCGAATAGCCACAGCTATCCTGAGAAAGAAGAACAAAGTTGGAGGGATCACAATACCAGACATCAAACTATATTACCAAGCCACGGTTCTCAAAACTGCCTGCTACTGGCACAAGAACAGACATATAGATCAATGGAACAGAACAGAGAACCCAGAAGTTGACACAAGCCATTATGCTCAATTAATATTTGACAATGGAGGAAAAAGCATATAATGGAGTCAAGACAGTCTCTTCAATAAATGGTATTGGGAAAATTGGTCAGATACATGCAAAAAAGTGAAACTTGATCACCAGCTTACATCATATACAAAAATAAACTCAAAATGGATAAAGTACTTAAATGGGAAACTATTAAAATCTTAGAAGACTCCATAGGCAGCAAAATATCAGATATATGTTGTAGCAATGTTTTTACTGATACACATCTTAGGCAATGGAAACTAGGGAGAAAGTAAACAAATGAGACTACATCAAAATAAAAAGCTTCTGCACAGCAAACGAAATCATCAAGAAAAACAACAAGAAAGCCCACTGCATGGGAGAATATATTTGCCAATGCTATCTCTGAGAACGGTTTAATCTCCTAAATTACTGGGAACTCATACAACTTAACAAAAGGAAGCTAAACAATCCAGTCAAAAAATGGGCCAAGGTCCTAAATTGCCAGGGTCTTTCTCAGCATCTACAAGGATTCAGGAATCTGGAGAAGGGGCTGCAGGTAAATTAATAAAGAGACTAGAAATGAAATATAAATTTGGAATACATGGGGGAGCCAGAGAAGGCTTAGCTTTAGTAACTAAGTTCTCTCTGAATCTCCGGACCCAGGGCTTTTTATTCACACATTTTTGCCCTAAAGCAAAGCAAATACACTTATCCAAGGTAAAGTTTGGTAAGCAATAAAGTGTCAGGTTGGGGGAACTGCCTTCAGCTGTTCAGCTGTTTGGCCAGCAGCAGGTAATAACATGTAGATTTTCAGGTTTGGGGAAATGCTGTCTGGCAGTAAGCAATAGTATGTATCTTCAGCCCTGCTGAAGCTTCAAGGTTCACCAACCTTTTGATGAACTTTTTGCATTTATGACCTGCTAAAATTAACCCCCACCACTAAATAAACACTTTTGAAAAGAGGACATACAGAAGGCCAAGAGACTTATGAAAACATGCTCTAAGTCATTAATCATCTGAGAGATGCAAATCAAAATGACAATGAGATAACATCTCATACCTGTCAGAATGGCTATCATCAACAAATCAAGAAATGGCAAGTGCTGGCAAGGATGTGGAGAAAAAGGAACCCTCTTGCACTGCTGGTGGGAATACAGATGGTGCAGCCGCTGTGGAAAACAGTATAGCATTTCCTCAAGAATTTAAAAATGGAACTGTCATTTGACCCAGTAATACCACTTCTAGGAATATATCCTAAGAAAACAGAAACACCAATCAGAAAGGATATATGCACATCTATGGTCATAGCAGCACAATTTACAATAGCTAAGATGTGGAAACAGCCTAAGTGCCCATCAGCAGATGAGTGGATTAGAAAACATTGGTACATCTACATAATGGAATACTACGCTGCTATAAAAAAGAAGGAACTGTTACCATTTGCAACAGCATGGATGGGCCTGGAGAGCATTATGCTAAGCGAAATAAGCCAGTTGGAGAAAGATAAATATCGGATGATCTCACTCATATGTGGGATTATAATGACCAACATAAACTGATTAACAAATATAGATCCAGAGACAAAGCAACACTGAACAGATTGTCCAACCACAGAGGGAAGGCAGGGGAGAGTGACTTGTATGCATGCATATTAGCATAACCAATGGACAGGGACACTGGAGTGGTAAAAGTTTGTCCTAGGGGGTGCAGGTGGCTGGGGAGGGGTCAGTCAGAGGGAGACATATGTAATATTTTAAACAATAAAAAAATGCACTGGTTAACATTAAGCAAATAAAAATTACTGTCTTTATTCTTCCTACATTCTTCTCCTGGACCAACTTCTGAGAACCTAGTGCCCCACTCATCTAACTTTTACTCCCCTATCCTGTCCTTCTCTTTTCCTGTCTCTCTGCATTCCATTTCTCCCAATAGGGATCAAAATCTTATTCTAGATAGATTTTTTTTAACCACCACTGTGCTGGGCATCTTTGGAAATCATCCCCATTTTATAACTACAAGGCAGCACATAGATTTAGCAATAGCAGCCTTGCCAACTGCATCTCCAAGAAAAAGAACAAGTCACAGAACAAATCTGGAGCAGCCTATCTTGGCTTGCTCAATGGTGTACATTGTGGCACAGACACTTACATTGGTGTGCAGCCCTGCTTTGTGTGAGATCTCTCTCTCTGCACAGACGTCCATGTGGTTACTCTTTCACCATCTCCCAAGAAAATGATGCTCTTACCCTCCCTGACATGTGCACTGCACTGGCTCAGATGCAGCCTGTTGCATACCTCCAGAGCCATATAGTCCACCCTTTCATGAATAATCACTTACCTGTGGAATCTAAAATTCGGCTTTAGTCATCAATAGGTGGGGAATGTCTTGTCATCAGCATCCTTTTGTTAAGATTATCACTTCACATCACTTCATTTTCATAAGAGAAAGACTGGATATTAAATTACCTTTCTCAAGACCAGCATTTCCCTGTGTTGGGTGAAAGTTCCTCAGCCAGGGACTTGACCCCTCTGGGTGTATGAAATTGGAAGAACATGTTAGGTAGGTGGGATACACTTTACCACGAAAAAAGTAGCCAAAAACTGGCTGGTTATTGGCACCTTATATTCACGCTCAAACAAAAGATGCCTCGTGCCAATTAGTGATGCTGTGCTGTACCATATTAACATAAGCAGGTTATATAAGGGTGTGCTTGGACAGTACATGCAGTGCTACTGCTGAGTCATTCTCCTTGTGCATGCATAGGGCAAAGGGGCCTTTAATATAGTAATACTGCTGTGCCTTGCCTGTGCACATGCATATGGCGAGTGAGCCTTAAACCTCCTGAGTACTCTGGTAAGAGCCCCCATACCCTGAAACCAGCCCATCACAGGGCAGCTGTTTACAGCTGCCTTTGTTTCCTCCACACAAAAGTTTTAGTGGAGAACAACTGACTGGAAAACTCACAAGGCAACAGCATCATCTGAAACACTCCTGAAAGCCCTTGAGCAGCAATGTTTCTTCATTTCTGGTAATGTAGCCTAATGCGGCACAAAGTTTGATTTCCAACACATGCATTAAGGTAGAGGAAATTATCTCCAAAGATATCCACAATTAGAACACATTTCCAAGGCCATCTTTGTGTCCTTAATCAGGTCTTTTCCCCAGCCAGGCTTCAGGTTGCTCAGACTCAGGAGGTGAAATATGTCATTCATCAAAAGTCCTGACTGCAAAGCACATCCAGTGTTGGGGGTCATAGTTGAGTGCAGTATGACTCACCAAAGCATAGCTAGGGGTCTAGGATGGGGACGATTGCTCAGGGAAATAAACAGAACATATTTACAGAGGACCATTTAGAAGACACCCTCGAGACATGAAATTGCTTTCTAAATCAAATGAAGTATGGGCCTTTACCTAACAGGCAGAGCTCAACTCAGACACCAGGAGCAGCAAAAAGAGGGTGGTGGACAGACACTTTAATTTTAAATCCTCCCTGTGTTCCCTTCCTCCCTCTAGGTCCTGTTATAGAACTCAACCTGTACAGAGAAAGAATAGTAGATGATGAGCCAAAGAGTATTTTCTTCATTTATAACCAAGAGCATTATAAACAAAAGGTGAGAATTATCTGAATGACTACCTATATGAAAACCAGGAAGCATAAAGAATACAGCTGCTCCAAGGATCTAGGTTACCATAGCCAATAATGAGGCTCAGGACACCCTTGCCAGTCTTCATATCAAGAGCTGTCTTGTCTGACATCTCTGCCTATGGTCAGCTGCTCACAGGCTTTGAGGAGGAAACACATGCTGGATCACAGCTTGGTGCACTGTAAGGAAGAGGACTCAGATGGCCTAAGCTATGGTTCTGGGTACCTGGCAGGAGGATTTTTATTTGTTTGTTTTTTCAATTACAGTTGATATTCAATATTATATTAGCTTCAGGTGTACAGCATAGTGGTTAGACATTTGTATGAAGTGATCCCCCGTAAGTCTAGTACCCACCTGGCACCATACATAGTTATTATAATACTAGAGGCCTGGTGCATGAAATTCATGCATGGAGGGGGGTCCCCTAAGCCCGGCCTGCACCCTCTCCAATCTGGGACCCCTCAGGGGATGTCCAACTGCTGGTTTAGGCCCAAAATCAGCAGTTGGATACCTCTCTCTCAAGCCAGGACCACTGACTCCTAACCACTCACCTGTCTGCCTGCCTGATCACCCCTAACCGCCTCTGCCTGCCTGCCTGATGCCCCTAACTTCTCCCCTGCTGGCCTGATTGCCCCTAACTGCTCTCCTTTGCCAACGTGATCACCCCTAACTGCTCTGCCTGCCTGCTTGATCACCCCTAACTGCTTTGCCTGCTTGCCTGATCACCCCTAACCACCTCTACCTTGGTCCCCGCCACCATGGCTTTGTCTGGAAGGACATCCAGAAGGACATCTGGAAGATGTCTGGTCTATCCAGTCTAATTAGCATATTACTCTTTTATTAGTATAGATGATTGACTATATTCCCTATGCTGTACTTTACATTCCCATGACTATTTTGTAATCGCCAATTTGTACTTTTAATACTCTCACCTTTTTTGACCCAACCCCCCTTCCTTCTGGCAATCCTCAGTTTGTTCTCTGTGTCTATGAATCTGTTTCTGTTTTGTTTGTTCATTTATTTTATTCTTTAGATTTCACCTGTAAGTGAAATCATATGCTACTTGTCTTTCTCCATCTGACTTATTTAATTTAGAATAATACTCTCTAGGTCCAACCATGCTTTCCCAAATGGTAATATTTCATTCTTTTTATGGCCAAGTAATATTCCATTGTATATATGTAACCACTTCTTCTTTATCCACTTATCTATTGATGGACACTCATGTTGCTTCCATATCTTGGCTGTTATAAATAATGCTGCAATGAACATAGGGATGTATATGTCTTTTTTAATTAATGTTTTGGATTTCTTCAGATATCCAGAAGTCCCATAACTAGACAAGTTTGATTCTGTATCTGCTGTGCTTTCTTATAATAATCTTCTGTGTATAAAGTTTTATGACACCAATATATGCTGGATTTCATCACTTACTAAAATTTTTTAATTTGTTTTTGGTTGCTATGACAAACAGTAGGGCCATTGTGGTGACTTTCTACAATGAGAAGAAAGATGATTGGACTTGTTTCTCATGTTGTGGTCACCAGAAAGTTCAGCACTGGCACAAACACACCAAATGCTCAGAACCAAAAGCTGGATGTTCACAGATGTAGCATCTGTGAAGATGGCCAGGCAAGTACAACATAAGGAAGTAAGCATAATGATGATTCAAAATTACACATCTGTGTTAACAAAGCACATCTGAAAATCAGGCACAAACAGCAGATGTATCCAGGAGAATGGTTGGTGTTTGAGGGTGCCCCACAGGGCACTGACCCTGGAGATGCGGGCTGCAACTGATTGAGTGCACTTATCCCCATTCTGTTCTGGAGGAACTATCCATGTTCAGGAACATTTATATAAGAGATTATGTGTCAAATTCCAACTTCATTTTTTCCCCCACATCCATGTCCCAGTCCACACCTTGAGGGATGGGTAGGTCAAGGGTGATTGGAGGGCATAGGAATGAAAGCAAGCAGCAGCCTGTGAAGGCCATCTAGGACACCAAGACTAGCCACTCAAACATCAGCCACCATTTCAGGTGGCACAAGAAGAGGCCTGTCACTCTACTATTGTATCAAAGAAATAAAAATGATAACACCCTGGGGTTGCCTCATCCCACTGGAAAAAAAAAATCTGAGCCCCTGGAATACTTGGGTGAAACCTTGTTTCCATTTGAAACCAGGAAGGACTGACACACCTTATTGAGATTTGCTAATCTCAATCAGGATTGAGAGATGATAAAATCCATGATTACCAGATCTGAGATGATCTGTACAGTTTTCAGACCCATTCCATTCATCCCTGTTTACAGTAATTTCTTCCCCTAAGGTCAACAGTAATCCATATGTCAGGAAGAGTTCCTGTTACCCCCAAAGCACAGGCTTGTGAAGTCAGTATTATGCTTTCTGCATATGATCTGTTTTACCTTCTGAACAAGGTAATGGTCTCTTTCAGGAATTAATTTTAAAGTAACTGTCTGCGATTTAAAGAGTGTATTTGAGAGGCAATATTGTCTAAGGGATAATAATGGTTGTCATTTATTGAGCACTCAATATTTGCCAGACACTTTGCAAAGAACTTAACATTTATTACCTCAATGAATTCCCACATCAATCCATGAGGGAGGTCATAGCATTATCCTTAATTTTAAGAATGATAAAATTGAGGCAAAGAGCATGTAAGTAACTTGGCTAAACTCTTATAGCAGGTAAGTGGCTCTGTGAAGATTCAAACCCATCTGTTTCAATTTGAAACAGGAACCAGGGTCACAGACATGGGTTTCACTTCTGAGCCCTGTATAAATGAATCCCTCTCCTTCTCCCTGAACCTCATTGTCAACTTATTTCAACTAAGATTTACATTTGTTGTCACTTTCAAGTCAAAGGTGTTCCTACTTGTCTGATTGAAGCCAAGTGGCAAATGTCTCAAAAATATTGAACTAACAAATGGGATTCTGAAACCTACATCACACACACACACACACACACACACACACACACACACACACACACAAAACCTGACTGTTGGGTTTACTTACTAAGAATCATGATTTTATAGAGAACACGGGAGTTCCAATATGCTAAGAATTGTATCCATTGTCACTCAGCTTGGAAATTATTGGCTTACAGTGAGTATCCAAGTTTGGAAGGCCCTAATGTTGGCTCAAAGACTGTACTTTTTTTGCCATCCATGGCTTCAATAACTACTTACAGGAAGGTTATGACAAATTTTTCATTTAGAAATCCTACCACCATTTCATAATATAAGTCCTAAGTTTAAATTATCATCTTGCTCCCAAGACTGACTCATCTTCCTAAATGCTTATGTCTGGGGATGTCAGGGCCATTTCTCCTGCACCAGATCCAGAAATTGGGGTCACTGTACACTTCTCCTTCTCAAACCCCCAGGGCTCCCTTCCATAGAAGCAGTGCTCATTAAGTCATTACTGACATTAAAACAAGGAAATCAGTACAGGCATTTATTACCTCAGGGACCAGAAGATTTTCCTATTGGTTTCAGAAAAGTTCAGCAAATGTCACTGAGACCATTGTATGGGAATCATTTTCAAAACATCTGCTGTGAAAATGCAGCAGCCCTTTACACAGCCTCCAAGGAGATCCTTCAGCCATATCCCTGGACATTGGGGCATCTTCTCACCCAGTGGAGAGAACTGCTGTCCTGGGCCCTTGGCCAAGTCCTTGACCACCCTCCTCTTCAGACCATGCCAACCAGGTTCTACCTGTAAATCCCCTTCAGTGGCCCTAAAAGAAATCTCAGTCAAAAGAACATTGTCCATTTCCCCCTGGGGTCAAGAACACAAAACCTGGAAGCTAACAGAAAATGACCAAGAACAACCCATAATTTATAGAATAGAATCCTATTAAACACTGGCTCTATGTTCAAGGGTAAGTTTGAGCAAGAACTGTCTCTAAAATAGGGCTAGAACTGGTCTGGGAGACATGGGCTGAGAATAACAAACAGTATCAGGGGGTGACGAGAGAAACATTTCAATACTATAGTAATAACTAAAATTTTATCTAACAAAGCAACAAAGTGATCCCCAAAATACTGAACCACATCAGCCTGGACTTTGGGAGTGTGGGGAGTTGTTAATTTTAGATCAAAGCTTTCAAAGATAAATACTATAGGGAAGGAGTCAGGCAAGGGGATGTAGGGGAGGTGAAACTGCACTTCTCTTTCTTTCTCCCTACTGTCCTTCCCAGGAGACTCCACTTCACACCACAGTAATCAGCAAGCCTCCTTCTTGGGAGGGCGGTAGAGGCCCAGCCTGGGCAGAGGTGGGCATTATGCTCTATTTCTTCCCCCCCAGAGGTCTGTGCTGAATACCTACCATGTGCCATGTTGCTCTGCATCTTCACTGTAACCCTGTGAGCCCCAATTTCACCTAAGAAACCCAGGCTCTGAGGGTTTAAGGGGCTTGTAAAAGATATCACAGGTAGACACAGAGGGGATAGGCTACCAGGTACACTTTGGCTGATCCTGAAAGCCATGGCGGGAATTGTTTTCAAATGCCATCACTTATTTTATGAAGTCCCTACAAGGTATTGTCAAATGTTAATAACACCAAGTCATTTAAGCCAGCAGTTCTCCAAGTGAGATCTGGGCACTATTCAGGGCCCTGAAATCCATTCAGGGAATCTGTGAAGTGAATGAAATCCTGTTGATTATAAAGTGTATCGTCTTTCTCACTTGTCTCACAAATGTGCAGTGATATTTCCAGAGGCGACATGCATGTGCTGGCAGTTGTGTTCTCATAGCAAATAGGATGTGTTCTTGGATATGTCCTTGTGGATTACATTTTTCTCAATTTCAATTTGTAAAATGACAAATGTTGACCGATATAACTCACATCAACAAAAGTTCTCTGACATTCCCAATAACTTTTAAGGGGGTAAAGGAGTCCTGAGACCATACAGACAGAGAATTTCCAACTTAAATAAACTGGATCAGATCCTTGATATACAGATTTCTTTAGATTTTTTTTGTGTGTGTGTCCACCTTTAATTCCTAAATGACCATACTAAAACGTGGAAATCCTATTTAATCTGAGGTAGATGTGGGTAAGTTCTGTAGTTTTCATAAGATGTTTATATTATGCATTTGTAATCTGGAGGTTTTTAAGAAATGAATCATAAAACCACTTCTTTAAACTGTCTCTCAGAAAACAGTAATGATAATAGCCTGTCAACCCTCATTTTTAAGCAGGTTATTGCAAACTTAGAAAATTTCTAGAAACATCATTTTTATTATTATTCTTAAGGTAGACGAAGAAATCTTCCCATAGTTTTGAAGTCTTGTCAGAAACCCTCACTTTCTTGATTTTGTCCTAACGATTTGCTGCAACTTTCACTTGATATGATTTTGCATTGCTAATCTTACACCACAGTCCCAGGTAGAGCAACATTTGAATGAATAGGGTTTGGATAGCAGGGTTTTAGTTGCTTGTCTGGGCTAATTTATTAATACATAAAGTTACCTAATGATGTTTCAATTTTTACTTCACTAGGTTATCTAATTAGAAAAATAAATAGAAGACTAAAAATCTACACTTTGATTCAGAATCAGAAGAAATGTAAACCCAAATGAACATGAAACTTAAGTAAAATTAAGAGGTCTGTTTAGTTCAATGAAGTTAAAATGATAAACATAACATGGTATTAGACAACTTTGTAAAATGGACTGGACAACACTGCCAGGAATTGCTTTTGGAATAAATTAATATGCTCCCAAGAATGCATGTAAATCTCTTCTGTTGGCAGCCTGAGTTGGAGGCCAGAAAATGAAAGAAAAAGTTGAAAATTCTTCTAAAGTTCAAATTTCTCCAAATAGAGACTTTCCAGAGGAGACTCTGATTTTGATAAATCTAAACTGGGATATAGAGTATTCAGAAATAAAATATACAAAAAGAACTTGTATGAACCAGGAATTATTTCAGTGTTCACCATGGCATCATTGAAAAGTTATATTGTTCTCTCACTGTTGTATTTTCTCTGGAGAGATTTCAATTCCACTCCACCTTATCCCTGGTTTTACTTTTGTAATCTAAAACTGTATCCCACACATCATGATGTCAGCCTTAAAAATGAGTGAACAGTCACTGATGCTTAATAAGTTGGAGATAAAAAAAAATCCAAGAAGACTGAGAGCAGATCTATTGTTGAAATTGAAATTAAAATAAAGATGGATTATTTTAAAGCCACAGGTAAAGCTCTTCAGGGCCCACACCCCAGTTCTGACCCAGGGGCCCATTTCCTTCATGTTAACTCTCCCCTTTGGCATCAGGTGGCAATGGGTTTGACTCCCACCAGGTCACTGACCAGCTGTGAGAACATGGACCACCTGTTTCCTTCTACAGAGCCTCTATTTCCTCCCTGTTTGCTGGAGTCACCACCTGAGAGGTCTGACAGGAGTTCTGTGCCATTTACCTTACGCAATCCCTGCCACCAGTACCTGTGTTTCAAAATCTCAAAATAAAAGTTATTATTGCGACACTATTTAAATGTACTAAAAAAAACAACACTAAATTTTCATTGTGCTGGATACACCATTGCAAGATGAAATGAGAGAGGGGAGATGTTTGTTTGTTTTTTTAAATATATTTAAGTCATTGTATGTTTGTTTTGAATTTAACAGGAAGCTCATCTATATATATAAAAGCCTAAGTGACCGAAATGACTGGTCACGATGATGCACACTGACCACCAGGGGGCAGATGCTCAACACAGGAGCTACCCCCTCATGGTCAATGCGTTCCCACAGCCAACCTCCCCCAACTGGCCAACCTCCCATGGTCCCTCCCCCGCAGCTGGCCCCCAGGCTGGGACGGGGAACCAGGGGTGGGTGGTGGCGGACTTGGCCTCTTTCCCAGGGGCCAATGGCTAACCTCCCATGTCCCATCCCTCCCCCTGGCCAGCAGGCCCTGACCGGCCCACTGCCCACCACAGTGGCAGCCTGGCAGCAAGGGAAGGAGAAGGGGACAAGGTGGGGAACCATGCAGGGGCATGGCACTGACAATGGCAGCATTGGCATCTGGTGTTCATTCCTTCCATACCCAGCCCAGTGACTGTAGCCTCCTCTCCAACACGGCCCTGATCGGCCTGACCCTGATCAGCCTGGCCCTGATCAGCCCTGATCACTGGCCAGGCCTAGGGACCCTACCCATGCATGAATTTCATGCACTGGGCCTCTAGTTTCATTATAAGGCCTGTTACTGTGTACATGTTTTATGACTTTAATTGGCTCATCTTTAGGAGAGCCACAACATGTGTTAATTGATGTCTTTATAAAATGTATTTAACTTCCTTTGACAACAAGAGGACAGGAAATGCTCTAAGGAGACAACAGGTAAATTGCTCATCAGACGTAGGTGAGCACTTTTGTTCTTCAGTTTCACTAGCGGAGCCAGGCCTTCCTTCATTCGACATGCGTATCAATCTAACATGTACAGGACTCAAGGTCAACAAGAATCATGCAGGATCCAGTTTAGAGTGGAAGAGACAAACAAATGCTCACTTTCAAATTGTAAGAACCATGGTAAGAGTGTTTATTTGGGGGAAGACATTTGCCCACAACACACACACACACACACACACACACACACACACACACACACGTGCATGCATATTCCTCTGTTAGGATAACATTAATGGCTCTTCTCCACCTTTACTTGCTCCCAGGGGGAGAAGGAGTGACACCTGGGAGGAAATGGAGCCTATGCTCTGGCCCCATCCCCTCTAGATTGGCCTGTGAGCTAACGGAGCCCCACACTAGACAAGGGCCCCTCTACGCCAACTGCACTGGGGAGGGACCAAGTAACTCAAGGTGAAACATTAGTAAACCCACTTATTCACAGAGCTATATCCCATTTCCCACCCTGACTCTTCTCTCCCATCTGTTGATTTAAACCCAGATGAGAGGAGTGTATTTACTGACCCCCTAATTCCCAGAATCTGGTTGTGTGGACTGGGCACAATAAGAAACAAAGACTGGCATTTGGAAAACAAAATACTATGCAGAGGATCTAGCAACCACTAAGGTAGGCAGTTTTAGGCTTAAGCTATAGTAAATACAGGTCATGTGGGATTTTGACCTCTGCAGGTCTTTATGGCTTCCGTGTTTCATAACAGCCTGAAATTCAGCAAATACTGGCCACTTAGGGCATTAGCAAGTCGGCAGACAAATTAGAGTCTCAAAAAGCAAGGTAGCTGCTAGGGCCATTGACACACAGGAGAGCTAAAGCCCAGGTTTTATTAAAGGAGAAGAGGTTTTATCTCTACAAAGGCTCTTGAGTATTAGAATACAGAACAGTGGATTCTCAGCCACACACAAGGGCAGGAATGCTGGGAACAGAGACCTTACAAACTGCATATTTGAGTTCCTTGTGCTATATATGTGGTTGGGCTTCAAATGTTTTCTGACCTAGAGGCTTCCCAAATCCCATTACCTGATCTTAGGACCCAAGGAGAAATCAGAACCGGTCTGAGCTCTGCTTATTGCATTGCTCTTCCAACAGCTATTAAAAATTACCTCCATACCACAGGATCTCAGATTGGAACAGCTGATTTTTATGAATTATATTAGGATTTGATGTTACATTTCCAAAACATGAACTGTGGCTTCATCCTCAGTAGGATAATAAAATTTTATTAATAATCACAGGAGTCCTGGCCAAGTGGTTCAGTTGGTTGGAGCATCATCCTATACACCAAGTGGTTGTGGGTTCAATTCCTGGTCAGATCACATACCTAGGTTGCGGGTTTGATCCCCAGTCAGGCTGTGTGCAGGAGGCAACTGATGGTGTTCTCTCTCACATCAATGTTTCTCTCTCTCCCTTCCTCTCTCTCTTTCTCTCAAATAAATAAGAGCATATCCTCGGGTAAGGATTTAAAAAAATAATAATATTGTAAAGTAAAAATTTTCTAGATGTAATTTACTTATAGGATATTTTTCCTTACATGAAATTACCCTACTATCCCCCCCTTTTTGTTTAATGGAGGCTTTTGTAAATTTTATAATTTTTTGCACAAAAATATGACTGCTTTAGTTTCATTGCATGTTCAGGAATTTTACCATGAGATGAACTACCAATAGAAATTTTAGTTACCACTTTAGGAATAGCTTTTTGTCCAGTACAATTAAATTTTCTTGAATATTCACTTATTTCAATTAGCCTATTTAAATTAATCTGAAAACTTGATTATTATTTTACTGTCAAATTTAATACTCTACCAACAATCTTAGTTTACCCTGTAAATATTAGTGGAAAGGATTATTTGCATTCTTGAGTAGTCCCTGAGCATTCCTTGTGCTAGGCTGGATTTAGATATAGGGCAGCTGCTGTCTGCCAAGTCTCTGTCTGTTACTTGTGTCCCGATCTGAGCTGGGCGTGGGAAGCAAAGCAGCCATGGGGGCAGGAGACCTCCCTCAGACAGGGTGAGGGTTCAGGCCCCTGCAAGGTTGGCGGGGGGTGAGGGTCTGTGCCCCACCTCTATTGATCCCCAAGTTCTCTCCTGATGGCCCCTCTGCGACTGTGCCTGTCTTAGGTTGTTCCTTCCCTGAGGAATCTTACCCGTCTCTGGCTAACCAAAATTAATTTTCATTTGTAATGCTAACAGCAAGACACCCATGAAAAACACATATGGTGTCTAAATAAGACAAAGGAAAATAGTTTGGTCAAAAATAAAAAGGATCCCAGATCAATTATATAGAAAAGATTCCTTTATTAACTTTTGGTTGAGAATATGTTTGTATATTTTCAGAAAAAACTCCAAGACCATGTGGATTCCTGCAACAGAGAGGAATTGACAGGTCTGCTCCAACCACAAAGAGAAGAGGAGAAACAGTCCAGAGATGGAAGATGCTGACGACGCCTTGCCACACTAGCAGTCAGCAGCTGTGCAACGCAGAAGGTTGCCTAGGACCAAAGCAGAGAGGGTCGGACCTGCATTGCCACCATGTGCCCACCATCCAGATATCATTGCTGACATGTACACATAAGGAACTGTTTGACATTGAAACAGGGACTCAGAACTGTTGGACATTGAAATTGGGACTCAAAGATTTTTTGTTATTATATGTTTATTTCTAGTCTGCAGAGGCAAGATTTTTTAAAGGAAAGAAATGGGGGAAAAATAGATACAGAAGCAAAGAAGCATTGAACAGACTGTCAAACTACAGCAGGAAGGCAGGGGAGGTTACGAGGGGGGGGGGCGCTGTAAGAGATCAACCGAAGGACTTGACGCATGCATATAAGCATAACCAATGGATACAAGACACTGAGAGGGGGGCGCAGGTAAAGGCATGTACTGGGGGGAAGGGGAGGCCGGGGGGAGGTCAATGGGGGTAAAAAAGGAGACATATGTACTACTATTTGTAATACTTCAAAAAATTAAAAAAATTAAAAAAAATTAAAAACTGAAAGAAGAAAAAATAAAAATAAAATAAAAATTAAAAAATAATAATAATAACTGCCCCAGCCAGTGTTGCTCAGTGTCAGTCCCCTCACCAAAGGGTCACCAATTCGATTCCCAGTCAAGGGCACAGACCTGGGTCTCCAATTTGCTCCCTGCCCTTGGTTGGGGCATGTGTGGGAGGCAACCAGTCGATATGTAGCTCTCACATCAATGTCTCTCTCTCTCTCTCTCTCTCTCTCTCTCTCTCTCTCTCTCTCTCTCTCTCTCCCCCCCCCCCCCCACTCCTTCCCTTCCAGTCTCTCTGAAAAGCAATGAAAAAAATATCCTTAGGTAATGATTAACAAAATAATAATAATGATAATGACAAAAAAATTGTTTTGTTCACTGGTATATCCCAAGTAATAAGAAAAGTACCTAGTCTTTAGTAGGTGCTCAATGAATAGTTTTGAATGAACAAGACATTTATTAAAAGAAAATATGCCACATCTTGAGCTGAGAGAAAGAACTTCATAAAATGACTGTATACTCCAAAGTTAAGAATGCATTTTAGAAGACCTATGCTGAGAATATTCCATATCTAGGAATTCAGTTTACTTGGATAATCAAAGAGAAACTAGATTGGCTTGAAAAGCAGTTTTAGTGTTATTATCAGATGAGGAGTGTTTTTTATAATGAAATCAAAATAAAGGAGGACTAGAGATGTATTGTTAAAAGAAATTATTTTAGAAGCTGATTTAAGACTAAAATGATATAAATGGGAACTGACATCTTAAGATCACAAAAAGAAAAGAGAATATTAGAACAGAGGACTAGATATTAGTTTTTCCAGTTCAAAAAGAATAAATGGGGCCCACGGACATTTGATGAGCAAGATGAGACAAATACTCAGTAAGCAGAATGGAGGGGTCTTCCCAGCAGAGCCAGAATCCTGGGAATTCCTGAGAATCCTACCCTAAAGCTATAAATGGTCCTGAAGTCTACAGAGGGAACCACTTCCTGAACACAATGTGAAAGGGCTTCTAACTCCTCATTCCAGCCAGACAATAGACTCAGATAACCTGCAAATTATTTCTCCACAAGTACCTAGAAATGGTAAATAATAAAAATTATCTATTATATGACAACTGAGCTTGCAAGAAAGAGAGAAAAAACTCAAAGTACCAAGTATAAGGAAGCAACTAAAATTGCCCAAACTGATTCTGTGTGCCATAGAGGCCAACAGAAGGGGGTGAAATGTTGGTGATCTTGGATTTGGGTTTCATATCAATAGGCAATAAGGCACTGGTCCCATTCAAGGTGGGGAGTTCAAACCAAAATTGCTGCAGAGAGCCAGAACCTTCAGAGGATGAATGGATGAGGAACCACCCATGAGGACTGGAATTCCAATTTGGCCTAGGCTCTTGAAGGAAAACAAAAATAAAAACCTGAGATTATAAATCCCCACACTAAACCCATAAGCTCATAAATAACATAAATATTAGAACCAGACCACCTCAAGGACATCTCACAAAAATGGTCATAAACCATATTCTAGGGACTGGCCCTCAACCTCAACCTCAATCTCAACAGGTTGAAAACAGCTCAAGCCCTGCTAAAGACAAGCTTACAACCCACAACTACAAAGCACATGAAGAAAGGATACAACAATAGCAAGAGACAGCTAATGCAGCAAATGGAATAATAGAATCTCAAAAGCAACAGATAATGAAACAACTTTATAAACTGTAATACGGTCATATTTAAATAGATTTAAGACTTCAAAGTGCCCCGCTGGTGTGGCTCAGTGGTTGAGTGTTCACTTATGAACGAGGAAATTATAGTTCAATTCCTAGTCAGGGCATGTGCCTGGGTTTTGGGCTCAATCAGTGATTCTTTCTCATCATTGATGTGTCTATTTCTGTCTCCCTCCCCCTCTGAAATCAATAAAAATATATGCTTTTTTTAAAAAAAAAAAACTTCAAATAATGTCTTATAACCATTATAAAAGAATAGGCAATACTTAGAGGAATCAACTAGAACTTATAGAATTAAAAAAATATAATTATTAAAATATAAAATTCAATAGTTCTAACTGTATATTAGACACAAGTTAATAAAAAATTATTAAATTAGGAGATCAGAGGAAATTAGCAATAATGCATCATGCAGAAACATAAAAGATGGGAAATATTAAAAAAGAGGTTAATCAACACAGAGTATAAAATTAATAGATCCAATGTATGTTAGAAGCTTAAAACACCATAATATCAATTGGTTCACTGCTGTTTAGTTCAACATTTCAAAGTATATCTTTTATCTGTTCTTTCAGCAATGATATATATAAAATCTTAAGTGACTGAACGACCAGTTGCTATGACATGCACTGACCACCAGGGAACAGACACTCAACACACAGGATCGGGCTCCCTCCTATCTGGATCAGGCCTGTGGAGATGAGGCCTAAATCGGCTATCCGACATCCCCCGAGGGGTCCTAAATTGTGAGAGAGTGCAGGCCAGGCAGAGGGACCCCACTGGTGCTCAAATTTGTGCACCAGCCTCTAGTCTATTATAAGTTCCAGAAAGAACTTGAAATGGATTAAAGTCCTAAATATGAAAACAAAAGTGTACAAATGCATAAGAGGTTATGATATTGCAGCATGGAATAAATTTTGTTACATTTATTTAATAAAACAAAAAATAATAAATCTTAAAGGAAAAGATTAAGAAATTGGATGGTATTAAAATTAAAACTTCTATATGACAAAAGATAATATCATCAAAGCAAAGAGCCAATCCACAAGAAAGAGATATTCATAATCAAAACCATGTAATTAATTAAAGATTCTTAGCCAGAATAGATAAGACTATGACTGATGAATATGAAGTTAACTCAGCAATATGCAAATAATATGGAAAAGGAATTCTGAAAAAAGGTAACTCAAATGCCCAATAAACATTTTTAATAAATGCTTAAAATTCTTTCTAGTAATCAGAGAAATGCACATAAAAATAAAGAGATAAAATCTTACACCCATCTGGTTGACAAAAGTTAGTAAGTCCAAAGCAGCAAGTGTTGAGGAGAACACAATATGAAGGGAACTCATACATGGCTTGCCAGAGTATAAATTGGCTTGACTACCTAGTAACCAACTGGAGCAGGTCAAAGTTAAAGATGATCCTATACTGCAAGACACAAATTCACTCTAGTTATCTGCCCTACATGCTCCCACACATGCCTCCAATCAGAAATGCACAAGAATGTGTGCTGCAATGTTATTAGCAACAACAAAACAACTGTCCATCAGAGGGGAAATGGATAAATAAAATGTTGCTTATTAATACTATGGAATATTATGCAGCAGTTTAGATAAATGAGTAAAACAATGAGTTGCAACATAATATAGCATCATTTATGCACATTTTTAAGGCATACAAATAACACACTTTTTGTGGATTTATACTTATGTGGGGAAGTCCAAAAAAGTGCATGGAAAAATATATGCCAGGATGTTAGTGGTGATTTCAAGATGGTAATTTCCTCTGTGAAAGATAAAAGAAAGAAGGAAGAGAAGGAAGGTGGCTTTAAAATATATCTTTAATTTTTTTATTTTTAATAAGAAATCTGAAACATGTATGTGTAAGTTAACATCTATTTCATGTTGTTAGTGGTTACATAAGCATCTATTAAAATAGTTACATTTCATGATCAAAATGAGCATTCAAAAATATTTTTAAAAAATACTAAATAATTATAGACAATTAGGAAGGGGGAGCTCAGGTCTATGTAGAAATTTATACTAAGAAAGGAGACAGTTCTTAAAAAATAAAAATGCCCTGGCAAATTCAAAAGAACATATGCACCCCTGTGTTCATTCAGTATAAGATATGGAAGCAGCCTAAGTGCCCATCAATAGATAAGTGGATAAAAAATTATAGTACATATACAGGAGTGAGCAAAAGTAGGTTTACAGTTGTAATACAAATAAATAATACAATAATTAATAAATAACAACACAAGAATAAACTTTTTTCATATACTCCCAATTGTAAATCTACTATTGCCAACCCCTATATACAATGGAATATTACTTTGCCATAAAAAAGAATGAAATCTTGGCATTTGTGACAGTGTGGATGGACCTAGAGAATAATATGCTAAGTGAAATAAGTCAGACAGAAAAAGACAAATACATATGATTTCACTTATATGTGGAATCTAAAAAACAAAATAAATGAACAAACTAAGTAGACACAGAAAATAAACTAATAGTTTCCAGAGAGGAAGGGAGTTGGGGAGCTGGGTGGAAAAGGTGAAGGGATTACAAAGTACAGATTGGTAGTTACAAAATAGTTTCATGGATGTAAAGTACAACATAGGGAATGTAACCAATAATATTGTAATAACTACATATGGTGCCAGGTGGGTACTTGAAATATTGAGGGGACCACTTCGTAAAGTATATGATTGTCTAACCACTATGCTATACACCTGAAACTAATACAAAGTAATATTGAATGTAAACTGTAATTGAAAAATAAAAATTTTAAGTCCTGGGGAATGATACCACTCAAATAAAATAAGCACCAAATTTATGGATTAACAGGTTATTCTATTTCTCTTTTTATTTATGTCATATATGACTTTGAAGCAAATTTGGAGCACTCTACCACAAATGATTCTTTTACAATTGATCTATTAAATAAGAATAAAAGAACCAGACTATGAAATGCAGATTTGTAAGAGAAGACTGAGGCTAGAAGAGCCACCAGGGTTAGAAGCACAGGATGTGGGATAGACTACCTGAATTTGAACACAGGCCTCACCATTAACTAGCTGTCACCTACACAAGCCAACTCTCTCAGTAAACCTCAACTTTGTCATCTGTTAAATAAGAATTATGTTGCAATAAAATAAAATATAAAAGAGAAAATTTTATGATCAAAAAGTAAATAACAAAAAAGAGAATTATATTGGTAGCTACTTTGTAGGGCAGTAATAATTGTTAACTGGAAGGGTTAATGTACACTGTTTACTTATCACCTTGAAAGAGGCCTAGTAAGTACTCAATAAATGATAGCTGTTATAATTATTACTAGAGGCCCCAGGGCATGAAATCGTGCATGGGGGCGGGGGTCCCTCAGCCCAGCATGCACCCTCTCGAATCTGGGACTCCTTGAGGGATGTCCAACCACCGGTTGGAAATCCCTCTCACAATCCAGGACTGCTGGCTCCCAACTGCTTGCCTGCCTCTGCCTGATTGCCCCTAAGCGCTTCTGCCTGCCAGCCTGATCACCCCCTAACCACTCCCCTGCCAACCTGATCGACACCTAACTGCTCCACGGCTGGCCCAATTACCCCTAACTGCCCTCCCCTGCTGGCCTGGTCACCCCTAACTGCCTTCCCCTGCAGGCCTGGTCCCTCCCAACTGCCCTCCCCTGCTGGCCTGGTCACCCCTAACTGCCCTCCCCTGCCAGTCTGGTAGCCCCTAACTGTCCTCCCCTGCAGGCCTGGTTGCCCCCAACTTCCCTCCCCTGTAGGCCTGTGTCCCCCACAGCTGTCCTCCCCTGCAGGCCTGGGTCCCCCCAATTATCCTCCCCTGCTGACCTGGTCTCCCCCAACTGCCCTCCTCTGCTGGCCCAGTCACCCCTAACTGCCCTCCCCTGCTGGCCAGGTCCCCTCCAACGGCCCTTCCCTGCAGGCCTGGGTCCTCCCCTACTGTCCTCCCCTGCAGGCCTGGTCCCCCTGCAACTGCCCTCCCCTGCTGACCTGGTCCCCCGCAACTGCCCTCCCCTGCAGGCCTGAGTCCCCCCCAACAGCCCTCCCTTGCTGTCCTGGTCACCCCCAACTACTCTCTTCTGCTGGCCTGGTCACCCCTAACTGCCCACAACTGCCCTCCCCTGCAGGCCATCTTGTGGCAGCTGTCTTGTGTCTTGGAGTGACATTCAATTTGCATATTACTATTTTATTAGATAGGATTTTTATTATAGAAGTTGAGCATAAAGCTTAATTCTAAGCTCTCTACCAGCAAGACTAAGCAAAAAAGTAACCCAAGTAATTACATAGATTCCATTACTTCAGATGCATTGGATGAACAGATGAACAGACTGACAGGCAGATGGATGAACCCATGAATGGACAGACTGACAGACTAGAATAAGGGAAATGGGAAAGAAGGGAGGAAGGGATGGAAGGAGAAAGAGAGGAATGGAAATATTTTACTGGTATAAAGGTAGCAATATATTTTTCCAAAATCTAAATTCTAAAAGTTTTTGTATGGTTCTCCAAAGAATGGACCTGAATCAATAAAATAGGTATCTGATTTAGTATAAACTTAGAAATTCCAATTTCCTATCCCACTGAACATCACTCTCAAGAAAATTAATGCCCTGATCAATATACTATGCCTCTAAGAATCACTGAGGCATACATACTTGTCAGATGTGACAGGCATTTTATTAAAGGTTCTGTAAGAGTCGGGTAGTATGGCACCAGATATCAACAGGCAGCCTAATGGGGTCCTAATGTGTTTTTCATGACTAGAAAAGAGTTTTCAGTGAGTGGCAAAATTGCAAGGCATTAAAATTTACCTTTCCACCCTCCTCCCCAGAAAGCA
The DNA here is from genome assembly GCF_963455305.1 of Plecotus auritus. Lineage (NCBI taxonomy): Eukaryota > Metazoa > Chordata > Mammalia > Chiroptera > Vespertilionidae > Plecotus > Plecotus auritus. The sequence continues at coordinate 117,085,065 of NC_137772.1, forward strand.
TCAACTCTCGGAATTTTATTCTTCCTAGGTTTTTCCATTGGCTTAATTACTCTAGCATTGCATACAAGAAAAAATTCCTTTAATAGGTGCCCTATTTATGAATACATTTATAGCTGCCTTAAAAATAGGAAAATTATTATTCCTCCTTACTTTCTAACTTGTTCTGCTAAAAAGGCAGTACAGTAAATTAGGTCTGACTCACAGGACCCACCCATTGTATCTATCTGGCCTAAAATGTCTCATGTACAAAAAACAAAGTTCCCATTTATTTTGCTTCCTTCATTTCCCCTGAAATTCTAGCATGCTTCTCCAGGCTGACTTTCAATTTGTAGAGAGTCTTTTAAATGGCCAATAATAATAATTAACAATGAATTGCTGTATTCAGGAAGCCTCTGTGCTTAATTGTTGATTGAAAAAGACTGCATAATCAGTAGCCTTTGCATTGCATTGATAATGTGTAATCAGGATATCCTATATTATCAGAATCTTGGCCAATTTGTCTTGTGACTGCATTTAATAAAGTGCCCTTCAACATAAAGAACAAGGGAATTTTCATTCTTCTTGGAAAAAAGTTTGATGGAGCTGGAATCAAGACACTCTTCAGAGAGTTTCATTAATTCTTTGGGGTGAAAAAAGAGGTGAGATGTATGGGGTTGGGGTAAAATCTTCTGAGGTCTCTTGAGTAAGAATTCCACAGAAAATGCAGGCAATGCCTTTCCACACTCTGTCCCCACTTCCCTACTCTTTTCCTGTGTCGACAGTTATCCCCCACACAAATAATATTAAATGAATATTATTTTTAAAAAAGTCGAGAAATGACATCTTGGCTTAGCCTCAGCTGGGAAGAGAAACCTAGGAAGACTGTGTGGAGTGAAGCAAACACCAGCTGGAAAACAAGGCTCAGGCAAAGGGCCTGACCCCGAGTTCAAAGACAGACCAGCAGTGAAAAGTATGTGTTCTGTTTTGTAATCTTAATTTTTATGGCTATCTGCTGGTGGGCTGTTTCTCCTGGTTCTGGTCTATTTCAACATCCATTTATGCTCCACAGCTAGTTTCTTAATAAACACATTTTTTACTCTACCTTGCCAGACAGGAGTCCTCAAACCTGGATCTACCCCAGTAATTGTAGGAGGTCTTTTCTCTCTGATTTGAGAAGTAAAAGTGCTCACTAATAGCCCTTTTACATATATCTCTCCAAGGCACTCTTTAATCCTCAGTGTTCTTCCATCCTGGAGCCCACCAACACTCCAACAACTTGAAGAACCTTGGCCCCATCTCACCACTGAAGGCACTGGGTATGATCTCATAGTGAAAAAAATGTACCTTGTCTTTCAAAGCCAAAAATGAAATCAACCAATTTTACTTACAATTTTTATCCAATATTTTTTCCATTTCTGAATTTGTAAACTAGAACAAAATTATTTAAGACGTTCAAGAAAAGAACATTGCTCAGAGAAGAAAGTTAAAAAAGAACAGCCTCTTCAGATGAAGAATGCCATACAAAGAGCGATGGAAAGACCACAGTAATAACCTGAGGGTTTGGGAGACAGCCTGGTGTGAAGAAAGAAGTAATTACCTTAGGCTTCACACCAAGGTGGATGTGGATCTTGGCCTTGTCACTTACTAGCAGCAAAAACAAACATTTTCAGCTTCAGTTTTCTCATTTGTACAAAAGCAGTGGCACTGCTGACCCTCCCCAACCCAGCATTCTCATTGGGATTTCACTCTAGAACACGTATGGCCCATTATGGCATGGTGTTGGCACATAGCAGTTGCACTGCAGATTGGCTTTCCCTTCCCTTCATGTTGTTTAATCCATGATAACTCAGAGTGATTGGCTTTCTCTTTCCCAGGCAGACTTCCCACACTATGACCCTAAAAAGAACCCAAGAATGTGCTGGGGCATTTTAAACGAAGTTGAGTGTAAACCAAATCTTCAGGTATTTCTTCTGTTTGTTACTGTTGACCTCTTTTATCATTTTCATTTATTTTTAATAAAAATTGTGTATATTTAAGGAGTACACTGTGATGATTTGATATACATCTATATAATGAAGTGATTATTACAGTCAAGCTAATGAATACATCTTTTCAGTTAGTTACCATTTATTGTGAGAGCACCTGAAATCTCTCTTAGCAAATTTCCAGTATTCAATACAGTATTATTAACTACCAGAGGCCTGGTGCACGAATTTGTGCATGGGTGAGGTTCGGCCACCCGTCCCAATGGAGGCTGATTGTGGGCAGGTCTGGTGGGGGGAGGGGATACAGGAAGTTGGCCAGCCCCGTCCCCAATTGGGGAATCAGCCAAGGGGAGGAGCCACAGGAGGTTGGGGGGGCCGATCGGGGCCCACTGCAGTGCACATCATAGCAACTGGTCATTCCTGTCATTTGGCTTTTATATATATAGATAGTTATCATGCTGTCTATTAGATCTCTAAACTTATTCATCCTGAATAAGTTGCAGGGTACTGCAGGGTACTGCAATTTTAACCATCATCTCCTCATCCTCCACCTCCTGTCTCCAGTAACCACAGTTCTACTCTCTGCTTCTATGTATTGAACTTTTTTATATTCTACATATAAGTGAAATCACTCGGTTTTTCTTTTCTGTATCTGGCTTATTTCACTTAGCATAATGTTCTCTAGGTTCATCCATGTAGCAAATAGCAAAATCTCCTTTTGTTAAAGCTGAGTAATATTCCATTGTGTATATATACCACATGTGGTATTAATATGTTATTTATTTATTTATTTATTTATTTATTTATTTAAAGTATCATCTGTCAATGGACACTTATCCATGTTTTGGCTATTGTAAATAATGCTTCCATGAACCATGGAGGTACAGATGTCTCTTCAAGATACTAATTTCATTTCTTTTATATATATATACTCAGAAGTAGAATTTCTACATTATATTATAGTCTAGTTTTTTTAAAAGTATATTTTATTTATTTTTTTACAGAGAGGAAGGAAGAGGGATAGAGAGTTAGAAACATCGATGAGAGAGAAACATCGATCAGCTGCCTCTTGCACGCCCCCTACTGGGGATATGCCCGCAACCAAGGTACATGCCCTTGACCGGAATCGAACCTGGGACCCTTGAGTCCTCAGGCTGATGCTCTATCAACTGAGCCAAACCGGTTTTGGCAATATTATAGTCTAGTTTTAAGTTTTTGAGGAATCTTCGTACTGTTTTCCACAGTGGCTGCACCAATTTACATTCCCACCAACAGTACACAAGGGTTTCCTTTATATTCTCACCAACACTTATCTCGGCCATTTTAATAAGTGTGAGGTAATATCTCATTGTGTTGTGTGTTTTTGAAATCCTCACCCAAGGATATGTTTTTCATTGATTCTAGAGAAAGAGGAAGGGTTAAGGAGAGAGGTGGGGTGGGAACATCAATTGGCTGCCTCCCATACACACCCCAATGGGGGACCAAACCACAACCTAGGTATGTGCCTTGAATGGGAATCAAACAACAACCCTTCAAGCATGGAGTAATGCTCTAACCAAAATGGTTGCGGTTTTTTGTTTTGCTGGCTCCCTCCTCTTCCATTACTTCCTTTTTTCATCTTTATTGTTGAAAGTATTATAGATGTCCCTTTTTGTTCCCCATTGACCCCTTCCAGCCTGTACCTGCCCTCTGCCCCAGGCCTTCAACACACTATTGTTTGTGTCCATTATGCATATATGCATATATGCATATAAGTTCTTTGCTTAATCTCTTCCCACCAACCTATCCCCATTTCCCTCATGATTAGTGGTGTTTAGCACATTTTCAACTACGTTTTGGCCATTTGTATATGTTATTTGGAAAAATATATTTATTTGCCCATTTTTTACCTGGATTATTTTAATTGTTTTGTTGTGGGCTTTTTTAAAATTTATCTTTATTGTTGAAACTATTACAGCTGTCCCCTTTGTTGTTTTTTTTCCCCGTTGAACCCCTCCAACCTGAACCTGCCCCTCCCAGGCCTTCACCACACTATAGTCTGTGTCCATGAGTAAATTCTCTGGTTAATTTCTCCCCACACCCCTTCAACTCTGCCTTCCCACCGAAATTTGGCAGTTTGTTCCATGCTTTTATGTCTGTGGATCTATTTTGTTCATCAGTTTATTTTGTTCATTATATTTCATACATGAATGAGATCACATGATACTTACCTTTCTCTGACTGGTGTATTTCACTAAGCATAATACTCTGCAGGTCCATCCATGCTGTTGCAAATTGTGAGAGTCCCATCTTTTTTACAACTGCGTAGTAGTCCATTGTGTAAATGTACCACAGCTTTTTTATCCACTCATCTGCTGATGGGCAATTAGGATGTTTCCAAATCTTAGTTATTGTAAATTATGCTGCTATTAACATAGTGGTGTATATATTCTTTCTGAGTGGTGTTTCAGGTTCTTAGGACATATTCCTAGAAGTGGGATCATTGAGTCAAATGACAGTTCCATTTTTAATTTTTTGAGGAAACTCCATACTGTTTTCCACAGTGGCTGTGCCAGTCTGAATTCCCACCAGCAATTCACTAAGGTTCCCTTTTCTCCACATCCTCACCAGCACTTGTCATTTGTTGATTTGTTGATGGTAGCCATTCTGACAGGAGTGAGTTGATACCTCATTGTCCTTTTAATTTGCATCTCTCTGATGACTAGTCACTTTGAGCATTTTTTCATGTCTCTTGGCCTTCTATATGTCCACTTTGGAAAAGTGTTTGTTTAGGTCCTTTGCCCACTTTTGAATGGATTTTTTTTATCTCCCTTTTGTTAGGTTGTATGAGTTCCTTATATATTTTGGAAATTAACCCTTTATCAAATATTTAACAAATATATCATTGCCAAATATTTTCTCTCATGCAGTGGGCTGTCTTTTCATTTTGCTGATGGTTTCTTTTGTTGTGCAAAAGCTTTTTATTTCAAAGTAGTCCCATTTGTTTGTTTTCTGCTTAGTTTCCTTTACCTTAGGAGGAGTATCTGTAAACATATTGCTATGAGAGATGTCTAAGATTTGGCTGCCTATGGTTACTTCTAAGATTCTTATGGTATCACGACTTAAATTTAAGTCTTTTATCCATTTTGAGTTTATTCTTGTGTATGGTGTAAATTGGTGGTATACTTTCTTTTTTTTTTCCATGTACCTGTCCAATTTTCCCAACACTATTTACTGAATAGACTGGCTTGACTCCATTCTATGCTCTTGCCTCCCTGCTATGAGCATAGGAATGCATATATTCTTTATGATTGGTGTTTCAGGTGTCTTAGTGTATATTCCTAGAAGTGGGAACACTGGGTTAAATGGCAGTTCCATATTTAATTTTTTTAGAAGACTCCATACTGTTTTCCATAATGGCTGCACCAGTCTGCATTCCCACCAGCAATATACTAGGGTTCCCTTTTCTCTACATCCTCACCAGCACTTGTTATTTATTGATTTGTTAATGGCAGCCATCCTGACAGTTGTGATGTGATACCATTTGTTTATTTGTTGACAGTAGCCATTTGTACAGGTGTGAAGTCTTTTTTTGTTCCATATAAGTTTTTGGAGTATTTCTTATAGATCTATAAAATATGATTGGTATTTCAATAGGGATTGCATTGAATCTATAGATTCCGTGGAGTGGTAGGGACATTTTAATAATGTTGATTCTACAAATTCATGAACATGGTGTATTAATATACTTGTTTACATATTCCTCTATCTCTTCTTTCAACTCCTGTGGTTTTGTGAGTTCAGGTCTTTGATCTTGGTTAAGTTCATTCCCAAATATCTTAATTTTTTCATTGCAATGTAAATGGGATTATTTGTTTCGTTTCTCCTTCTGAAAATTCATTATTGGTGTATAAAATGCCATCAATTTCTGGGTGTTAATTTTTATCCTGCTACATTGCCAAATTCTTTTATTAAATCCAGTAATTTTTTGGTGGAGTCTTTAGGGTTTTCTATGTATAAAAATAGAAAATGACAGTCTGCAAATAATGACAGTTTTACGTCCTCATTTCCAATTTGGATGCCTTTTATTTCTTCTTGTCTGAGCACTATAGCTAGGACTTCCAGTACTATGTTGAATAAGAGTGGTGAAAGCAGATATCCTTTCTTGTCTTGTTCCTGTTCTTAGGGGAAATGGTTTTAGATTTTGCCCATTGAGTATGATGCTTACTGGAGGTTTGTCATTTATGGTCTGTATCATGTTGAGATATGCTCCCTCTATTTCAACTTTGCTGAAAGTTTTTATCAAAAATGGGTGTTGGATTTTGTCAAATGCTTTTTCTGCATCTATTGATATGGTCATGTGGCTTTTGTCTTTCAGCTTGTTTATGTGAAGTATCCCATTTATTGATTTGAGAATATTGTACCAGACTTGTACCCCTGGAAAAACTTCCCACTTCATTCTATTATTATAATTATTATTATTATTATTAAACATTTAATGTTGGAAATATTACATATGTGCCCCTTTTCCCCTATTGACTCCTTGTATTTGATCCTCACTCCCAACCCCAAGCCTTCACCCCCCTATTGTCTGTGTCATATATGCATACAAGTTCTTTTGTTGATCTCTCCCCAACCACCCCCTATGATTCCACAGTCTGTCCTATGCTTCTATGTCTCTGGATTTATTTTATGCACCAGTTTATTTTGTTCATTAGATTCCACATATGAGTGAGATCATGCCTTTCATACTTGCCTTTCTCTGATGGACTTATTTCGCTTAGCATAATACTCCCCAGGTCCCTCCATACTGGCTCAAATGGTAAGAGATCCTCCTTTTATCCTGCTGGATAGTATTCCATGGTGTAAATGTACCACAGATTTTTTAAACACTCTTCTACTAATGGGCACTTGGGATGTTTCCAGATCTTAGCTATTGTAAATTGTGCTGCTATGAACACAGATGTTCATACATTCTTTCAGCTTGGTGGTTCTGGTTTCATTCCTTGCTTTTCATTACCTTGAATACAAAATGACATTCACTTCTAGCCTGTAGATTTTCTGATGAAAATCAAACTTATGGGAGCTCCTTTGTAGGTAACAAATTGCTTTTCTCTTGCTGCCTTCAAGATTCTCTCTTTTTGTCTTTAATTTTTGGCATTTTAATTATTATGTGTCTGGGCATGTGCCTGTTTGGATTCTTCTTTCTTGAAACTCTCTGTGCCTCCTGAACTTGTGTGACTTTTTCCTTCACTAGGTTTGGGAAGTTTCCTGCCATTATTTCTTCTTACACGTTCTCTATCCTTTGCTTGCTTTCTTCTCCTTTTGGTACATCTAATATACAATATTGTTACATTTCATGTTGTACCACAGCTCCCTTAAGTTGTCCTCCTGTTTTTTAATTGTTTTTTTTTCTTTTTGATTCTTTGATTGGGTGATATTTTTCTACTCCATCTTCTAACTCACTGAACCTATCCTCAGCTTCCCCTAAGCTGCGTGTATTCCACTGTGTTCTTTATTAATTCTATATCATTCTTCATAGTTACTATATCTTTTCACATGCTGTTGATCATTTCTGCCATCATTACTCTGAACTCTATGTCCGATAAATTTCTTATCTCCATTTCATTTATCTCTTCTTCTGGATAATTCTCTTGTTCTTTCATTTGGGGGTTGTTTTTTAGTCTCCCCATTTTGGCTACCTGTTGGGATTTTTTGGCTGTGTATTAGGTAGAAATGCTTTGATTCCCAATCTCTAATGCAGGACAAAGTCAGATGCTGGTTGTTACTGGCCCTGAGTATCCTGTATGGAGCTATCAGCAATCCACAGCTTGTGGCTCCCTCTACTGTGGCTGGCAGTTTTTGGAAAAAACTAATATGTGCTTAATGATCTGCTTCTGCTAGCCTTGGACCCAGGACTAGATCAGGGAAGGACTCAAAGCCTCCAGAGACCTTCCTCTGAAGTCCCATTGACACTCAGAATTGATTTGCCTCAGGCTATTGACCACAAGATGGGGTGAGATGCCTTCCAACAGGGTGGGGCATCTGCCTTCCGCCCAGGCAAAAACTGCCTTGGTAGAAAAGGACTGCAGGAGAAAGATTTCCTCCTCAATGTGAGGGAATGGCTCAGCACAGGAAATTGACATGGCTGCCCTCTAAGTGCCAACCCTAGAACCCCCTATCCTGGCTTCTGCTCACTACAGCTCCAGTTCACTCTGCCCTCCCTCTGCTGGAACTCAAGGTGAGTGGCTGCACATGAAATTTTGTGTGTTGGCCCTTTAAGAGGGTGCCTGCATTTTCAGCTGTGTGTCATTGGCAGATATCAACTCTGTGCTTTTCACAGCCAGGTGTTATGTGGGCACCTTTCTCAGTTCTATTATTCTAGGCTGGGGAGCCCATCTTGAGGTTTAGACCCTAGAGTTCTCAGTGGGAACCCCTCACTGCTGAGATATCCCTCTGGACCTTCAGCTGCTCTCTTTAGGGCCCAGTGAGCCCACTGGTGCCTCCACACTTTCTGTCAGTCTCTATGCAGTCTCCACTTTCCATCCTTGGTTTTTAAGGTTCTCTCCAGCTAGTCTTCAGTTGATTTTCCAGGGTGTTGTTTTTTTTTTTATTCTGTATTTTAGTTGTATTTCCAGTTTGGTCCTAGGAGTGTCAGTGTAGCTTCCACTTACTCTGCCACCATTTTGGAATCCTGAGTATGAACATTTTAACAATGTTAATTCTTCCAATCCATGAACACCATTTATCTTTCTATTTATTTGTGTCTTCTTTAAATGGTGTTATCAATGTCATAGTTTTCAGTGTGCATATGTCACCTCTGGGTTGAATTTATCCTTGAAGTATTTTATTGTTTTTTATACTATCATAAATGAGATATTCTTGATTTTCTTTTCAGAAACATTGTTGTTGGTGTAAACTGAAACTTATTTTTGTATGTTAATTTTGTATTCTGAAACTTTAATAAATTTGTTGATTAGTTCTAACAGTTTTTTTTGTGGAGTTTTAGTGTTTTCTATATATAGAATTATGTCATCTGAAAACAAAGATCATTTTACTTCCTTTCTGACTTGGATGGCCTTTTTTCTTGTCTGATTGTCCTGCTAGTACTCTAATACCATGTTGAATAGAAGTGGTAAGAATGTACATCTTTGTCTTATACTGAGTCTTAGAGGAAAGGCTTTCAATTTTTCCCCTCTGGTTTTTTAAAATATATTTTATTGATTTTTAGAGAGGTTGGTAAGGAAGAGGGATAGAGAGATAGAGAGATAGAAGCACCAATGAGAGAGAAATATTGATCTACTGCCTCCTGCATTACCCCTACTGGGGATCAAGCCTGCAAGCCGGGCATGTGCCCTGACCAGGAATCAAACCGTGACCTCTTAGTTCCCCACTGATTTCGATGTTAGCTTTGGGCTTTTCATAAGTGCACATTATTATCTTGAGGAAATTTCCTTTTATAGCTATTTTGTTGATTTTTTTTAACATGAATAAATGTTGAACTTTGTCAAATGCTTTTTCTTCATCTATTAAAATGATATTGTGGTCAGTTTCTGTCTTTCATTTTATTAATGTGGTGTATCACATTGATTAATTTGCATATGTTAAACCAACCTTACATCCCAGGGATAAATCCCATTTGGACCATATTTGACCCCTCTTGCTATCATATAGAAAAATACAGAATTCTTTGTGATTAATTTAAAAACTGGAAATGACTTATACTATTATTTACCAATTGAACAAATCATGCATACTTATAGTCTAAACAAATTAGTTTGTTGGAAGGAAGAGCTATCCAAACTCATCTGTGGCCTTGTTAAGTAAAAGATGGAATTTAATGTCTAATTTTATTTGGGCACCATACTTCACATATTCTCCTAAATCTGACTATCAAAGACTACACTTTGAGCAAATGTTCAGCCCAGTGAGTGTTTATTGAACACTACAATGGCCAAATAACAAAAAGAACTCCCTCAGGTAGAATCAATATCAAGACACTCGGGGGAGAGACAAAATGGTGGTGGAATAGTCGGACATGTCCTGAGCCTTGCCCCAGAGCAAATAGAGTGAGCAGCTGAAACAAGTAGAATTCAGCCCGCATTGGCAAAGGAGACACAGCTGGTGAGACAGTTTGCAGCCAGGAAGGGCAGAGTTCCCCTGGACAAAGGTGAAATCAAGGATCTAGGCAAGAGAGTCTGCCGGACCTCTGTGCCCAGAAGGTCAGGAAGAAACTACAGGGCGCCAAGCCACATCCCTGAGGACAGGTAAAGTGTCTGACTGTGAAAAAAAGGGACCACGGGACTGCAGGAGGTAGGGGATTTGGGACCTTGGAGTCTGGATTTTGGATCTGAGCTCAGAGGCAGCCCTGAAGGGCTGGCCGGACTGCGCAGTGTCGGCAAGAGAGGAGCTTGCAGAGATGCAGTCCCTTCTCTTGCTGGGGCCTGTGCTTTTCTCCACTGAACCTAGTTTGTAGGACCTTTGGGATACAGACACTTACCCGTGGCTGAGGTGCGGGAGAAGGTGTGGACTTGTGGAATCTGGGGAGAGTAGGCGGCGGTCCAGGAGAGGTGGTAGCAAGTCTGTTGCTGAGTCATATCTAAGCCCTGGTCACCATTTTCTCCTGAGAGATAGCCCCTCCTCCTAGTCTCCAGGCAACCAATATAGCCACACCCAGATCCCACCCTGAATAATACAAAGGAACCTGAATACTCCCTGAGGTCATAGGAACTGGCCTAAAGAGAAATCTTTAGCAACTGGAAACTGAGAAACAGTACATTACAGAAAACTGGAATCATAAGCCAGCCAAAGGAACAACACTCCACTTTTTTCACTTTTATTTTTATTTTTTTTATTATCCCTTTTTTCTTTTTTTTCTTTTTTTTCCTTCTTTTCATCTTTGTTTTCCTGTTTTTGTTTGTTGCTTTTTTTCTATTTCTTTTCACATTATTTTTCCATCACTATTTTTATTTGCTATTTTTAATTTTTATACCATTTTTGAAATCAATTTTTTTGTAAATTTATTATTTTTTCTTCTCATTCTCTTCTCATCCACTTATTCCCTTTCTACTTCCTCAATACTAAATTGAGGCCCTCCCCATATTCATCCAATTCTTAATCTTATTTTCACTGTATAAGCTCAGCCTCTACAGATTCTTCCCCAGTCCTCTTTGCTGGGTGTGTGGTGTTTGTATTTTTTTTGGTTTATCTATTGGTTCTGTGGTGTCTTACCCCCACATACATATATATATTCTCCTTTTTATTCCTTTGTCTTTTATCCCTTATCTTTTTCTCTCTCTTCTATAGCATTTGTGCTCTCTTTTCTCTGCCCTAACTCTCTTTGCTCAAGTGGTCACTTATATTGGGGTTATTGGTGTCGTGTGTACATTTGTGCTTAGTTCCATCTATGTTGTGTCTTGTTGATGTGAATTTTATCCTGTCTGGCCAAGGGGCTTGAGAGCAAGCCACATAACCAGACACCTGGAGAGGAAACTCCATCCACGAATGGGTCAATAACACCCCAGACCCAACTATAGAGGCAGGAAGAATGCGGCAGTGAGGGAAAGAGCATGAGTGAGTGAGGGAGTAAATGAGGAGCATGTGGTCAGTTTGGGTGTGTGTGTGAGAGAGAGAGAGAGAGAGAGAGTGAGTGAGGCACAGTTAGATCCCACAGGACCTTCAGGGGCAGGCTAATCAGGCTCACCTAACTAGGCAGCTTCTGCTACCATTGCAAACAGTACCAGGAGGCCAGCTTGTCCTTAGAGGCCGAGCCTTTTTGAAGGGGAGAGCTGCTGTAACTGGGATCTCAGCCTCAACTCCACCCAGAGTGCCCTCAGATAACACCTGGGACTCCACAGCCACCCCTACCAGGGATATGCTACCTAGGCTGTGATCCCACAGTCAACGAGGCTCCAGCCACCCTGGGCACAAGCTCCTGTGAGTTCGGAAGCAGGTTCCCCTCTGACCGGCCCAACACTTTAGCCCTGGGCACTGCAACCACATGAACAGCAGACACGTGAGCAGCCCGCTCCTGCCCCAGGAATAGCAGCCCCACGAGCAACCTGCCACAGGCCTAAAAGCAGCAGCTTCACGTGGCCTGCCCCTGTCCAAGGAGCTGCAGCTGTGTGAGCAGCCAGTTCCCTCGTCTGAGGAGCAGCAACCATGCAAGCAGCTTGCCCCATCTGAGGAGCAGCAGCTGTGCGCAGCCCACACCCTGCACCTGTTCGAAGAGCAGCAGCTGTGCTGCACAAGCAGCCAGTCACCTTCCAAGAAGCAGCAGCCACACGAACCGTCTGCCCCCATCCAAGGAGCAGCAGTTGTGTGAGCCACCTGCCCCAATCCGAGGAGCAGCACCTGTGTGAGCAGCCCACCCCCTTGTGAGGAGGAACAGATGCACTAGCCACTGGCCCACATCCAAGGAGCAGCAGCTGTGTGAGCAGCCCACCCCCTTTGGAGGAGAAGCAGCCACATGAGCAGCCTCCCCCCATCTGAGGAGCAGCAGCTACATAAGCAGACTGCCCACGTCCAAGGAGCAGCAGCCCTGTGCAGCCTGCATCTGTCCGACGAGAAGGAGCCGGGTGAGCGGCCCATCCCTGTCCAAGGAGGATCAACAGCACAAGCAGCTCACTCCCACGCAAGGAGAAGCAGCAACATGAGCAGACCGCCCCCCGTCCAAGGAGAAGCAGCTGCACGAGCAACCCACACCCATACAAGGAGCAACAGCCCTGCAAGCAACCTGCCCCTGTCCAAGGAGCAGTGGCATCACGAGTAGCCCATCCCATCTGAGGAATGGCAGCAGCATGCAGCCAGCCCCCAACTAAAGAACAGCAGCCACATGAGCAGTCCGCACCTGTCCGAGGAGCAGCAGCCACGTGAGCAGCTGGCCCCCATCAAAGGAGCAGCAAGACATGAGCAACCCGTCCCCATCTGAGGAGCAGCAACCTCATAATCAGCCCACCCCCATCAAAGGAAAAGCAGCTATATGAGCAGCCACCCCCACTAGCCAGAGGACGCACCACTGCTGTGAACAGCACCCACAGAGGAGCTGCTGCCAACTGAGAAGCAGCTGCTACCATAACTGCCCGAGGAGCAACTGCAGCCAGATAGGCCACTGCCACCCAAGGAGGAACCCTTGCACAGCTCAACATCTAGATCAGTCAGTGAGACCAAAAATTGGTAGACAAAGATACCCCCAAAGGAAAGAAAAGGGGGAATCGCCAGAAAAGCTGCTAAGTGAAACAGAGGCATGCAATATCTCAGAAAAAGAATTTAGAATAAGGGTCATAGAGTTCATAAACCAGATGGAAGAAAAAATCAACACCTTATGTAAGAATCAAGAAAAAATGGATGGAAAAATCAACAACTTATGTAAGAATCAAGAAGAAATGAAGATTGATATAGCTGCAATAAAAAACACCATGGAAAGTTTCAACAGTAGACTAGGAGAAGCAGAGGACCGAATTAGTGAAGTAGAAGACACAGAAGAAAAACACAGCCAAACTGAATTGCAACTGGAGAAAAAAATTAAAATAAAGGAGGAGAGCCTACGGAGCTATGGGACAACATGAAACAAAGCAACATACTAATAATAGGAGTGCCAGAACAACAGGAAGAGGAACAGGGTTAGAAGAACTATCTGAAGAAATAATGTCAGAAAACTTCCCTGATGTGGCAAAGAAAAAAGTCACACAAGCACAGAGAGCCCCAAACAGGATGAACCCGAAAACACCCACACCAAGACACATCATAATTACTGTGGCAAATATTCAGGACAAAGAGAGAATCTTAAAGGCTGCAAGAGAGAGACAGAAAGTTACATACAAGGGAGCTCCCATTAGATTATCAAATGATTTCTCAAGAGAAACACATCAGGCCAGAAAAGAATGGAAGGAAATTTACAAACTGATGCAAAGTAAGGGACTGAATCCAAGAATACTCTATCCAGTAAGGTTATCATTCAAAATTGAAGGGGAAATAAGGAGCTTCACAGACAAAAACATGCTAAGGGAGTTTATCAATACCAAGCCAGCAATGCGAGAAATGCTAAAGGGACTGGTGTAAAAAGAAGAAATAAAAAGGTAAGATGGAACAAAGACACAATAAAAATGGCTACAAATAAGTTCCTTTCAGTAATAACTTTAAATGTAAACGGACTAAATGCTCCAATCAAAAGACATTGAGTGGCTGAATGAATAAAAAGACACGAGCCATATATATGCTGTCTATAAGAGACCCACATCAGAAAAACGGACTCATACAGACTGAAAGTGAAGGGATGGAAAAACATCTTTCAGGCAAATGGAAATGAAAAAAAAAAAGCTGGAGTAGCAGTACTTATTTCTGACAAAATAGACCTCAAAGTAAAGGCCATAACAAGAGATAAGGAAGGCCACTTCATAATAATAAAGGGATCAATACAACAAGAGGATATAACCCTGATAAATATATATGCACCCAATACAGGAGCACCCAAATACATAAAAAACTCCTGGACAATATCAAGGGAAAGATCGACAACAATACAATCATAGTAGGGGTCTTTAATACACCATTGACATCACTGGATAAATCCTCTAGACAAAAAATCAGCAAAGAAACAGCAATTCTAAATGACTCACTAAATCAGATGGACCTAATTGATATCTTCAGAGCATTTCACCCCAAACCCACGGAATATACGTTCTTCTCAAGTGCACATGGGACATTTTCAAAAATAGACCACATATTGGGTCAAAAACAAAGTCTCCCCAAATTAAAAAAAGATTGAAATCATATCAAACATTTTCTCAGACCACAATGGCATAATATTAGAAATAAACTACAATAAAAACATTTCAAAATATTCAAACACTTGGAAGCAGAATAGCATGTTATTAAATAATGATTGGGTTATCAATGAGATTAAAGAAGAAATTTTAAACATCCTGGAGAATAATGACAACAAAAACACAACAGTGCAAATACTATGGGACACAATGAAAGCAGTCCTGAGAGGGAAGTTTATAGCTGTACAGGCCTACCTCAGAAAACAAGAAAAAATGGTAATAAATCATCTAACTCAGCAACTCAAAGAATTAGAAAGAGAGCAACAAGAAAAGCCCACAGTGAGCAGAAGAAAGGAAATAATAAAGATCAGAGCAGAAATGAATGACATAGAGACCAAAAAAACAATACAAAAGATCAATGAAACCAAGAGCTGGTACTTTGAAAGGATAAACAAGATTGATGAACCTCTAGCCAGGCTCACCAAAAAGCAAAGAGAGAGGACCCAAGTAAACAAAATCAGAAATGAAAGAGGAGAAATAACAACAGACCCCACAGAAATATAAAGGATTATTAAAAAATACAATGAACAACTCTATTCTAACAAACTAGACAACCTGGAGGAAATGGACACATTCCTAGAAAACTAAAACCTTCCAAAACTTACTCAGGAAGATACTAAAAATCTCAATAGGCTGATGACTATGGAAGAAATTGAAGCAGTCATCAAAAAGCTTCCAGCAAACAAAAGCCTGGGGCCAGATGGCTTCACAGGGGAGTTTTACCAAACATTCAAGGAAGAACTAAAACCTATCCTCCTCAGACTATTCCAGAAAATTCAAGAGGAAGAAACACTTCCAAGCTCCTTCTATGAAGCCAACATCACCCTAATACCAAAACCAGATAAAGATAACAGAATGAAAGAGAATTACAGGCCAATATCCCTCATGAACACAGATGCCAAAATCCTCAACAAAATTCTAGCAAATCGGATCCAGCAGTACATCAGAAAGATCATACACCATGACCAAGTAGGATTTATCCTGGGGATGAAAGGATGGTACAATATTTGCAAATCAATAAACGTGATACATCACATAAACAAATTGAGAGATAAAAATCACATGGTCCTATCAATTGATGCAGAAAAAGCATTTGACAAAATCCAACACCCTTTCTTGATAAAATCTCTCAATAAGGTGGGAATAGAAGGATCATACCTCAACATAATAAAATCTATATATGACAAACCCACAGCCAACATCATACTCAATGGGCAAAAACTAAAACCATTTCCCCTAAGAACAGGAACAAGACAGGGATGCCCACTCTCACCACTCCTCTTCGACATAGTGCTGGAAATACTAGCCATTGCGATCAGACAAGAAGTAGAAATAAAAGGCATCCAAATTGGAAAAGAAGAAGTAAAACTGACCTTATTTGCAGATGACATGACACTGTACACTGAAAACCTTAAAGACTCCATCAAAAAATTATTAGACTTAATAAATGAATTTGGCAATGTAGCAGGATACAAAATTAATGCCAAGAAATCTATGGCATTTCTATACACCAATAATGAACTTACAGAAAGAGAGACTAAAAAAGCAATCCCATTTACCATCGCACCAAAAAAAATTAAGATACCAAGGAATAAACTTAACTAAGGAGGTAAAAGACCTATACGCAGAAAACTACACGACACTGAAAAAAGATATAGAGGAAGATATAAACAGATGGAAGAACATACCATGTTCATGGATTGGTAGAATCAACATCATCAAAATGTCCATACTACTCAAAGCAATCTATAAATTCAATGCACGTCCCATTAAAATATCAACGGCATATTTCACAGACCTAGAACGAACTTTCCAAAAATTCATCTGGAATAAAAAAAAAGACCCCGAATAGCTACAGCAATCCTGAGAAAGAAGAACAAAGTAGGTGGTATCTCAATACCAGATATCAAGCTGTATTACCTAACCACTGTTCTCAAAACTGCCTGGTATTGGCACAAGAACAGACATATACATAAATGGAATAGAATAGAGAACCCAGAAATCAATCCAAATCACTATGCTCAATTAATATTTGACAAAGGAGGTATGAACATACAATGGAGTCAATACAGTCTCTTCAATAAATGATGTTGGGAAAATTGGACAGATACAAGCAAAAAAATGAAACTAGACCACCAACTTACACCATACACAAAAATTAACTCAAAATGGATCAAGGACTTAAACGTACGACGAGAAACCATAAAAATACTAGAGGAATCCACAGGCAGAAAAATCTCTGACATATGCCAAAGCAATTTCTTCACTAATACTGCTCCTAGGGCAATGGAAACTAAAGAGAAAATAAACAAATGGGACTACATCAAAATAAAAAGCTTTTGCACAGCAAAGGAGACCATCAATAAAACAACAAGAAAGCCCACTGCATTTGCCTATGATATCAACGATAAGTGTTAAATCTCCAACATTTACAGGGAACCCATGCAGCTTAACAAAAAGAAGATAAACAACCCAATCAAAAAATAGGCAACTGACCTAAATAGACACTTTTTGAAAGAAGACAGAAGGAAGGCCAGGAGACATATGAAAACCTGCTCAAAGTCACTAATCATCAGAGAGATGCAAATCAAAACAACAATGCGGTACCATCTCACACCTGTCAGAATGGCTATCATCAACAAATCAACAAATGACAAGTACTGGCGAGGATGCAGAGAAAAAGGAACCCTCGTGCACTGCTGGTGGGAATGCAGACTGGTGCAGCCACTGTGGAGAACAGTATGGAGTTTCCTCAAAAAACTAAAATGGAACTCCCATTTGACCCAGTGATCCCACTTCTAGAAATATATCCCAAGAAACTAGAAACTCCAGTCAGAAAGGATATATGCACCCCTATGTTCATAGCAGCACAATTCACCATAGCTAAGATTTGGAAACAGTCTAAGTGCCCATCAGCAGATGAGTGGATTAAAAAACTGTGGTACATCTACACAATGGAATACTACACTGCAGTAAAAAAGAAGGAGTTCTTACCATTCGCAATAACATGGATGGAGATGGAGAGCATTATGCTTAGTGAAATAAGCCAGGCAGAGAAAGATAAATATCACATGATCTCACTCATTTGTGGAATATAATGAACAACATAAACTGATGAACAAAAATAGATCCAGAGACAGAGAAACATCAATCAGAACGTCAAACCTCAGGGAAGGTAGGGGACAGTGGGGATAAGGGGGAGAGATCAACCAAAGGACTTATATGCGTGCATATAAGCCTAATCAATGGACACAGACAACAGGGGGGTGGGGGCATGAATGGGAGGTGGGGGGTAAAGAGGGAATAAGGACACATATGTAATACCTTAATCAATAAAGAAATTTTTTAAAAAATCAAGACATTCATTCAAGCACACACTTTAACAAAAAGTAAAGGTAAAATCAGAGCATTAGAAATAAGATATAGGTTTTCACATTCTAGAGACTTTTCTCCCACAGATTTGTTGAACTTTAAAGTTATGGCAATGATACCTATAAAGATGATAGATAAAACCTACATACTTGATGTGACCTGGTCTATACAGTTAGCATAATTTATTTGTGAACTTGTCTCAGCTATGAATATAATTTCTAGCTTACATGTCTAGGATAAATCAGTGGCTTAATAAATGACAATACTCCAGTATTTTTCCTCTATGAGAAGTATCTTTATGGAAATTGATGTTCTGGAAAAAATAAAGAGGCCCCTAAGAGGTTTCTAGGTTTTATGGGCACAGAGGGGACCAACACTGGACACAAGGTTTTACCAGGAGAAAAAGTCACAAAAGGAAGGACATGGATGCAGTGACAAAGACACAGAAATAAAAGCCATAGAAAGAAGGAAGTTATAGGGACACAGTTCAAAAAATTAAGATCACTTCAGTACTTATCATGTGACCTGCCCTGCTTGATGGCATCTATTTGCAAGACTGCACTACTGAACCTGTGACAGTGGTTTGAAGAAATGGTTGCACATAGTAATGAGTGGTTATAAGTGTCATTCCCCTCTACTGGCTGAGCTAATGAACTACACCACTCATTTTCATTTTATCATATGAAAATAATAAGTTTATAACAAAAAAACAAACAACAAACAGAAAGAGCAAAAATATTAAAAATGCAGTTCATTTGTGGGAATTTGAAGTTACATCCCATTACCAACTTCTTTTATTTTTTCTTGGGTTGAAAGTGAAAACAAAATAAAAATGAAGTGCACATGGTTAATGTCCTCACCAACCATGTGATCTCACCATCAATTTCTTCCCATTTATCACTTTAAAAGTTCTCACCTCCTTAGCTTACAGGCTTAAATTCAGATTAGCCTCAATATAACTTTGAATTTTTCCTTCTATACCATTCTTACAGCAAAGTGGTCCCCTTACCACTTAACTGAGAAATCAGATGGCTTCTTCTAAGTAAAATGTTTCCAAGGACACGTATTTAAATTACAGAGTCTCCTCCTGAAAGGTAGGGATGCCAGCTACAAAGTTTTGGAGCTATAACTACAGCCCAAAAGCCTAATGATGAAATCATGGGCATCCAAGGTGACATCCCAGGCTGGCCCAGAATCAGCCTTCTTCACAACAGGCAGGATGCTCATTGCCAAGTCTTTGCAAAGGCACAACCCAACCTAAAAGGGTAAGATGCTAACCTTTCCCTCCCTCCCAGCAGTTACGAGTTTATTTTCCTTTAGTGCTCAGAAATACCTTCTCAGCATTTGAGGCATGTTATTTACTAGTATATGCTCAATAATAAAAACAAAATCCTTGATCTTTATTTTATACAGTAACCTACTAGATCTTACTATAAATGCAGAAATAATGAGAAGATAGAATAGATCACTGTAATTGCACAGAAAGTAGTTGTGAGAGGTAAAGCATGCAGAGCTGTACTTCCCTGTACATCCCTCAGAAAATCTTGAATTATATGGAGTAAAATATCTGGGAAGGTATCAAAATAGTTACTTCTACTAAAGAAAATAAGATACTGTTGACACCTGAGTAACAGTTACATTTACTTTAATATGAGCTCCCTCTCTGGCGGGAGTGGTGGGGGGAAAGCACTGTACAAAACTAAATATAATGAACATTTAAGTAAATAAAGTAAAAATATTAGCATTGGAGGTAAATCTGTGATCAGAACCACCAAGACAAAAATGTAATCAACTGGTTACACATGTTCTTCAAGGTTCCCAAAATCTTTTGAGGGGCACACAAGTTAATACTTTCTACATGGATCTCCTACAAGACTGGACCAGCACAGGATGGTTCTTTGAACCTCTGGTGGATCAATGTGTGGACAACTTGCAGGGACCTGGGCAGTAGCCCAGACTAGGAATTCCAAATAGCAGGGTAAGATTATAAAGCAGCTGGATTGTAATATTTAGTTTTATTAAAAAATAAGACCTTCTTTATCATTCACTGGTGGGGAAATCAGATACTTTATTGAATCTATTTTATTAAGACTTGTGGCCCTTGATGAATCCGTTCTCTAGCAGTTTGGGCTCTATTTGGGCCACAACACTCATCAGTTATTTTAAGATCTATCCATATCCTAGTTTTGAGATAATATAAAGCTTATATCTGCAGCCATCCAAGGTTGTTCCCAACTATATTCATGATGTCATTTCTATGATACAACACACTTCTATATTCAGATCATACATCCAAATCAGCCAGTATCAGACATCAAATCTTAAAATTACTACCAGGAACAGTAAAAATATTAAAATAGTGTGCATGTAATTACTCATCCATTTAGTCATTCAACAAATAGTTACAGAACATTTACTCCACTAGGAAATGAAGAAGACACAAATGTGAATCTAACACAGAACTTGTTTTTAATGTGCTGATGCTGAATACAAAGTAGAAAGTCAGAACCCCCAAAGAGGAATTTAGGGCTATGGGACCTCAGAGGAGGAGAGAGTCCTGACAGGCATTATGTCAGCATTACACATATTTCATCTCATTTAATCCTCACATTGGATATATTTTCCTTATTTGACAGCTAAGGACTCTGACAGTTATGTGATGGGACCACAGTCACTGAGGTCGTGAGAATAAGAGCTGAGCCCAATGCTCTTTCAGTACCGATGGGTATAGTGACCTGTACATGGAAACAGTATCTGTCTCCTTCCCAAATTCTTGCTTGACTCTATACCTGTACATCTAAACAGATATTTGGATAAAAATCTCTTAGCTTTTAAGCATCCTGTTGGTTTAATTTTATTTTATTTTCTGAATTTTAAAAGTCATCAAATATTGGGTTTATAATTGCTCACCTCAGAGTTAGCAACAGACTAAATAAACATTGCCTTTTAATCAAAGTCAATGTCTTCCAAAAAATTAAATTTCCTTATCTCATATATGCTTCACCATTAATTATTAAAGATGGACAATGGTGAATAATACTTAAGACACAATCCATTATAGTCTGGTAAGTATTATTTATCAGGCTTAAATATTGTGACTCTGATGGAAAATAATCAGTTCAGGGACAAATATGGAAGAATAGGATTTAATCTAAATAGCTAAACCAGTGACAGCAAAAACTGGGATATTTTTAAAGATCAATAAAACACCAAATGAACTAGATGAATCTAGGACACTACAAAGAAGTTGTGAATGTCTCCCTAGCGGGATAGAAAGACATAGAACTCTCTACCCAGTTCCACAGAGATACATTAGATAATGTTCTTTAAAAGAATGCAAGTAATTGGAGTACTAACACAACAAGCATTAAAAGCATGACATAATTTGTATGGTCAAAAGGCAGTAGCATAATGGGAAAGAATTCGCTAAAACCATGGAAGAATTATGTAGTGATAAGATAATAAGAGAATTGTGGATATTTTCAAACAAGTCCACAATGTTCAAATACATTTTGATTCATGAGTTTAACACTTAGGTTTTCAAATTACTGTACTGGTTTCTTAGATCAAAATTCAGGCAAAAACCAGAGTATTTGGGAAACTCTATAGGGAGATTTTTGTTTCACTTTTTCCACCCAAAGGCAGGTTGGATAAGGGAAATTTTGGTATGATGTTATGTTTTTTTATTTTTATTTTTATACCTATAAAATAAATGAATAAATAACTGGTATAACTTTTCAATTCAGAAGCCAAAAAGGAAGCTTTAAAATGCTAAAATTATTACCTGCTATTAAAGCTAAGGGTAACTCAACAATTGTATCAAGTCAACCCCTAGTTCATGCATGTAGTCATGTCTTCCATCTACTCACATGCACTCAAACTTTCCATATACACCTTTTAAAAAAAGAATTCCTTACAAATGGTTTGGCAGCTGGGGTTTCTTTGAGCAATTGCCCAATGGCTTGAACAAGAAACAACTTCCCTATTTTAATTTAAATCTCATGGTGTGAATACTTTAACAAAAAATTCCTTTTAGAGACAAGCCTTCTAAAGGTACCACAGAAACAATATTTTTAGTAGGTATATAGTCTCAAAGACAAAATGCCATAACTGGGAATAATTGTTTTCCTATCATGAATCCCACTAGACTATTGGTTTATTTTTTTACCTTAATTTCTTTTTATGGATAGTTTGACAAAGCTACTGTTTTATGTAGCAAGTTACATGCTCAGAAGCTTGTATTCCTTTCAGTACAATGCAATGTGGAAAGTTGTTATTGGCCCTGACTGGTTTGGCTCAGTGGATAGAGTGTTGGCCTTTAGACTGAAGGGTCCCAGGTTTGATTCTGATCAGGGACACATGCCTGGGTTGCAGGCTTGATCCCCAGTGGGGGGCGTGCAGGAGGCAGCCAATCAATGATTCTCTCTCATCACTGATGTTTCTATGTTTCTCTCCCTCTCCCTTCCTCTCTGAAATAAATAAAAATATATTAAAAGGGGAGAAAGAAAGAAAGAAAGAAAGAAAGAAAGAAAGAAAGAAAGAAAGAAAGAAAGAAAGAAAGAAAGAAAGAAAGAAAGAAGGAGAAAGAAAGAAAGAAAGAAAGAAAGAAAGAAAGAAAGAAAGAAAGAAAAAGAAAGAAAGAAAGAAAGAAAGAGAGAGAGAGAAAAAGAGAGAGAGAGAGAGAAAGAAAGAGAGAGAGAAAGAAAGAGACAAAGAAGGTTGTCATTGTGCACCCACTCCTGCAGGTAGGATGTCAATTTTCTATGAAAACTCTCAGATACCCCTACTTTCTCACTTGGCCCTGCTTGGTGCAGCCCTGTGGCAGCAACATGTCACCCCTGTGCAATTAGAGAATCCACCAGTATATGATCTCACCAACTAGAGCTCCTGGAGGATGGGGACCATGCTTTCAGTCTTACATAGTGTCCCACACCTACCAGGCACTTCATAAAAGTTCAAGAATAAACACATGCCCTGGTACAGGAACTGGTCATTCCAACACAGAGATAGGATAGATGGAAATAGCAGGGGAAAGTTTGACAAATGTAGAAAGAAGAGGGCCTCTGGGAAAGCCCAAACAGTCTTTATTTAGAGAAGAGTATCCTCTTGAAAACATTGCTTCTCTTAAGAACACATACCATGGTGCAGCACAGTTTCTTGATTAAGAGTTCCCAGAATCCTTAAAGAAAATGGTCTGAATGGTAATTCCTGTGCCCAATACATGGAGGTGTACTATTTATGGTTGTCTGTACACTGGAGACAAATGTTTATGCACAGTTCTTGGCCATAGTATGGTTTTGTCGTCATCATAACTCCTGAGTTAAAGAATGCATTTGGAATGATTAAAAAATATCTCTGAGCCAAGAGGACCACCATTCAAAGTTTCTGATAAACCCAAAGGAGACCAAAGAAAGTCACAGCACTCCTTAAGACATGGCTCCTTGAAAACGTTTATTATCTTAATTTATATACTAAAAATTGCATTTGCAACCATGTCATGTTCCTCAAAGATCACGAGAAACCCACTAGCCAATATAAGCAGGAAAATATCTTTATTCCATAAAATTGTGTTTATTGACATAACTGTACAGATTGCCTTTCCCATGAAAGATACAGGAAAAAAGTCAAAAATCAACATGGTACATGCAACATCTAAATAGATACAATACAGATAAAAAGAGAAAAGATAATTAGCACCAAAACAAAAATATCTCAATTTCTACAAATTCAAGATACTCATGTTAAAGATGGTTGCCTGAGGGGAGAGGGTTTAGAGGATGGGTGAAAAGGTGAAGGGATTAAGAGTACAAATTGGTGGTAACAAAGTAGTCACAGGATATTTAATCAATAATATTGTAATAACCATGTATGGTTCCAGGTGGGTACTAGACTTATCAGGGGAATCACTTTGTAAATGGTTTGTAAATGTCTAATTTCCATGCTGTGCACCTAAAACTAACATAATATTGCATGTCAACTGTGATTAATTTTTATTTTATTTTTAAGTGTCATTTTACATCCTGCAACATCACAGAGGATTCAGACTCTCAGCTGGGAAAGAAAAGTTTCTGAAGCAGATCTCTAACCAAACCACCCTGATTTGGAGCACAAATCCATATACATAAATGGGTTCTGTGCCATCCTCAAAACAAAACTTGGTCAAAACTGAAATTCATAGCACCAGCTATTTTTGTTATGCAAACATACAGAAAGGGGTTCTGACCATTTTTCATATTGAATCAGAATATGTTTTCCATCTTGGCATCACTTTATCACTTTATGACTGCATTAACTGTTTCTTCTCAGACCTTACTAAGCATCTGTATCCTATTTCTTAGTAATGTAAAATTTTTTATTTTTTTATTTTATTGATTTTTTACAGAGAGGAAGAGAGAGGGAGAGAGAGTTAGAAACATCGATGAGAGAGAAATATCAATCAGCTGCCTCCTGCACACCCCCTGCTGGGGATGTGCCCACAACCAAGATACATGCCCTTGACCGGAATCGAACCTGGGACCCTTGAGTCCACAGGCCAACACTCTATCCACTGAGCCAAACCAGTTAGGGCAGTAATGTAAATTAAAAAAAAAAAATACAAGGCAAGCTTGAACATGAACTCTCTGAGATGATAACTTTACTATATAGTGTGTAATGCCATAAATATGCTAAAACTCTCTATTCTGACCTAATGCACTTAAGTACATTATAGTGTGTTTTATGTTATTTTGGAGGATACTTTCTCATTAGCCTCAAATTGTGTTAAATGTAGAGATTTGGGAACCCTGGCCTTGCCACATATAGTATGGAACTCCTACTAACTTTCATGTCCTCATAAGACTGTTACCACTTAACAAGCAAAGAATTCATTTAAGGTCAATCATAATCATTTTGTAAAAGCTTTACTGTGGCTCCTCTCAGAAAATATGACTTGACCCATAGTATATTCATATTTGCATATATAGCTGTACTACACAATGTTAAACAATTATTTCTAAAACTAGAAATTAAATACAGTGTTTTTTAGATTATCCACTAGTGTAGCCATTACAGTGAGATGTTTCTAAGTGTTTCAAGCTCTAATATTATTTTCATAATTATTATTTTATAGCTTTACAATTTTATGCAGAAAAAAAATAAGAAAATCTATTCTGAAAGAGTGAAAAGTCAGGCGAATGTTAACTTACAAAATTTTGGTAAAATCTACTTGCAACACAATGGAAACAGCTGAACAAGCTATCCACCATTATATAGTTAAAAGAGACACACAGGCAAAATACCGGTTTTTTCAAATTTGTGTAATCTTCATTTGAAGATTTGTGAACATTCATGGACCCTTCTGTTTATAAATATTATCATATGTGTACTTCATAAATATTAGCATCATTCTTTGACTTATCAATGTTTTTAGGTAGAAAAATGCTATCTAACCTTTGGAAGCACCTAAGGATTGGGGCTGATGCCAATGGAGTCAAACATATGATTAAAGAATTGGACTTTCTATCCCACCCACCTTCTCACACACACACCACAGGGAGGGGAGAGGAGCTGGAGGCTGAATAAATCACCAGTGACCAATGACTTGGTCAGTCATCACTCTGTAATGAAACCTCCATAAAAATCCAGGAGGAAGCACATTGGTCCCTTTTTGGAGAGCTCCCAGGTTGGTGAACATGTGGAGATGAGGGAAGAGTGGCACACCTGGACGAGGCATGGAGTCTCTGTGCCCTTCCCTGAGCCTTGCCCAATGTATCTCTTCTGAGTCATATTTTTTATAATAAATATGTATGTGATCTAGTAAATTTATAGAAGATATATAAATGTGGGCTATATGCCAGGAACTAAGCCTGGCTCCCCATCCTCTTGGTAGTTCACAATACCTGCAAAAATGCAGAAATACCTATGGGTATTTTGTGATCCAGGAAGCTCATCAATAAGAACATCCATCCTTTCCCTGGATGGACCAGACTTTACCCTTCACCATAGCCTGTGGACATGAGCACAGTATTCTGAATGCATGTCAAGGCAAGCAATGGTACCAAAGCAATTAACTTTTGAAATAAGTGGATATTTGAATATTTTTTTAAGATGCACAGAAGTGATGGAGGATCATCAGAGCTTTGCCATTTTAGAATTTAGAAGTGTTTTTATTTTGATTTACACATTGCTGCTGAAAGGGAATGTGTAGAAGACTGGACATCACCCCCAATTTCTTTACCACATAGGGCCCCTGCTGTGACAGGAGAAGCTCATGATGCAAGATCACCCTAAACCCTCAATACATGCTAGGATCCCACCAGCTTTTCACAGGATCTGCACATTTGTTGAATCCCCAAGAAACTATTCAGAAGATATGGGTGACAATTTCCATTTATCTTAGATGACAATCATACTTTACATCTCACTTACTGAATGAAAACAGGACTGAAATTATAATATCCATTCATTTTGAAAATATTATAATTCTGAGCCATTGTTTAAAAATTATTTGCTATTAAACTGGTATTTAAACAGCAAATACTATAAGAAACATTTAAAGTCATTAGGTGCATTGAAGATGTCTGCTCTCCACTAGGTAGAAAATACACACACACATGCATATAAACACTCAACACACATATACGACAAAAAGAAAAAAAATGATCTGAGTATATGCCATAATCTCTCCTGAAACATTAAAAATGACAATAGTGATGACATTTAAAAACTCCAAGCTTTTGGATTAGTATGACTACTTCAATTTCTTCCAGCTATGATTTTTCTTAAGCCAGAGTTAAAATAACTGTGATATTGAATAAAAGGTCAAAATAAAGAAGCATTAGCACTAAGGTCATCAAGTACATTCCATTATAGAAAACTAAGCCACAGAATTGAAATA
The DNA here is from genome assembly GCF_963455305.1 of Plecotus auritus. Classification (NCBI taxonomy): domain Eukaryota; kingdom Metazoa; phylum Chordata; class Mammalia; order Chiroptera; family Vespertilionidae; genus Plecotus; species Plecotus auritus. The sequence continues at coordinate 117,112,079 of NC_137772.1, forward strand.
CCTTGCTAAAAATTGTACAGCAATTAGAAACAAGACTTTAGGAGGATTGTTAAATTTCCATTGTAATTGCAATTTTTTAATATTTTAAATATTCTCCTAATGATAGAATACATTATTTCTTTTATTAAATTTTTTAAGTGTAGAGGGCTGAAATAACTGTGAACTTCTCAAATTCCATTCCTTGTGATAGAATTGGAATGAGCCTTTTACAATGTATTACAAATTCCAAAGACAGAGAGGAGGGATGAGCTAGATGTCTCAGATGGAATAGGAAAAAAAACAACCTCCTGAGAGCAGCTACAGTCAACATGTCATTTAGATAAATTAATATTTTCACTCCCCAAACTCAGCCAGATATTTTTATTTTGTTGGGGGGTAATTTTTGATTTATGGAGAATCTCAAGAATTGTTGCCTAATTCTACTTTGGTAATAAAATCTTTGGATTTTGCTATTTTGAAATATTTTAGACCATTCATCATCTAAAGCCCTCACCACCTGAAAGACATTCAGCCATTTCCTATTTCTTGCATTTCACCCATAATCTCCCTCTGGAGACTTTTGAACTGTAAACAACTTGGATTTCAGACCTTTTACATCAGGGGAAACAGCAGTACGCAACACACACCAACAGATATTTCAGCTCTCCTGTGCTTGCTCTGGTTCTCCATACTCCTTCCCAACGTGGCTGTCTGGGATAACTAGGGTGTTTAAACAAGGGTGTGTGAGGCAGGGTCATGGGGAGGCAGATTGGTTAATGTTTGCTCAGCACTTTGGGCTAGACAAACTTGACATTGGGCCAATTGTACTCAATATAAAAGGTGCTTTATTTGACACTGGAGACCAAACAATAATAAAGTGAAAGGTTAGGTATAGGAGTTGAGAAAGAGAAGGAAAGAGATGATACTATTGTAAAACTGATGTACAGTTGTCTTCATATTTAAAACATCCACATTGATTAAGACTCTTATTGCTACTTTCCATCCTATGAAAGTAGATAATCTCCAGTTCTACTTTCTAAACAAGGTATTTGCAACTGCATTTCTGCTGAAAATCTCTCAAGTCTTTGAGGTCATAGAAATCATAGACTTCTACCTCACGGAGAGGACGTTCTCAGAAGTGAAGCTAGAATATAAAGTGAATAACTTAGATTATACAATCTCTCAGACCCCTGCAATCTCTAAAAATTTTATGACCTTCCTGAAATAATGGAAATTGGAGAACAACTGGAAATAATGATAAATTCCTAAACTTTCCCAGAAATTGTTCATTTGCACATGTTCATTCACACATTTCATAAATACCTGTTAGGGACAAGTGTGGAAAAGGGGCAGTGTAAGGTGCTAAGAGGTACATAAAAAGAATAAAGCCAGAGTCTATCCGGAGAAGACTGGCTCTTTCAGAAAGGATAGGACCTACCCCACATTAGCCTGTGGTTAGTCCCAGAGGGGAGGGTTCTATACCCAAAAGTATGACAGAAATTCACAAGAGGACAGCATTGTGACTTGGGAGAACAGAGGCCAACAGACACAGAAACATTTTAACTGAACTTTTAAAGAGGTTCCAGGTTTAAATGAAAAATGAGAAGGGCTCCATTCAGGCTTCCATTAAAACCTTATGGGGGAAAAAAAGATGGCAGACAAATAGGCAGAGGTGTCCTGCACCTTCTCCTGGAACAGATAGAAGGAACAACTAAATCAAATAACATCCACCTAGAATTTGGTAATTAGACACAGCTGGTGAGACAATTCACAGCTAGAAAGAGCAGAGGATGCTTGCAGAAAGGTAGGATCAGGGATCTGAGCTGGAGAGAGACAGGAGACCACTGGGCCAAGGAAGGAAGCTGCCCTGCACCAAGGTTGTGTCCCTTTGGGTCAGGCGTAACATCCAACTTTGGAAAGGAAGTCCACAGGGATGCTGGTGGCTGGGGAATCCTATATAAGAAAGAGGTAATATGCAAATTGACCATCACTCCAACACACAAGATGGTCCCCCTCATGTGGTCAAAGATTGTCACCCCCATGTGGACATAAAATGGCCGCCACAAGATGGCCAGCAGGGGAGGGCAGTTGGGGAGGACCAGGCTGGCAGGGGAGGGCAGTTGGGGGCAATCAGGCTGGCAGGGGAGCAGTTAGGTGTCGATCAGGCTGGCAGGGGAGTGATTAGGGGTGATCAGGCTGGCAGGCAGAAGCAGTTAGGGGCAATCAGGCAGGCAGGCAGGCAGGCGAGCGGTTAGGAGCCAGCAGTCCTGGATTGTGAGAGGGATCCCAGATTGGAGATGGTGCAGGCTGGGCTAAGGGACACACACACACACACACACACACACACACACACACACACACCCATGCATGAATTTCGTGCACTGGGCCTCTAGACTATACTAACAAAAGGGTAATATGATAATTAGACCAGATAGACCAGACGTCCTTCCTGACAAAGCCAGGGGCGTGGCTGGCTTGCAAACCGCCCATGGCCCCTCACCCAGGCCAGCCCAAGCACCTGATGGCCACCCACAACAGGGGCAGGGGCAGGGCTGGCGAGTGGACGGGAACAGCCAACCTCTCGGTTCCTTTCCCCGGCCATCAGGCACCAATCACCTAATAACAAATGGGGAACCAGGGGTGAGTGGCAGCGGGGGGCAGGTCTGGATGCAGGCAGCTGGGGAAGATGGCCCTGATTGCAGGCCAGGCTTAGGGACCGTACCCATGCACAAATTTCGTGCACTGGGCCTCTAGTCTACATCTAAGTCTACAGCCACAAGAGGCTGAGCCCAGAAAGAGGGCCTGAGGAGCTGCACAAGCTTCATGGTGCTGCAGGGAGAGAAACTTGCAGTCTTTGTTTTGCCTCTAATAAAAGGGTAATATGATAATTAGACCAAATACAACTCAACAAGACACACCACAACACAACACAAAGGTTGTTTGGCCTCTTTTTTTCGGTTTAGTAATTGATTCTTTTTTTTCTTTATTGATTAAGGTATTATATATGTGTCCTTATCCCCCCCATGTCCCTGCTCATGCCCTCACACCCCTGGTGTCTGTGTCCATTGATTATGCTTATATGCATGCATGCAAGTCCTTTGGTTGATCTCTCCCCTTTACCCCCACGCTCCCCTAACTTCACTCTGAGGTTTTTTCTCTTTGCTTTTATTCATTAAACCCAGTTCATATGACCTTTTAATTACAAACACTCACCTGTCATTTTTGTGGTGCAGATAGAGGTGTAGATTTGTGAAGTCTGGGGAGAGGCTGTGGAGAACAGGGAGAGGTGACCAGGAATCCAACACTGAGACATTTATGACCCTCCAAACCTAAGCAGCCATTTTTCTTTTGAAGATACAGCCCCTCCCAGCAACCTCAAGGCAGCTAATACAGCCACACTCAGCCTACACCTTGAGTTCTGAATAGCCCCAAAGAGCCCCCAGGAACTAGGTTAAAGAGGGGCTGTTCAGTACCAGAAAGCAATACAGGACCACCCCCACCTAAAGCCCTGTCAGAAACGGATGCTTGAGTGATTAATATTGACAACAGACAGACAGGCAAAGCAGGCAGATTGGCCCTGCCTGCTTGCAGCCAAGGCCATGGAGACAGATACAAACAGAGGAGCGGTGGATCACTTGAAACTTCAACACAGTGCTGACTACCTAAAAGGAAACTGAGAAGTGGCAGACAGAACAGAAGAGAGGGGTCTTAAACCAGCCCCCATGGGGCATTAAAATTATGCTGAAACAAACAACACTTCACTTTTTTGTTTTTTATCGTTTATTTAAAAATTTTTTTCTTTATTTAATATTTTTGTTTATCTTTTAATATTATTTTTTCTTCATTCTATTTTTATTTTTATTATTATTTCATTTTATCTTATTTTTTCTTTTTTCCACCATTTTCTTCCTCACTTCTCACTTTTTCAACCTCTTTTCTCTTCTCCTGCCCCCACTTTAGTTTTTCTCGTTCCTTTCTTTTTATCCCTTGTTGAAAATTGTTCCTCTTTATCTGCTTTATTGATGAGTTATTATTGTTGTAGTCTCTGTTGGCTTACTCATATATCTAATTTCCTCTCCCTTGCTCCAAATCCATGCATCCTTCTCTTTTCTCTTTCTTCTCTAGTCAATTTTTTTGTAACTTAATTTTTTTTTCTTTATTGATTAAGGTATTACATATGTGTCCTTATTCCCCCATTACCCCCCACCTCCCATTCATACCCCCACCCCCCCGTGGTCTGTGTCCATTGGTTAGGCTTATATGCATTCATGTAAGTCCTTTGGTTGATCTCTCCCTCTTACCCCCACAGTCCCCTACATTCCCTGAGGTTTGACGTTTTGATTGATGTTTCTCTGTCTCTGGATCTATTTTTGTTCATCAGTTTATGTTGTTCATCATATTCCTCAAATGAGTGAGATCATGTGATATTTATCTTTCTCTGCTTGGCTTATTTCACTAAGCATAATGCTCTCCATCTCCATCCATGTTGTTGCAAATGGTAAGAACTCCTTCTTTTTTACCGCAGCATAGTATTCCATTGTGTAGATGTACCACAGTTTTTTAATCCACTCATCTGCTGATGGGCACCTAGGCTGTTTCTAAATCTTAGCTATGGTGAATTGTGCTGCTATGAACATAGGGGTGCATAGTTAGTCAATTTTTTTATGCCTTTGTTTTTCTCCTCCTCCCTTGCTCTCTTTTTCTCCTAATTGTTTAGTTTCACTCACTAAACCAGAGGTGGGCAAACTTTTTGACTCGAGGGCCACAATGGGTTCTTAAACTGGACCAGAGGGCCAGAACAAAAGCATGGATGAAGTGTTTGTGTAAACTAATATAAATTCAAAGTAAAGGAGTGGAGGGGAGAGCAAGAGAACTGGATAGAACAGCCGGATCTGGCCCGTGGGCCGTAGTTTGCCCAAGGCTGCACTAAACTCAAGCCTATCTGTTCTCTCCTCTATTCTCCTTTTCAAAAAATAAGTGAATAAATGGACAGATAAATTTTAAAAGGTTTTTGTTTTATCCGTTTAATTTGTTTTACTTCTTTTTTTTCTTCCTATCCACTCATGCTTTTTCTACCTCCTCTATACTGAACTGTGGTCCTTCCCCCATTCATTCAATTCCTTAAACTTACTTTCTGTATTTAAGATCTGCCTCTACAGATTCTGCCCCCCTCCCTTTATTTTCTGGGTGTTTGTTGTTTGCATTTTTTGGTTTATTTGCTTGTTTTTCACCCCATACTAGAGGCCTGGTGCACGAAATTCATGCACAGGGGGTGGGGGGGGTGTTCCTCAGCTCTGCCTGCACCTCTCAAAATCTGGGACCGCTGGCTCCTAACCACTTGCCTGCCTGATTGCCTGATTGCCCTTAACCACTCTGCCTGTGTGCCTCATTGCCCCTAACCACTTGCCAGTCTGCCTGATCACCCCTAACTGCTTGCCTGCCTGCCTTATTGCCCCTAACTGCTCACCTGCCTGCCTGATCACCCCTAGCCATTTGCCTGCCTGTCTGATCACCCTTAACCACTTGCCTGCCTGCCTGATCCCCCTAACTGCCTCTGCCTCAGCCTCCACTGCCACAGAATAATGTCTGGACGGTTGTTCGGCTATCTGGTCTAATTAGCATATTACATGTTTATTATTCTAGATATATTTTTCATCTTTTTTCTTCTTTTTCTATTCTCACTTACCTTTTTTCTTTTCATATACCATTTTTGCTCTCTTTCCTCTCTCCTACTTCTCTTTTTTCTCTGGTGGTCACATAAATTGAGGTTATTGGTGTCATGAGTACATTCATGTTTTGTTCCCTTCATGTTGTGTCTTGTTGAGTTGTATTTTGTGCTGTTTGGTCAACATGGTAGAGAGCAAGTAACATAACCACATACCCTCAAAAGAGATTTGATCCACAAATGGGACAATAACACTCAAGACCCAACTATACGAAGAGAACCCAAATATCCCAAGTACGGTACCTCCCTAGAATACTCAGCCCTGAATACTGGAGAGCTTATAACACTGGGTTCCACAAAACATCTACTATATAAAAGAAATTCAAAAAATCTGGGTCGCATAGTAGTTTGATCTAATACATAGAAGCAATCACAAAGGAACAGCAAAAATGGGGAGACAAGAAAAAGAGGCATCACCAGAAAAAGAAAAAAATGAAATGGAGGCAAGCAATTTGTCAGAGAAAAAATTTAGAGCAATGCTTATAAGGACACTGAAAGGATACAAGACAAATTCAACAACATGTTAAGAATAAAGGGGAAATGAAGAATGACTGCAATAAAGAACACAATGGAAACTCTCAAGAGTAGACTAGAAGAAGCTGAGGACCGCATCAGTGATTTAGAAGACAAGGTAGAGAAAAAAAAAAAAGAAAGAACAAGAGCAGTAACTAGAAAAAAAAGCAGGAGGAGAGCTCAAGCAAGCTTTTGGAAAACAAAAAATGAAACAACATTCATATAATAGGGGTCCCAGAAAGAGAGGAAGTTGAACAAGGAATAGAAAACCCATTGGAAGAAATAATGACAGAAAACTTCCAGGATTTTGGAAAGAAAAAGTCACACACAAAAAAAAAAAAGTCACACAAGTCCAAGAAATACACAGAGTTCAAACATGATGAATCCCAAAGACTGACACCAAGAAACATCATAATTAAATTGGCAAACATCTCCTGGGAAGGCACCTGAGCATTCTATATTGCCCCTCTTGCCCTTTTGGCCAAGAGGGACCCTCTTCTCACAATCCAATTGCCCACAGCTATTGCCTGTGCTTTCTGTTCATGCTGAGGTTGAAGCCTCGTGGTGGCTGATAGCATGCATCTGTCTCTCGCCCAGTGGGGTGAGCTGGGCCCTCCCTGGAGAAGAAACCTGGGTTCCCCAAGATATGTGACTAGTGCCAGGGCCTTGCCAGCAGGGGAGGGGATCCCAAGGCAGGTGCTGGGCATGGAGGCCACAGGGGCATAGGCTACCAAGGAGACAGAACTGAACCTCACATCACCCTACTTGGCCCTGGAGGATGGCTGGTTAGCCAGAGATGGGTAAGATTCCTCAGGGAAGGAACAACCTAAGACAGGCACAGTCACAGAGGGGCCATCAGGAGAGAACTTGGGGGTCAACAGAGGTGGGGCACAGACCCTCACCCCCCCAACTTTGCAGGGGCCTGAACCCTCACCCCTTCTGAGGGAGGTCTCCTGCCCCCATGGCTGCTTTGCTTCCCATGCCCAGCTCAAATGGGGACCCAGGTAACAGACAGAGACTTGTCCGACAGCAGCTGCCCTCTCACTGCAACAAGACTTGTTTGAGTTGTCTTGTACCCATGGTGTGGGGAAGTGGGTTTTTGATATCTAAATCCAACCTAGCACCAGGAATGATCAGGGCCTACTCAAGAAGGCAAATAATCCTTTCCACTAATACTTACAGGGTAAAATAAGATTGTTGTTAGAGTATTAAATTTGACAGTAAAATAGTAGTCAAGTTCTCAGACTAATTTAAAGTGGCTAAGTGAAATAAGCAAAAATTCTAGAAAAATTAATGGTACTGGACAAAAAGCTATTCCTAAAGTGTTAACTAAAATTTTTATTGGTAGTTCATCTCATGGTAAAATTGCGTAACATGTAATGAACCTAAAGCAGACATATTTTAGTGCAAAAAATTAAAATTTAAGAGCTATCAAGACTACATTATAAAATTTCCAAAAGCCTCCTAATATTTAAATCGAAAAAGGGGGGATAGTAGAAGAATATCATGTAAGGAAAAATATCCTGTAAGTAAATTACATCCAGAAAATTTTTACTTTAGAAAATTAACTTTCATTTGTAATGCTAACAGCAAGACGCCCATGAAAAACACACATGGTGTCAAAACTAGCCAAAGGAAAATATTTTGGGCAAAAAATGAAAAAGGATCCCAAGTCAAATTTATAGAAAAGATTCCTTTATTAACTTTTGGTCGAGAATATGTTTGTATATTTTCATAAAATACATCCAAGACCATGTGGATTCCTGCAACAGAGAGGAATTGACAGGACTGCTCCAGCCATGAAGACAGAAGAGAAACAGTCCAGAGATGGAAGATGCTGACGATGCCTTGCCATACTAGCAGTCAGCAGCTGTGCGTTCCTGCAGGTTGCCCAGGACCAAACCAGAGAGTGTCGGACCTGCATTACCACCATTTGTCCACCATCCATAACTGAAATATCATTGCTGACATGTACATATAAGGAACTGTTTGACATTGAAATTGGGACTCAAAAGAACTGTTGGCCCAGAAAGAAATTCACTACAGACTAATTCATTTGCCTCTCAGCATAACCATTATTGCTTGTCTCATTTTCGGTTCTTATAAGTGTATTTCTAGTATCACATGATCTCACTCATCTAGGGGAAATAATGAACAACATAAACTGATGAACAAAAGCAGATCTGGAGACAGGGAAGCATCAATCAGACTGTCAAACCTCAGAGGGAAGGTAGGGGAGGGTGGAGTTAAGGGGGAGAGATCAACCAAAGGACTTGTATGCATGCATATAAGCCTAACCAGTGGTCACAGATAACAAGAGGGTGGGGGCATGCATGGGGAGGGGTTTGGGATGGGAAGGGGGGGATGAGGACAAATATGTGATACCTTAATCAATAAAGAAATTAATAAAAAAATAAATGAGCAAACATCAACAACAAAGTAAGGATTATAAAGGCTGCCAGAGTTACCTACAAGGGATCTCCCATTAAACTATCAAATTAGATTTCTCAAAAGAAACAAGTCAGGCCAGAAGGGAATGGAATGAAATATACAAAGTGATGCAAAGCAAGGAACTGAATTCAAGAATACTATACCCAGCAAGGCTATCATTCAAAATTGAAGGGGAAATGAGGAGCTTCACAGACAAAAAAAAAAAAAAAGGTAAAGGTAGTTTATTACCACCAAGCCAGCAATGAAAGAAATGCTAAAGGGCTACTGTAAAAAGAAGAAATGGAAATAGAAGAAGGAACACAGGCGTAAAGAATAAAAATAGCAACAAACAGGTACCAATCAATAATAACCTTAAATATAAATGCATTAAATGTGCCAATCAAAATACATAGGGTAGTTGAAAGCATAAGAAAACATGACCCATATATTTGCTGTCAAAAGAGACCCACCTCAGAACAAAGAACTCACACAGACTGATAGTGAAGGGATAGAAAAAAATTTTTGCAGGTAATTAGAAATGAGAAAAAAAAATCTAGGATTGCAATACTTCTATCTGACAAATTAGACCTCAAAGTGAAGGTAATAACAAGAATATAGGAGAGCCACTTCATAATACTAAAGGGAGCTAATCAACAAGAGGATATAACTCTAGTAAACATATATGCACCCAATACAGGAGCAACCAAATACATAACAAAACTTCTGGAAGATATCAAGAGAGAGATGAACAGCAATACAATTATAGTAGGGACTTTAATACTCCATTGACAACATTGGATAAAACCTCTAAACAAAAAATTAGCAAAGAAGCAGCAATCAAAAAATGACTCACTAGATCAGAAGAAATTAATTGACATCTTCAGAACATTTCACCCCGAAGTTACAGAATATATATTCTCAAGTGCACACAGGATATTTTCAAAGATAGACAACATGTTGGGGCACAGGCAAAGTCTCTTCAAATTCAAGAAGCTAAAAATCCTATCAACCATCTTCTCAGATCACAATGCAATAAAATTAGAAATCAACTACCACAAAAAAATGAAAAAAAAAAATCAAACACTTGGAGGCTAAATAGCATGCTATTGGGTTACCAAAGAGATAAAAAACAAAACAAATAAAAAGCATCCTGGAAACAAATGACAATGAAAACACAACAATCCAAAATCTATGGGACTCAGTGAAAGCAGTCCTGAGAGGGAAATTCATAGCTCTACAGGCCTACCTCAAAAAATAAGAAAAAATGGTAATAAATTATTGAAGCCTACAACTGGAAGAATTAGAAAGACAGCAACAAGAAAAGCCCAGAGTAAGCAGAAGGGAGGAAATAATAAAGATCAGAGCAGAAATAAATGACATAGAGATCTAAAAAACAACACAAAAAATCAATAAAATCAAGAACTAATTTTTTGAAAGAATAAACAAGGTTGATGAATATCTGGCCAGGCTCACCAAATAAACAAAATGAGAAATGAAAGAGGTGAAGTAACAACCAACCCCACAGACATACAAAGGATTTAAAAAACAATACTACAAACTCTAAAACAAACTGGACAACCAGGATAAAGTGGACATATTCCTAGAAAAATACAATCTTCCAAAACTAAATCAGGAAGAATAAAAAAACTTGAATAGGCAAATAACTACCAATGAAATTGAAGCAGTAATCAAAAAGCTTCCAGGAAACAAAAGCCCTTGCCAGATGGCTTCACAGGGGAGTTTTACCAAACATTCAAAGAAGAACTAAAACCAATTCTCCTCAGACTATTCCAAAAAAATTCAAGAGGAAGGCACACTTTCAAGCTCTTTCTATGAAGCCAGGATTACCCTAATCCCAAAACTAGATAAAGACACTACAAAAAAAGAATGCAGGCCAATATCCCTGATGAACATAGATGCTAAAATCTTCAACAAAATTCTAGCAAATTGGATCTAATATTACATTAAAAAGATCATACACCATGACTAAGTGATATTTATCCTAGGGATGCAAGGATGATACAATATCCATAAATCAATAAATGTGATACATCACATAAACAAATTGAGGACAAAAATCACATAATTATATCAATTGATGCAGACAAATCATTTGACAAAATCCAACACCCTTTCTTGATAAAAGCTCTCAGCAAAGTGGGAATAGAGGGATCATACCTCAACATAATAAAAGCCCTATATGACAAAGTTACAGCCAACATCGTACTCAATGGGTAAATACTAAAACCATTTCCCCTAAGAACAGGAATGAGACAGGGATGCCCACTTTCACCACTCCTGTTCGACATAGTACTGGAAGTTCTAGCCATAGTTATCAGACAAAAAGAAGAAATAAAAGGCATTCAAATTGGAAAAGAAGAAGTAAAACTGTCCTTATTTGCAGATGACATGATCTTGTACAGATAAAACCCTAAATATCAAAAAAACTACTGGACTTAATAAATGAATTCGGCAATGTAGCAGGATACAAAATTAACATCCAGAAATCTATGGCTTTTTCATACACCAATAATGAACTCACAGAAAGAGAAACTAAAATAACATTCCAATTTACCATTGCACCAAAAAAATTAAGATACCTACGAATAAACTTAACTAAGGAGGTAAATCAAAATACTACAGGATGTTGAAAAAAGAGATAGAGGAAGACATCACCAAATAGAAGAATATACCTTGTTCGTGGATTGGTAGAATCAATATCATTAAAATGTCCATACTACCCAAAGCAATCTAAAGATTCAATGCAATCCCTATTGAAATATCAAGGTCATATTTCACACACCTAGAACAAACTCTCCAAAAATTCATATGGAATAAAAAAAGACCCAGAGTAACCACAGCAATCCTAAGAAAGAAAAACAAAGTTGAAGGGATCACAATATGAGATATCAAGGTATATTACAAAGCCACTGTTCTCAAAATTGCCTGGTACTGGCACAAGAACAGACATATAGACCAATGGAACAGAAAAAAGAACCCAGAAATTGACCCACGCCAGTATGCTCAATTAATATTTGAGAAAGAAGGCAAGAGCATACAATGGAGTAAAGACAGTCTCTTTAATATATGGTGTTGGGAAAATGGGATAGATACACACAAAAAAATGAAACTAGACCACCAACTTATACCATACACAAAAATAAACTCAAAATGGATAAATGACTTAAACGTAAGATGGAAAACCATAAAAATCTTAGAAGACTCCATAGGCAGCAAAATGTCAGATATATGTCATAGCAATATCTTTACTGATACAGCTCCTAGGGTAATGGAAACTAAGAAGAAAATAAACAAAGGTGACTACATCAAAATAAAAAGCTTCTGCATAGCAAAGGAAACCATAACAAAACAACAAGAGAGCCTACTGCATGGGAGAACATATTTGCCAATGTTATATCCAATAAGGGTTTAATCTCCAAAATTTATAGGGAACTCAAACAATTTAACAAAAGGAAGATAAACAATCCAATAAAAAAATGTGCAAAGGACCTATACAGACACTTTTCAAAAGAGGACATACAGAAGGCCAAGAGGCATAGGAAACATGCTCAAAGTCACTAATTATCAGAGAGATGCAAACCAAAACAACAATGAGGTACCATCCCACACCTGTCAGATGGCTATGGCGAGGATGCTGATGGGAATGCAGACTGGTGCAGCTACTGTGGAAACAATATGGAGTTTCCTCCAAAAAATTAAAAATGGAACTTCCATTTGACCCAGTAAGCCCGCTTCTAGGAATATATCCCAAGAAATGAGAAATACCAATCAGAAGGGATATATGCACCCCTATGTTCATAGCAGCACAATTTACAATAGCTAGTATTTGGAAACAGCCTAAGTGCCCATCAGCAGATGAGTAGATTAAAAAACAGTGATACATCTACACAATGGAATACTACACTGTTGTAAAAAAGCAGTAACTCTTACCATTTGCAACATCATGGATGGACCTGGAGAGTGTTATGCTAAGTTAAATAAGCCAGTTGGAGAAATATAAATATCACATGATCTCACTCATTTGTGAAATATAATGAGCAACATATACTGATGAACAAAAATTGATCCAGAGACATAGAAGTATTGAACAGACTGTCCAACCTCAGAGGAAAGGTGGTGGGGAGGGGGGAGTGTTCAACCAAAGGACTTATAGGCATGCATATAAGCATAACCCATGGACACAGACAGTCGGGGCATGAGGGAATTTGCTGGGGGGTGGAAACGGCCAGGAGAGGTCAATGGGGGAAAAATGAGACATATGTAATACTTTAAACAATAAAGAATTTAAGTTTCAAAAAATCTTATGGAAGAGTTAGATGAAGCTCAACATCTTCTACAGTAAGCAGGGATCAACAATGAGAGGCCCTTGTTCTGCAAGAGGATGTTGGTGTGCACCAGTCCTTCTGCCAGAGAACAGAGGAGTGAGAAACAGCATTCCCATTAAAAAGAAAAAGCTGACTCTGAGTGGTCCAGAGCCCAAAAAACTCACACTCTGTTACTTTCATATTAATATTCTCTTTGGATCTACATCTTTGGCCAGTGAAAGTCCATATTAGAAGAAAAACAAGTAAGAGCATTTTCTAGCCAGAAAAAGAAGCACACCCTCCTTGTCACATGAGGTTTCTTCTAAGAATGCTGCTTCTGACCCTCCTGCATCAGTATTAAGCAATCCATTTGTTCATTGAACAAGTGTCCCTTGAGGCCATCTGTCCAATGCTAGAAACTATTGTGAGAACAGTTCAGAGAAGACAGAAGACAAACAGATGCTCTTCCTTCTAACAGTTCAAGGAACCTGGGAGAGAGGGAATATGTGCACAACACCCCTTCCCCCACCCCACCCCCTGACCCCCGCACCTGGATTAAGCCAAGGATTTGTAGAATCATGTTATTCATGGCCACAGGATACCTTCAGAAGTTTGTCACAGATGTGGAAGCATAGCCCCAGGGATTGGGGTCAAAGTCTCAAATCTACATTTTCCTCTCACTCTACTTCAGAGAGAACTTTGTTCTCAGTATTTAACATCATCCAGAAAATAAAGGCTTTGTCAATTACCTTTGACACACGTGTCAATTGAATGACAGACTTCAATATCTTTGAGCACATTTCAAACTACTACAACCAAATGGTACATTTCCCCACGACTCCCTGACAAAGGTTTTAAGGAAGAGCAGGTAGGATGTTATGACTGGAGTTGGAATTTTTGGAGGTTTTTGCTGCTGTGACCAAGAACACGTGTGCTCTGCTCTTAACCCCATGTCAATTTCTGAGCTCCATCAAGTGTGCCAACATGAAATATGCTCATTGGAACAGAGGTCTGCTATGCCTCTGTTATGTCATCTTAAATAATACCTATTATACTTAACTATTATATTATCATGGAAATTTCTGATTTCCTATTCCAAAACTACCTGAAAAATTACCTGAATTTGTACACAAGGAAACTTCATTTTATGATATTACAAGAGCATGTTTTTAGAATGCAACTTTTCTTGGGCTATTCAATTCCAACGTTTCCACAAAACATCAGAAGTTTCATCAATTTGTACCCCCATTGTCCACTCCTGAATTCACGGCTGCCACTACTTCCTTCATTTAAATTTTACTTGTTCCCAGTCAACAGCTCCTTCTCAGAAGCCTCACACAGTTCCTGTAAGTCAGCCCTATGGTATCTAGGAAAGCAGACATCAGGCAGGGAAATGTGGCCAGAGTGGAGTAATGGCTCCCACCAGCAGAGAGGAAGGGGCAAGATGATAGGGCTTTCACTTAAGCCACTTATGGTTTGACTCCCACCAAAACAGAGAGGAGCTGAACATTAGCTAGAACAGAACACCATAAAAATAACAAAATAAAATAATAATTAAAAATTAACATTATAACACAAGAGAGGGAAAAAGTAGTAGATTAATACCTCTTTAATTACATTAACATATTAAGGAAAACACACACAACTGAACAAAAGCTTTCAAAAGAGCTACCTCTCCAAGGCCCAGAAACTGATGTAAACATAGAATGACTAAATTGGAAACAGGCACCACAGCCTAGTGTCAATCCTGATGTTCCATTTCCAGCCCAGCACCAGGGCTAGCTAAATGGGGCAATTCCCCTGTCTTTTGACATTAGAGAAAAATTGGTTCAGATGTAGAAGAAATATGTATGACCAGGTCAGGAAAAGACTCTGAAACCACATGATGGTCAGGAGTGGAGAGTTTGTGATGCTTTTGTCATATAAATTTTGCCAAGTCCTTTACTCATGCCACTTAGAAGTCAACTCATTCATGTGTCTATCCAGTTGGGAACCCACCCTTCACAACATCTCCTTAGCTTTGGAGTGAATTTTTCTGCCCCAATGAAACTCCATTCAACCAAGAAAGGCAACAATTAGGTGGTGAGAACACTGACCTGCTTTCTCTAGCCAGTCAGATTCCCCCAACCCCCACCTCCCCACATCCATGTATCCTAAATAGAGGTTGATTTCTAGGAGTCACTTAAAGTAAAGGTGACATGCCTGCGTGCAGAAGACTCAACCACCAACTTTGCCCACACTCCAGGGCCTAGCACTGCCTCTACTGAACATAAGCCTTTCCATCTCATCTGTCTTGCTTCTTCCTGACGTCCTTTCCCTTTCACCCATTTATTTTTATGTGAAATTTGGAGTCGTCAAAGTTTATTCTCACTTCTTTCTTTCCATCTAGAAGCCTGATTTTTACCTACTCTCTCTTGTTCTCGTTTCCAATTGGCACTTGTGTTGTTACTTGCCTTACCTTATCCACAATTCCTCTCCCACTGGCCAAGGCCAATATTTTGAAACCAAATTTTTAAAGAAATAAAGTAAAAGGAATTCTTCAATATATTTTCCCATCAGTATTTTATAGGACTTATCATGGACAAGTCCCCACCCCACCTACCCACAGACATCCTCAATAAGTGTAACAGCCATATTACAACTAACATTTATAATTCTCTTTTATTTTATCAGACACTACCAGACAACTTTTTCTTCAGGTAGAAATCTTTAGGTCTTCTAAGCATAGGTTCTCCTGACTTTCAACCCATTTTCCATTTTGCTAATGGTTTAGGAGACCAGTGCTAATTAAAAAGGAATCATTGTAAATCACTTTGACCAAAATGACATTCTCAATCTGGGGAAATCAATAGCTGTTACCATCCATATTAGTGAAAGATGAGACTTCATAAGATTGAGCAGAGCATCTGATTTTTATGGTGACATGAACCACTTTTCTTGTTGACTGCCAGTGGCTTAGGGGCACACAATTAGATTTTTTTCTGTTTATGTTTTTATTTTCTATGTAGAGCAATATGAGTCAACACTATGACCTTATGGACAAAAACAACTGAGCACAACCCTTATCCACATGGATAGAAGTATTTTGTCCATTCTGTTCAGCCCTAACCTGAAATGCTAAGGAGAATCCAGTTAAGCAAAAATACATCCAAAGGACACTTTGCAGTGACTGGAGTCTGTCCTCTAGGAAAGTACACAGAGAGGGAGCATGGGCGCTCCAGGCTGTGCCATGGAAAATACAGCTCAGAAAATGGAAATTACAAGGAGGCAGGCAAAATACTTTACTGATCAAATATATTCAAAAGTCAGGCTACCTTATTCTGAGTCAATGGAAGAAGACAAGCAGAAGTTGAATGGCCCTCTGTTAAGAAGGCAAGACACTGGATTAAAGGAAAGTTTCCACTAAAGCAGTGGTTTTCAGACTTTAGGAGGCATCAGAATAACCTGGAGGGCTTGTAAAATTCAGAATGCTGAGCCCCCATCCCCAAAGTTCTTGATTCAATAGGTCAGAGCTGGAGCCTGAGAATTTGTAGTTCTAGCTAGAGCCCAGGTGATATTGATGCAATTAGTCTGGGACCACACTCTGACAACCACTGGCCTAAATAATTTTTAACAATTTCCACTCAACTCAGGTCCAATTCTAATGATTCTGCTAGGCTTTCTTTAATTCTCAGTGACTGGTATGTTCATGAAACTTATTTAACCATTCCCAGTTCCAAAACACAAAATCTCAATTTTTATTGCAATCATCCATTACTGAATCTCTAAATCATGTTTTAGGAAAAATTATGAATTTACATAAAAATTTCATTAATTGAAAGAAATTTATTTTAAAGATAACACTTTAAAAACCTCAGTTGGAATTTTGTGCATGAATATAAAAGGAACAACCTCTGAAAAGGATTGGAGACGTATTAGTAAAAATTACATTTTCCACAGGCTATGTGGCAAATTATATTTCTTAGTGTTTTTCTAACAATATGATTTCAAGCCAAAAATTATTTTTATATAAAACAAAAATATATGTTCACAGAGTTGGCTTCCTAGTGTTCAATCAACCAACAAATGTTTAGAGGTGTCTTATTGTGTGCAATTAGCACAAAGTGATATATAAGGAGACTTTAAAATATTATTTCTGCTTCCAAAAGTTTGAAATCTAACTTAGGAGAGGAGCAGACATTCCTGAAAAAAAAAAATTAGTAAATTCCTAAAATGTGGGTAAGAACAATAAGAGAGATTTTCCTTTATTCATTCATTCATTCAAAATATTTATTGGCATTTACTGTATTAAATTATGGAAACAAGATGGGGATTATTCATGAATAGCATGCTCTGTGCTCTCCAGAAACTCAGTCTAATGAGGGAAATAGACATGAAAAGAAATAATTGTGATAAGAGCAAAAAGTAGAGCTATCTGTTTGGCACAGTTGATGGTCAAGAAAGAATCACTGAGTTGACTGGAAATGTCCTAATGAAGGCAGCTACTTGGGTTCGGTCTAGAGAATGAATATGATTTTTCCAGACAAAAGAGAGATGGCAAAGGTATTGCTGTCAAAGGAACAGCAGGTATGAAATTAGAGGAGTGTGAACCAGCAGAGAGTTCAGGCAGCTGAAGGAGGGTCTCAAAAGGTAAAAGTGCCGTAGGACAGGTCAGATGCTTCAGGAGTCAGAAAAGCAGAACCCACATCAGGAAGGATGCTTTCACCTATGGTAGAAGACAATATGATCAGATTTAAATTTTTAAGGTTTGCCCTGGCCATAAAAACAGTTGTCCACATGAAAAAGGGCAAAACTGCAAACAGCAAAACCATTTAAGAGCCCATAGGAAGAGTGCACAGCAGAATGATGAAAACTAAATAAAGGTGACCGGCAAGTGGCTGTGGGACAGGAATGGGTAGAAGAATCAGGAACAGGTAAACCCATACATGAAGAGCATTCACATACATGAATAAACCTACCTGATTGCCACAACAGTATTTGTTGTTGAGCTCCTACTACATGCTAAGTACTAGGTACTAGAGGTATAGGATTCAGCACTGCCAGACCACAGTCTCTGCACTCAGGGAGCTCACAGTCTAATAGAGACTACATAGATGATTAAATAGTGACACAAATGAAAAGCACAGTACAAATGATTATAAATGCTTACAAGGAGAGTTGGTTTTTACCTTCCCAGAGATCAAGGAATGAATCCTGTAAGAAGCAGTATTTGAACTGAGATTTTGAAGGTGAAGAGGAATTATCTAGTAAACAGGCATTCTGGGCAGGGGCAAAGCTCAATCACTTTCCCTGTTGCAGGCGAGTTCATGGCAAGTGTGAGACTTAGATAACCTGATCTCCCAGTCCTGAATTGACCATCCTTCTATTCACTCCCAACTAAAGTAAACTAAACTCTGAAGATCTCTATGCCATCCAGCATCTGTGGTTCTTTTGAATCCAGAAATGAAACAGGTAATGTTTACTTCAAATAGAGGTCCATCAACCAATTGAATTCTCATGTCATCACTTGGTCTTTCCCTATATTCTACCCATTTTTCATGCACCTGTTCAGGTCACCTCCTCCATGCATCATCTCTGACTACCCTAGCCTATGCACAAAAAAAGCAGAGCACATATAGTTAGCTGGTCAGATTCAAGGAAAGGCTGTCTTATACTGATGTTTCAAGCATCATTTTCTTTGACAAGACAGCAGTGGAAAGGTCAGAATTATGTCACATCTGTTCTTAATCTCCCACACAGTTAGATGGTTAATAAAAAGATTGCCAATTATTTCTTACTTCATTGAATTCAGGCTTATAGAATTATAATTAAATTATAGAAAAAGTAGAAAAGCATATGCATGGTAGATTTGGAAGGCAAATAATGTATCTGCCAGGTTAAAAAACAGTTTCTCATTCCAGCATTATCTCTGTGTACTTTCTACAGAAGTATAGTATGATTGTCCTTGAAACCAAAGGGCTGTATCTTGTAAATGAAAAATGAATCTTCAGGCTAAGGATATGAAAACCTTAGGTAGGCCTTTCCAAATTGGTGTGGGAGTTTAAGGGTTTGGAGGCATTCCAATCTAAGCACGAAAAAACATTTATCATGCACTGCTCAAGTTCATCTTCACTGCTATGTTACTATGAAATGTTCAGCTGTTATTTTGGTTGAGTTAGATTTATCACTACTCTTAATTTAAAAGAAATCAATCAAACAGGAGAGGATCCTTCTCTACCATGAATATTGCATGATGGAAATGTCAGAGCTACATTTCAATAGCTAGTAGAAAAGCGAGTCATCATCACATGTAGAATTACAGAGAGAGATTTCTTCCCAGACATGTACCAAACATTGTGAAACACTCAAAACTGAGGGCATGTGGCTTCCTGAAAGCTTTTGTAATTACTATTCTTCAGTTAGCTTTGCTGCATCTCCAGTGCCCCCAGAAGATGCTTGGAGATGCCTCAATGAAAGTGTCATACGGGTTTCATTGTTAACCACTCATCCCATATTTGTAGGGCAATAAAATACTTGTTTACATAGCCAAGAAAAAAGAAAGACTAAAGGCACAACAAAATTGTTGTGCATGTTTCCAAAAACAAGCAAAGATAAAATTAGAGACTATGAAAAAAGCATGTTTGCTCAAACTTTTACCAACTTTAGGGTAATCATACCTTTATTTCACTGAAGAGATTTGGCACAGTGAATGTGTCATATAAACATCTATACTATTCAGCACTTTGTGCTCTTAATGACATTTTCTTCTGTGAAAGTCTTCTAACCCTAGCAATCTAGAAACCTATCAGTCATTCCTTACACCATATTACAAACAAGACCCTATTTTCTGGCAGGATGTCAAAGGGCCTGGTCAAATATCCCCTTTTTCCCAGAACAATCGGCAGCAGATGACAATGTCCAGCTCTTCTCAAAAGTCTGACAATTATGTAACAACAAATAAAAAACATTCAAATGATTTACTGATTTAATTCTACACTGTTGTGTTCTGTGTTTCTTTAAGGAAGGTGCAAGTGTATGTATGAGAGTCCGGAATACCGAGGTTACCATGGCAATTATCTGTGTTTAGAGAGCGGTGAGAAGTAAAGGTCCGAATAGTGGTAGAAGAGTGATGTTAACGATGGCTTTACATGAGCTTAAATCATGTCCCAGTTTCAAAGAAGTGTTTAAAAAAAAAGAAGAGGAAGGAAGAAAGAAAAGAAAAGAATGTAAGCTTTTATTTGGAAGTGCCCTAAGTGGCAGAGTGTATTTTGTTCCAGAGACACTACTTTCTTCCTAAAGTTAGATTGTATCTGAAGAATAAAGTTAGGACCCAGAAGGTTTTTGTGCCAGGGGAAAGAAGAGTTTTCTGATCAGAAAGCTTTCCTAATGATTTATGTGGGGACTCCTTTGCTTCCTGGCTTCCTTCAACTTGGTTTTCACCCCCTGTAAATTCCTGGGTAAGTTCCAGGTGACTTAGCTACAAGAAAATATCAACTCTTGTTACCTGGAAGCTGTTTTAGGCATTGCTATGTGAACTGAATTGAACATCAGCTTAGATAGTGTTGCACTCATAGAGATTAGGAGATGCTGATTGACTCACTGATTTGTTTCCCTCTCCCTCTGG
Organism: Plecotus auritus; assembly: GCF_963455305.1. Lineage (NCBI taxonomy): Eukaryota > Metazoa > Chordata > Mammalia > Chiroptera > Vespertilionidae > Plecotus > Plecotus auritus. The sequence continues at coordinate 117,132,654 of NC_137772.1, forward strand.
TCTGCAAAAGCAAAGGGCCTAACAACTGAATAAATGAATAAATGAATAAATAAATAAAGTCAAACAACCTGATTCAAAAATGAGCAAAGAACATTGCTCCAAAATAGACAAATGGCTAACAAGCACATGAAAAGATGCTCAATATCACTAGTCATTAAGGAAATGCAAATCAAAACCACAATGAAATACCACTTCACACCGACTAGGATGGCTATTATTAAAGAAAACAGTACAGAACACAAATGATGATAAGGATGTGAAGAAATTAGAACCCTTGTGCACTCGTTGGTGGAAACGTAAAATGGTGCAGTCACTGTGGAAAAGAGTGTAGACTTTCCAAAAAAAAATGTAATAATTGAGTTACTACATGATCCAGAAATCCCAGTGCTGAGTATATACGCAAAAGTAAAGAAATCAGAGATTCAAACAGATAAATATTTGCACACCTGTGCTCACAGCAGCATTGTTCACAAAAGCCAAATGATAGAAGCAACCCAAGTGTCCATGTACTGATGAATGGATAAATAAATGTTGTATATAGCTACAAACAAAAACACCATGGAAGGTTTCAACAGTAAAGTAGAAGAAGCAGAGGACTGAATTACTGAGTTAGAAGATAAGGTACAGAAACAAGCCCTATCTGAACAGCAACTGGAGAAAAAAAATTAAAAAGCAGGAGGAAAGCCTAAGGGAGCTTTGGGACAACACAAAACAAAGTAACATACATATAATAGGGCTACAAGAAGAACAAGAAGAGTAGTGAGGATTAGAAAATCTATTTGAATAAATAATGACAGAAATCTTCCCTGATATGGGGAAGAAAAAAGTTACACAAGTACAGAGAGTCACAAGCAAGATGAATCCCAAAAGACCCACACCAAGACACATCATAATTACAATGGAAAATGTTAACGACAAAGAGAGAATCTTAAAGGCAGCAAGAGAGAGACAGTTACCTACAAAGGATCCCCCATCAGATTACCAAATGATTTCTCAACAGAAACACATCAAGCTAGAAGGGAATGGAAGGAGGTATACAAAGTGATGCAAAGCAAAGGACTGAATCCATGAATACTCTATCCAGCAACACTATCAATCAAAATTGAAAAGAAAATGAGGAGCTTTGCAGACAAAAAAGAAAAAGAAAGCAAAGGAAGTTTATCAATCCCAAGCCAGCAATGCAAGAAATGCTAAAGAGAATGCTGTAAAAAGAAGAAATAGAAAGGGAGGAACAAAGGCATAAAATACAGAAATGGCTACAAACAAGTACCTATTAATAAAAACATTAAATGTAAATGGATTAAATGCTCCAATCAAAAGACATCAGGTGAATGAATGGATAAGAAAACATGACCCATATATATGCTGTCTACAGGAGACCCACCTCAGAACAAGGGACTCATACAGACTGAAAGTGAAGGGATGGAAAAATATCTATCAGGCAAATGGAAATGATAAAAACTGGGATAGCAATACTTATATCTGAAAAATAGACCTCAAAGTGAAGATTATAATAAGAGACAAGAAAGGCCACTTCATAATTCTAAAGGGATCGAACCAAGAAGAGGATATAACTCTGGTAAACTTTTATGCACCCAATAAGGAGCATCAAAATACATTAAAAAAAAAAAAACTTCTGAAAGATATCAGGGGTGAGATTGACAGCAACACAATCATAGTAGGAGACTTTAATACCCCATTAACATCACTGGATAAATCCTCTAGACAAAAAATTAGCAAAGAAACTTCAATCTTAAAAGACTCACTAGATCAGATGGACTTAATCAACATCTTTAGAACATTCCACCCCAAAGCCACAGAGTATACATTCTTCTCAAATGCACCTGGGATATTTTCAAAGATAGACCACATATTGGGACACAAGCAAAGTCTCTCCAAATTCAAGAGGATTGAAACCATATCAAGCATCTTCTCAGATCACAATGGCATAAAATTATATATCAACTACAGTAAAAACAATCACAAAAATTCAAACACTTGGAGGCTGAATACCATACTATTAAACAATGAGTAGATTACCAAAGAGATCAAAGAAGAAATAAAAAACATCCTGGAAAAAAAAATGACAATGAAAACACAACACTCCAAAATCTTTGGGACACAATGAAAGCAGTACTGAGAGGGAAGTTCACAGCATTACAAGCCTACCTCAAAAAAAAAAAAACAAGAAAAACTGGTAATAAACCATCTAACTCTGCAACTTGAAGGATTAGAAAGAGAGCAACAAGAAAAGCCCAAGGTGAGCAGAAGGAAGGATAATAAAGATCAGAGTGGAAATAAATGATATAGAGACAAAAAAGAACCATACAAAAGATCAATGAAACCAAGAGCTGGGTCTTTGAAAGGATAAAAAAGATTGATGAACCTCTAGCCGGGCTCACCAAGTAGCAAAGAGAGAGGACCCAAATAAACAAAATCAGAAATGAAAGAGGAGAAATAACAATAGACCCCACAGAAATACAAAAAATAATAAAAAAAAATACTATGAACAACTCTATTCCAACAAACTGGTCAACCTAGAAGAAATGGACATATTCCTAAAAAAATACAACCTTCCAAAACTCAATCAGGAGGAATCAAAAAACCTGAATAGGCCAATAACTATGGAGGAAATTGAAGCAGTAATCAAAATTCTTCCAACAAACAAAAGCCCTGGACCAGACTGCTTCATAGGGGAGTTTTATCAAACATTCAAAGAATAAATAAAACCTATCTTCCTCAGACTATTCCAAAAAATTCAAGAGGAAGGAACACTTCCAACCTCATTCTATGAAGCCAGCATTACCCTAATACCAAAACCAGATAAAGACAACACAAAGATAGAGAATTACAGGCCAATATCCTTCATGAACATAGACACCAAAATCCTCAACAAAATTCTAGCAAATTGAATCCAGCAATACATTAGGAAGATCATACACCATGACCAAGTGGGATTTATTCCAGGGAAGCAAGGATGGTACAATATCCACAAGTCAATACATGTGATACATCACATAAACAGATTGAGAGATAAAAATCTCATAGTCATATCAATTGATGCAGAAAAAGCATTTGACAAAATCCAACACCATTTCTTGATAAAAACCCTCAGCAAGGGGGGAATAGAAGGATAATACCTCAACATAATAAAAGCCATATATGACAAATCCACAGCCAACATCATACTCAATGGGCAAAAACTAAAACCATTTCCCCTAAGAACAGGAACAAGACAGGGATGCCCACTCTCACCACTCCTCTTCGACATAGTGCTGGAAATACTAGCCATTGCGATCAGACAAGAAGTAGAAATAAAAGGCATCCAAATTGGAAAAGAAGAAGTAAAACTGTCCCTATTCACAGATGACATGATATTGTACATAGAAAACCCCAAAGACTCCATAAAAAAACAATTAGACTTAATAAATGAATTCGGCAATGTAGCAGGATACAATATTAATGCCCAGCAGTCTATGGCTTTTCTGTATACAATAATGAACTCACAGAAAGAGAAATTAAAAAATCAATCCCATTCACCATTGCAACAAAAAATTAAGATACCTAGGAATAAACTTAACCAAGGAGATAAAGGACCTGCACTCAGAAAATTTCAGAACGCTGGAAAAAGAGATAGAGGAAGACATGAACAAATGGAAGAACATACCATGTTCATGGATTGGTAGAATCAACATCATTAAAATGTCCATACTACCCAAAGCAATCTATAAATTCAATGCAATCCCCATTAAAATACCAACAGCATACTTCAAAGACGACCTAGAACAAATTCTCCAAAAATTCATCTGGAATAATAAAAAAAAAAGACCCCACATAGCTGCAGCAATCTTGAGAAAGAAGAACAATGTTGGAGGGGTCACAATACCATATATCAAGTTATACTTCAAAGCCATTGTTCTCAAAACTTCCAGGTACTGGCACAAGAACAAACATCTAGACCAGTGGAACAGAACAGAGAACCCAGAAATCTTCACAATCCATTATGTGCAGTTAATATTTGACAATGGAGGCAAGACCATACAATGGAGCCAAGACAGTCTCTTCAATAAATGTTGTTGGGAAAACTAGACAGATACTTACAAAAAAAATGAAACTAGACCACCAATTTACACCATACACAAAAATAAACTCAAAATGGATAAAGGACTTAAACATAAGATGGGAAACCATAAAAATTTTAGAAGAAGCCATACGCAGCAAAATACCAGACATTTGTGGTAGCAGTATATTTAACAATACAGCTCCTAGGGCAATGAAAACAAAGGAGAAAATAAACAAATGGGACTACATCAAAATTAAAAGCTTCTGCACAGCAAGAGAAACCATCAACAAAACAACAAGAAAGCCCACTGCATGGGAGAATATATTTGCCAATGTTATTTCCGTTAAGAGTTTAATGTCCAACATTTACAGGGAACTCATACAACTTAAAAAAAGGAAGATAAACAATCCAAATCAAAAAACAGGCAAATGACCTAAATAAACACTTTTTGAAAAAGGACATTCAGAAAGCCAAGAGAAATATGACAACATGCTCAAAGTCACTAATCATCTGAGATATGCAAATCAAAACAACAATGAGGTACCACCTCACACCTGTCAGAATGGCTATCATCAACAAATCGACAAAGGACAAGTGCTGGCAAGGATCTGGAGAAAAAGGAACCCTCCTTCACTGCTGGTGGGAATGCAGACTGGTGCAGCCACTGTGGAAAACAGTATGGCATTTCCTCAAAAAATTACAAATGGAACTGTCATTTGACCCAGTAATACCACTTCTAGGAATATATCCTAAGAAAACAGAAACACTAATCAGAAAGGATATATGCACCCCTATGTTCATATCAGCAGCACAATTTACAATAGCTAAGACTTGGATACAGCCTAAATGCTCATCAGCAGATGAGTGGATTAGAAAACTGTGGTACATCTACACAATGGAATACTACGCTGTTATAAAAAAGAAATTCTTACCATTTTCAACAGCATGGATGGAACTGGAGAGCATTATGCTAAATGAAATAAGCCAGTCAGTGAAAGAAAAATACCACATGATATCACTCATTTATGGATAATAAAGAACATTATAAACTGATGAACAAAAATAGATACAGAGGCAGAGAAGCATCGAACAGACTGACAAACGACTATGGGAAGGCTGGTGAGGGTTGGGGGGCGGGGGGAGGTAAGAGATCAAATGAAGGACTTGTAAGCATACATATAAGCATAACCAATGGACACAAGACACTGGGAGGGGCGTGAGGGCAGGTTCTGGGGGGTAGGAGGGACTGGGGGAAGGTGAATTGGGAAAAAAAGGAGACATATGTATTACTATTTGTAATACTTTAAACAATTAAAAAAGAAAAGAAATAAATAAGTAAATAAATAAATTCAAGCCATAATGTGATTTAAATACAAAACAAAAAAAAGGAATAGCAGATGCCGTCCTTAGGAAAGAATCATTGGCTCATGTCTCATGACTCTGCAAGTTAGGAGAAATGTGTATAATACCAATGAGAATCAAGCACTGGGTTTAAAGGAAATTGGATATGTGCTATCTTTTCTTTGAGGGCGTTTCCTAGGATGTAAAGGAATTGTAATGTAGTAATAAGCAAATTAGTTTGAATTGTTAACCTTGGAAACACAAGAAATGCTAAAAATATACAAAATAATTAGGAAATAGTCATTATTAACAAACTAGAGGCCCGGTGCATGAAATTCGTGCATGGGGGGGTTTGTGTTCCTCAGCCCAGCCTGCACCCTCTCCAATCAGGGACACCTCGAGGGATGTCCGACTGCCCGTTTAGGCCCTACCAGGATCGGGCCTAAACGGGCAGTCGACATCCCTCTCACAATCCAGGACTGCTGGCTCCCAACTGCTCGCCTGCCTGCCTTCCTGATTGCCCCTAACTGCTTCTGTCTGCCAGCCTGATCACCCCCTAACCACTCCCCTGCCGGCCTGATTGATGCCTAACTGCTCCCCTGCCAGCCTTTTTGCCCCCAACTTCCCTCCTCTGCCAGCCTGGTCACCCCTAACTGCCCTCCCCTCTAGGCCTGGTCCCTCCCAACTGCCCTCCCCTGCTGGCCATCTTGTGGTGGCCATCTTGTGTCCACATGGGGGCAGCCATCTTGTGTGTTGGAGTGACGGTCAATTTGCATATTACTCTTTTATTAGATAGGATAGAGGCCTGGTCCATGGGTGGGGGCCAGCTGGTTTGCCCTGAAGGGTGTCCTGGGTCAGGGTGGGGGTTCCCTTGGGGCGTGGGGCGGCCTGGGCAAGGGGCCTGTGGTGGTTTGCAGGCTGGCCATGCCCCCCAGCAACCCAAGCGGAGGGCCCTGGTATCTGGGATTTATTTATCTTCTATAATTGAAACTTTGTAGCCTTGAGCAGAGCCAAGTCTCCTGCTTGCTCCATTGCTGCAGCCATTTTTGTTGGGATTTATTTATCTTCTATAATTGAAACTTTGTAGCCTTGAGTGGAGGCCTAGGCCAGCCAGGGTGTGCAGAAAGCTTGGCTTCCTCCATTACCAGGGAAACCCAAGCCTCCAGCTCGCTCTGTGGCTGCAGCCATCTTGGTTGGATTAATTTGCATACTTGATCCTGATTGGCTGGTGGGTGTGGCTTGTGAGTATAGCAGAGGTGTGGTCAATTTGCATATTACTCTTTTATTATATAGGATAGGTAATTTAAGAATAGGAAAATACCTAGTTTGTGGGTTAGTGTGGGCCTAATAATATTTGAAAATGTAAAAGTATGAATTAATTAGGACATGAGTATAATCAGTTATATTATTGTGATTAACAATAATAAGCTTTCTGATTTACTGACATAAATTCTACAACAGATTATATAGAAATAAACCATTCCTATGTGTTCTAGAAATGTATATAGTTACTGATTCTGCCACATGTTTCAAGCAGGTAAGTTATAGGTTTAGGCTTCTTAACCTGGAATACAGATTCTGAATCCCATCTACATGGTGACATAGACTTTCCTCCTCCCTTCAGTGACCACAAGAAAGCTGTATATGGGACCCCACTGAAAGACACCAAGAGTGGATTCTGAACAGTATTTATCATGCTGTAGTTAGCAAATCTACTCAATAATAACTTGGAACCAGAGTCACAATGAAAATGCCAGATTCTCATCAGCAACTTGAATTAGGAAAAAATCTCAGGAGGAGCAGAGTCACAGATGTGATAAGGAATGCTCCCACTTTCTAAAGTTAAAATAATTTAGGGTGATCCTTCACCTACTTAAGAAAATTCCTATACTGTAGGGGTTGTTCATACCAGGTACAGTTATTTCTATGATGGCAATTTGTGATTACTTTCACTGGAGCTAAATAATGCCCCCAAAATAGTGTGCTTCTCTCAAGTAGGAGAGAACTTAACCATGGAAAGTATTTTTCTCATCCAGGCTAGATTCCAGAACAAGAATCCAACTTTTAATTGTCAGAAGATCCAACTTTAAGAAACATGTTATCATGTGCTAAGCTTCTATCGCCATGTTCTTCGTGCCACCAAAGCTTGTTTTACAAATACTTTATTTTAGGGGTTTGAAAAAGTCCATACTGCATTTGGTAGCAGTTTACTTCATTTATTTCAAAACGTGGAGTCAACTGGGTAACTTATGGCCATTTCGTTATGCCACTCTTAGAAAACTATATAATTGAATGAGACAGATCTTTTTAAAGGTGAAGTTTCCTTGTAAATACAGTCTCTTTGGAATCAAAGCATATTTAAGCCTCAGTCTGTATTGAGGAGAAAGACCTTTTTTTAAAAGAGTGAGGGGAGGTTGAATTGTTTTGTTTTGTTTCTCAGTTGGGTAAAAGAATAAGTCATCATATGATCCTAGGGAGTGGTTGTTCCGAATATAACGTTGATGCATTCTACCTAAAATGGTTTACAGCTAAGGTGATTGCTGCCTTCTTTGCAGCTGAAGTTAGGAGGGAAAAGTTCAACAACTTGGTATTTCCCAAAGAAATATTTATCAGTTAACCATTGCTTTCTACACCTCTTCATTAAAAAAACAAAAAAAAAAAAAATAGCTGGCAGAGCACTGTGCTAGGCCCTGTGCTAAGTGCTTCACGTGCCTGATTTTATTTAAGCCACAGGCTATCCCTATGAAATAAAAAATATGGTTTTATCACACTGATGAGGAAACCAAAGATTGGACCACTTGTAACTAAAATCTCATAATCAATAAGACAAATCTGTACTGCAGACCCAGACCCCTGCTGGGTTGCCTTCCCAAGGCCCAGCATGGCTTTATTCCTCCTCAGAAAGAAAGCAGGCCAGGTGGCTGGTCACTAAGACTTCCTCCACAGCTGCCTTGAGCATGTTCATCCCATGCGAACCTCATGATGGACCAACTTTCCAGGCATTTACTGAGTAAAAGTGCTTTGGAACATGAATCTTGCCCTTTCCTCCTGGGGTGCCTGAGATCCTGTATTACTAAGAGGCTCCCAAGAACCCCTGAAGCTGCTGATTCTGGTCCCTGACCACAAGGAGGAGGGGAATAAAATCAGCCATTAGACTATGCAATTGGATGTCAAACACCAAGACATGGTACAGTATTTGGTAAGACACAGAGGATATATTTCAACACTTCAGGAAGAGTCTCAACTGGCACCCAATCTGGAGCCCTCTTCCCTTGCCCCACCTGCACACCTACTACCATAACCCCAACCCTTCACAACTCCCACCCCTTTACTCCCAGAAGAGAGGAGCAGCATTCCAGGAAGCAGGTAGATGGGCATCATCACTTGCTCTCAGAGTGGTTTAGGACCAAATCTGAATGACCATTTTGGACCATGGCTTTGAGATTTTCATGAAGTGTACAAAAGTCAATTAAATAAATTCTGACTGCACCACACAAGGACTAGACAGCCAGTGATGCTATAAAAGAATATTTCAAGAAAGAAAAAAATATTCACAGTAAGTGGAAGCATGATTATGATGTATTCTATATTATGAAGAAATACTAGAAGGATCTAGATCAAAATTTTAATAGCATTTATCTAAGAGTCGGGCTTTAAGATGGTTTTATTTCTTTTGCTTATCTGTATGTTGTAAATCTTTTACAGATAATGTCTTACTTTTGGAATAAGAAGAAAAATTATTTTTTACTATATATTTTTAAAGATTTCTCCGAATCCATAATGATTCTGAGCAGCATTAAGGTGGGGCAACCAGATGTTGTGGGCCTCCTATTGTAGGCCACAGGAGACAGACAGAACCATCTATGAAACACTCCTCCAAGCAAAGGATGAGCCTGAACCTCATCAACCCCTTGACAGCTCACCTCCATTTATAGGAACAAGTTCAATGATTAAACAAGGAAGCTAACAGACAAATCCAGAATGTGAGATCTTCTACAAAACAACTGACCCTGTTTCTGCAGCAATAACATAAATGGGCATAGTCCGTGCTGTATTAAAAGAGACTCAAGAGCTATTATAAATAAATTCAATGAGTAATACATTTATGGAATGTTATGGACTGAATGTTTGTGTCCCCCCAAATTTATATGTTGAAGCCCTAACTCCCAATGTGATTGTCTTAGGAGATGGGATCTTTGAGAGGTAATTAGGTTTAGATTTGGTCATAAGTGAGGAGCCCCATGATGGTTTAGAATACTTATTAGAAGAGGATATCAGAGCCCCCTCTCTATCCACCATATGAGGACATGGCAAGGAGGCAGCTCTCTGCAAAACCAGGAAGAGAGTCTCACCAGACACCATAATCAGCCTCCTGAACTGTGAAAAATAAATATTTCTTATTTAAGCCTACTATTTTGATATAACTAAGACATGCAGCCTCAATTGAATTGTGTAAGAACACATTTCTCAGACAATTACAGAAACTTGGTTATGCAAATAATATTAATTTTAAGTATGCAAATGACATTGTGACTATAAAAGGAAATGCCATACTTTTCAGAGATACAGTCTGAAGCCTGCAGGAATAACATGAAATAATGGCACAGATATTTTTAAAATATCTTAAATTAAAAAATCATAAATAGATGGTTTAACCAGAGCAGCAAGATATCAATAACTGTTAGATCTGGGTGGTGAATATAAATGCTCACTATGCTCTTTATTCCCCCAATTTTGTGTGCTTGCAACACTTCACAACAGAATTTATTTTTTAATCCTCTGCCAAGAATATGTTCACTGATTTTAGAGGAAGGGAGAGAGAGAAAACAAACAAACAAAAAATTGGTGTGAGAGAGAACATCAATTGGTTGCCTTCCCTGAGCGCTCGACCAGGGATAAACTCTCACCCTAGGTATGTGCCCTGACCAGAAATTGAAACCGCAATCTTTTTTGTGTACTAGACAACACTCCAACCAACTGAGCCACCCTGCCAGGCACAACAGAATATTTTAATGTAATTGGGATTTTTAATCTTTGTAGACTCAAGTGAAATACTCAGGTAACCAGGACACAGATCCACCTGAGACACAGATACCTTTCAAGCTGGAGGAAAAGGCATCCGTTCTGCAAATTTAACTCCCAAATATTTTATATAAACTCACTTGAATAATTAAGGTGACTATTGAAATTTCTGGATGGCAGGAATTGTGAAGAGAGAATGATAATGCTTTAATGAAGCTGTACAAATATATCAGTTGGACTCTGAATTCAGAAACAATGCACACAAGTTTATCATAATCATAGAGAAAATAGTGAGGATAATAACTGGCCTGTGTGTTGGCTTTATAGCTTCTATGTACTTTCAGGTATAACATTTTATTTTTGTTTCCATTTCATTTCCTTTACTTGAGTTCTTAAGTAAAAGAGACTTCTACAAGTAGCGTCACTACTATATGTAACTCAGTGAGACCTTACTATATGCCAGGCACTGTGCCCAGAGTTGTGAATGTGAGGGAGACATGGCTTCTGCTTTTTCAACCTAGCCTTGCAAACAGAGATGTTCCCCTTTACCTCTAAAATGTAAATCTTGCCCTAGCTGGTCTGGTCAGTGGATAGAGTGTCAACCCGTGGACCAAAGGGTCCTTGGTTAGATTCTGGTCAAGGGCATGTACCTCTGTTGCAGGCTCAATCCCCGGTCCCAGGTCTGGGTGTGTGCAGGAGGCAATCAATCGATGTGTCTCTTTCACATTAATGTTTCTCTCTCTGTGTCTCTCTCCCTTCCTTCCACTTTCTCTAAAAAGCAATGTAAAAATATCCTCAGATGAGGATTAACAAAAAATAAAATTACATTAAAAAATAAAATGTAAATCTCACTAAATCATTCCCCAGATTAAAATCCCTCAATTCACAGTAGCCAAAAGATGGAAGCAAGGCAATATCTACCATCAGAAGAAGGGATATACAAAATGTGGTCTATACATATAATGGAATAATCTTCAGACTGAAAAAAGGAAGGAAATCCTGTCACATGCCACAACTTGGATGGACTTTGAGGACCTTTTCTAAGTGAAATAAGCCAGTCACAAAAGGACAAATACTGCATGATTCTAGTTATATGAGGCACCGAGAGCAGTCCAGTTCATGGAGACAGAAAGTAGAATGGTGGTTGCCAGGGGCTTGGCCAGGAGGTTGAGGAGTTGGTATTTAATGGGACAGGATTTCCATTTGCAAAGATGAGAACATTCTGGAGATGATGGTGGTGATGGTTGTAAAACAATGTGAATGTACTTAATGCCACTGAACTGTACTTTTAAAAATAGTTAAAATGGTTCAATTTTATGCTATGTAAATTTTACCACAATAAAAAAATCCTTCAATAACTGTCACCTAGAGAGGAACAAGCCCCTGCCTATCATCAGCCCTTTCCCTGTGCCTGGGCAAGTGTCTGGCCTTATGCTTAGGAACAAAGGGCCTGGAGTGGCACTCCTCCATTTAAGCCCTGCTCTCCACTTACCAGTTGCACAGTTACCTTACCTCTCAAACCTCAGTTTCCAAACCTGCAAAAGGGGATAATATACCAGTTTTTATGAAGAGTAAATGAATTAGCACATGTAAAACTCTTGATAAGCTGTTGTCACCCTGAGACTGTTCTTGATTTATGAGAAACAATGTCTGTGATGGGATTATGGCCCTGACACCATCCATGTCCTCCCACCCTCATCTTAGGAAGCTCCTTCCTCTGCACTTGGCAATAGTGCCTTCCATATACTTCTGGTTCTTTTGCGTGTGTTTTTAATAGTGTCATTATTTAAACACATGAGTCCCAGCTGAACTGGGAGCTCATGGGGGTCAGAAGCTGTATTTCATCTCTTCATCAGGGCATGTGCAGACCCGGCTCACATACACTTTGCAGATGGCAGCAAAAGCATGTTGAATAAATGAGCCAATTTGTTGCAAGAATTCCCAAAGCTCCCTAGTTCAGGAGGTTCAGGAGACCCTAGGTCCAGGTGCCCAGGGTTTCCACAAGTCATACTCAGTATCTGCACATCCCCTCTGCACATCTGCTTGTAACAGAAAAACAAAGCACACGCTTCGAGGGCTGCATCTATTCTGCCAAATGAACATTCATAGCTTCCAACGATTCAGACATTTTTAGCCCCAGACACAAGTTGAAAATATTGCTGTGGTTCATTGATCAAGCTTTGTGCCAGACAGGGAGGACACAGTGGCCACAAATCCCCTGGTCCCTGCCCTCATAGTCCTGGGGAGCTGAAACAGCCTTGTTTGTTCAAGCGTTCCCCATCCTTGACTAGAGGATGTTTTGGCACAGAACCAGGGGTACAGACAATCTCTGCTACTGGCCACAGCCTCTTATTCCTTGAATGGAGTCACTTCACTGACAAGTTATCACTGACCAATTGTATGTGTAAGACAATTTCCATTTCCAGCTTCTAAGACAGAGGTGTTTTGTTTTTGTTTTTTACTTAAACTTCTAGTTTTGATGTTACCTTGAACTACAGGTGGAGTTATCTCCTCACTCCTACCCTACCCTCTCCACAGGCTGTGTTAAGCCTCAGAAAGAATACCTTAGTAAATATTGTTTTCTGTTTAAAGATGTTAATAATTGTCAAATTTCATTTAGGAGAATGTTTTATTATAATACTATTAACAGGAAGGTCTCCAACTGTCAAATCAGCTCACATGCTTCATATAGAGAAAACTCCAGGTGTCCTAAGGATGGTCCAGTGTGTCTCTGTGAATTAAAAGTTAAAATGGGGGGCAGGGGCAGAATGTGATAGAGAGAGCAGAGAAGAGAGAATTTTAGATTTGAGACACAGAGGTGCCTATTTATTCCCATGATCTGTTTTTTACAAGTTCCCTAGGGATCTGTCGAAGTTGGAGTCTGGGCTTTCTAACCTACTCCTGGGTGAGGCCCATGCTATAGATACAATTACCACACTTTGAGAAGCAAGGATCTGCAATGGGCAGAACTTTCCAGATTCATTAATAAGCATTGATTCTCCCATCCTTGTGAAAAATAATCATCAATTTTAATTTTTTTTGTTTTGAAGAACTTTGGGCGGAAATATTTTAAGTATCTATTTCCTCAACTCTAGCCCAATTGAGGTTGTCCAAAGTAGAGTCTAAGTCTTAAATATTGAGGGACCCACTTGATGAGAGAGAAAAAGTTATTTGGGATCAGGTGTAAGAACACTACAGAAGAAAAGAAGTTAGGTTTTGCACTAAAACCAGATTTTAAAAAAAAATTCATTCATGCCTTCTAAGGCTTCTCCCATGTCTTCCATCCAAACTAAAGAGGCATGGAAGGTAAGAATTCAGCTGACCCTCATTTCCTAAACCTTAAAAGATGTAAGTTGAACCTCTGCCTAAGTTTCATAGCCTCTAGGGACAGCTTCTTATTAGAAGACTAGAGGCCCGATGCACAAAACTCATGCAAGGGGCTCAGCCCTCTCAGCCCCAGCTTTGTCTGGAAAGTTGTCCAGAAGGATGTCCGGAAGGTCATTCAGCTGTCTGGTCTAATTAGCATATTATGCTTGTATTATTATAGATTCCTAATGTAAATATATTCATTAAATAAATAACATTCTTAATTTAACTTTATTTAATCTGGATTATCCTGAGTTGAGTTAGATGACCCTGAATGCAAAATCATTGTTTTTCCCCTTGTCAAATATTTAAGACCTTTTGAGTCTCTCAAACATAAGATTCCACTGACTCCAGTGGGGGACATTTCCCCCCAAGATTTTGGCTCATGTTTCATGAACACTGAAGCCTTCCACACCCTGGCCTTCAATTCAGCCAACCCCCGAGCCCCTCTGAAATACTAAACACATTGATATAGAAAGAGGAATTCTCCCTCTGTAAAAAAAAATTAAATAGTCTGAGTACTCAGAGTCGTCAGATCCAAACACAGCTGGTCCTGGGGCAGGAATGTGTGTCTGCTCCCACAGCTCTTCACAAGCAGGCGTACAAGTGTGCCAGAAGAAACATGATGGCTTTGCACAGGCCATTTCCTAATTCAGTGTCACCATAGGCCACCCATGTGATACGAGTCACAAGTCTGATTCCTGCCATCTGACTCCAGCTCCATGATACGCCATTGTGCCTGTGGGGCTCCTGAAGCCCGCAAGGCTTCAAGCAGACTCCCCAGAGGCAGGGGCAGTGACACTAGCGGCCCAGCCCAGCATACAGCCTGAGAAAGAGCTGTCCCCCGCACCAACCTTCACACAGCTAATTAGCCCCAGAGCCCATGCCCATTGTTCTCTGCACTCACATGGAACCTGATGCTACACTAGTAGCCCACCAGGCAGAGCACACACATTCCAGAATCTGGGCTGCCTGCCAAAATTGCCCCGTCTGAAAGTCCCCACCCCTGAATACAAACCATTAGTCCCACCTGATCACATGCTGGCTCCCAAAGTGCAGAGGGAGGGACCTCACTCAGATTACCAACCCAATGTAGAGCCCAGAGCAAGAGCTTAGAAATCAAAGGCATGATGTCTTGAATTGCACCCCAAGTGGCAGAGATGCTGAGCCGTCTCAGGTGCCCCTGCCAGCTGGCTCTGCTGCCCTTACCTCTTGACTTACTTCTCTAGTTTCCCAGTCCTCACTCTGAAAAGAAAAGAAATGCTGGACACTTTTGTCAGTAGTTTGCTTATGTTGTCAAACAATCAAAGTTTGCTTTTGGGTTTGCTGAATTTGGGGTTCTTTTTCTCCCATTGACAATTGTTCCAAGCACCAGAATTCCAACTTCAGGTAGTACTGAGCTTTCATTAAGTCTGTTTGGGGGAAAATGAGTTTGTGTTACTTTCAATCTCCTGTAGTCTAATATTGGTATAATGTACCTCAATAGAACCCTGTGTCACTGCTGGGGACACCAGGAGAGCCCTGGGCTTTGATTCAAAGAGAAAAAGGGGGAAGATGTTAAGAAAATTATAAGAAGTGAATTGGAGATCCAAGATGGTTGCCAACAAGATGACAGTAAGCAAGATAGTGTGAGTGAGTGAGAGAGAGGAAAAGGAGAGTATGTGGATGTGCGAGGAGTGTGTGTATTTGTGAGTGAGTTATGTTCCACAGGACTGTAGGGGACTGGTGGACCAGGCACCCCTGGTTGGGCAGCTTCTACTACTTCTCAAATCTATCCCTGGCTGGCCGGCTCTAACTCAGAGACCACGCCATCTTGAAGGGGAGAGCAGCTGTGATCAGAAGCCCAGTCTTGCCTTCACCCAGGGAGACATCGGATACCACCTGGAACTCTACAACCACAATGCCCAGGGACAAGCTACCTTAGCTGCAAACCCATGAACACTGAGACACCAGCCTCCCCGGCCACAGGTGCCTAAAAAGTTTGTCCAGGGGGAGACAAGGTGGCAGTTGAATAGACAGACGGGTCCTGCACCTTCTCACAGAGCAGATAGAAGGAACAGGTGAATTGAATAACATCCACCCAGAATTGACGAATTAAACACAGCTGGCGAGACAATCTGTGGATGGATAGGTCAGAGATTGCCTAGAGAGAGGTGGGATTGGGGATCTGGACTGGAGAAAGAAATGTGCGCAACAGGGACTAGAGTCTCAGAGGGAGACTGCACTGTACCACATCCGAGTCCTTTGGGGTCAGTGTAGCCCTCAAATGTGGAAGGGGATCCACAGGGCTGCTGGCAGCAGAGGACTCTAGATCTAAGCCCACAGCCATGGGAGACTGCACCCAGAAAGGCAGCCTGAAGTTCTATACTGGCCAAGCAGTGCTGGGGGGAGAAAGACACGAGGCAGCACAGTTACTCTGTCTTTATAACTTCCTTGCTTTTACTTGGTAAACCCAGTGCATAGGATCTTTCAATTAAAAAGCACTCACCAAGACTGCAGGGGAAGGTGGTTTTTGGTGGAAACTGCAGAGCAGAATAGGGAGAGACAAGCAGGGAGCCAGCTCTAGGACAATCTGTCCCTCTAATCCTGAACAAACATTTTTCTCCTAAAGACCAGGCTCCCCCGATCAGCGCAGCCACACCCAGTCTTGAGCACAACAGTGAAAGGAAGATTCTAAATACCCCCATGTATCCTGAGATATTGGGTTGAGGGGCCATTTGGTCCTGGAAACTAACACAGAAACACCACCACTTAGGGGCTGTTTCAGAAATAGAAGCTTGTGTAAATATGACTGAAAGCAGGCAGTAAAACAAAATGGGCAGATTGATTCTGCCTGCTTGAAACCAAGGTTGTGGCTTATGACACAGAGGAGCAGTGAATCACTGAGAACTTCAACACTGCTGACTAGCTAACAGGAAACTGAGATATGGTAGACAGAACAGTAGAGAGGGGTCTTAAACCTGCCACCATGGAACACTGAAGCGCCGCTGAAACAAACGAACTTCACTTTTTTATTTGTTATCTTTTACTTAAAAAACTAAAATTTTTTTTCACTTTAATTTTTATATTATTATTATTATTATTATTACCATTTTTCTTAACTTTTTTGGATTAGTGTTCTACATTCTATTTTTATTTTTATTTTTTATCATTGTTTTACTCAATCTCATTTTTTTCCTTTATGCCAACACTTTCTTCCTCACTTATCCCATTTTCATCCTGTTTCTCTTCTATTCCAGCTTTAGTTTTTCTCTATCCTTTCTTTTTACTTCCTGTTAAAAATTGATCTTCTTTATCTGCTTTATTGATGCATTACTATTAAAGTAGTCTCTGTTGGCCTACTCATATATCTAATTTTCTCTCCCCGGCTCCAAGTCCATGAACACTTCTCTTTTCTCTTTCTTCACTAGCCATAATTTTCTTTTCTTTCTACATTTCTTCTTATTGTTGTTTGTTTGATTATTTGTTAGTTTGTCTTTTTGTTTGTTTTCTTTATTTTATGCTTTTGTTTTCCTCTCCTCACTTGCTCTCTTCTTCTACTAATAGCTTAATTAATTTCAATCACCAACTTAGGACTATCTGCTCTCTATTCTCCTTTTCAAAAATAGATGAACACAAAGAAATATTAAAGAAAGGCAAAATTTTATTTTTTTCATATATAATATATTTTTAATTATTTTTTTCAATTATTATTTTATTTTTTTATTTTTATTAGTTTTTTTTTTTACTTTTCTTCTTATACACTCATTCTCTTTCTACCATCTCTAAACCGAATCTTGGCCATTTTCCCATTCATTCTATTCCTTGATCTTACCTTCTGGAAATAAGCTCTGTCTCATCAGATTCAGCTTCCCTCCTACATTTCTGAGTGTTTGTTGTTTGCAATTTTTGGATTAGTTGTTGGTTTTTTGGAGTTTTCTCCCATATACATATATTGTTTTCCCCTTCTTTATTTTTCTTTTCTCTCTTACATTTTTTCCTTTTCTAAATATCATTTTTGTGCTTTTTTCTCTCCCCTAATTCTCTTTTCTCTGGTGGTCACCTTTATTTGGGGTAATTGGTATCATAAATACATTTGTGTTTTTGTGCCCTCTGTGTTGTGTTTTGTCGAGCTGTATTGCGTCCTTTAAGTCAATGCAGTAGAGAGTGAGCCACATAACCAGACATCATGAGAGGAGTGAAAATGAGGAGACAAAGAAACAGCCCCCATATGAAAGAAAATATGGAATCACCAGAAAAGGAAGTAAGTGAAATGAAGGCAAGCAATTTGTCAGAGAAAGAATTCAGAGCAATGGTCATACAAATGTTGAAAAGGATGGAAGACAAATTCAACAACATGTGTAAGAAGCAAGAGGAAATGAAGAAGAACCAAGGAGAAATGAAGAATGACATAGCTGCAATAAAGAACACAATAGAAAACATCAACAGTAGATTAGAAGAAGCTGAGGATCATATCATTGAGCTAGAAGACAAGGTAGGAAAAAGTACCCCAAAAGAGCAGCAACTAGAAAACAAAAAAAAAACAACTTACAAAACAGGAGGAGAGCCTAAGGAAGCTTTGGGACAACATGAAATGAAACAACATCTGCATAATAGGGGTGCTGGAAGGAGAGGAAGTGGAGCAAGGAATAGAAAACCTGTTTGAAGAAATAATAACAGAAAACTTTCCTGATATTGGGAAGAAAAATACTAACACACCTCCGAGTGTCCCAAACAATATGAACCCAAGAAGACTGACACCAATACACAGTATGATTAAATTGGCAAACACCAATAACAAACTAAGAATATTAAAGGCAGCCAGAAAGAGACTGGAAGTTACCTACAAGTGATCTCCCATCAAACTATCAACTGATTTCTCAACAAAAACACATCAGGGAAGAAGGGAATGGAATGAAATACACCAGGTCATGTAAAACAAGGGACTGAATCCAAGAATACTATACCCAGCAAGGCTATCATTCAAAATTAAAGGTGAAATCAAGACTTCACAGACAAAAAGGACTAAGGAAGTTTATTACCACCAAACAAGCAATGAAAGAATTGCAAAAGGGACTGCAGTAAAAAGAAGAAATAGGAAGGAAAGAAGGAACACAGGCATAAACAATAAAAATGGTGACAAACAAGTACCTATTAATAACTTTAAATGTAAATGGAATAAATGTCCCAATCAAAAGATATAGGGTAGCTGAATGGATAAGAAAACATGACCCATATACACTGAGTGGCCAGATTATTATGACCATCCCATCAGTACTTCGTTGGGCCACCTTTTGCCTTCAATACTGTGGCGATTCTTCTTGGCATTGACTCCACAAGATGTTGAAAGGTGATGCTAGGAATCTGACACCAGGCCTGATGAATAGCACTGTCCAGTTCTGTGAGATTTGATGGTTGTGGAACCAGCTGCCTAATGGCTCTTTTAACTTCAGCCCACAAATGCTCAATTGGATTGAGATCTGGTGATCGTGGGGGCCGCCTAAGCAAGGTAAAGTCTCCCTCATGTTCTTGAAACCATTCCTGCACAATATGAGCACTGTGGCATGGTGCATTGTCCTGTTGGAAGAAGCCACCCCCCATTGGGATATGCCATCAATATGATAGGATGAACTTAATCAGCAACAATACTTAGGTATGTTGTGCTATTCGGACATTGTTCCACAAGAATTAAAGGGCCCAAATCATGCCAGGAAAACATGCCCCAAACCATAACACTACCCCCACCAACTTGAAGGGTTGTACTCATGCATGTGGGGTGCATGCTTTCATGCTGTTTCTGTGAAATTCTCACTCTGCCATCTGCATGATGCAACTGGAAACATGATTCATTGGACCACATGACTTTTTTCCAATGCTCAACTGTCCAATCCTTGTGTTCCTGTGTGAATTGGAGACATTTTATCTTGGTAACTGCGGACAGCAAAGTTGTTCAAACAGGCCCTTCAGCTTCCATATCCCATACAATGCAGTGTATGGCTAATTTGCCTACAAACATCAGGTGGTCATAATAATCTGTCCACTCAGTATATATGCTTTCTACAGGAGACCCACCTTAAAACAAAGGACTCACACAGACTGAAAGTGAAGGGATGGGGAAAATTTTTTCAGGCAAATGGCAATGAAAAAAAAAAAAGAAGCAGGGGTAGCAATATTTATATCTGACAAATTAGACCTCAAAGTGAAGGCCATAACAAGAGATAAGGAAGGTCACTTCATAATACTAAAGGGAGCACATCAACAAAAGGATATAATTGTGATAAAAATGTATGTACCCAATGCAGGAGCACCCAAATACATAAAAGAACTTCGGGAGGTATCAAGGAAGAGATCAATAGCAATACAGTCATAGTAGGGGACTTTAATACCCCACTAACTCCACTGGATAAATCCTCTAAAAAAACAACCAGCAAAGAAATATCAATCCTAAATGATTCACTAGATCAGATGGAATTAATTGACATCTTCAGAACATTCCACCCCAAAGCCACAGAGTATACATTCTTCTCAAGTGCACACACGTCCTTTTCAAAGGTAGACCACATATTGGGACACAGGCTAAGTCTTTTCCAATTCAAAAAGATAGAAATCATATCAAGCATCTTCTCAGATCACAATGGCATAAAATTTGAAATCAACTACAATAAAAAAAGCACTTGGAGGCTAAATAGCATGCTATTAAACAATGATTGGGTTACCAAAGAGATCAAAGAAGAAATAAAAATCATCATGGCAAAAAAAAAATGAAAATGAAAACACAACAATCCAAAATCTATGGGACACAGTGAAAGCAGTCTTCAGAGGGAAGTTCATAGCTCCACTGGCCTACCTCAAAAAAAAACAAGAAAAAGTAGTAATAAATTATCTAACCCTACAACTGAAAGAATTAGAAAGAGAGCAACAAGAAAAGCCCAGCACAAGCAGAAGGAAGGAAATAATAAAGATCAAAGTGGAGATAAACAACATAGAGACCAAAAAAAAAAAAAAAAATACAGGGGATCAACAAAACCAAGAGCTGGTTCTTTGAAAGGATAAACAAGATTAATAAACCTCTAGCCAGGCTCAGCAAGAAGCAAAGGAGAGGACCCAAATAAAAAAAAATCAGAAATGAAAGAGGTGAAGTAACAACAGATCCCGCTGAAATACAAAGGATTATGAAAAAATACTTTAAGCAATTCTATTCCAACAAAATGGACAACCTAGATGAAATGGACATTTTCTTAGAAAAAGACAAGATCCCAAAACTCAATCAGGAAGAATAAAAAAACCTGAATAGGATGATAACTGCTGAAGAAATTGAAGCAGTATCAAAAAATCTTCCAGCAAACAAAAGCCCTGTGGGACGGCTTTACAAGCAAGTTCTTCCAAGCATTCAAAGAAGAACTAAAACCTATCCTCCTCAGACTATTCCAAAATATTCAAGAGGAAGGCACACTTCCAAGCTCTTTCTATAAAGCCAGCATTACCCTAATCCCAAAACAACATAAAGACACCACAAAGAAGGAGAACTACAGGCCAATATCCTTGATGAACATAGATGCTAAAATCCTCAACAAAATTCTAGAAAAATGGATCCAACATTACATTAGAAAGATCACACACTATGACCAAGTGGGATTTATTCCAGGGACGCAAGAATGGTACAATATCTGCAAATCAATAAATGTAATATATCACATAAACAAATTGAGAGACAAAAATCACATAATCATGTCAGTCGATGCAGAAACCGCATTTGACAAAATCCAACACCCTTTCCCGATAAAAAATCTTAGCAAAGTGGGAATAGAGGGATCATACCTCAATATAATAAAATTATTATATGACAAACCTACAGCCAACATCATACTCAATGGGAAAAACTAAATCCATTTCCCCTAAGAACAGGAACAAGACAGCGATGCCCACTTTCACCACTCCTGTTCAACATAGTACTGGAAGTGCTAGCCATAGCCATCAGGCAAGAAGAAATAAAAGGCATCCAAATTGGAAAGGAAGAAGTAAAACTGTCCTTATTCACAGATGACATGATACTCTACATAGAAAACCCAAAAGACTTTACAAAAAAACTACTAGACTTAATAAATAAATTTGGCAATGTAGCAGAATACAAAATTAACACCCAGAAATCTATTGCTTTTTAATACCAATAATTAACTCACCAAAAGAGAAACTTAAAAAACAATCTCATTTACCAGTGCACCAAAAAAATTAAGATACCTAGGAATAAACTTAACTTAGGAGGTAAAAGACCTATACTCAGAAAACTACAGGACATTGAAAAAAGAGATAGAATAAGACACAAACAAATGGAAGAACATACCATGTTCATGGATTGGTAGAATCAACATCATTAAAATGTCCATACTACCCAAAGCAATCTACAGATTCAATGCAATCCCCATTAAAACACCAATGGCATATTTCACCTAGAACAAACTCTCCAAAAATTCATCTGGAATATGAAAAGACCTCGAATAGCCACAGCAATCCTGAGAAAGAAGAACAAAGTTGAAGGGATCACAATACCAGATATCAAGCTATATTACCAAGCCACAGTTCTCAAAACTTCCTGGAACTGGCACAAGAACAGACATATAGACCAATGAACAGAACAGAGAACTCAGATATCGACCCAAGCCATTAGGCTCAATTAATATTTGAGAAAGGAGGCAAAAGCATAAAATGGAGTCAAGACAGTCTCTTTAGTAAATGGTGTTGAGAAATTTGGTCAGATACATTCAAGAAAAAAAAAAAGAAAAGAAACTAGATCACAAACTTACACCATACACAATAACAAACTCAAAGTGGATAAAGCACTTAAATGTAAGACAGGAAACCATAAAAATCTTAGAAGACTCCATAGGCAGCAAAATATCAGACATATGTCATAGCAATATCTTTACCAATACAGCTCCTCGGGCAATGGAAACTAAAGAGAAAGTAAACAAATGGAAATACATCAAAATAAAAAGCTTCTGCACAGCAAAAGAAACCATCAACAAAACATCAAGAAAGCCCACTGCATCGGAGAACATATTTGCCAATGATATTTTAAAGGGTTTAATCTCCAAAATTTACAGAGAATTCATACAACTTAACAAAAAAAAAAAAAAAAAGATAAACAATCCAATCAAAAAATGGGCAAAGGACCTACATAGACACTTTTCAAAAGAGGACATACAGAAGGACTAGAGACATATGAAAACATGCTCAAAGTCACTAATCATCTGAGAGATGAAAATCAAAACAACAATGAGGTACCATCCCACACCTGTCAGAATTACTATCATCAACAAATCCACAAATGATAAGTGCTACACTGCTGGTGGGAATGCAGATGGTGCAGCCACTGTGGAGAACAGTATGGAGTTTCCTCCAAAAACTAAAAATGGAACTTCCATTTGACCCAGTGATCCCACTTCTAGGAATATATCCCAAGAAACCAGAAACACCTATCAGAAAGGATATATGCACCCCTATGTTCATAGCAGCACAATTTACAATAGCTAAGATTTGGAAACAGTGTAAGTTCCCATCAGTATATGAGTGGATTAAAAAACTGGTACAACTACACAATGGAATACTATGCTGCTATAAAAAAGAAGGAACTTTTTCCAGTTGCAACAGCATGGATGGACTGGAGAGCATTATATTAAGCAAAATAAGCCAGTCGGTGAAAGATAAATACCATATGATCTCACTCATATGTGGAATATAATGATTAACATAAACTGATGAACAAAAATAGATCCAGAGACAAATGGCAGGGGAGGGGGGGTTAGAGATCAACCAAAGGACTTGTATGCATGCATATTAACATAACCAATGGACACAGACACTGGGGGCTTGCCCTCAGGGGTGGAGTTGCTTGGGGGGTCAATCAGGGAGAAAGGAGACATATGTAAGACTTTAAACAATAAAAAAAAGAAAATTGTAAGATAAGAACAAATAATTCTCTTGAAGATTTCCAAAACTTGTCTTTTCCCACATCTTAGAACACTGGTTTCCCTTCTCTTCCTCTTGGCTTTCCTTAATGCCAATGAACCCAGATCTAATAGGAAGGGAAACATCTGTGGTCCCTCCTATCACCCTATAGGATTTTCTTTTCATTTCATCCAAACTCACGATTCCCCGCCTCATCATTGAGGCAGCATTTGACACAGTCAGATGTCTCTTATTGCTTCTGCTCTGACTTTTCTTTGTCTGCTGATTCTCTTTGTGCCCAACAATTTTCTTTCTATGTCTTCCCACTCTGTCCTCACCAATCCCTTCCTGTAAACAACCCAAATCTTCTTCTCCAGCCTTGTGAGATGTGTCCACCCTGACATTAAGCCAACACCTCAAAGGCAGCATCACAACCAATAAAACTAGCTCCTGCCTTAACCAGTTTGGCTCAGTGGATAGAGCGTCGGCCTGTGGACTGAAGGGTCCCAGGTTCGATTCCGGTCAAGGGCATGTACCTTGATTGCAGGCACATCCCCAGTAGGGGGTGTGCAGGAGGCAGCTGATCAATGTTTCTAACTCTCTATCCCTCTCCCTTCCTCTGTAAAAAATCAATAAAATATATTAAAAAATAAAATAAAACTAGCTCCTCCTACTTTCCTTCTTTCTCTGGATGCCATCATGCCATTCCAAGGCTTGAAATCCAACAACCTTGTTTTCCTGTCTCTCTTAATCCAACATCCAATACTTTCTAAGCAATGAGCACTGTTTCTAACTCTTCTTTTTCCTCCTTTTTTTTCCCACAGCCCCATTACACACAGGCTCTTCTATTACTTGCCTAGACAGACCCCTTACTGATCCTTGTCTTTCTGAATCCAAAAACAATAGCACAGAACTGAATGTTACAGAGGAGGGAGGAAACTGAAACCTGTGAAGGGGTCTAGGCAGGTTACAAGGCTACACCTCAGCAAAGATAGAGTTGGATTTATATAACTCAATATTTCAATCAAGATTCTCTAATATAATACTAACATTATATCAGCCTATTTTCTGCACACTCATCCTTTCCTATATCATGTGTTCTTCACTTTACTTCTTTTCCATGAAGTCATCCCTCTAGCCCTTGCTTCATCACCACTCCAGGCCCATTTCAGGTATCCCTCCTCTAGGAAGTTTTCTCAGATCCTTTGTTATTCCTGGTTGTTCTCTCCATCTTCTGAATTTCTTGGGAAACAAGCACAGCTCTCCCTTCATCACATTTGTTTGTTCTATGTAAAATTGTAGAGTACCTCACTCATTGTTTATTCTTCACAGAACCTATCATTAGATCCTACATAAGAAATAGTTAAATTGAATGGAATTGTATGGCTCTCACTATTTATTAAAAAACACAGAAGCTGGTGATAAGGTCCCCAGTACCAGTTTTGTCTCTCTCTAACTCCTCACCCTACCTACCCACACAGCCACCCACCCACCCAGGAAGGATCCAGGGATCTGAAAAGAAGAAAGTGGCAAAACAACTATCAAATAAAAAGTAACTCTCTTCATGGCAGATATGATGGAAAAATTAAGCATCCCAAGAAAGCTTAAAGTGGCTGAACCCCTTTTGCTCCTGAAACACAATTTAACATGGACTCAGTTCTGTTATCCCCACTGCAAGAACAAAAACCAAATGTAAAACAAAATTTGGATGTGCTAAGTTGTAGACACAAATTTAATATGCTATAATTTTCTTTCATACACCAGAATTGAGATTATTCTGAAGGGCAATTGGGCAGTTGGGGCAGGAAGGTAGTGATAAAATATGGTAGCAGTAGAAATCAGCCATCCCTCAGAAATAATCTCATAGCCAGCAATTATAAGAATTTTCTCAGGTACCTAGGAATAAACTTAACTAAGGAGGTAAAAGACTTATACTCAGAAAACTACAGGACATTGAAAAAGAGATAGAGGAAGGACATAAACAAATGGAAAAATATATTGTGTTCACGGATTGATAGAATCAACATCATTAAAATGTCCATACTACCCAAAGCAATCTATATATTTAATGCAATCCCCATTACACTACCAACAGCATATTTCACAAGTTCCTGTTCTTAGGGGAAATGACTTTAGTTTTTGCCCATTGATTATGATGTTGGCTGTAGGTTTGCCATATAAGGCTTTTATTATGTTGAGGTATGATCTCTCTATTCCCACTTTGCTGAGATTTTTTGTCAAGAAAGGGTGTTGGATTTTGTCAAATGATTTTTCTGCATCGATTGATATGATTATGTGATTTTTGTCTCTCAGTGGTTTATGTGATGTATCACATTTATTGACTTGCGGATATTGTACCATCCTTGCATCCCCAGAATAAATCCCACTTGGTCATGGTGTATAATCTTTCTAATGTAATGCTGAATGCAATTTGCTAGAATTTTGTTGAGGATTTTAGCATCTATGTTCATCAAGGATATTGGACTGTAGTTCTGTTTTTTTGTGGGGTCTTTGTCTGATTTTCGGACTAGGGTAATGTTGGCTTCATAGAAAGAGCCTGGAAGTGTTCCTTCCTCTTGAATTTTTTGGAATAGTCTGAGGAGGGTAGGTTTTAGTTCTTCCTTGAATGCTTGGTAGAAATACCCTGTAAAGCCGGCCAGACCAGGGCTTTTGTTTGCTGGACACTTTTTTATCGCTGCTTCAATTTATTCCTGATTGAGTTTGGGAGCTTGTCTTTTTCTAAGAATATGTCCATTTCGTCTAGGTTGTCCATTTTGTTGGAATAGAGTTGTTCATAGTATTTTTTTCAAAGCCATTTGTATTTCTGTGGGATCGGTTGTTGTTTCACCTCTTTCATTTCTGATTTTGCTTATTTGGGTCCTCTCTCTTTGCTTCTTGGTGAGCCTGAGTAGAGGTTCATCAATCTTGTTTATACTTTCAAAGAACCAGCTCTTGGTTTTGTTGATCTTTTGTTTTGTTTCTTTTTGGTCTCTATGTCGTTTATCTCCTCTCTGATATTTATTATTTCCTTCCTTCTGCTTACACTGGGAGTTTCTTGTTGCTCTCTTTCTAATTCTTTCAGTTGTAGGGTTAGATAATTTATTGCCATATTTTCTTATTTTTGAGGTAGGCCAGTAGAGCTATGAACATCCCTCTCAAGACTGCTTTCATTGTGTCCCACAGATTTTGGATTAGTGTGTTTTCATTGTCATTTGTTGCCATGATGCTTTTTATTTCTTCTTGATCTATTTAGAAACCCAATCATTGTTTAATACCATGCTGTTTAGCCTCCAGGTGGTTAGTTTTTTCATTGTTTTTATTGTAGTTGTTTTCTAGTTTTATGCAATTGTGATCTGAGAGGATGATTGATATGATTTCTATCTTCTTTATTACATATAGTAGTACATATATCTCCCTTTTCCCCCCATTGACCTTCCCCCAGCCTCTCCTATCCCCTGTCGCATACCCTCATCCCTGCCACCCCCAGTGTCTTGTGTCCATTGGTTGTGTTTATATGCATGCGTACATGTCCTTTGGTTGATCTCTTTCCCCCTCTCCCCACACTCCCCAGCCTTCTCGCTGTAATTTGACAGTCTGTTCAATGCTTTAATGCCTCTGTATGTACCTTTTTGTTCATCAGGTTATAATGTTCTTTATTTTCCATAAATGAGTGAGACCATGTGGTATTTTTCTTTCATTGCCTGGCTTATTTCACTTAACATAATGCTCTCCAGGTCCATCCATGCTGCTGCAAATGGTAAGAATTCCTTCTTTTTTATAGCGGCGTAGTATTCCATTGTGTAGATGTACCATAGTTTTCAAATACAATCATCTGCTGATGGACATTTAGGCTGTTTCCAAATCTTAACTATGGTGAATTGTGCTGCTATGAACATAGGGGTGGATATATCCTTTCTGATTAGTGTTTCCACTTTCTTGGGATATATTCCTAAAAGTGGGATTACTGGTTCAAATGGGAGTTCCATTTTTAGTTTTTTGAGGAAACTCCATACTGTTCTCCACAGTGGCTGCACCAGTCTGCATTCCCACCAGCAGTGCATGAGGGTTCCTTTTTCTCCCCATCCTCACCAGCACTTGTGGTTTGTTGATTTGTTGATGATAGCCATTCTGACAGGTGTGAGATGGTACCGCATTGTCGTTTTGATTTGCATCTCTCGGATAATTAGTGACTTTGAGCATGTTTTCATATGTCTCTTGGTCTTCCTTCTGTCCTCTTTCGAAAAGTATCTATTTAGGTCCGTTGCCCTTTTTTTTATTGGATTATTTATCTTCCTTTTATTAACTTGTATGAATTCCCTGTAAATGTTGGAGATTAAACCTTTGTCAGTGATAACATTTGCAAATATGTTCTCCCATACAGTGGGCTTTCTTGTTGTTTTGTTGATGGTTTCTTTTGCTATGAAAAGCTTTTTATTTTGATGTAGTCCCATTTGTTTATTTTCTCTTTAGTTTCCATAGCCCTAGGAGCAGTATCGGTGAAGAAATTTCTTTGGCTTGTATCTGAGATTTCTCTGCCTGTGGATTCTTCTAGTATTTTTATGGTTTCCTGTCTTATGTTTAAGTCTTTTATCCCTTTTGAGTTTGTTTTTGTGTATGGTATAAGTTGGTGGTCTAGTTTCATTTTTTTTTGCATGTATCTGTCCAATTTTCCCAACACCATTTATTGAAGAGACTATCTTGACTCCATTTTATGTTCATGCCTCCCTTGGCAAATATTAATTGAGCATAATGGACTGGGTCTATCTCTGGGTTCTCTGGTCTGTTCCACTGGTCTATATGTTTGTTCCTGTGCCAGTACCAGGAAGTCTTGACAACAATGGCTTTGTAGTATAGCTTGATATCTGGTATTGTGATTCCTCCAACATTGCTCTTCTTTCTCAAGATTGTTGTAGCTATTTGGGGTCGTTTTTTTTTTTGTTTTTTTTTTAATTATTCCAGATGAATTTTTGTAGAATTTGTTCTAGGATTTTGAAGTATGGTGTTGGTATTTTAATGGGGATTGCATTAAATTTATAGACTGCTTTGGGTAGTATGGACATGTTAATGATGTTGATTCTACCAATCCATGAACATGGTATGTTCTTCCATTTGTTCATGTCTTCCTCTATCTCTTTTTCCAGTGTTCTGAAATTTCCTCAGTACAGGTCCTTTATCTCCTTGGTTAAGTTTATTCCTAGGTATCTTAATTTTTTGGTGCAATGGTAAATAGGATTGCTTTTTTAAATTCTCTTTCTGTGAGTTCATTATTGGTATATGGAAAAGCCATAGACTTCTGGGTGTTACTTTTGTATCCTGCTACATTGTCAAATTCATTTATTAAGTCTAGTAGTTTTTTGATGGAGTCTTTCGGGTTTTTTATGTACAATATCATGTCATCTGTGAATAAGGACAGCTTTACTTCTTTTCCAATTTGGATGCCTTTTATTTCTTCTTCTTGTCTGATCACAATGACTATTACTTCCAGTACTATGTCAAAGAGGACTGGTGAGAGTGGGCATCCCTGTCTTGTTCCTGTTCTTAGGGGAAATGGTTTTAGTTTTTGCCCATTGAGTATGATGTTGGCTATGGATTTGTCATATATGGCTTTTATTATGTTGAGGTATGATCCTTCTATTTCCACCTTGCTGAGGGTTTTATTTATCAAGAAAGGGTGTTGGATTTTGTCAAATTTTTTTTCTACATCAATGTATATGATTATATGGTTTTTATCTCTCAGTTTGTTTATATGATGTATCACATTTATTGATTTGCAGATATTGTACCATTCTTGCATTCCTGGGATAAATCCTACTTGGTCATGGCATATGATCTTTCTAATGTATTGCTGGATTCGATTGGCTAGACTTTTGTTGAGGATTTTGGCATCTATGTTCATGAGGGATATTGGCCTGTAATTCTCTTTCATTGTGTTGTCTTTATCTGGTTTTGGGATTAAGGTGATGCTGGCTTCATAAAATGAGCTTGGAAGTGTTCCTTCCTCCTGAATTTTTTGGAATAGTCTGAGGAGGGTAGGTTTTAGTTCTTCCTTGAATGTTTGGTAAAATTCCCTTGTGAAGCCGTCTGGCCCCAGGCTTTTGTTTGCTGGAAGCTTTTTGATGACTGCTTCAATTTCTTCCACTGTTATTGGCCTATTGGGATGTTTAGATTCTTCCTGATTGAGTTTTGGAAGGTTGTATTTTTCTAGGAATATGTCCATTTCTTCCAGGTTGTCCAGTTTGTTGGAATAGAGTTGTTCATAGCATTTTTTAACAATCCTTTGTATTTCCATGGGATCGGTTGTTACTTCACCTTTTTTAATTATAATTTTGTATATTTGGGTCCTCTCCTTTGCTTCTTGGTGAGCCTGGCTAGAGGTTCATCAATCTTGTTTATCCTTTCAAAAAACCAGCTCTTGGTTTTGTTGATCTTTTGTATTGTTTTTTTGGTCTCTATGTCATTTATCTCCACTCTGATCTTTATTATTTCCTTTTTTCTGCTTACACTGGGCTCTTCTTGTTGCTCTCTTTCTAACTCTTTGAGTTGTAGGGTTAGGTAATTTATTACCATTGTTTTTTGTTTTTTGCAGTAGGCTTGTAGACCTATGAACTTCCCTCTCAAGACTGTTTTCACTGTGTCCCATAGATTTTGGAATGTTGTGTTTTCATTGTAGTTTGTTGCGATGATGTTTTTTATTTCTTCTTTGATCTCTCAGGTAACCCAGTCATTGTTTAATAGCATGCAATTTAGACTCCAGGTGTTTGAATTTTTGGATTGTTTTTATTGTTGTTGATTTCCAGTTTTATGCCATTGTGATCTGAGAAGATGCTTGATATGATTTCTATCTTCTTGAATTTGAAAAGACTGCCTGTGACACAATATATGGCCTATCTTTGAAAATGACCCATGTGCACTTGAGAAGAATGTATATTCTGTGTCTTTGGGGTGAAATGTTCTGAAGATGTCAATGAATTCCATCTGGTCTAGTGAGTCATTTGGGATTGATGTTTCTTTGCTGATTTTTTGTTTAGAGGATTTGTCCAATGGTGATAGTGGGGTATTAAAGTCCCCTACTATGATTGTATTGCTGTCAATCTCTCCCTTGCTGTCCTCCAGGAGGTTTTTTTTATGTATTTGGGTGCTCCTCTATTGGGTGCGTATACGTTTACCAGAGTTATTTCTTCTTGTTGGATTGCTCTCTTTAGTATTATGAAGCGGCCTTCCTTATCTCTTGTTATGTCCTTCACTTTGAGATCTAATTTGTCAGATATAAGTACTGCTACCCCAGGTTTTTTTTTTCATTTCCATTCAGCTGAAAAACCTTTTTTCATCCCTTCACCATCAGTCTGTGTGAGTCTGAAGTGGGTTTCCTCTAGACAGAAGATATATGGGTCATGTTTTCTTATCCATTCAGCTACCCTATGTCTTTTGATTGAGTAATTTAATCCATTTACATTTAAAGTTATTATTAATAGGTACTTGTTTGTTGCCATTTTTATTGTTTATGCCTGTGTTCCTTCTTCCCTTCCTATTTCTTCTTTTTACAGCAAATCCTTTAGCATTTCTTGCGTTGCTGCTTTGGTGGTAATAAACTCTCTTGGTCCTTCTTTGTCAGTGAATCTCCTGATTTCACCCTCAATTTTGATTGATAGCCTTGTTGGGTACAGTATTCTTGGATTCAGACCCATGCTTTCCATGACTTTGTATATTTCATTCCATTTTCTTCTGTCTTAATGTGTTTCTGTTGAGAAATCAGTTGATAGTCTGATGGGAGATTCTTTGTAGGTAACTTTCTGTCTCTTCTGGCAGCCTTTAAGATTCTTACTTTGTCATTAGTGTTTGCCAATTAAATTATAATGTGTCTTGGTGTTGGTCTCTTGGGATTCATCTTGTTTGGGACTCTGTGAGCTTCTTGGACTTGTGTGAGTTTTTTCTATCTGATATCAGGGAAGTTTTCTGTCAATATTTCTTCAAACAAGTTTTCTATTCCTTACTCAGTTTCCTCTCCTTCTGGCACCCCTATTATGCTGATGTTGTTTCGTTTCATGTTGTCCCTAAGTTCCCTTAGGCTCTCCTCCATTTTTTAATTTTTTTTTCTAGATGCTGCTCTGCTTGGGTATTTTTTCCTACCTTTTCTTCTAGCTCACTGATGCAGTCCTCTGTTTTGTCTAATCTACTGTTGATGCTTTCTATTGACTTCTTTATTGCAGCAATGTCCTTTTTCATTTCTTATTAGTTCTTCATTTCCTCTTGGTTCTTACACATATAGTTGAATTAGTCTTCCAACCTTTTCAGTGTCCTAATGACCATTTCTCTGAATTCTTTCTCTGACATATTGCTTGCCTCAATTTTGTTTACTACATTCTCTGGTGATTTCTCCTTTTATTTCATATGTGGACTATATTTTTGTCTCCCCATGATCGCTTCCCTCAGGGTGTCAGGTTATGTATCTCTCTCTCTCTCTCTCTCCTGCATTAACTTAAAGGCACAAAATACAACACAACAAAGCACAATGCACAAAGCACCAAACACAAATGTATTCACGATACTAATAACCCCAAATAAATTTGACCATCAGAGAAAAGAGAAATAGGGGGTAGAAAAGAGTGCTAAGGTGATATAGACAAAGGAAAAAATGTAAGAGAGAAAAGAAAGAGAAGAAAAGAGAAGGGGAAAATATATGTATATGGGTAGAAAACTCCAATAAGACAAGAACTAATTCAAAAAATGCAAACAACAAACACCCAGAGATGAATGCAAACAATGAACAACAAGTAATCCAAAAAATGCAAACAACAAACATCCGGATGAATCTGAGGAGGCAGAGCTTATTTCCAAAAGGTAAGGTCAAGGAATTGAATTAATGGGGAAATAGCCACAATTTAGTATAGAGGGGGTAGAAAAAGAATGAGTGTATAAGAAAAAATGTAAAAAACAAAATACAAAAAAATATATAAATTAAATATATATTAAACATATCCTATCTAATAAAAGAGTACTATGCAAATTTATCATACCTCCGCTACACCCACAAGCCACGACCACCAGCCAATCAGGAGCGAGTATGCAAATTAACCCAACCAAGATGGCTGTGGCCACAGAGTGAGCAGGAGGCTTGGGTTTCTCCGGCAGTGGAGGAAGCCAAGCTTCCCACACATCCTGGCTGGCCATGGACTCCACTCAAGGCTACAAAGTTTCAATTATAGAAGATAAATAAATCTCAACAAAAATGGCAGCAGCCATGGAGCTGGAGAGAGCAGGAGGCTTGGGTTTCCCTGGCGATGGAGGAAGCCAAGCTTCCTGGCCTACCTTGGCCTTTGCTTAAGGCTACAAAGTTTCAATTATAGAAGATAAATAAATCCCAACAAAAATGGCTATGGCCACAGATCAATCAGGAGGCTTGGCTCTGCTCAAGGCTACAAAGTTTCAATTATAGAATATAAATAAATCCCAGATACCAGGGCCTCTGCTTGGGTCACTGGGGGGGCGTGGCTGGCCTGCAAACCACCACAGTCCCCTCACCCAGGTGTCCAACGCCGCAAGAGAATGCCCACCATGATCTGGGACACCTTTCAGTGCAAACCAGCCAGCCCCCACCCATGCACCAGGCCTCTATCCTATCAAATAAAAGAGTAATATGCAAATTGACTGTCACTCCAACACACAAGATGGCTGCCCCCATGTGGACACAAGATGGCCACCACAAGATGGCAAGCAGGGGATGGCAGTTGGGAGGAACCAGGTCTGCAAGGGAGGGCAGTTGTGGGTGATCAGGCCAGCAGGGGAGGGAAGTTGGGAGAAACCAGGCCTGCAAGGGAGGGCAGTTGTGGGTGATCAGGCCAGCAGGGGAGGGCAGTTGGGAGGGACCAGGCCTGCAAGGGAGGGCAGTTGGGGGCAATCAAGCCTGCAGGGGAGGGCAGTTAGGGGTGACCAGGCCACCAGAAGAGGGAAGTTGGGGGTGACTGGGCATGCAGGGAAGGGCAGTTGGGGGGACCCAGGCCTGCAGAGGAGAGCAGTTGAGGGTTACCAGGCCTGCAGGGGAGGGTAGTTAGGGGCAATTGGGCTGGCAGGGACATAGTTAGGCATCAATCAGGCTGGCATGGGAGTGGTTAGGGGGTGATCAGGCTGGCAGGCAGAAGCGGTTAGGGGCAATCAGGAAGGCAGGCAGGCGAGCAGTTGGGAGCCAGCCATCCTGGATTGTGAGAGGGATGTTCACCTGCTCGTTTAGATGGGCAGTCAGAAATCCCTTGAGGGGTCCCAGATTGGAGAGGGTGCAGGCTGGGCTGAGGGGCACACACCCCATGCATGACTTTCATGCACCGGGCCTCTAGTATATATATAAAAGAAAATGTTTATATATATATATATAGATAGATA
The DNA here is from genome assembly GCF_963455305.1 of Plecotus auritus. NCBI lineage: Eukaryota > Metazoa > Chordata > Mammalia > Chiroptera > Vespertilionidae > Plecotus > Plecotus auritus. The sequence continues at coordinate 117,166,744 of NC_137772.1, forward strand.
GATAGATAGATAGATAGATAGATGATAGATAGATAGATGATATAGATATAGATAGATATAGATAAAGATATAGACATAGATATAGATATATAGATATAGGTCCATATATATATATAAAATTTTCCCCTTTCTTTAATCTACCTATCATTGTATTTATTTACTATCGGAAAAGGAGAACAGAGAGTAGATAGGCCTGAGATGAATATTGGAATTAATTAAGCTATTAGTAGAAGAGGAGAACAAGCAAGGAGAGGAAAAGCAGAAGCAAAAAAGAAAAGAAAAGAAAGTAAACAAACCAACAATCAAACAAATAACAAGAAGTCAGAAAGAAAGAAAAAGGGGGAAAAAAGAGAGGAAGAACAAACTTTTTGGGCAGTTAAGAAAGAGAAGAGAGAAGTGTGCATGGACTTGGAGCAGGGAAGAGGAAATTAGATATATATGTAAGATCAATTTTTAACAAAGAGTAAAAAGAAAGGGTAGAGAAAAACTAAAGCAGGAACAGGGTAATAAAAATAGGATAATAAAGGGGGAAAGTGAGAAAGAGAGTGTAGGCATAAAGGAAAAATTGAGATAGAGTAAAATAATGATAAAATGAAACATCAATCCTAAATAAAAATGTAGAAAACTAATCCTAAAATAAAATAAGGAACAAAAAAAATAAAATAAAACTTTAAAAAAGGTAAAGTAATAGTAGTAATAATAATAATTAAAATATAATAATAATAAAAAGTAAAATCAAGTGAAAAAAAATGGTTTCTTAAGTAAAAGAAAAAAAATTGAAATAGTGAAGGCCATTCACTTCCTCTACTGTTCTGCTTGGCATGACTGTTTTCTGTTAGAAAAATAAAACCTTCCAAAACTCAATCAGGAAGAATCTAAGCATCTCAATTGGCCAATAACTGTGGAAGAAATTAAAGCAGTCATCAAAAACCTTCCAGCAAACAAAAGCCCGGGGCCAGATGGCTTCACAGGGGAGATTTACCAAACATTCAAGGAAGAACTAAAACCTATCCTCCTCAGACTATTCCAAAAAATTCAGGAGGAAGGAACACTTCCAAGCTCATTTTATGAAGCTAGTATCACCCTAATCCCAAAACCAGATAAAGGCAACACAATGAAAGAGAATTACAGGCCAATATCCCTCATGAACATAGATGCCAAAATCCTCAACAAAATTCTAGCAAATTGGATCCAGCACTACATCAGAAAGATCAGACACCATGACCAAGTAGGATTTATCCCAGGAATGCAAGGATGGTACAATATCTTCAAATCAATAAACGTGATACATCACATAAACAAATTGAGAGATAAAAATCACATAGTCATACCAATTGATGCAGAAAAAGCATTTGACAAAATCCAACACCCTTCCTTGATAAAAACTCTCAATAAGGTGGGAATAGAAGGATTATACCTCAACATAATAAAAGCCATATTTGACAAACCCATAGCCAATATCATTATCAATGAGCAAAAACTAAAATCATTTCCCCTAAGAACAGGAACAAGACAGGGATGCCCACTCTCACCACTCCTGTTTGACATAGTACTGGAAGTATTAGGCATTGCAATCAGACAGAAAGAAGAAATAAAAGGCATCCAAATTGGAAAGAAGAAGTAAAGCTGTCCTTATTTGCTCATGACATGATATTGTACATAAAAAACCCGAAAGACTCCATCAAAAAACAATTAGGCCAAAACCGGTTTGGCTCAGTGGATAGAGCGTCGGCCTGCGGACTGAAAGGTCCCAGGTTCGATTCCGGTCAAGGGCACGTAACTTGGTTGCGGGCACATCCCCAGTGGGAGGTGTGCAGGAGGCAGCTGATCGATGTTTCTCTCTCATCGATGTTTCTAACTCTCTATCCCTCTTCCTTCCTCTCTGTAAAAAATCAATAAAACATATTAAAAAAAAACAATTAGACTTAATAAATGAATTCAGCAATGTAGTAGGATACAAAATTAACGCCAAGAAATCTATGGCATTTCTATCCACCAATAGTGAACTTACAGAAAGAGAGACTAAAAAAGCAATCCCATCTACCATTGCACCAAAAAAATTAAGATACCTAGGAATAAACTTAACTAAGGAGGTAAAAGACCTATACGCGGCAAACTACACGACACTGAAAAAAGAGATAGAGGAAGACGTAAACAGATGGAAGAACATACCATGTTCATGGATTGGTAGAATCAACATCATTAAAATGTCCATACTACCCAAAGCAATGTATAGATTCAATGCACTCCCCATTAAAATACCAACGGCATATTTCACAGACCTAGAACAAACTCTCCAAAAATTCATCTGGAATAAAAAAAGACCCTGAATAGCTGCAGCAATACTGAGAAAGAAGAACAAAGTACGTGGGATCTCAATACCAGATTTCAAGCTGTATTACAAAGCCACTGTTCTCAAAACAGCCTAGTTCTGACACAAGAACAGACACATAGACCAATGGAATAGAATAGAGAATCCAGATATCGACCCAAACCACTATGCTCAATTAATATTTGACAAAGGAGGCATGAACATACAATGGAGTCAAGACAGTCTCTTCAATAAATGGTGTTGGGAAAATTGGACAGATACATGCAAAAAAAATGAAACTAGACTACCAACTTACACCATACACAAAAACAAACTCAAAAGGGATAAAAGACTTAAACATAAGACGGGAAACCATAAAAATACTAGAGGAATCCACAGGCAGAGAAATCTCAGACATATGCCAAAGCAATTTCTTCACCGATACCGCTCCTAGGGCAATGGAAGCTAAAGAGAAAATAAACAAATGGGACTACATCAAAATAAAAAGCTTTTGCACAGCAAAAGAAACCATCAACAAAACAACAAGAAAGCCCACTGTATGGGAGAACATATTTGCAAATGTTATCACTGATAAAGTTTTAATCTCCAACATCTACAGGGAACTTATACAACTTAATAAAAGGAAGATAAATGATCCAATAAAAAAAATGGGCAATGGACCTAAATAGAATCTTTTTGAAAGAAGACAGAGGAAGGCCAAGAGACATATGAAATGATGCTCAAAGTCACTTATTATCCAGAGATGCAAATCAAAACGACAATGCGGTACCATCTCACACCTGTCAGAATAGCAACCATGAACAAATCAACAAACAACAAGTGCTGGTGAGCATGCGGAGAAAAGGGAACCCTTGTGCACTGCTGGTGGGAATGCAGACTGGTGTAGCCACTGTGGAGAACAGTATGGAGTTTCCTCAAAAAACTAAAAATGAAGCTCCCATTTTACCCAGTAATCCCACTTCTAGGAATATATCCCAAGAAACTAGAAACATTAATCAGAAAGGATATATGCACCCCTATGTTCATAGCAGCACAATTCACCATAGCTAAGATTTGGAAACAGCCCAAATGCCCATCAGCAGATGACTGGATCAGAAAACTATGGTACATCTACACAATGGAATACTACGCTGCTATAAAAAAAGAAGGAATTCTTACCATTTGCAGCAGCATGGATGGACCTGGAGAGCATTTTGTTAAGTGAAATAAGCCAGGCAATGAAAGAAAAATACCACATGATCTCACTCATTTATGGAAAATAAAGAGCATTATAACCTGATGAATAAAAAGATAGATACAGAGGCAGTAAAGCACCGAACAGACTGTCAAATTAAAGCAGGAAGGCTGGGGAGTGTTGGGGAGGGAGGGAAATAGATCAACCAAAGGACTTGTATGCATGCATATAAGCACACCAATGGACACAAGACCCTGGTGGGGGGTGCGGTGGGATGAGGGCATGCGACAGTGGGTAGGGGAGGCTGGGGGGAGGTCAATGGGGATAAAAAAGGAGATATATTTACTAATTTATGTAATATTTTAAACAATAAAAAATATTTTTAAAAAAAGAAAGCAGAGCAGTGATGTTTAAAATATTGTGAAGCTCATGTGGCCAAAGGTAGGCAGTATGGCTGATGGTACACACTCCATTTGTGGTGGCAGAGAAAATGTCTGCAGAGAAGGGCTGCTGAGAAAATGTCATTTCTTAAAGTTGCCCAACAATACACATGCATCTCTGCCTTGCTGGGCTTCCCAAGCATGTTATCTGTCAAAGCTTAAGCCCTGTCATTTTTCTGAGAAAACTGATGGGGTAGAGGGAGCCAGGTTGGCAGAATTTGTGACTAGTGTTTGACACAGGGGCTGAGCACCTGCTTCAGAGGATGCACTTTGAGTGCGCACATTCCTCCTTCCTCACTCTTCTAGCTGACGTTGGAATGTGCAGAAAGACAGTCAATAACCACAAAAAAAAGATTTGGATTTCTATGAAACAGGCTCTTCCAGGCGCCTGAGCTATTTCTATAGAAATATAACATACCATTGAGTATAAATAGAATTTACGACTGCCAGGAATTTACTTTTCTTTTTCCATCTATAGAAGCTAAAGATATTCACAACATAGGGAAAAAAATGAGTGAAGAATAATTTTAAACACCTTTGAAATGTTTGCTTGGGCTATTTTTACTTTTTCTCATTCCATAGAAACAAAGGTTCTAAAAATGGACTTGAAACAGCCAAGTTTTGATACAACCATTTGGTAAGTTTCTTGAGACCAGGAGCCATGCATTATATTTATTTGTGTGACCCACAAAGTGACATGAACAGAATATAGTGATAGGAAGCAGCACTGAATGGAGGAAGGCAACAGCCAGCTTAGAAGCAGACCACTGACATGGACAGAAGAGAACTAATTACTCAAAAGAGGGATGTTCCTGTATGATTTCTATCTACACAATGAGCATTCATTATTTGGAAAGAGGCTAATCGAATTGAACTGTCCTTAAAGTCAGAAAACAGGGAAGAGGGTGGATGTTTACTTTATAATGCAAATTTTTAGCAAATCTAGGAAATATTCCTTAGGTCAGGATTTCCCTTTTGCATAAAATCAAGTGAAAACTTTTCTACTATCTCTCTGGTTTGCACAATTGCCTATTCTAACCCATCCTTCCCAGAGTGCAGAGTTGAGTACCATGTGTCAGGAACTTTCTAAATACTTTGAATATATTACTTCACTTAAACATCATAACAACCCATTTTGCAAACAAACAGACTAGGCCCACAGGGGTGAATCAATTTGCCCAACATCACAGAGCAAGTACATGGGATAACAAGGGCAAGAATTCAAATCCACATATTCTAACTCCAAAGGTCTTCCTCCTAAGACTACAACTTCTCTAGAAAAGTTAACCTTGATACCTTTCTCCTTCTCTCTCTCTCTCTCTCTCTCTCTCTCTCTCTCTCTCTCTCTCTCTCTCCTTCCTTCACTCCCTTCCTTTTTCCCCTGCTTTCTCCATTTCTCCTCTCCTCCAGCTTTCCATCTCCCTCTGCCTTCATTCCCCTCTCTCATGAGGACCACCAAGCTCATTTCCATATGCATTTGCTCGTAGTCTTATCCCACCTGGATTGCCCATTTCTCTCTTCCTTCTCCTGATCACTCTTTCTGAAACCCATTTCTCTCTTCCTTCTCCTTATCACTCTTTCTGAAAAAAAAAAAATGTTCTGAAAACGTCTGAAAAATCAACTTATAAGTTCTCATAGAAGGTCTTGTATTGCTATTAAATTACTCAAAGTGGCTTGCTTTTGCAGAAAGTGCTCAATTCTTTGAGAATGAGAACTGTTTTATACTTCGCCAAATCCCTTGGGAAAGTGCTAAACATAAAATATTTGCTCAGTAAGTATTCATTGAACTAAAAAATATGAGTGACACCTGTCCCCAGTTTCTCATGTGTAGTAGAAATATTGGTCACACAGAAGACTCCTCTAACCCAATGAAGTTAGGAAGGGCCTTGGGGTTATTTAAGTCCAAACATGCATGACTTCCAGCCAGGCTTATGCTTTTTCATCCCCTGGTGCTGAGATAGTGGAGGCTTCTGGGAAATAATGGAGCCACAATATCAGATCAGTCTGTACCTCGTCCCACATAGGGGACAGATACTCTGAATTGTGGCCTCAACCTCCACAGAAAATGAGTAGAAATAAACTTTGTTGTGGTAGACAACTGAGATTTGAGATTATTTATTCCTAAAGAATGACCTGTCCTCTCCTGACATGCTTATTTTTTCACTACAACAAGAGTTCTGCTAAATGCAAACAGAGGAATCATGTTTATGTTGGCTCAATATTCACAAATCAATCAACATGATACACCACATAAACAAAATGATAAAAATTATAATAAATCAATAGATGTAGAAAAAATAATTTGACAAATTTCAAAATCCAGTGGGAATAGAGAGAACATTCCTCAACATAATAAAGATTGTATATGACAAACCCATGGCTAATATCATACTCAATGGTGAAAAGCTGAAAGCATTTTCTCCAAGATCAGGAACAAAAATAAGAATGCCCACCTGCTGATGGTGCCGAGCAATTGGGGCCAGTGCCAGGTGCTGGCAGAGGGTGCAAGTGGGGCCAGTGGCAGCAGCAGGTACGAATGCCGGCCGGGACTATGGTGCACTCGGGAGCAAAGAATTTTCAGTAACCATCAGTGGCTCACCACGATGACAGCAACCAGTACCATGCCTTGGTCTGGCGTCCCCTGCTCACCTGCTCCACCATCCTGCTGCGGCCAACACATGCCATGTTCCACACGCACCCCCTGGTGGTCAGCACATGTCATAGCAACCAGTTGTTTGGTTGTTTGGTTGTTCAGTTGTTCTGCTGTTTGGTCTATTTGCATATTAGCCTTTTATTATATAGGACTAGAGGCCCTGTGCATGAAATTCATGCACGGGGGGTGTGGGTTGTCCCTCAGCCCAGCCTGCACCCTCTCCAATCTGGGACCCCTCAAGGGATGTCCAACTGCCCATTTAGGCCCGATCCCACTGGCCTAAATTTACTTAATCCTCACCAAGAACATCCTATATAATAAAGAGGTAATATGCAAATTGACCATCACTCCAACACACAAGATGGCTGCCCCCATGTGGTCAAAGATGGCAACCCCCATGTGGACACAAGATGGCAGCCACAAGATGGCCATCAGGAGAGAGCAGTTGTGGACAATCAGGCCAGCAGGAGAGGGCAGTTGGGGGGGACCAGGCCTGCAGGGGAGGGCAGTTGGGGGTAACCAGGCTGGGAAGAGAGGGCAGTTAAGGGTGACCTGGCCAGCAGGGGAGAGCAGTTAGGGGCAATTGGGCCAGCAGGGGAGAAGTTAGGCGTCGATCAGGCTGGCAGGCAGAAGCGGTTAGGGGCAATCAGGCAGGCAGGCAGGTGAGCAGTTGGGAGCCAGCTGTCCTGGATTGTGAGAGGGATGTCCAACTGCCCATTTAGGCCTGATGGGATTGGGCTAAACAGGCAGTCGGACATCCCTCAAGTGGTCCCAGATTGGAGAGGGTGCAGGCTGGGCTGAGGGACACACACCCCATGCATGAATTTTTTGCACCAGGCCTCTGGTATATCATACTTATTGAGGAAGAGAGAGAGAGAGAGAGAGAGAGAGAGAGAGAGAGAGAGAGACATCAATGTGAGATAGACACCTTGATTGATTGCCTCCTATACACACCCCAACTGGGGCTGGGGATAAAACCTGCAACTCAAGTATGTGCTTTTGAATGGGAATCAAACACAAGACACTTCAGTACTCAGGCCAATGCTCTAACCACTGAGAAAACTTGTCAGAACTATTGTCTTTTATTTCTATGAAATCAAAGAAAGAAGGTAAAAAAGAGGAGTAGGTCAAAAATAATTCAATTTATTGTGGTGACATTGGTTAATAAAATTATACAGGTTTCAAATATACAGATATATGATATCTATACATTGCATCATGTGTTTACCACACAAAGTCAAATCTTCTTCCATCATCATATATTTGACACTCTTTACTAACCTCTCATTCCCTTTACCCTCTGATAACCATGATACTATTGTTTGTGTCTATGAGTTTTTGTTTGTTTGTCTTGTTTGTTTACTTGTTGCTTAAGTTGTATATTCCATAAAGAACTCATACATCTCAACAATAAAAAAAAAATCCTATTTTAAAAAGGCAGAGGACATGGACACTTCTCCCAAGAAGACATACAAATGACCAACAGATACATGAAAATATATTCAACTTCACTATTAAGGAAATGCAAGTCAAAACTAAAATGAGATACTACCTCACACTTAATAGAATGGCTACTATCAACAAGACAATTAATAATAAGTGTCCAAGAGATTGTAGAGAAAAAGAAACCCTCATTTACTGCTGGTGGGAATGTACACTGGTACAGCCACTATGGGAAACAGCATAGGAGTACCTCAAAAAATTAAGAATAGAGTTACCATATGACCCAGCCATCCCGTGTCTGGGTACTCAAAAAATTTGAAAACATTTATTCACAAAAGTATATGTGCTCCTATGCTCACTGTAGCATTATTCACAGTGGCAAAGGCATGGAAACAATTGAACTGCCCCTCAATAGATGATTGGATAAAGATGTGGTACATATATACAATGGAATACTACTCAGCCATAAGCAAAGATGAAATAGTGGCATTTGCAAAAACATGGATGGATCTTGAGAATATCATGCTAAGTGTATAAGTCAGATAGAAAGGGTCAAAAATTCTTTAGGACAGATATAATGTGGATTTGTTGTTGTTGTTTTGCCTGGAAAACAAATAAATGGTCTTTGATAAATAAAAATAGCAGTACCCAATAATTACATATATACTCTTTATATTTGTTCTATTCAATCTTCGTAACATATTATTTGTCCTGTTTCACAAATAAGTAAATTGAGGGTTGGGTACTTACTTATCTAAGGTCATAAAGCTATAAAGTGTGAGACTGGAATTTAAAGATAAGGCTGCCTAACCGCAAAACTCCTACCAGGTCCAGAGAGATTCCACTTACTCACTGGTATCAGCCACTTACTCAATTTAATAGAAATTGGAACAGTTTCAGGAAAAAGTGAAGGAAAATATGAATTTCACCTCCTGTTCTCCAGACAGGAATTCAAAAAGTCTCAGTCACACAATTGCTAGATAAATGTAAGCAAATGAAAATTTAGAGAAAAAATGATAAAGTTCAGAGCTCAGAAGCATACATATATAGCCAAGAAGATAAAAAGGAAGTGATGTGACAGTGCAATATAAACAGTAGGAGCCTAGGATTCTGGGACTGTGCTAAAAGTTATAGACTACATGTATACCAGAGAAGCTGAAAAGAAAGTTTCTTGGGGAAAAAATCCTGTTTTCATTAACTTTATGTTAAAAGTATAGAATGAGGTCCTTCTAGGAAAAGATTGCAATTCTTTGCCTATACTTTCAGATACAAATACCTGGTTTTCTTTCAAAAATCTGATCTGAAATATTAAAAACTAGAGGCCCAATGCACAAAAATTCATGCACTTGGGGGGGTGGGGTCCCTCAACCCAGCCTGCCCCTCTCACAGTTTGGAACCCTCAGGGGATGTCCTACTGACGGCTTAAGCCCCATGGGCCTAAGCCGCAGTCTGTCCTCCCTCTGTGGGAGGCAACAGGGCCTATCAGGGGAAGGCGCCGTCCCCATCACCCCGCTGCTGCTGCCACTTCCCTAGCCCCTCGCAGCCCCCACCATGGGCACCCACTGCAGCCATTGCAGCCACTGCAGCTGCCGTCTGCCCTCAGCCCTCACAGCTACCATGGCTTTGTCCAGAAGGACATCCAGAAGATGTCAGGTCTATCCAGTCTAATTAGCATGTTACCCTTTTATTAGTATAGACTAGAAGCCTGATGCACAAAGACTTGTGCTAGAATGGGCTTTCCTTTCCCTGGCTGCCAGCACCGCCTTTCCACTCTGGCCCAGCCCCTTTCCGCTCAGGCCCCGGAGCCACCTCTTTTCGCTCCAGCCCTGCCTTCCCACGCTGCCCAGAGGCCCTGAGAGACTGGGGGTGGGGCAAAACGCAAGCGTCCCACCCCCGTCACTGGGCGCTTGTGTATGCAAATTAACCTCCATCTTTGTTGGGTTAATTTGCATTTCACTCCTGATTGGCTGGTGGCATAGCAGAGGTACGGTCAATTTACATGTTTGTCTATTATTAGGTAAGATGGTGGCAGAGTAAGTGGAAGCTATACTGACACTCTCCCAGGACCAAACTGGAAATACAACTAAAATAAAAAATAAAAAAACCTGAAAAATCAACTGAAGACTAACTGGAGAGAATCCTGATAACCAAGGACAGAAAGTGGAGACAACATAGAGACTGATAGGAAGGACAGAGGTAAGAAAGGGCTGTCCAGGCTCCCACAGACAGCAGCTGAAGGTCTGGAGGGATAGCTCAGCTATGGGAGGCTCCCACTGAGAACTCTGGAGTTTAACTCCCAAACTGGGCTCCCCAGCCCAGAGCACCAGAACTGAGAAAGGTGCCCATGTAACACCTGGCTGTGAAAAGCAGCAGGGTTGCTATTTATCAGGGAGAGATAGTTGGAAATGCAGCCACCCTCTTAAAGGGACAATGTATAAAATTGTGTGTGCAGCCACTCACCTGGGGCTCCAGCAGAGGGAGGACAGAATAGATTGGAACTGTGTGAGGAGACTCCAGGGTTAGGGGCTCTGAGGTTGAAGCGCAGAGGGCAGCTACCCTGGCTTCCTGTGTTGAGTCATTCCTTCACACTGTGGAAGACTTCTTTCTTCTACAGGCCTTTGCTATCCAGGTAGTATTGGCCTAGGGCAGTGGTTGCCAAACTGTGGCTCGCAAGCCACATGCAGCTCTTTGGCCCCTTGATTGTGGCTCTTCCACAAAATACCACTGCTTGGGCGAGTCTATTTTGAAGAAGTGGTGTTAGAAGAAGTTTAAGTTTAAAAAATTTGACTCTCAAAAGAAATTTCAATCGTTGTACTGTTGATATTTGGCTCTGTTGACTAATGAGTTTGCCGACCACTGGCCTAGGGGAAAGGCAGTCACCACACCCTATTGAAAGAACTCTCGTCCCACCCTGTGGTCAATACACTGAGGCCAATCAAGGCTGATAACAATGAGAGTTCAGGTAGAAGTGGGTCTCTGGAGGCTTTGAGTCTTTGATTGATCACCTTCAGAGACTGTGGCTAGAGAAAGCAGAACCTGATGCACATCTTGGTCCATTGAGAGCCATCCAACCCAAGCAGAGAGAGCTATAGGCTGAGGATTGCTGATAGCCCCAAACAGGATACTCAGGGCTAATCACAAACAGCGTCTGACATTGTCCTGCACTAGAGATTAGCAGATCTACTAAATACATAAGCACAAACCCAAACTGGTGGCCAAAATGGGAAGGGGACAAAAAAAAATGAGAGGAAAGAGAATTCTCAAGAAGAGATAAATGAAATGGAAATAAGAAATGTAGCTGATATAGAGTTCAGAATAATGATGGTAAAGATGCTCAAGAGCATGAGAAAAATATATAGTAACTATGAAAAAAGAACAGTTGGAAATAAAGAATGCCATAGTACTAATGAAGAGCACTTTGGAAGGAATATAAAGCAAGTTAGGTGAAGCTGATGATCATTTACAGTGAATTAGAAGACAGGGTACAAAAAGTAGCTCAATCAGAGAACCAAAAGGAAAAATAAATAAACAAATAAAAAACAGGAGGAAAGCTTAAGGGAGCTGTGGGACAACATGAAACATAACAATATTCTCAAAATAGCAGTGCAAGAAGAGGAAAATAGCAAGCAAGGGATAGAGAATGTGTTTGAAGAAATAATGCCAGAAAACTTCCCTACCCTGGTGAAAGAAAAAGTCACACAAGTTCAGGAGGCACAGAGAGTCCCTAGCAAGAAGAACCCAAACAGGTCCACACCCACACACATCATAATTAAAATGCCAAAAAATTAAAGACAAAGAGAGAATCTTAAAGGCAGCAAGAGAAAAGCAAACTGTTACCTATAAAGGAGTTCCCATAAGGCTGATACCTGATTTCTCATCAGAAATTCTACAGGCCAGAAGGGAATGACATGAAGTACTGAAGGTAATGAAAAGCAAGGATCTGAAACCAAGATTACTATACCCAGCAAGGTTATCATTCAAATTAAGAGCTTCCCAGACAGTCAAATAAAGAGCTTCCCAGACAAAAAAAAAAAAAAAAAAAAAGGCTAAAGGAGTACATCACCACCAAGACAGCACTACAATAAATGCTAAAGGAACTGTTGTGATGAGAAGAAGAATCAGAAAGAGAAACCTAGCCACACGGAATTAAAATGGCAATAAATAAGTACCTCTCAATAATAACCCTAAATGTAAATGGATTATAAGCTCCAAACAAAAGGCGTAAGGTAGCTGAATGGATACAAAGACATGATCCAGCTATATGCTGTATACAAGAGACCCACCTCAGAACAAAAGAGACACACAGTATGAGAGTGAATGGATGGGAAAAATTTTTCCATGCAAATGGAAATGAAAAAAACAAAAACAAAAACACTGGAGCAGCAATACTCATATCTGACAAAATAGACTTCAAAATGAAAGCCATCACAAGAGACAACCAAGGTCACTACATAACACTAAAAGGATCAATCCAACAAGAAGATATAACCCTGGTAAACATATATGCACCCAATATAGGAGCACCTAAATATATTTAAAAACGAATAGAGGATTTCAAGGGAGAGATTGATAGCAATACAGTCATAGTAGGGGACTTTAACACCAGCTGAATTCACTGAAAAGATCTTCCAGACAAAATTTTAACAAGGAAACAGTGACTCTAAATGACACACTGGATCAGATGGATTTCATTGACATGTATAGAACATTTCACCAAAAAGTTGCAGAATATACATTCTTCTCAAGTGCACATGGGTCATTCACAAAGATAGACCACATTTTAGGATACAAACAAGTCTCTATAAGTTCAAGAAGTTGAAATCCTATCAAGCATCATCTCAGATCACAGTAGAATGAAATTAGAAATCAACAACAGTAAAATGACTCAAGAAATATTCAAATCATGGAGGCTAAATAGTATGTTATTAAACAACTAGGGGCCTAGGGCACAAATTCATGCACCTTGAAAGGAACTGTGGGCTGTGAGGCTGTGGTGGGCACAGGGGCAGGTCTCGGCCCATCCCCCGTGCCCCTGCCCATCCCCTCCCGCCTTGGACCCCAGTCCCCTCTCTGCTGGCAGCCCTGCTCCCACCGCCTCCACTCCCACATGCCGATGGTGCCAACCCCACTCACACCGGCTGACCACGTGGAGCGATTGGGGCTGGTGCCAGCAGTGGGAGTAAGTGGTGGTACCAGCGCCAGCTGTGGGTGCGAGTGGTGCCGGCACCGGCAGTGGTGTGAGAGGTGGCTGCCGGCCCCAATCGCCCCTCAGGAGTAGGGGGGGGGTGGAGAAGCCCTAAAGGGCGTCTGAGGCCAGCAGCTGCTACTCGCACCCGCTGATGGTGCCGAGCGATGGGAGTTGGTGCTGGGCACCAGCAGCAGGTGGGAGCAGGGCTAGTGCCAGCAGCAGGTGCAAATGCCAGGCAGGACCGCGGTGCATGGGAGGAAAGAATTTTCAGTACTACCAGAGGCTTGCCCCGCCTTGGTCTGGCACCTCCCTCACCTGCTCCGCCATCCCGCTGCGGCTGATGCCCGCCATGTTCCGCGCTCTGCCACTTGCTGCCAATGCCTGCCATGTTCCGCACGCACCCCCAGGTGGTTAGCACATGTCATAGCCACCAGTTGTTCAGTTGTTCCACTGTTTGGTTATTTGTTTATTAGCCTTTTATTATATAGGATGAATGGGTTACCAATGAGATCAAGAAACAAATAAAAAACTTCCTGGAAAAAAATGTAAATGAACACACAACAGCCCAAAATCTCTGGGACATAGCAAAAGCAGTCCTGATAGGGAAGTTCATAGCACTACAGGTCTACCTCAAAAAAAATTAATAATAAACTATTTAAACCTACAACTTAAATAATCAGAAAGAGAACAACAAGAAAAGCCCACCATAAGTAGAAGGAATGAAATAATAAAGATTAGAGCAGAAATAAATGACATAGAGACTGAAAAATAATTCTAGAAAAGATCAATGAAACCAAGAGCTGGTTCTTTGAAAATATAAGAAAAAATTGATAAACCACTAGCCAGACTCATCAAGAAACAAAGAGAGAGGACCCAAATAAATAAAATCAGAAATGAAAGCAGAGAAGTAACAGCTGACACTACAGAAATATAAAAGATTGTAAGAAAATAATATATGCCAAAAATAAGAACAACCTGGATGAAATGTACAAATTCCTAGAAAAATATAATCTTCCAAAACTGAATCAGGAAGAATCAGAATGCTGAATAGGCCAGTAACAAGTCATGAAATAGAAGCAGTAATCATAAAAACTCCAGGCAACAAAAGCTCTGATCCAGACAGCTTCACAAGGGAATTTTACCTAACATTTAAAGAAGAACTAACACCTGTACTCTTCAAATTATTCCAAAAAATACAACAGGAAGAAATACTTCCAAGCTCTTTTTATGAGGCCAGCATTCACCTATTTCCAAAACCAGAAAAAGACAATACAAAGAAAGAGAGTTACAGGCCAATATCTCTAATGGGGATATTGAGCAAAAATGATAAAATCCTTAACAAAATAATAGAAAATCAGGTACAGCAATATATTAACAGTATCATACACTATGACCAAGTACATTTATTCCAGGAATGCAGGGCTGGTGCAATAGTCACAAGTCAATAAACTGATACATCACATAAACAAATTGAAAGACAAAAATCACCTGACATAAAAATACATTCAAAAAAAGCATTCAACAAAATCCAACACCTACTTTTGATAAAAACTCTCAGCAAAGTGGAAATAGAGGGATCATACCTTGGCATAATAAAGGCCATATATGACAAACCTACAGCCAACATCATCCTCTATGGGCAAAAACTAAAACCATTTCCCCTAAGAACAGGAACAAAATATGGCTGTCCACTTTCACCATTTTTATTCAACATAATACTGAAAGTCCTAGCCACAGCAATAAGACAAGAAGAAGTAAAAGGCATCCAAATTAGAAAGGAGGAAATAAAACTCATTATTCGCAGATGACATGATATTGTAGATAGAAAACCTTAAAGTCTCCATCAAAAAACTATGAGCTATGTAAAATGAATTTGGCAATGTAACAGGATACACAATTAACTCCCATGAATCAATGGCATTTTTATACTCCAATAATGAATTCTCAGAAAGAGAATTTAAACAAATAATCCAATTTACCATTGCAACAAAAAATATTAAGATACTAAGGAATAAACTTAACCAGGGAAATAAAAGACTTGTATTCAGAAAACTACAGGACATTGGAAAAGAGATAGAGGAAGATATAAACAAATGGGAGAATATACTATGTTCATGGATTGGTGGAATTAACATCATTAAAATGTCCGTACTACCCAAGGCAATCTATAGATTCAATGCAATCCCTATTAAAATGTCAAAAGCATATTTCACAGATATAGAACAAATACTCTAAAAATTTACATGGAACCAAAGAAGACCCCAAATAGCCACAGCAATCTTGAGAAAAAAGAACAAAGTTGGAGGAATCACAACACTAGATATCAAGTTATACTACAAAGCCATCATAATCAAAACAGGCTGGTACTGGCACAAGAACAGGCATAAAGATCAATGGAGATTCAAGAAATCAATCCAAGCCATTATACTCAATTAATATTTGACAAAGGAGGCAAGAGCATACAATGGAGTCACAACTGTTTCTTCAATAAATGGTGTTGGGAAAATTGGACAGATACATGGAAAAAAATGAAACTTGACCATCAACTTACACCATACTTTTACTTCCTCCTTTCAAATAATAAACTCAAAATGGATAAAAGACTTAAATGTAAGTAGCAAAACAATAAAAATCCCAGGATAAACCATAGGCAGAAATATCTCAGACATCTATTGTAGCAATATGTTTATAGATACATCTCCTAGGGCAAAGAAAACTAATGAGAAAATAAACAAATGGGACTACATCAAAATAAAAAGCTTCTGCACAGAAAAAGAAACCATCAACAAAATGAAAATGGAGCCCACTGTATGGGAAAACATATTTGTAAGTGATACATCTGACAAAGAGTTAATATCCAAAATACATAAGGAGCTCATGCAACTTAATAAAAGGAAGACAAGCAATCCAATCAAAAAATAGGCAAAAGAACTAAACAGACACTTCTCCAAAGCAGACATTAAGATGGCCAAGATACGTATGAAAAAATGCTCAATCACTGATCATCAGTCATACAATTTAAAACGACAATGAGGTATCACCTCATACCTGTCAGAATGGCTATCATCAACAAACTACAAGTGTTGGCAGGGATGTGGAGAAAAGGAAACTCTTTTACAGTGTTGGTGGGAATGCAGACTGGTGTAGCCTCTGTGGAAAACAGTATGGAGTTTCCTCAAAAAAATTAAAAATGGAACTCCCATTTGATCCAGCTTCTAGGAATATATCCTAAGAAATCAGAAACACCCATCAGAAAGAATGTATGCACCCCTATGTTCATAGCAGCACAATTTACAATAGCTAACATCTGGAAACAGCAAAAGTGCCCTCAGTACACGAGTCGATAAAAACGCTGTGGTACATTTATGCCATGGAGTAGTAGGCAGCAGTAAAAAAAGAAGAATTTCTTACTCTTTGAGACAGTATAGAGGGACATGGAGAATATTATGCTAAGTGAAATAAGCCAGTCAGAGAAAGACAAGTATCACATGATCTCACTCATATGTGGATCTAATGAACAAAATAAACTGAGGAACAGATTGGATCCAGAGACATGGAAGCATGGAACTGAGTGTGGAATCTCAAAGGGAAGGTGGGAGAGGATGGGTGGGAGAGAAATGATCAACCAAAGAATTTGTATGCATATGCATAACCAATGGTCACAGATAATAGGGTGGGGAAGACCTGGGGCGGCAGAGCAGAAGTGGGCTAGAAGGGGTCAATGGGAGAGAAAGGGGACATATGTAATACTTTCAACAAAAAAGATTTAATTTTTTTTAAATATAGAATAAATTGGAAATGAGACACACCTCACCGAATTTTATACCTCTCCCTAATCTACACGAACTTCCTAGCCACTCCCATTATAAAACCCTATTTTTTATTTTCAGTAAAACCTTTGTCACTAGTGGGAAAAAATATATAGCTATTTTACCCCAAATGCCCTTTGGTGTTCAGTGGAAACATTGAGTCTCCATGTTCCCATCTGGAAAGAGATTTGACTCAGCTGGGTCTTAGACACTAGGCTCTAACTCCAACTGTTCCAGGGACAGTGGCCAAATCCTATAGGCCAGGCTCCTCCCAGGAAGTCCCTCTTACATCTTAGAGTCTCCGTAGGACCATCACTCAACTCACCTCTGAATCCCAGTGTCATGTTCACAGGCCCAGTCAATTAGCTTCCCTCTGAGCCCTTTTGTGTGGTTGTGTGGAAAGTCCCTCATGAAGTACAGCTACATCATAGCCTTCATAACAAGTAAGAGCTATTTCTCTTCCACTCAAGAATTCCAATCAGGTGAACTATACTGTATGCTCTACCTTAGAAATTCTGGAAGCTTCACAATTTATCAAAATATTCATTTAAAAGGAAGGGCGCTTGGTGAACATATCCCAGTGCTTTTCAAACATTCACTCTGCACAACAATTTAATTCAATAATCAACCTTCAGATGAAAAAAATCAAAGCAGCCCTGGCCGGTGTTGCTCAGTAATTAGAGTGTTGGCTTGTGCCCTGAAGAGTCATGGTTTGATACCCTGCCAGGTCCAGGCATGTGCAGGAAGCAACCAATCAATGTGTTTCTCTCCTCTCTCTCTCTCTCTCTCTCTCTCTCTCTCTCTCTCTCTCTCTCTCTCTCTCTCATTCTTTCTTCATCATCCTCTCTCTCCCCCTTCCACTCTCTCTAAAAAAAATCAATGGAAAAAATATCCTCAGGAATTACAACTAAAATCCAAAAATCCAAAAAACATCCTGAATAATCAATTTAAGACTGGCTGGAGAGAACCCTGATAACAAGGGACAGGAAGTGGAGACTGCATAGAGACTGGTAGAAAGGGCACAAGCACAAAACGGCTGGACAGGCTCCCACAGGCAACAGCTGAAGTTCCAGAGAGATAACTCAGGTGTGGGGGTTGCCACTGAGAACTCTGGGGTCTAATCCCCAAGATGGGCCCCCCAGCAGAGAGCACTAGAACTAAGAAATGTGCCCACATAACATCTGGCTGTGAAAAGCAGCAGGTTTGCTGTCTCTCAGAGAAAGATGGATGGAAATGCAGGTACACTCTTAAAGGGCCAACATACAATATTCTGTGTGCAGCCACTCACCTTGTACTCTGGAAGAAGGAGGGTAGAGTGGACTGGAGCTATGTGAACAGAAGCCAGGGTTGGTAGCTCTGGGGTTAGAGCTCAGAAGGCAGACACCTTGGTTTCCTGTTGTTGAGTCATTTCCTCATGCTGCGGAGGTCATCTTTCCCTCACAGACATTTGCTAGCCAGGCAGTCTTGCCTGGTGGGAAAACAGTCGACCCAACCTATTGGAAAACACCTTGCCTCACGGTGTTGTGGAGCCAGTGCGAGTGAACGACCACTGGAGTCCAGACCAAATTAAAATTTAGGGAGCCTTTATTAGCAGGCCAGCTGGCCAGCCAGCCGGCCAGCGACTGCTCTGCCTTTCTCCACGCAGGGAGTCCAGAGAGCAGCCCCCACCCTTTGTGCAGGACCACTTTTAAGCACATTAACCACATCCTGTTTTTGCAAAGCAAGTAACCCAAGACAAAACAGTTTTTCCTAAGCAACGTCAGGATCATGCCATTGACGACCATGTTATTCACAGGGTCATCCTATTCTTCAGAAAGCTGACAGTGTTCTATCTTGCAAGGCCTATGTGCTGGGAAGGGGCCATAAGACCATATCTCAAGGCCTGGCCTGGTGTCAGCACTGACAACTCTATCTGGGGCATAGTCCACAGCTTCAGTAGTGCTCAAAAATTCCCACTCTCCAACAATGGTGTCTAATTTCTGAGGCTCATTAAGAGACTGAGAATAACAACTAGCCTCCACACAGAAGTAGTTGCTCCACCATACCGGCAAAATTGGTGCCACACATATGGATAATTACATGAGGGCTATTCAAGAGTAAATCCAATCAGTCTATAGGCAGAGGCAGTCTCTAGAGGCCTTGAGTCTCTGCTTGTTCTAATTATTCAGAAATAGCGTTTGACAATGTCCTGCACTAGAGATTGAGAAACATAATAGATCTACCTAATAATATATAGTCACAAACACAACAGGCAGCCAAAATGAGGAGAAAAAACAACACTCAAATTAAAGAACAAGAGAATTCTCCAGAAGAAGAGATAAAAGAAATGGAGATTGGAAATTTATCTGATATAGAATTCAGAATAATGACGGTAAAGATACTCAACAGCATGAGAAAATATGTAAGTGTGAAAATGGAAATAAAGGACAACATAGCAGGAATAAAGGACACACTGGAAGGAATACAAAGCAGATTAGGGGAAGTTGAGGATTGTATCAGTGAATTAGAGGACAGGGTAGAAAAACATCATTTAATCAGAGAACCAAAAATAAAAAACAATTTAAAAAGCCTTATATGACAAACAGACAGCCAACATCATACTCAATGGGCAAAAACTAAAACCATTTCCCCTAAGAACAGGAACAAGACAGGGATGCCCACTTTCACCACTCCTGTTTGACATAGTACTGGAAGTGCTAGCCATAGCCATCAGGCAAGAAGAAGAAATAAAAGGCATCCAAATTGGAAAAGAAGAAGTAAAATTATCATTATTTGCAGTTGACATGATATTGTACATTTAAAACCTGAAAGACTCCATCAAAAAACTCCTAGACTTAATAAATGAATTCAGCAATGTAGCAGGATACAAAATTAACACCCAAAAGTTTATGGCTTTCTTATACACCAATAATGAAATCACAGAAAGAGACACTAAAAAAAAAAACCCCATTTACCATTGCAACACAAAAAACACAATTCATAGGAATAAATGTAACCAAGCAGGTAAAGGACCTGTACTCAGAAAATTACAGGATGCTGAAAAAAGAGATAGAGGAAGATACAAACAAATGGAGAAATATACTGTGCTCATGGATTGGTAGAATCAACATCATTAAAATGTCCTTACTACCCAAAGCAATCTATAGATTCAATGCAATCCCCATTAAAATACCAATGGCATATTTCACACCCCTAGAACAAACTCTCCAAAAATTCCTCTGGAATGAAAAAAGACCCCAAATAGTTGCAGCAATCCTGAGAAAGAAGAACAATGTTGGAGGGATCACAATACCAGATATCAAGCTGTATTACAAAGCCATGGTTCTCAAAACTGCCTGGTACTGGCACAAGAACAGACATATAGACCAGTGGAAAAGGACAGAGAACCCATAGATAGACCCAATCCATTATGCTCAATTAATATTTGAGAAAGGAGGCAAGAGCATACAATGGAGTCAAGACAGTGTCTTCACTAAATGGTGTTGGGAAAATTGGACAGATACATGCAAAAAAATGAAACTAGATCACCAATTTATACCATACACAAAAATAAACTCAAAATGGATAAAGGACTTAAACATAAGACAGGAAACTATAAAAATCTTAGAAGAAGCCACAGGTAGCAAGATAGCAGACATATGTCATAGCAATATCTTTACCAGTAGATCTCCTAGGGCAGTGGTCGGCAAACTGCGGCTCATGAGCCACATGCGGCTCTTGAGCTGCGGTTTGCCGCTCTATTGACAAATGAGTTTGCCGACCACTGTCCTAGAGCAATGGAAACTAAGGAGAAAATAAACAAATGGGACTACATCAAAATAAAAAGCTTCTGCACAGCAAAAGAAACCATCAACAAAACAACAAGATTTGGTACGTTTATGCCATGGAATACTATGCAGCAGCAAAAAATAGAAGGAACTCTTACCCTTTGAGACAGCATGGAGGGACCTTGAGAGTATCATGCTATGTGAAATAAGTCAGTCAGAGAAAGACAAGTATCACATGATCTCTCTCATGTGTGGAATCTAATGAACAACATAAACTAATGAACAAAGTGGACCCAGAGACATGGAAGCATGAAATAGAGTGTGGAATCTTGGAGGGAATGTGGGGGAGGGTGGATGTGTGGGAGGTAATCAACCAAAGACCTTGTATGCATATATGCATAACCCATGGACACAGAGAATGGGGTGGTGAAGGTCTGCTGGGCCAGGAGGGAGGAGTTGGTAGGGATACAATGAGGGGGGAGAAATGAGACATATGTAATAGTTTCAACAATAAAGATTTTAAAAAATATATTCTGGGTGAGGATTATTAAAAAAAAGAAGAAGAAGTTGAAGCAACAATAAAATGCAAATTGACCATCATGCCATCACAAAGATGGCAGTGCCCATAGCCACAAGATGGTGGCGCCCAATCCCCTCAGCCCCGCCAGAGTCCCACAGTCCTTTCAGCCACACCAAGGGGGAGGCAGGCGCATGGTACAGCCAGACCTGCCCTCAGCCCCCCAGCCACCCAGGATTGGCCTGAGGCGCAGGCAAGCCTCAGATGGCAGCTGCCCAATCAACGCCCGAGGCACTGGCAAGCCTCAGATGGTGGTTACCCAGCCGCCCAGGGCCTTTTATTTCTTCTTCTTGCCTGATGGCTATGGCTAGCACTTCCAGTACTATGTCAAACAGGAGTGGTGAAAGTGGGCATCCCTGTCATAAAATAGCAATGATTTTCACAACCCCCCACCCCCCCACACACACACACTCTTTGTAAGATTACTATTTTGTGGTCTGCATAACAAGGCCAAGAAAAAGTGAGCAGTAAATAGAGAGTGCTATGCAGGTGGTAGGTCCTCAAAATAATCACTGAATAATCAGAGATCAGGGCATGACCAAGTGTATCAGAAAGCAACCAGTGGGAGAAGTTATCTCATTAACCTGGACAATGAAAACACTATTGATTGAGTTTTAGAAATTATTCTTCAATAATCAGTATAACTAAAACCCTTTCCTGCTAAATTATCAAAGGGAGTGTGGCTGTGTGTCTATTTGAAATGTGGTTTATCACTTAGAGTTCTCCAGAGAAACAGAACAAGTAAAAGAGACAGAGGTACTTATAATAATACTAGAGACCTGGTGCATGAAAATTCATGCCCTGGAGGGGGGTGTCCCTCAGCCTGGCCTTCCCCCTCTCACTGTCTGGGAGCCCTCAGGGGCAGAAGGCGACCCAGCGATCCAGGGGAAGGCAACGCCCCTATCACACCTCTGCTGCTGCCATTGCCAGCAGCACAAGCCTTGGCCGACCCTGGTTACCTGAGCCTCGGGTGGTCCTGGGCGGCTGGGTAACCACCATCCAAGGCTTGCCAGTGTCTTGGGCATTGGTTGGGCAGCTGCCATCTGAGGCTTGCCTGCGCCTCGGGCCAATCCTGGGCGGCTGAGGGGCTGAGGGCAGGTCCGGCCGTACCATGCACCTGCTTCCCCCTTGGTGGGGCTGAAAGGACTGTGGGACTCTGGCTTGGCTGAGGGGACTGGGTGCCATCATCTTGTGGCTATGGGCACTGCCGTCTTTGTGATGGCATGATGGTCAATTTGCATATTCCCTCTTTATTAGATAGGAAGTGGAGAGAGAGGGGGAGGGAGGAAAGAGACTAGAGAGAGAAAAATGGGGAGACAGAGATAGATTATGGAGATAGAGAGAGGGCAGGATAGGGATAGAGACAGAGGTAGAGAAAGAGAGATTTAGTTTAAAGAATTGATCTATGCAATTATGTGATTATGGTTAAGTCTGAAATTTGTAGGGCAGCCCAGTAGCTGGAAACTCAGGCAAGAGTTGACATTCCAATTGAGGCATCATTCTTTCTTCTCCAGGAAAGCTCAGTTTTTGCTCTTGAGTCCTTCAACCCATTGGATGGGGCCTACACACATTATCAGGGATAATCTCATGTAGTCAACTAACTGTACATGTAGTCAACTAACTGTAGATATTAATCACATCTACAAAATACCTTCACAGCAATATCTGGACTAATTTTTGTCTAATCAAAAGGGCACCAAAAGCAAACTAAGTTTACACAGAGAATTAACTGTCACATAAGGAAAGACTCATTTTCTTTAAAAGGAAAGTGACCTAAGAAGATAGGGTAAATGAGGTTATGGGGGGAGGGAACAGTGACAGAAGGAGACTTAACCAAGGGTGGTGAACACACACACACTCACACACACATACAAGAAGACAGCGTGGGGTGATTTTCAGGGAAAGAGATATACCTACCTGGGAACAGGGAAAGAGAAACAAAGGCAGGTGAAGAGGGGAAGGGAGAAGATAAATTATAATAAGTTCATGTGCTTCCTTTATAAAGGAAACAGATAGAAAATCAACAGTGTTGATAAACATTTTAGGATATAAGAAGTCAACAAGGTATATATCATGCATTTAATGAACATTTATGTCAAATGACCAAGCAAAGCATTATCAAAGTAAAACATTGATTAACCTTCCATTTTTTATTGCCCATTCCACTTTCAAAAGAGATGACCTTCAAACCAAGCAGCTTTGTTTTAAATGACAATGTTTTTACCTCTAATTTCTCAGCCTTTTTCATTTTTATCACAGTCAACAAACCACAGAGCATTTGAGCAGCTGTTTTGTGTAACAGAAATTAAGGCTGAATTGCAGGGTTGCTTGGAAAATGGATGGGTGGTGGGAAGAATGGTTAAGAGACAGGCAAGTGCATTATTTCCTTCCAAACCAATGGGTGGGAAATTCAGTTCAATTTAGGCCAATTTAATAGAAGCTACTGGAATATATATATTCCTAAAAATAATAGCTGCATTAGTGATTGAATGCCTTTATTATCCCAAATTAGCTGAGAAAATCACTTTAGAGATTTGACAGGAGGGAAAAAAAAGATATTTCTTATAACATCACAAAAAAGAAAAAACCTAGGATAAGACCATTCAGACAATGCAATTTTGTTTCATAACACTGTCACACCATCTTTTAATACCCAGCAATTACAACAGAAGATAAGAATGAAAGTTGCTGCAGAAAATTAAAATGAAAGATTGGAGAAAATTCACACAAACAGAAAAAAATAGAATCCTAGTTAAAGTCCCTTAGGAATCCTAGGGACTCAGCATAAAGGGGTATCAGCAGGATGAAGTTTATTTCAGGACTAGAAGCCTGATGCATGAAGATTCATGCTAGAATGGGCTTTCCTTTCCCTGGCTGCCGGCAGTGCCTTTCCACTCTGGCCCAGCCCCTTTCCGCTCAGGCCCCAGAGCCACCTCTTTCTGCTCCGGGAGCTGCCTCATTCCGCTCCAGGAGCCTCCTCTTTCTGCTCCAGCCCCACCTTCCCACGCTGCCCAGAGGCCCTGAGAGACTAAGGGTGGGGCAGAACGTCTGCATCATCACCATGGCGATGACGCAAGCATCCCGCCCCCGTTACTCAGTGCCTGTGTATGCAAATTAACCGCCATATTTGTTGGGTTAATTTGCATAACACTCCTGATTGGCTGGTGGTGTAGCAGAGGTACGGTCAATTTACATGTTTGTCTATTATTAGGTAAGATGTGCCCCATTCAGCCCTCTTTGGGAGCACATCTTTGTCCTTGGCTTACCAGTCAACATACTACTAAATAATTCAAACTGTATGTGAGAGGCAACATACAGCTTGTAAGCTGGGCCTTAATGAATAACAAATGCCCCTGCCTTCAAATATCTCATAATTTAGTCAACATTCATTTATTTCTATTTTCTGAGCATTCTCATAGCTTTTATGGAGTCTTCGATCTTCGCCAGAAAATTGAATAATTTTAAAAAAAAATAGGCAGAAAGGATGTCAGGGGGGTCCAAGATGGCAGCCAATGGGATGGCAGCTGCAAGACAGTGTGTGAGTGAGAGAGCTAAAGGAGAGTGTGTGGATGTGCAGGAAGTGTCGGTATTTGTGAGTGAGGGACAGTTATATTCCACAGGACTGTTGGGGACTGACGGACAGGCTCCCCTGGCCAGGTAGCTTCTACTACTGCTCAAATCTCTCCTGGAGTAGCCTGCTCTGTGACAGAGACCACACCATCTTAATGGGGAGAGCAGCTGTGATCAGAAGCCCAGCCTTACCTTCAATTGGGGAGACCTCAGATACCTCCTGAGACCCTACAATCACAATGCCCAGGGACCAGCTGTTTCAGCTGCTAACCCACAAACAACAAGACTCTAGCCTCCATGGCTGCAGGCACCTAAAATGTATGTCCAGGGGGAGAAAGGTGGCGGCCAAATACTCGGACGGATCTTGTGTCTTCTCACAGAGCAGATAGAAGGAACAACTGAATCAAATAACAGCCACCCAGAACTGGCTAATTAAACACAGCTGGTGAGGCAATCCATGGATGGAAAAGTCAGAGATTGCCTAGAGAGAGTAGAGATCTGGGATCTAGGATGGAGGGAGAAATGTATGCAGTGGGGACTAGAGTCTCAGAGGAAAACTGCGCCTGACCAAATCTGTGTCCCTTGGGGTCAGCTTAGCCCTCGAATGTGGAAGGGGACCCACAGGGCTGCAGGCAGAGGGGGACTCTAGATCTAAGCCCACAGCCATGGGAGATTGTGCCCAAAAAGGCAGCCTGAAGTTCTATACCAGCCACGCAGTGCCGGGAGGAGAAAGACACGAGACGGCACAGTTGCTCTGTCTTTATAACTTCCTTGCTTTTACTTGGTAAACCCAGTGCATAGGATCTTTCAATTAAAAAACACTCACCGAGACTGCAGGGGAAAGTTTTTTGTGTGTGTGGAAACTAGGAATCAGAATAAGGAGAGATGAACAAGGAAACCAGCTCTGGGTAAGTCCATCCTTCCAACCCAGTATTAAGTGTGGCAGGGAAAGAAGAATCTAAACACTGGCTTGAGAGGCCATTTGATCCTGGAAACTAATACAAAAACACCGCCACCCAGGGGTTGTGTCAGAAATTGACTCTTGTGTAAAGACAACTGAAAGTGGGCAGAGAAACAAAGTGAGCATAGAGATCCCACCTGCTTGAAAACAAGGTTGTGGCTTATGACAAAAAGGAGCGGTAGATCACAGGGAACTTCAACACTATGCAGACTACCTGACAGGAAACAGATGTGCCAGGAAGAACAGTAAAGAGGGGTCTTAAACCATCCCCCATAGGTCATTGAAGCTCCGCTGAAGTGAACGACCTTCACTACTTCACTTTTTTATTTTTTATCTTTTATTAAGAAACTAAAATATTTTTCTCACTTGATTTGGCTTTCTTATTATATTTTTATTTTTAATTATTATTATTACTATTATTTTACATTTTTAAGTTTTATTTTATTTTTTCTTTAGTTTATTTTATTTTTGGATTAGTGTTCTACATTCTATTTTTATTTTAGCATTATTTTACTCTCTCTCAGTTTTTCCTTTATGCCAACACTCTCTTCCTCACTTTTCCCCTTTTTTGTCCTGTTTCTCTTATCCTGTTCCTGCTTTAGTTTTTCTCTATCCTTTTGTCACTCCCTGTTAAAAATTGATTTTACTCATATATCTAATTTCCTTTCCCCTGCAACATGTCCATGCCACTTCTCTCTTCTTTCTTACTAGCCAAATTTGTTTCTTTTCCTTTTTCTTTTTTCTCTTTTTCTTTCTTTCTGTCTTGTTGTTTGTTTGATTGTTTGTTAGTTTGTTTGTTTGTTTGTTTGTTTAAGAACTTTTTTTGCTTCTGTTTTTCCTCTCCTCACTTGTTCTATTCTTCTACCAATAGCTTAATCAGTTTCAATCACCAACTCAGGCCTATCTACTCTCTATAAATTTACTTTTGAATATATATTTATTTAACATATATTTTCTTTTTTTATTTTGTTTTGTACTTTTCTTCCTATACACTCATTCTCTTTCTACCTCCTCTATACTGAATTGTGGCCATTTCCCCATTCATTTAATTCCTTGACCTCACCTTCGAGAAATAAGCTCTACCTCTTCAGATTAATCTGGGTCTTTGTGGTTTGGGTGTTTGTTGTGTGCATTTTTTTGATTAGTTGTTTGTTGTTTGCATTTTCCTCTGTGTGTTTGTCCTTTGCATTTTTTGAAATAGTTGTTGGTTTTTTTTGGAGTTTTCTCCCCATATACACATATTTCCCCCCCCATCTTTTGTTATCTTTCTTTTCTCTGATACATTTTTCCCTTTTCTCAATATCATTTTTGCACTCTTTTCTCTCCCCTAATTCTCTTGTCTCTGGTGGTCACTTTTATTTGGGGTTATTGGCATCATGAATACATTTGTGTTTGGTGCACTGTGCATTGTGCCTTGTTGTGTTGTATTTTGTGCCATTAAATCAATGCAGGAGAGAGAGAGCTACATAACCAAACACCCTAAGAGGAGCGAACATGGGGAGACAAAGAAACAGCCCCTATACAAAAGAAAATGAAGAATCACCAAGAAAGGAACTAAACAAAATGGAGGCAATCTATATGTCAGAGAAAGAATTCAGATCAATGGTCATAAGTACGCTGAAAAGGCTGGAAGACAAATTCAACAATATGTGCAAGAACCAAGAGGAAATGAAGAAGAACCAAGAAAAAATGAAGAATTACATTGCTGCAATAAAGAACACAATAGAAAGCATCAACAGTAGACTAGAAGAACCCAAAAAAGCTGATATCAAGACACATCATAATTAAACTGGCAAACACCAATGACAAAGCAATAATCTTAAAGGCTGCCAAAGAGAGACAGAAAGTTACCTACAAGGGATCTCCCAAAAAAATATTGGCTGATTTCTCAATAGAAACACAGCAGGCCAGAAGGGAATGGAATGAAATATACAAAGTCATACAAAGAAAGGGTCTGAATCCAAGAATGCTGCACCTAGAAAGGCTATCAATCAAAGTTGAGGGTGAATTCAGGAGCTTCACAGACAAAAAAAAAACTAAAGGAGTTTATTACCACCAAACCAGCAATGCAAGAAATGCTAAAGGGTCTGCTATAAAAAGAAGAAATAGGAAGGGAAGAAGTAACACAGGCATAAAGAATAAAAATGTCAACAAACAAATACATAGCTATAATAAGTTTAAATGTAAGTGGATTAAATACCCCAATCAAAAGACATAGAGTAAGCAAAGGAAGATGGCTGCCAACAGGAAGGCAGATTGCAATATAGTGTGTGAGTGAGAAAACAAAGGGAGAGTATGTGATCACACGGGGAGTGTTTGTTGGTGACTTGAGGGACAGCTATACTCCAGGAGACTGTGGGGGACTGCAGGACAGGACTCCCCTGACTGGCAGCCCCCACTGCTGCTGGGTTCTCTCCTGGAACGACCGGCTCAGATGCAGAGACCACACCATCTTGAAGGGGAAAGTGGATGTTATTGGAAACCTGAAAAGCTGGGGAATCTACAACTATGGCACCCACCGAACAGCTGCGAACCCGAGAACACCACACCGGTCCCCAAGTGGTGCAAGCACGCGGATTCAGAGGAGCTCTACACTCCCTCACAGAAAGGCCAAATTTCACCTGGGATAAGGTGAGATCTGTGATCCCAGCAGGAGAGAGAAATGCACGCATGACGGGAAATGGAGAACCTGGGGAAGTCTGCACCTAAAAAAAAAAAACTGGGGCTGTTGGGGCTGGCGTGATCCATGAATGTGGAAGGGGGTCTGCAGAGCTGCTAACAGAAGGGAACTCTAAAAAGCAACCCATTTTGATCTGACGCAAAAAGACAGCCTAAAATTTTTAAAAGGGTGCCGGCTGCTTAGAACCAAGGGGCAAAGAGACTGCACAGATTTGTACGCAGCCCCAGAGTTCACACACTTACTCTGGCTCTTTTTTTTTTCCTCTTTAAATCCTTGCTTCTGATTACTAAGCCCAATACATAGGATCACCCAATTGGGGACAATCTAAGAGAATGCAGGGGAAAGTTGTTTTTCTGGAACCTGGGGATCAGAGTGGAGAATAACCATCAGAGAACCAGCTCTGGGGCAAACCGGTAATAAGTACCACAGGGAAAACAAAACCTAAACACTAGCTAGAAAGGACCTATAGACCTGGCGATCAATCTAGAAACACTGCCACCCAGGGGTTGAATCACAAATTGACTCTTGTGTAAACACAAATAACGGAATAGAAGAAATAAGGACTTACTGCCTGCTTAAAAATCAGGACTGGCTTACACACTGAGGAGCAGTGGAATGCAGGGAACTGCAATACTGTCCTGACTAGGAAACAGGCATGCCAAGCAGAACAGAAGAGGAAGTGAATGACCTTCACTACTGCACATTTTCTTTTTATATTTTTCATCTTTTACTTAAGAAACTAAGTTTTTTCTCTCACTTGATTTTAACTTTTTAATTATTACATTTTTATTTTCAATCAGTATTATTACTACTAATATTTTACCTTTTTTTAAAAAACAAAGTGTCATTTTATTTTCTCTGTATTTTACTTTGGGATTAGTGTTCTACATTCTATTTTCATCTTTTCTTTAGCATCATTTTACTCTATCTCAACTTTACCTTTATGCCATCACTCTCTTCCTAACTTTTCCCCTTTTGTTGTCCTCTTTCTCTTACCTTTTTTCTGCTTTAGATTTTCCCTATTCTTTCTTTTTACCCCCTGTTAAAATTTCACCCAACTTATATATCTAATTTCCAATCCCCTGCTCCAAGTCCATACAAACCTCTCTCTTCTCTGTCTTCACTATCCAAAAAATTGTTTTTCTCTCTGTCCTTTTGTTGTTGTTTGCTTGATCGTTGATTATATCAATTTTTATGCTTGTTTGTGAGATTGTTTGGCTTATTCTTTTTTTCTTTGTTTTGTTTTTGTTTGTTTTTTGCTTCTGTTTTCCCTCACCTCACTTGATATTAGTTGTTGTTTGTAGTGTTTATTCATCTCTAGGTACTTGTTACTGGCATTTATTGGGATTAGTGGTGTTCTATTGGAGTTTTCTCCCCATATATATAGTTTTTCCCCTCTTCTTTCTTATTCTCTCTCTTTTGTCTCTTACTTTTGCCCTCTACCCAATTTCATTTTTACATTCCTTTCTTATCTTTATTTCTTTTTCTCTTCTCCTTTCTCTCCTATACTCTAATTCGCCTTTCTCTGGTGGTTACCTTTATTTGGGGTTATTAATAATGTGAATACATTTGTGTTCAGTGCCTTGTGCATTGTACCTTGTTGTGTTGTATTTTGTGCCTTTAAATCAACACAGGAGAGAGAGAACTACATAACCAGACAGCCAGAGAAGAGAGATCATGGGGAAACAAAGAAACAGCCCACATATGAAAGAAAAGCAGGCATCACCAGAAAAGGAAGTAAAAGAAATGGAAGCAAGCAACCTGTCAGAGAAAGAATTCAGAGAAATGGTCATAAGGTAGATGAAAAGAATGAAAGACAAATTCAACAATATGTGTAAAAACTAAGAGGAAATGAAAAAGAACCAAGAATAAATGAAAAATTACATCGCTGCTGTAAAGAACTCAATAGAAAGCATCAAGAGTAGACTAGAAGAAGCAGAAGACCACAACAGTGAGCCAGAAGACAAGGTAAGAAAAAATACCCAAGTAGAGCAGCTTCTAGAAAAAAAATTAAAAAGCAGGAGGAGAGCATAAGGGAACTTTGGGACAACACAAAACAAAACAACATCTGCATAATTAGGGGAAGAGGAAGAAGAGAAAACTGAGCAAGGAATAGAAAACCTGTTTGAAGAAATAATGACAGAAAACTTCCCTGATATAAGGAAGAAAAAAAAAAAACACAAAAATCCAAGAAGCTCACAGAGTCCCAAGCAAAATGAATCCCAAAAGACCGACACCAAGGCACATTATAATTAAATTGGCAAACACCAATGACAAAGTAAGAATCTTAAAAGCAGCCAGAGACAGACAGAAAGTTACCTACAAAGGATCCCCCATCAGACTTCCAACTGATTTCTCAACAGAAACACATCAGACCAGAAGGGAATGGAAAGAAATATACAAAGTCATGCAAAGGAAGGGTCTGAATCCAAGAATACTGCACCCAGCAAGGCTATCACTCAAAATTGAAGGTGAAATCAGAAGCTTCACAGACAAAAAAGGTCTAAGGGAGTTTATTACCACCAAAACACAATGCAAGAAATGCTAAAGGGTCTGCTGTAAAAAGAAATAGGAAGCAAAGAAGGAACACAGGGGTAAAGAATAAAAATGGCAACAAACAAGTACCTATTAATAATAACTTTAGCACTGACCAGTATGGCTCAGTGGATAGAGCGTCAGCCTGCGGACTCAGAGGTCCCAGGGTACCTTGGTTGTGGGCACATACCCAGTGGGGAGTGTGCAGGAGGCAGCTGATCGATGTTTCTCTCTCATCAATGTTTCTGGCTCTCTATCCCTCTCCCTTCCTCTCTGTAAAAAATCAATAAAATATATTTTAAAAAATAATAATAATAACTTTAAATGTAAATTGATTAAATACCACAATCAAAAGACATAGGGTAACAGATTGGATAAGAAAACATGACCCATATATCTGCTGTCTACAAGAAACCCACCTCAGAATAAAAGTCGCACACAGACTGAGGGTGAAGGGATGGAAAAAATTTCTCAGGCGAATGGAAATGAAAAAAAAGTTGGGGTAGCAATACTTATATCTGACAAATTAGACCTCAAAGTGAAGGACATAACAAGAGATAAGGAAGGCCACTTCATAACACTAAAGGGAGAAATCCAACAAGAAGAAATAACTCTGGTAAACATATATGCACCCAGTACAGGAGCACCCACATACATAAAAAAACTCCTGGAGGATATCAAGGGAGAGATTGACAGCAATACAATCATAGTAGGAGATTTTAATACCCCACTATCACCATTGGACAAATCCTCTAAACAAAAAAATCAGCAAAGAAACATCAATCCTAAATGACTCACTAGACCAGGTAGAATTAATTGACATCTTCAGAACATTTCACCCCAAAGACACAGAATATACATTCTTCTCAAGTGCACATGGGTCATTTTCAAAGGTAGACCATATATTGGGTCACAGGCAAAGTCTCTTCAAATTCAAGAAGATAGAAATCATATCCAGCATCTTCTCAGATCACAGTGGCATAAAACTGGAAATCAACTACAATAAAAACAATCCAAAAAAATCAAACACACAGAGACTAAACAGCATGCTATTAAACAATGACTGGGTTACCAGAAAGATCAAAGAATAAATAAAAAACATCATCGCAACAAACTACAATGAAAACACAACATTCGAAAATCTATGGGACACAGCGAAAGCAGTCTTGAGAAGGAAGTTCATAGCTCTACAAGCCTACTGCAAAAAACAAAAAACAATGGTAATAAATTACCTAACCCTACCACTCAAAGAGTTATCAGAGAGCAACAAGAAAAGCCCAGTGTAAGAAGAAGGAAGGAAATAATAAAGATCAGAGCAGAGATAAACAACATAGAGACCAAAAACACAATACAAAAGATCAACAAAACCAAGAGCTGGTTCTTTGAAAAGATAAACAAGATTGATGAACCTCTAGCCAGGCTGACCAAGTAGCAAAGAGAGAGGAACCAAATAAACAAAATCAGAAATGAAAGAGCTGAAATAACAACAGAACAGACCAAAATACAAAGGATTGTTTAAAAATACTATGAACAACTTTATTCCAACAAACTGGACAACCTGGAGGAAATGGACATATTTCTAGAAAAATACAACCTTCCAAAACTAAATCAGGAAGAATCTAAACATTTCAATAGGCAAATAACTATGGAAGAAATTGAAGGAGTCATCAAAAAAGCTTCCAGCAAACAAAAGCCTGGGGCCAGACGGCTTCACAGGGGAGTTTTACCAAACATTCAAAGAACTAAAACCTATCATCCTCAGACTATTCCAAAAAATTTAAGAGGAAGGAACATTCCACCCCAAACCCACAGAATATACATTCTCCTCAGGTTCACATGGGTCATTTTCAAAGATAAACCGCATATTGGGACACAGGCAAAGTCTCTTCAAATTCAAGAAGATAGAAATCATACCAAACATCTTCTCAGATCACAATGGCATGAAATTAGAAATCAACTAAAATAAAAACAATGTAAAAAATCCGAACACCTGGAATCTAAATAACAAGCTATTAAACAATGATTGGTATACCAAAGAGACTAAAGAAGAAATAAATAGCATCCTGGAAACAAGTGGCAATGAAAACACAACAATGCAAAATCTATGTTACACAGTGAAAGCAGTCTTGAGAGGAAAGTTCATAGCTCTACAGGCCTGCATCAAAAAAAAAGAAAGAAAGAAAAAGAAAGAAAGAAAGAAAGAAAGAAAGAAAGAAAGAAAGAAAGAAAGAAAGAAAGAAAGAAAGAAAAGAAAAGAAAAGAAAAGAAAAGAAAAGAAAAGAAAAGAAAAAAATGGGAATAAATTATCTAACCCTACAACTCAAAGAGTTAAAAAGAGAGCAACAAGAAAAGCCCAGTGTAAGCAGAATGAAGGAAATAATAAAGATCAGAGCAGAAATAAATGACATAGAGACCAAAAAAAAAAAAAAATAACAAGAGCTGGTTTTTTGAAAAGATAAAAAAGATTGATGAACCTCTAGCCATGCTCACCAAGAAGCAAAGGAGAGGACCCAAGTAAAAGAAATTAGAAATGAAAGAGGTGAACTAACAACCGATCCCACAGAAAAACAGAAGATAATGAAAAAATACTATGAACAACTCTATTCCAACAAAATGCACAACCTAGATGAAATGGACATATTCTTAGAAACAGACAAGCTCCCAAAACTCAATCAGGAAAAATCAAAAAATCTGAATAGGCTGACAACTACTGAAGAAATTGAATCAGTGATCAAAACTCTTCCATCAAACAAAAGCCCTGGTCCAGATGGCTTTACAGGTGAGTTCTACTAAACATTAAAATAAGAACTATAACCTATGCTCCTCAGACTATTCCAAAAAATTCAAGAGAAAGGCACACTTCCAAACTCTTACTATAAAGCCAGCATTACCCTAATCCCAAAACAATATAAAGACACCACAAAGAAAGAGAACTACAGGCCAATATCCTTGATGAACATAGATACTAAAATCCTCAACAAAATTCTGGCAAATCGGAGTCAGCAATCATATCTAATAAAAGAGTAATATGCAAATTAACCATCACTCCGCTACACCCACAAGCCACGCCCACCAGCCAATAAGGAGCGAATATGCAAATAACCCCAACCAAGATGGCTACGGCCACAGAGAGCAGGAGGGAGGCTTGGGTTTCCCCGGCAATGGAGGAAGCCAAGCTTTCCACTTGCCCTTGCCGGCCTAGGCCTCCACTCAAGGCTACAAAGTTTCAATGATAGAAGATAAATAATCCCAAACAGAAATGGCGGCAGCCACGGAGTTGGAAAAGCAGGAGGCTAGGGTTGCCCACGGTGATGGAGGAAGCCAAGCTTTCCGCACACCCTGGCCGGCCCAGGCCTTGCTTAAGGCTACAAAGTTTCAGTTATAGAAGATACATAAATCCCAATAGAAATGGCTGCTGACACGGAGCAAGCAGAAGGCTTGGCTCCACTCCAGGCTACAAAGTTTCAATTGTAGAAGATAAATAAACCCCAGATACCAGGGCCTCCACTTGGGTCGCCGGGGGGCGTGGCCGGCCTGTAAACCACCACAGGTTGCTCGCCCAGGCCTCCTCACACCCCACGGGAACCCCCACACTGATCCGGGACACCCTTCAGGGCAAACCAGCTGGCCCCCACCTATGCACCAGGTCTCTATCCTATCTAATAAAAGAGTAATATGCAGATTGACCATCACTCCAACACCCAAGATGGCTACCCCCATGTGGTCAAAGATCCTGCCCCTATGTGGACACAAGATGGCCACCACAAGATGGCCAGCAGGGGAGGGCAGTTGGGAGGGACCAGGCCTGCAAGGGAGGGCAGTTGGGGGCAATCAAGCCTGCAGGGGAGGGCAGTTAGGGGTGACCAGGCTGGCAGAGGAGGGAAGTTGGGGGCAACCAGTCCTGCAGGGAAAGGCAGTTTGGGAGGGACCCAGGCCTGCAGGGGAGAGCAGTTGGGGGGGACCAGGCCTGCAGGGGAGGGCAGTTAGGGGTGACCAGGCCGGCAGAGGAGGGAAGTTGGGGGCAACCAGGCCTGCAGGGAAAGGCAGTTGGGAGGGACCCAGGCCTGCAGGTGAGAGCAGTTGGGGGGGACCAGGCCTGCAGGGGAGGGCAGTTAGGGGTGACCAGACCTGCAGGGGAGGGCAGTTAGGGGTGACCAGACCTGCAGGGGAGGGCAGTTAGGGGAAAACAGGCTGGCAGGGGAACAGTTAGGCATCAATCAGGCTGGCAGGGGAGTGATTAGGGGGTGATCAGGCTGGCAGGCAGAAGTGGTTAGGGGCAATCAGGAAGGCAGGCAGGCGAGCAGTTGGGAGCCAGGAGTCCTGGATAGTGAGAGGGGTGTCTGACTGCCTAAACTGGCAGTCGGACATCCCTCGAGGGGTCCCAGATTGGAGAGGGTGCAGGCTGGGCTGAGGGACACACACCACTGTGCTCGAATTTCGTGCACTGGGCCTCTAGTATATTATAAAAATAATACACCATTACCAAGTGGGATTTATTCTGGGCATGTAAGGATGGTACAATATCTGCAAATCAATAAATGTAATATATCACATAAACAAACTGAGAGACTAAAATCACATGCATAATCATATTAATCAACACAGAAAAAGCATTTGACAAAATCCAACACCCTTTCTTGATAAAAACTCTCAGCAGAGTGGGAATGGAGGAATAATACCTCAACATAATAAAAGCCTTATATGACAAACCTACAGCCAACATCATACTCAATGGGCAAAAACTAAAATCAATTCCCCTGAGAATGGGAAGGAGACAGGGATGCCCAATTTCACCACTCATGTTCAATATAGTACTGGAAGTGCTAGCCATAGTGATCAGACAAGAAGAAGAAACAAAAGGCCTCCAAATAGAAAAAAAGTAAAACTGTCCTTATTCACAAATGACATGATACTACACGTAGAAAACCCTAAAGCTCCATCAAAAAACTACTGGACCTAATAAATGAAGTCATCAATGCAGCAGGATACAAAATTAATACCCAGACATATATGACCTCATTACACACCAATAATGAATTCACAGAAAGAGAAACTTTAAAAAAAAATCCCATAAAAATATTAAGATACCTATGAATAAACTTAACTAAGGAGGTAAAAGAACTGTACTCAGAAAACTACAGGACTTTGAAAAAAGAGTTAGAGGA
Organism: Plecotus auritus; assembly: GCF_963455305.1. Lineage (NCBI taxonomy): Eukaryota > Metazoa > Chordata > Mammalia > Chiroptera > Vespertilionidae > Plecotus > Plecotus auritus. The sequence continues at coordinate 117,203,038 of NC_137772.1, forward strand.
ATACATAAACAAATGGAAGAATATATCATGTTCATGGATTGGTAGAATCAACATCATTAAAATGTCCACACTACCCAAAGCAATCTATAGATTCAATGCACTCCCCATTAAAATAACAACGGCATAGTTCACACACCTAGAAAAAACTCTCCAAAAATTCATCTGGAATGAATAAAGACCTCGAATAGCCACAGCATCCTGAGAAAGAAAAACAAAGTTGGAGGGATCACAATAGCAGGTTTCAAGCTACATTACAAAGCTGCTGTTTTCAAAACTGCCTGGTACTGACACAAGAACAGATGTATAGACCAGTGGAAAAGAAGAGAGAACCCAGAAATCGATCCAAGTTATTATGCTCAATTAATGTTTGACAAAAGAGACAAGAGCATACAATGGAGTCAAGACAGTCTCTTCAATAAATGGTGCTGGGAAATTTGGTCAGATACATGCAAAAATTGAAACTAGATCACCAACTTACACCATACACAAAAACAAACTCAAAATGGCTAAATGAATTAAATGTAAGACAGGAAACTATATCTATCCTACTAGACTCCATAGGCAGCAAAATTGCAGACATATGTCATAGCAATATCTTTACTGACACAGCTCCTAGGTGAGTGGAGACTAAGGAGAAAATAAACAAATGGGACTACATCAAAATTAAAAGCTTCTGCACAGCAAAAGAAACCATCAACAGAACAACAAGAAAGCCCACTTCATGGGAAAATATATTTGCCAATTCTATTTCAGATAAGGTTTTAATCTCCAAAATGTACAGAGAACTCATACAACTTAACAAAAGGAAGATAAACAATTCAATCAAAAAATAGGCAAATGAACTAAATTGACACTTTTTAATAGAGGACATACAGAAGGCGAAGAGACATAGGAAAACATGCTCAAAGTCACTAATCATCTGAGAGATGCAAATCAAAACGACAATGAGATACCATCTCACATCTGTCAGAATGGCTATCATTAACAAATCAACAAGTGCTGGGGAGGATCTGGAGAAAAAAGGAACCCTCCTTCACTGCTGGTGGGAATGCAGACTGGTGCAGCCCCTGTGGAAGACAGTATGGAGTTTCCTGAAAAAGTTAAAAATGGAACTGCCATTTTACCCTGTCATTCCACTTCTAAGGACTATATCCCAAGAAACCAGAAACTCCAATCAGAAAGGATATGTGCATCCCTATGTTCATAGCAGCACAATTTACAATAGCTAAAATTTGGAAACAGCCTAAGTGCCCATCAGTAGATAAGTGGATTAAAAAACTGTGGTACATCTACCCAACGGAATTCTTCACCGCTATAAAAAAGAAGGAACTTTTACCATTTGCAACAGAATGGGTAGATTTGGAGAGCATTATACTAAGTGAAATAAGCCAGTCGGAGAAAGATAAAATCACATGATCTCACTCATATGTGGGATATAATGATCAACATAATTTGATGAACAAAAATATATCTAGACACAAATGGCAGGGGAGTTGGGAGGGGGGTTAGAAAGAAACCAAAGGACTTGTATGCATGCATATTAGCATATGCAATGGACATAGACACTGGGGCGGTGCGGGTATGCCCTGGGTGGGAATGGCTGGGGTGGGGAGGGGTCAATCAGGGAAAAAGGAGACATATGTAAAGCTTTAGACAATGAATTTTTTAAAAAGGATGTCTATATAAGACCTCTACCTATATTACAAGGTTATAAAGATAAACTGTGTCACACTAAATATGGTCTAGTCCTGCCTTAATATGAGCCCATTCAATTCAACTCAAAATTGCAGGATCAAGTGGACAACACTATGTCAGCCCATGCAGATTAAAGAGAAAGAGGCAAAACACATCTGTACAGTATATGCTTATAGGTTATATGATTTGTACCACCTGAAACTGGTACAAAATAGTATTGAATTGTAATTGAAAAATAAATAAGAAAGAAAACATCCTATCTAATAAAAAAGTCGTATGCAAATTAACCATCCCTCCACTACACCCACAAGCCATGCCCACCAGCCAATCAGGAGCGAGTATGCAAATTAACCCCAACCAAGATGGCTGTGGCCACGGAGCTGCAGCAAGCAGGAGGCTTGGGTTTCCCCGGCAATGAAGGAAGCCAAGTTTCCCTGCTGCCCTCCCCTGGCTGCAGCCATCTTGGTTGAGGTTAATTTGCATACTCACTCCTGATTGGCTGGTGGGCGTGGCTTGTGGGTGTAGTGAAGGTATGGTCAATTTGCATATTAATCTTTTATTAGATACGATGTTTTCTTTCTTATTTATTTTTCAATTACAATTCAATACAGCAGCCACAGAGCTGGAGAGAGCAGGAGACTTGAGTTCCCCCTGGCGATGGAGAAAGCCAAGCTCCCGCAGCCCTGGCCTGCCTTGGCCTCCAATACAAAGTTTCAATTATAGAAAATAAATAAATCCCAATAAAAATGGCTGCATCCACAGACTGAGCTGGAGGCTTAGCTCCACTCAAGGCTACAAAGTTTCAATTATAGAAGATAAATAAACCCCAGATACCAGGGCCTCTGCTTGGGTCGCTGGGGGGTGTGGCCAGCCTGAAAACCACCACAGGCCCCTCACCCAGGCTGCCCCACGCCCCAAGGGAACCCCCACCCTAATCCAGGACACCCTTCAGGGCAAACCAGCTGGCCCCCACCCGTGGACCAGGCCTCTATCCTATCTAATAAAAGGGTAATATGCAAATTGACCATCACTCCAACACACAAGATGGTTGCCCCCCATGTGGTCAAAGATGGCTGCCCCCATGTGGACACAAGATGGCTGCCACAAGGTGGCCAGCAAGGAAGGGCAGTTGGGAGGGACCAGGCCTGCAAGGGAGGGCAGTTGTGGGCAATCAAGCCTGCAGGGGAGGGCAGTTAGGGGTGATCAGGCCAGCAGAGGAGGGAAGTTGGGGGTGACCGGGCCTGCAGGGAAGGGCAGTTGGGGGGGACCCAGGTCTGCAGGGGAGAGCAGTTGGGGGATACCAGGCCTGCAGGGGAGGGCAGTTAGGGGTGACCAGGCCTGCAGGGGAGGGCAGTTAGGGGCAATCAGTCTGGCAGGGGAGCAGTTAGGCATCAATCAGGCTGGCAGGGGAGTGGTTAGGGGGTGATCAGGCTGGCAGGCAGAAGTGGTTAGGGGCAATCAGGAAGACAAGCAGGCAAGCAGTTGGGAGCCAGCAGTCCTGGATTGTGAGAGGGAAGTCCGACCGCCCATTTAGGTCCGTTCCTACCTGGATCGGGCCTAAACGAGTAGTTGGACATCCCTCGAGGGGTCCCAGATTGGAGAGGGTGCAGGCTGGGCTGAGGGACACACACCCCCTCGTGCACGAATTTCATGCACTGGGCCTCTAGTTGTAAATAAAAATGCATTTAATACACCTAACCTATGGATCATCACAGCTTAGTCTAGACCACCCTAAATGTACTTAGAATACATATTAGCTACAGTTGAGAAAAATCATCTCACTACCTCTGTCCAATATCACAAAAGAGTATCATCCTCATATTTCTGGAAGTGTGGTTTCTACTGAATTCCTACCACTTTTGCCTCATTATAAATTCAAAAAAATTTTAAGTCAAACCATTGTAATTAAAACCATCATAAATAGGGTACCATTTGTACTGTTTCCAGGTGCTGTCCTGTTTAATCCTGATATTTCTAAAATTCTCCTGAGCTCAGTGGCTTCATATGCTCACTCTGTGTTGCTCCATCAGTACCACCTTCTCCACAGTTTCTCACTTCTCTAAATAGGCTAAACTCTCTCCTCCCTCTCCTTTTCTGCATCATTATTGGCTTATAATCCCTTAATTTCTTTACTGTCATTTAAGTGAGGTCTTGAAGGAAGATAGTGCAATCAATAATGTTTTTGAGGAAGTCCTTAATCTTCATTTCAGCAGCCTATGGCATCTGGAGATGGTATTGTCTGTTATGTCAACTGGTTCCATGCAAATACTACTTTATTCTCATGATGCTTCTCACTTGGTATAGTTGGAGAAAAATCAATGTAAATGTATATAGGAAAACCAACATATATATATATATATATATATATATATATATATATATATATATGTATATGTATATGTATATGTATATGTATATGTATATATGTATATATATGCAGTGACCTTAATGACTAAAGGCTCGACTGAACACTGGAAGTCAGTCCTGCCACGGCAACCCAGCACTGACTTCTGAGGGGGCTGTAGATCAGGCCCAGAGAGAGGCCTGGAGAGAGAAGCAGGGTCTGATTTATAGCCTCCGTGGCAGCTGTTAATCAGCCCTTGCCTCTCTCTTTCTCTCCAGGCCTGGCCAGCATCGTGCCTCTCTTTCTCTCTGGGCCTCCACAGGGGCTGCTGATCAGCCCCACCTGTCTGATCAGGCCCAGAGATAGGCCCGGAGATGCTGACTGACATAGAAACTGACCAATCAGGACCAAATCTGGGTGAACTGTGAGGAGCCAATGGCTGCCTAGGAAGCAGAGCTTTTGTTGCTGACTGGCATAGAAACTGACCAATCAGAAATAAATCTGGGTGAACTGTGAAGGCAGAACCTAAGGTGGGGGCTGAGGTGGGGTTTTAAGGCAGTTGGGGATGAGATCAGGCCTGTGGGGGAGGGCAGTTGTGTGCAAGATCAGGCCGGCAGGGAAGGGCATATAGGGGCAATCAGGTAGGCAGGCAGAGGCAGTTAGGAGCAATCAGGCAGGCAGGCAGAGAGGTTAGGGGACGACCAGGCAGGCAGGCAGAGGCAGTTAGGGGCAATCAGGCAGGCAGGCAGAGAGGTTAGGGGATGATCAGGCAGGCTGGAAGAGGCAGTTAGGGGCAATCAGGCAAGCAGGCAGATGAGCATTTAGATTCCAGCAGTCCCAAATTGTGAGAGGAATGTCTGACTGCCGGTTTAGGCCAGAGGATCGGGCCTAAACCGGCAGTCAGACATCTCCCAAGGGGTCCCCTATTGGAGAGGGTGCAGGCTGGGCTGAGGAAACCACCCCACCATGCACGAATTTCGTGCACCAGACCATTAGTCTTTATATAAGAAAACCATTCCTTCTGGGTATGAGAACAGAAATTATTCAAATGGGCCAGAGCGTATAAATGAGGTTTCAGAGAGAAGGTATAGATACAGTCACTTTTGGAAAGGATAGAGGAGATTTTGTTATTCTTTTTAAATTAGCAAAGAGTTTTAATTTTAATTAAAAGCATGACTTTACAACAAATGAACAAACAAACTCATAGACACAGACAATACAAAGGGGAAGGGGGTGGGCAGAAGAGGGTCAAGGGGTCAAATATATGATGACAGAAGAAAACTAGACTTTCGGTAGTGAGCACACGATGCAACATACAGTTGATGGATTTTAGAATTGTATACCTAAAATGTATATAGTGCTATTAATCAATGTCACCCCAATAAACTTAATTAAAAAAAAAAAAAACGTGGCTTTAGACTACTAGGTATTCTCCAAGTCATCAGGCCTCATATCTTTCTGTTATTTTAAAATGTACATATGGCTGCTTGAGCTCTACCTTTACTCAAGCTTATAAATAGATTGTTCAGTAAGATACAATTTTTTATCTAGGAATTGGGACAAATACTGCAAAAGTAATGTGTAAAATGAAGGAATCAATTAAATTGCTCCTTCTCATGGGGATGTGGGTTTGAGTGTTAGCCTAGGAGGCATCTAAAAGCATTGAGAGACCTGTCAACTCCTCACATAACTTTTTGTCTGTAATGTTTCAGTAACTTTCATGCAGATATTTTTACTTCCAAGGAAAGCAATTGGCTAACAGCTCTTAAAGGCCACTTCCTGCCTTTCTTCTCATTGTACAGCCAACAGGAGTGATATTTAGCAAATATTTTTGAGCATTTAGTGCTTATTTTGGTACATTTGTATAATACCCTCATGGTGGGACTATGAGGGAAATGGCTGTGATATTTGGAAACCATAATAACATCCATGGCACTTGATCTGAATATTACAGATAGAGAATAAGTAGGTCCATTGAATACTAAACAGGAGCAAGTAGAAATTATGTTAGAGGAGTTTTATTTGGCTAATTAAAAAACTTATTATATAATAGTGTGGTTTCTTTATTTACTTATTTTGATTATTTTTTTAACCAAATACATAGTACTCACTTGGTGTCAGGCAGTGTGCAAGCATCTCATTGAATCATCACCTTTGAGAAAGGTGTTATCATCTACAATTTACACATGAGGAAACTGAGGTTTAGGGAGGCTGTAGAATGAGACTTCTGTGATTACCACAAGGCAGAGCTGCCATTCAAGTGTGTTTGACTTGAGAGCCCATTCTCTTCATGACATCGTGCCCGCCTCCCTCTCTGTCTGTCCGCCACCTTTGTTTGATTTGTTCGTTAGCATAGAACCTCTTTTACTAACTGAAATTCAATTCTTATTTTAAGTCCTAACATCAACACCGGCCAGCATGAAGTCTGCATGCATAGCAGAATATCAATCAGTGTTAATTTCCTACTTTTATTTTCCACAAGAACTTCCCAGCTCCCAACTTGGTTAACCTTTCTCTTGAGTTCCTCTTCCACTCTGTTTATATCTCCTTGCTGTTCACCATTATTTCTGTAGATGTCTGCATTCTTCCTCTAAGTTCCTTGAGCATCGTTATAGCCATTATTTTGAAGTCTGTATTTGGTAGCTTGCTTGTCTCCATTTCAGGTAGTTCTTTTTCTGGGGATTTTTCCTCTTCTTTCTTGTGGGGCATGTTTCTTTGACTCCCCATTTTGGCTGTCTCTCTGAATTTGTCTCTGTTATGTCTCCCAGTCTTGGCATGGTGGCCTTATGTAATAAGGGTCCTGTGGGCCTCAATGATGCAGTCCCCCTGATCACTTCAGTTAGATGCTCCAGAAATGTCCCTTTTGTGGGTTATGCAAGCCCGCCTGTTATGAGTTTAGATAGTTGTTGGCGCCATGAGTGGGATTGAGCCTCAGACTGGATGACTGTGAGGATTAATCAAGACCACACTGTAGAAGCTGTTGTGCAGGAGCTGATCCCACAATGCAAAATCTGCTCCAGCAGGGTCTGGTGCCTGCCAAGATCTTCCTTTGAGTGTGCTTCTTGTGGAGTTACTTGGGTCATGCTATGATATAGTCTGAAGCCTACCACTGGGTATGTTGGTTCTGGGGCCTCCTATGAGGGTTTCTAGCACAGGTCAATGTCATGGACTGCCTGGATCTACTCATTTGGAGCTACAAAGTGATCACCAGCTTGTGGCCACTTCTGCTGGGCTTGGGTACATACAGGAGATCCCAAACTGCATACCAAAGTCAGCTTCTACCAACACCAAGCCCAGGGGCAGGTCAACAAAAGGCCCAAGTTACCCCAAGATCCACCTCTGCCTCTCAGCTACTCCACCACCTCCTGAGGCTGCCTGGCCTTCCTTGATAGCCTCCTGAAAAAGTCTGTACAGTGGGCTTATACTGGTCACAACCAGCAGTCTCCTTCTCAAGGTATGAGCTCAGGGAGTATGAGCTCAGGCAGGGCCACCGGGATTCTGGAAAATGAGGCTAGTGGATCTCCTGTGGAGGATGGTGCCAGTCAGGGGGTAAAGTGGGTCCCCCCCTTTAGAGCCACACAACTCAGTTTCTCCCCAAGCTGTCTTCAACAATCCCTGAGACCACCAAATCTCCTCAAGAGCTTCCCAAGAAAAACTGCACTGTGGGCCCAGGCTCAGTGCAGCAAGTGGATTTTTCCGCAAAGTGTGAGCTTGGCAGGGCCAGGGCACATGGAGTTGGGAGGATGGGACTAGTGTACCCCTCCAAGGTGGTGCCATAGGGAGACGGGTGTTCCACCAAGGAAAGATGGCATCTGTGGGTGGTGTGGGAGAGGGACTCAACACCAGGACTTTGGTGGCTGACCCTCCAGTTCTCTCCTCAGGGACACACAACCCTGTACTTCTCTGTATGACTTCAATTTGCTCTTAACTGCCTGCCTTCCGTTAGAGCCCTGAGTGAGTGGTGAGAATGAGATTTTGTGCGCTGGCCCTTTAAGAAGGTTCCTGAGTTTCTAACGTGCTCCCCTCTCTACCTTGCTGATATTCACAACCAGGTGCTATGGGGGCTCCTCTTCTTGGTTATGGTGGTCTGAACTGAGGAGCCTGGCATGGGGTTGAGACCTCATGCTCCTCAGAGGGAACCTTTGCCACTGAGATATCCCTCCAGATTCTTAGCCATTGCACATGGGTTCAAGGCTAGCCTTTTTCATGTCTCTGCCCTTCCTACGAATCTCAGTGTGGCTCCTTCTGTATACCCTTCTATAAGACTTCTGTTCAGCTAGTCTTCAGTTGGTTATTCAGGTTGATCTATAATTTAGTTGTAATTCTCGTTTGGCACTGGGAGGAGATGAGTGTAGCTTCCACCTACTCCGCCACCATCTTGGATCCCGCCCCCCACTTATGATATTTTAAACTTACAACTGGCTTAACTGGACAAACCCGTCATAATTCGAGGAGCTTCTGTGCAACCAAACCAGGAAAACAGAGGGAGAGAGGGGTGAGCTCTGGGGAGAAAATGAGGAAATGATTGAAAGTTACTTTAAGGAGTCAATTCCACATATTGGGAGAAATGGGGATGAAATGTGTAGATTAATTAAATCCTCATCTATCCCATCAGAATAAAGAAATAACAGTACAAGCACAATACTAGGGATTGAAAATATCTAACAGAAGAAACAAATAAAAGAGATCAATGTAATTGCCCCTGAGTAAAGGAAGGAGAGATGAGGAAGGATGAGCCCTGGGACCACTAATTTTTATTACATATCCTGATGCCTTGTTGTATTTTTTCAACCCTGGGCATATATTATCTTCACTTTTAAATTAACTTTTAAAGGATAATTAAAAAATCATAATATACCTAAGATATATTCTATAAACAGATTCTAAATAATTCCATTAAGCAATTAATCATATACATAAACTTTCTAATTTTTTCATACAAATGTTATATGATTTATATCTTAGAATATGTATGACATAGTTTCTGCCCTCTAGACAGCACTCATACTATAAATCATGTTACCTCAGCTAACCAAGGTCAAGACTACACAGAGAAAGAAGAATTTGCAAAGCTGAGTAACTTACAGTGGTCAGGTTTGCTTTAAAGAACAATTTATCCCATTTTACCATAACATTGTTTTCAAAAGGCAGGCATTTGAAAATGCCAATTTACTTTTCAGCAACTGATCCCTATTTTGATGAAGGATAAAGAAGTAGAGCTCTTATTCTCAAAAAAAAAAAATTACTTAGTTATCATATTCTAAATAAAAAGGGGACAGTGTGAGATCTGAGGAAACCAATAAGGAATCAGACACAACAGCTGCTTTCCATGGACATTTCCCACTGCCTGATGCAAGAAAAAGAGAGTTTTATTTTCAGCAGGATGAATGATCTTCCACAGGTGGTTACAACTGTTAGTTTGTCAGTGTAGATACAAAATATGAAAGCAAATTATTTGGAAGGGAATGGATCACAGATTATACTAAATCCATGTCAGGGACAGAAATTGGAGTGGGCACTGAACAACTGTCCAGTCCTGGACACTCATCTTAGAGCAAAGAGCCATCCAAGCAACACTACACTCCTGCTACCAGATACAATAATTATACAATTTAACCAAGTTTTAAGAGCTCTGCAAGCTCCATCAAGTTCTCCTTCCCAGAATAAGTTTCCAAAAAAAACAAAAACGAAGACATACAGATGGCCAAAAGACATTTGAAAAGATGTCCAATGTCACTAATCATCAGGAAAATACAAATTAAAACCACAATGAGATACCACCTCACACCTGTCAGAATGGCTATCACCAATAAATCAACAAGCAAAAAATGTTGACAAGGATGTGGAGAAAAGGGAACCCTCATGCACTGTTGGTGGAATTATAAATTGGTGCAACTGCTATAGAAAACAGTATAAAGATTGACTATTTACATACTACATAGTCAATGAATTAAAAGTTAAAAATAGAACTATCATATGATCCAGCAATTTCTCTCCTGGTTATTTATCTGAAGAAACCCAAAATGCTAATCCTAAAAGACATGTGCATCCCTATGTTCATTGTGACATTATTTACAATTGCCAAGATATGAAAGCATTGTAGGTGCCCATCAATAGACAAATGGATAAAATAGGTGTGATACATACTGGTATATATGTGATGGAATATAACCTGACTATAAAAAAAGAATGAGGGAGATTCCAAGATGGCAGCTGGGAGGATGGCAGTGAGGGAGATAGTGTGAGTGAGGGAGCAAAAGGAGAATGTGTGGACATGTGGTATGTGTGTGTGTTTGAGTGAGAGACAGCTAGATCTCACAAGACCTTCTGGGGCTGGCAGACAGGCTCATCTACTGGTAGCCAGGCAGCCTCTAATACTGCAGTAATCTTTCCTGGAGGACCAGCTCTGCCACAGAGGCCTTACCATCTTCAAGGGAAAAGTGGCAGTGACTGGAAACCCAGCCTCACCTCCACCCAGGGTGCCCTCAGACACCACCCAGGACACTACAGCTACACCAGCCAGGGAACTGCTGCCTCGGCTGTGAACCCATGAACACCCAGACTCTAGCATTCCTGGCTACGGGCTACTGTGAGTTCCAGAATGCATTCCCCTCCTGCCTGCCCGATGCTTTAGCCCCAGGCACTGTGACCTTGCCAGCAGCCATGTGAAGAGCTGCCACCTGGGACTGTGCGGGGAGCAAGCAGCTGCTGCCTGGGACCACATGCAGAGCAAGCAGCCACTGACCCGTGACCACACAGGGAGCAACTGCCATGACACCCTGGGGAGTAGCCACCACACCACGACCATGAAGGGAGCATCTGCCATCCTGCACCTGCACCAGGTGCAGCCACCACAAGCCACCCAGGGGGAGGCCAATGCCTGCAACCACATGTGGAGCAGCCACAGCCCATGACCATGTGGGGAGCAGCCTCTCCATGAGCAGCTTCCACCGATCGCAAGTGGAGCAACTGCCACCCACAACCAAACAACCTGCCACCAGGGCCCTTCACTGCAGCCACACCAGGCCCCACGTAATTTGACACCTAGATCCTTTATTGAGAGCAAAAATGAGAGACATAGGAACAACCCTCAAAGGCAAGGAAAGGATGAAGCACCAGAAATGGAACTAAATGAAACGGAGGCATGCAATATGTCAGAAAAAGGATTCAGATTAAGGGTCATACAGTTCATAAACCAGATTGATGAGAAAATCAACAAAATTTGTAAGAATCAATAAGTAATAAAGAGTGACATAGCTACAATAAAAAACAATATGGAAGCTTTCAACAGTAGACCAGGAGAAGCGGAGGACCGAATTAGCGAATTAGAAGACAGGGAAGCAAAACACACCCAATCTGAACTGCAATTGGAAAGAAAAATCAAAAGACAGGAGGAGAGCCTAAGGGAGCTTTGGGACAACATGAAACAAAGCAACACATGTATAATAGGGGTGCCAGAACAATAAGAGGAGCAAGGGCTAGAAAACCTATTCAAAGACATAATGTCAGAAAACTACCCTGATTTGGGGAAGAAAAGCCCACAAAGCACAGAGAGTCCCAAAAAAGATAAACCCAAAAGGACCCACACCAAGACACGTCGTAATTACAATGACAAATGTTAATGACAAAGAGACTATCTTAAAGCCTGAAAGAGACAGAAAGTTACCTACAAGGAATCTCCCATTAGATTATCAAATGATTTCTCAAAAGAAACACAACAGGCCAGAAAAGAATGTATTGAAGTATATAAAGTGATGCAAAGCAAGGGACTGAATCCAAGAATACTCAATCCAGCAAGGCTATCATTCAAAATTTAAAGGGAAATCAGGAGCTTCACAGACCCAAAAAAAAAAAAAAAGGCTAAGGGAGTTTATTACTACCAACCCAGAAATGCAAGAAATGCTAAAGGAAATGTTGTAAAAAGAAGTAAAAAGGGAGGGAGGAACACAGGCAAAAAGATAAAAATGGTTACAAACAAGTACCTATCAATAATAACTTTAAGCATAAATGGACTAAATGCTCCAATCAAAAAACATTGAGTGGCTGAATGGATAAGAAAATATGACCAATATACACAGAGTGGCCAGATTATTATGATCTCTGGACACATAATAATCTTGCCACTATATATATATATATATATATCAGAGACCCCGTGCATTAATTCGTGCATGGGTGGGATCCAGCATGGCCAGGGGAGGGGACATGGGCAGTTGGCGAGACTGCCTGCTGGTTGAACTCCTGGTCAAGGGGACAATTTGTATATTAGCCTTTATTAAATAGGATATACACTGAGTGGCCAGATTATTATGCATTCAGAGCTCATAATAATCTGGCCACTGAGTGTATATGCTTTCTACAAGAGACCCACCTAAGAAAAAGAGGCTCACAGACTGAAAGTGAATGGATTGAAAAATATCTTTCAGGCAAATGGCAATGAAAAAAAGCTGGGGTAGTAATACTTATAAATGACAAATTAGATCTCTAAGTGAAGGCCATAAAAAGATATAAGGAAGGCCACTTCATAATACTAAAGGGACCTATAAAATAAGAGGATGTAACTCTGGTAAACATATATGCACCCAAAGCAGGAGCACACAAATACATTAAAAACAATAACTTCTGGAAGATATCAAGAGAGAGATCGACAGCAATATGATCATACTAGGGGACTTTAATACCCCATTGACACCACTGGATAAATCCTCTAGACAAAAAAAAAATAGAGAAAGAAAAGAAATAGCAAAAAAACAGCTATCATAAATGACTCACTAGATCAGATTGAATTAATTGTCATTTTCAGAACATTTCACCCCAAAGCCACAGAATATACATTCTTCTCAAGTGCACATGGGATATTTTCAAAGATAGATCTCATATTGGGTCACAGACAAAGTCTCCCCAAATTCAAGAAGATTGAAATCATATCAAGCATCTTCTCAGAACACAGTGGCATAATATTAGAAATAAACTATAATAAAAACAATAAAAATATTCAAACACTTGGAGGCAAAATAGCATATTATTAAACAATGATTGGGTTACCAAGAGATCAAAGAAGAAATAAATAACATCCTGGAAACAAATGACAATGAAAACACAGGAATTCAAAAATCTATGGGACACAGTGAAAGCAGTCCTGAGAGGGAAGTTCATAGCATTACAGGCCTACCTCAAGAAACAAGAAAAAATGGTAACAAATTATCTAACTCTACAACTTAAAGAATTAGAAAGAGAGCAACAGGAAAAGCCCAGAATGAGCAGAAGGAAGGAGATAATAAATATAAGAGCAGAAATAAATTACATAGAGGCCAAAAACACAATACAAAAGATCAATGAAACCAAGAGCTGGTTCTTTGAAAGAATAAATGAGATTGATGAACCTCCAACCAAGCTCACCAAGACGCAAAGAGAGAGGAACAAAATAAACAAAATCAGAAATGAAAGAGGCAAATTAACAACAGACCCCACAGAAAAACAACAGATTGTGTTTTTTTTTTTAAGTCTAGTAACAACTTTATTCCAACAAACTAAACAACCTGGAGGAAATGGACATATTCCTAGAAAAATACAATCATCCAAAAGTCATTCAAGAAGAATCAAAAAATCTCAACAGGCTGATAACTGAGGAGGAAATAGAAGAAGTCATCATAAACTTCCAGCAAACAAAAGCCAGGGGCCAGACAGCTTCAAGGGAAGTTTTACCAAACATTCAAGGAAGAACTAAAATCTATCCTTCCCAGAGTATTCCAAAATATTCAAGAGGAAGGAGCACTTGTAAGCTCTTTCTATGAAGCCAGCATTACCCTAATACCAAAACCAGATAAAGATACTACAAAGTAAGAGAATTACAGGCCAATATCCCTGATGAACGTAGATGCTAAAATCCTCAAAACAATCCTAGAAAATCAGATCCAGCATTACATTAAAAAGATCATAGACCATGACCAAGTGGGATTTATTCCAGGGATGCTAGACTGGCACAATATATGCAAATCAATAAAGGTGATACATCACATAAACAAATTGAGAGACAAAAATCACAAAATCATACCAATAGATGCAGAAAGACATTTGACAAAATCCAACACCCTTTCCTGATAAAAACTCTCAGCAAAGTGGGAATAGAGGGATCATACCTCAACATAATAAAGGCCTTATATGACAAACCTACAGCCAAATTATACTCAATGGGCAAAAACTAAAACATTTCCCCTAAAAACAGGAATGAGACAGGGATGCCCACTTTTACCAGTCGTGTTTGACATAGTACTGGAAGTATAAGCCATAGCCATCAGGCAAGAAGAAGAAATAAAAGTCATCCAAATTGGAAAAGAAGAAGTAAAATTATTATTATTTGCAGATGAAATGAAATTGTACATAGAAAACCCTAAAGGCTCCATCAAAAAACTCCTAGACTTAAAAATGAATTTGTCAATGTAACAGGGTACAAAATTAACACCTACAAATCTATGGCTTTTTTATACACCAATAATGAATTCACAGAAAGAGAAACTAAAAAAAAAAAAAAATCCCATTTACCATTGCAACACAAAAATTATGGTGCATAGGAATAAATTTAACCAAAGAGGTTAAGGACCTGTACTCAGAAAATTACAGGACACTGAAAGAAGAGATAGAGGAAGACATAAACAAATGGAAGAATATAACATACTCATGGATTGGTAGAATCAACATCATTAAACTGTCCGTACTACCCAAAGCAATCTACAGATTCAACGCAATCCCCATTAAAATACCAAAGGCATACTTCAAAGATCTAGAACAAACTCTCCAAAAATTCATCTGGAATTAAAAAAAAAAGGCCCTGAATAGCTGCAGCAATCTTGAGAAAGAAGAACAAAGTTGGGGGGATCACAATACCAGACTTCAAGCTATATTACAAAGCCACTGTTCTCAAAACTGCCTGGTACTGGCACAAGAACAGATGTATACACCAGTGGAACAGAAAAGAGAACCCAGAAATTGACCCAAGCCATTATACTCAATTAATATTTGACAAAAAAGGCAAGAGCATACAATGGAGTCAAGACACTCTCTTCAATAAATGGTGTTGGGAAAATTGGATGGATACATGCAAAATTATAAAACTAGGACACCAACTTACACCATACACAAAAATAAACTCAAAATGGATAAAGGACTTAAATGTAAAGCAGGAATCCATAAAAATTTAAGAAGAAGTCATCAGGAGCAAAATAGCAGACATTTTTTGTAGTAATATCTTTACCGATACAGCTCCTAGGGCAATGGAAACAAAGGAGAAAATAAACAAATGGGACTACATCAAAATAAAAAGCTACTGGACAGCAAAAGAAACCATCAACAAAACAGTAAGAAAGCCAATGCATGGGAGAACATATTTGCCATTGTTATCTCTGATAAGGGCTTAATCTCCAAAATTTATAGGAAACTCCTACAACTTAACAAAAGGAAGATAAACAATCCAATCAAAAAATGGATAAATGACCTAAATAGACACCTTTTGAAAGAGGACATACGGAAGGCAATGAGACATATGAAAACATGCTCAAAGTCACTAATCATCTGAGAGATGCAAATCAAAACAACAATGAGATACCATCTCACACCTGTCAGAATGGCTATCATCAACAAATCAACAAACAAGTGCCAGAGAGGATGCGGGAGACAAAAAGGAACCCTTTGGCACTGCTGGTGGCAATGCAGACTGGTGCAGCCACTATGGAAAACAGTATGGCATTTCCTCAAAAAATTAAAACTGGAACTTCCACTTGACCCAATAATCCCATGTCTAGGACTATATCCCAAGAAAACAGAAACACCAATCAGAAAGGATATATGCACCCCTATGTTCATAGCAGCACAATTTACAATAGGTAAGATTTGGAAACAGCCTAAGTGCCCATCAGCAGATGAGTGGATTAGAAAATGTGGTACATCTACACAATGGAATACTACACTGCGGTAAAAAACAAGGAATGTTTACCGTTTGCAACAGCATGGATGGAACTGGATAGAGAGCATGGATGGAGAGCATTACGCTAAGTGAAATAAGCCAGTCAGAGAAAGATAAATATCACATGATCTCACTCATTTGTGGAATATAATGAACAGCATAAACTAATGAACAAATATAGAACCAGAGTTATAGAAGCATGGAATAGACTGTTCAACCTATGAAGAAAGGCGGGGGGGGGGAGGGGGTAAGAAAGCAACCTAAGGACTTGTATGCATGCATAAGAGCATAACCAATGGACACAGTTGGGGTGGGGGGGTAAGGGCATGTTCTGGGGTTTGGAGAGCTGCCGGGGAGAGGTCAATGGGGGCAAAATGAGACATAATATATTAAACAATAAAGAATTTAAATTTTTTTTAAAAAGAATGAAATCTTACCATTTGTAACAACATGGATGAATCTAGAGGGTATTGTGCTGAGTGAAATAAGTCAGGCAGAGAAAGACAAATACCATTTGATTTCATGTATATATATGGAATCTAAAACACAGAGCAAACAAAGAAACAAAAGAGAAACAGACTTATAGATACAGAGAATAAACTGATAGTTACCTGAAGAGTGGGGATTGGGAAGCTGGGTGAAAAGTGAAGGGATTAAGAACACAAATTGGCCCTAGCCGGTTTGGCTCAGTGGATAGAGCATCAGCCCACAGACTGAAGGGTCCAGGGTTCAATTCTGGTCAAGGTCACATACCTTGGTTGCAGGCTTCCCTCTGGCCCTGATTATGTGGGAGGTAACCAATTGATATGTCTCTCTCACATATCTCTCTCTCTCTCTCTCTCTCTCTCTCTCTCTCCCCTTCCCCCCATCCCTTCCACTCTCTCTAAAAATCAATGGGAAAAATATCATTGGGTGAGGATTAGCAACAACAAAAAAGAATACAAATTGGTAGTTACAGAATAGTCATGAGGATGTAAATATAGCATATATAAATACTATATAGTCAAAATAATTGTAATTACTATGTGTAGTTCCAGATGGGTACTAAACTTATCAGGGGGATCATTTCATAAATTATACAAATGTCTAATCACTACGCTGTACACCTGAAACTAATATAATAATGTCTTTCTGCTGTAATTGAAAAATAAAAAAGGACAACAAAAGAAAAGGGCTAGGAGATGCTAGCATGAGAACCATCATCCATTAGGTACATAAACCAAAACTTGGTGTCTTCCAGTTCTTGGTTAATAAGAGTATTTTCACAAATTTTCTTAATGCCAAGATTATTATATTCCCCTAATGTGAAAGAGTTAGCATTACCAATCACATGATAATCTTCACAGTGTTATTTTCACCTGGTTAATCTCATATCCACTCAATGATAGAATGTTGGTGAGATCTGCAATTGGGCCGCAAGCAATGGGCAGAGGGGAATGAAAAGGAAAGTATGAAAGCAAAGGTTCTGCCAGACTCTGGTGGCCTTTGAAGTTTTGAAGACCTGCCATGTACTTCAATAGTGGACATTTTTTGAGGGCATACATTTGAGGAAGAGGAAAGCCAAGGTGAGAGTGTCCGTTATTCCTAAGGAAGCCATTCTTGTCCACCTAAATCATGGTGCTTCCTGGGGAAAATAAAAGGCCTGCCACCTCAAGCAGCAGGTTAGGAAAAGAAGAGCCACAACATAAGAGAGACTATTTGAGTGATATCATGTAACCTTATTTCAGATACCCTCAGCACAGGAGGAAGGTGACAGCCTTACAGTAGGAAACATGGTGGGAAGCAAGTTGGGGAAGAGGGGGAGCAGGCCGGTTTTCATGCCTGGAGTGTGGAGAATGGCAGTTCCTGGCAGCAGGGAATGGGAGTCTGAGCTCTGCAGCAGGGACTCGGATGCCACAGGGTCACTTTGGGCCTTAGAAGGAAAATAAAACATCAGAGAAGAGAATAAATTGAGATGTGAAATCAACCTTCTTACTTACCTTCCCTCCCTCCCCGTGCCCAAACTGTGGTGATATTAGTCACTTCTTTTGCTTTTAACTTTTCAATTTCAAATAATTTAATCCAAGTTGCAAAATCAGTACAAAGGACTGCCATATAGTCTTGATTCAGATTAACAATTTTAACACTTGGCTACATTTGCTTTATACTCCCCCTTCTATATAGAACATGTTTTTATGCTTTTTACATATTATATACAACATAATACATACAGTTATATTTGTTGCCAAATGTTTTTTTAATTCTCTATTGTTTAAAGTATTACATATAGTATTATATATGTGCATATATCCTCTCTGATTGACCTCTCCCTGGCCAGCCACATCCCCCAGCACATTCCCTCACCCCACTAGTGTCTGTGTCCATTGTTTATGCTTATATGCATGCATGCAAGACCTTTGGTAGATCACTTACCCACCCACCCCCACCTTCACTCTGATGTTTGGTGGTCTGTTCGATGTTTCTCTGTCTCTGGATCTATTTTTGTTCATCAGTTTATGTTGCTCATTATATACCACAATGAGTGAGATCATGTGACATTTATCTTTCTCTGACTAGCTTATTTTGCTTAGCATAATGCTCTCCAGTTCCATCCATGCTGCTTTAAATGGTAAAAATTCCTTCTTTTTTATCACAGCATAGTATTCCATTGTGTAGATGTACCACATTTTCTAATCCACTCATCTGCTGAAGGGCACTTAGCCTGTTTCCAAATCTTAATTATTGCAAATTGTGCTGCTATGAACATATGTCTTTTCTGATTGGTGTTTCTGATTTCTTGGGATATATTCCTAGAAGTGGGATTACTGGGTTGAATGGGAGTTCCATTTTTAATTTTTTAAGGAAACTCCATACAGTTTTCCACAGTGGCTGCACCAGTCTGCATTCCCACCAGCAGTGTACAAGAGTTCCTTTTTCTCCTCATCCTCTCCAGCACTTGTCGTTTGTCGATTTGTTGATGATAGCCATTCTGACAGATGTGAGATGATATCTCATTTGATTGGCATCTCCCAGATGATTAGTGACTTTGAGCATGTTTTCATATGTCTCTTTAACTTCTGTATCTCCACTTTCTTTTTTTTACCTTTTTATTTTTAACCACTGTTTTTTTAAAAATTAAATTTATTGGCAAGACATCCTATCTAATAAAGATGCAATATGCTAATTGGTCCTCACACCATTGCAAAGATAGCGGCACCCACAGCCAATAAGGAGGAAGTATGCTAATTGACTGCCCCACCCTCAAAGATGGCAGTGCCCACAGCCAATAAGGAGGGAATATGCTAATTGACTGCCCCACGCTCAAAAGATGGCAGCACCCACAACCAAAGAGGAGGGAATATGCTAATTGACTGCCCTGCCCTCAAAGATGACAGCACCCGCAGCCACAAGATGGTGGCGCATAGTCCCCTCAGCCCCGCCGGGGCAGCAGGCGTGTGGCTGCCTCCAGGGTCCCCCAGTCCCCTCAGCCCCCCAACCACCCAGGGCCGCCCGAGGCTCAGGTAACCAGGGCCAGCCGAGGCTTGCGCTGCCGGCAGTGGCAGCAGCAGAGGTATGATGGAGCTTTGCCTTCCCCACATCGCCAGGTCGCCTCCCGCCCCTGAGGGCTCCCAGACTGTGAGAGGGGGCAGGCAGAGCTGAGGCACCCTCTCTCCAGTGCATGAATTTTCATGCACCAGACCTCTAGTTGGTTAATAAAATTATATAAGTTTCAGGTATACAATTCTATAATACATCATCTGTATATTGTATTGTGTGTTTGCCACCCCAAGTCAAGTCTCCTTCCATTGCCATTTATCCCCCTTTTACACTCTTTTACCTTTCCCCACTTTCCATTTCCTCTGCCATTCACCATACTGTTGTCTGTCAATGAGTCTTTCTTTTTTTCTTTGCTTTTGTTTTTACAATTTAAAATTTTTTTTCAATTACAGTTGTCATTCAATATCATATTAGTTTCAGGTACACAGTATAGTGGATAAACATTTATATAACTTATGAAGTGATACCTCTACTAAGTTTAATACCTCCCTGACCATACATAATTTTTACAATATTATTTAATACTAGAGGCCCAGTGCACAAATTTGTGCACGGGTGGGGTTTGTCTGAGTGGCCTGCAGGGATCAGGCCAAAACCTGCAGTCCAACACCACCTGCAGCTCCTACCTGCTGCTCCCACTCATCCTGGCCCCACTGTGCCTGCCCTGGGCTCAAGCCCAATCAGACCAAATCGGGAGAGGCTTGCGCTGCCACAGCAGCATTCACCAGCCTGCAGGATCAGGCCAAAATCAGCTCTCTGACATCCCCCAAAGGGTCCCGGGTTGGGCGAGGGTGCAGGCCAGGCCAAGGGACCCCACAGGTGCATGATCAGGGCTGGGGAGGGATGCAGAAGGTTGGCCAGCCAAGGATGAACCACAGAAGGGCTCCAGGGTGTGTCCAGCCTGTCTCACTCAGTCCCCATCAGAAGGACCCCAGCAGCAAGCTAACCTACCAGTTGGAGCGTCTGCCCCCTGGTAGTCAGTGCACATCATAGCGACTGGTTGACCAGTCGACTGTCTGCCCTTTTGTGGTCAGTGCACATCATAGCCAACAATTGAGCTGCCTTAGCATATCATTAGCATATTACACTTTGATAGGTTGAACGGATGACCAGATACTTAGCATATTAAGCTTTTATTATATAGGAAATTTTTATGTTGTAATTCACATCCCTATGACTATTTTGTAACTGCCAATTTGTACTTCTTAATCACTTCACCTTTTTCTTTTTCTTTTTTTTTTTTTTGGTACTTTTATTGTCTCAAGTTTTACATATGTCTCCTTTTTTCCTGATTGACCCACCCCCAGCCATTCCCACCCCCAAGGGCAAGCCCCCACCACCCCAGTGTCTATGTCAATTGGTTATGCTAATATGCATGCATACAAGTTCTTTGGTTGATATCTAACCACCCCACCTCCCCTGCCATTTGTCTCTGGATCTATTTTTATTCATCAATTTATGTTTTGGGGTTTTTTATATATTTTTGTCAATTTCAGTAATCTGTTCATGAGACTTGTTTATTATATGCAGAGCCAATGTGGCTACTGCTACATCTTATTTTTCTTGGACTAATTCTACCTATCACTTTTCATTTTAATTCTTTTTTTAATTTCTTTATTGATTAAGGTGTTACATATGTGTCCTTATTCCCCCATTACCCCTCCATTCCCCCTACTCATGCCCTCACCCCCTTGTTGTCTGTGTCCATTGCTTAGGCTTATATGCATGCATACAAGTCATTTGGTTGATCTCTCCCCCTTACCCCAACCCTCCCCTACCTTCCCTCTGAGGTTTGATGGTCTGACCGATGATGTTTCTCTGCCTCTGGATCTGTTTTTGTTCATCAGTTTATATTGTTCATTATATTCCATAAATGAGTGAGATCATGTTATATTTATCTTCCTATGACAGGCTTATTTCACTTAGCATAATGCTCTCCAGTTCCATCCATGCTGTTGCAAATGGTAAAAGTTCCTACTTTTTTATAGCAGCATAGTATTCCATTGTGTAGATGTACTACAGTTTTTTAATCCACTCACCTACTGATGGGCACTTAGGTTGTTTCAAAATCTTAGCTATTGTAAATTGTGCTGCTATGAACATAAGGGTTCATATATCCTTAATGATTGGAGTTTCTGGTTTCTTGGTATATAGTCCTAGAAGAGAAATTACTGGGTCAAATGGGAGCTCCATTTTTAATTTTTTGAGGAAATGCCATACTGATTTCCACAGGAGCTGCACCAGTCTGCATTGCCACCAGCAGTGTACGTGGGTTCCTTTTTCTCCACATCCTAGCCAGCATTTGTTGTGTGTTGATTTGTTGATGATAGCCATTCTGACAGGTGTGAGATGGTATCTCATTGTTGTTTTGATCTGTATCTCTCTGATGATTAGTGACTTTGAGCATGTTTTCATTTATCTCTTGGCCTTTTGTATGTCCTCTTTCAAAAAGTGTCTATTTAGGTCAATGCTCAATTTTTGATTGGATCATTTATCTTCCTTTTGTTAAATTGTATGAGTTCTCCGTAAATTTTGGAGATTAAAACCTTATCTAAAATAGCATTGGCAAAAATGTTCTCCCATGCAGTGGGCTTTCTTGTTGTTTTGTTGGTGGTTTCTCTTGCTGTGCAGAGAAACTCAGTCTTTATGTACTCCCACTTGTTTACTTTCTCCTCAGTCTCCATTGCCCTAGGAGCTGTATCAGTAAAGATATTGCTACAACATATGTATGCTATTTTGCTGCCTATAGAGTGTTCTAATATTTTTATGGTTTCCCATCTTATGTTTAAGTCCTTTATCCATTTTGAGTTTATTTTTGTGTATGGTGTAAGTTGGTGGGCTAGTTTCATTTTTTTGCAAGTATCTGTTCAATATTCCCAACAACATTTATTGAAGAGAGTGTCTTGACTCCATTGTATGCTCTTGCCTATTTTGTCAAATATTAATTGAGCATAATGGCTTGGATCAATCTCTGGTTTCTCTGTTCTGTTCCATTGGTCTATGTGTCTGTTCTTGTGCCAGTACCAGGCAGGTCTGAGAAAAGTGGCTTTGTAATATAGCTTGGTATCTGGTATTGTGATCCCTACAACATAATTCTTCTTTCTCAATATTGCTGCAACTAATTGGGGTCTTTTTTAACTCCAAATGAATTTTTGGAGAGTTTGTTCTAGGTTTTTGGAATATGCCATTGGTATTTTAATGGGGATTGCATAGAATCTATAGATTGCTTTTGGTAGTATGGACATTTTAATGATGTTGATTCTACCAATCCTTGAATACAGTATATTCTTCCATTTGTTTATGTCTTCCTCTATCTCTTTTTTCAGTGTCCTGTAGTTTTCTGAGTATAGGTCCTTTACCTCCTTGGTTAAACTTATTCCTAGGTATCTTAATTTTTGTGTTGCAATGGTAAATGGGATTATTTTTTTTAGTTTCTCTTTCTGTGAATTCATTACTGGTGTATAAAAAAACCATAGATTTCTGGGTGTTGATTTTGTATCCTGCTACATTGCCGAATTCATTTATTAAGTCTAGGAGTTTTTGATAGAGTCTTTCAGGTTTTCGATGTACAATATCATGTCATCTGCGAATAATCACAATATTACTTCTTTTCCAATTTGGATGCCTTTTATTTCTGCTTCTTGTCTGATTGCTGTGGCTAGCACTTCCAGTACTATGTCGAACAGGAGTGCTGAAAGTGCGCATCCCTGTCTCATTCCTGTTCTTAGGTGAAACGGTTTTAGTTTTGCCCATTGAGTATGATGTTGGCTGTAGGTTTGTCATATAAGGCTTTTGTTATGTTGAGGTATGATCTCTCTATTCCCACTTTGCTTAGTGTTGTTATCAGAAAAGGGGGTTGGATTTTTCCTGATCCCTTTTCTGCATCAATATGATAATGTGATTGTTGTCTCTCAATTTGTTTATGTGATTTATCACGTTTATTGATTTGTAAATATTGCAGCAGCCTCGCATTCCTGGGATAAATCCCACTTGGTCATGGTCTATGATCTTTCTAATGTAATGCTGGATCTGGTTTGCTAGAATTTTGTTGAGAATTTTAGCATCTATGTTCATCAGAGATATTGGCCTACAATTCTCTTTCTTTGTAATGTCATTGTTTGGTTTTAGGATTAGGGTAATTCTGGCTTCATAGAAAGAGCTTGGAAGTGTTCATTCCTCTTGAATTTTTTGGAATAGTCTGAGAAGGATTGGTTTTATTTCTTCTTAGAATGTTTGGTAAAACTCCCCTGTGAAGCCATCCAGTCCAGGGCTTTTGTTTGCTGGAAGTATTTTTATGACTCTTTCAATTTCATCAATAGCTACCGGCCTATTCATGTATTTTTATTCTTCCTGATTGAGTTTGGTAGGCTAGTATATTTCTAGGAATATATCCATTTTGTCGAGGTTGTCCAGTTTGTTGGCATAGAGTTGTTCATAGTGTTTTTTTAATAATTGTATTTCTGTGGGATCAGTTGTTAGTTCACCTCTTTCATTTCTGATTTTGTTTAATTGGTTCCTCTCTCTTTGCTTCTTGGTTAGCCTGGCTAGAGGATCATCAATATTGCTTATCCTTTCAAAGAACCAGCTCTTAGTTTCATTGATCTTTGGTATTTTTTTCTTTTGTTTATTTATTTATTTGTTTGTTTTTTAGTCTCTATGCCATTTATTTCTGCTCTGATATTTATTATTTCCTTCCTTCTGCTTACTCTGGCTTTTCTTGTTGCTCTCTTTCCAATTCTTTAATTTGCAAGGTTAGATAATTTATTACCATTTCTTTGTTTTTGTTTTTTGAGGTAGGCCTGTAGAGCTATGAACTTCCCTCTCAAGACTGCTTTCACTGTGTTCCATAGATTTTGGGTTGTTGTGTTTAATTGTCATTTTTTCCAGGATGCTTTTTATTTCTTCTTTGATCTCTTTGGTAACCCAATCATTGTTTAATAGCATGCTACTTAGCCTCC
The DNA here is from genome assembly GCF_963455305.1 of Plecotus auritus. Classification (NCBI taxonomy): domain Eukaryota; kingdom Metazoa; phylum Chordata; class Mammalia; order Chiroptera; family Vespertilionidae; genus Plecotus; species Plecotus auritus. The sequence goes on from NC_137772.1 coordinate 117,227,531, forward strand.
AAGTGCTTGATTTTTTTCATTGTTTTTATTGTAATTCATTTCTAATTTTATGCCATTGTGATTTGAGAAGATGCTTAATATGATTTCTATCTTCTGGAATTTGAAGAGACTTTGCCTGTGTCCTAATATGTGGTCTATCTTTCAAAATGTCCCATGTGCACTTGAGAAGAATGTATATTCTGTATCTTTGGAATGAAATGTTCTAAGATGTAAATTAAGTCCATCAGATCTAGTGAATCATTTAGGATTGCTGCTTCTTTGCTGATTGTTTGTTTAGAGGTTTTATCCAGTGATGCCAGGGGGGTATTAAAGTCCCCTACTATGATTGTATTGCTGTCAATCTCTCCCTTGATATCTTGTAAAAGTTTTTTATGTATTTGGGTGCTCTGGTATTGGGTGCATAAATGTTTACCAGAGTTATATCTTCTTGTTGAATTGCTCCATTTAGTATTATGATATGTCCTTTCTTATCTCTTGTTATGGCCTTTACATTGAGGGCTATTTTGTCAGATATAAGTATTGCAACACCAGCTTTTTTCTCATTTCCATTTGCCTGAAAAATTTCTTTTGATCCCTTCACTATCAGTCTGTGTGAATCCTTTGTTCTGAGATGGTTCTCTTGCAGACAGGAAATATATGGGTCGTATTATCTTATCCATTCAGCTACCTTATCTCTTTCTATTGGAGTATTTAATTCATTTACGTTTAATGTTATTATGGATAAGTACTTGTGTGTCACCATTTTTATTCTTTATGCTTGTGTTCCTTCTTGCCTTTCTATTTCTTCTTTTTACAGCTGTCCCTTTTGCATTCCTTGCATTGTTGGCTCAGTGGTAATAAACTCTCTTAGCCCTTTTTTTGTCTATGAAGCTCCTGATTCCACCTTAAATTTTGAATGGTAGCCTTGCTGGGTATAGTATTCTCGGATTCAGTCCCTTGCGTTGCATCACTTTGTGTATTTCATTCCATTCCCTTCTGGCTTGATGTATTTCTGTTGAGAAATCAGTTGATAGTCTAATGGGAAATCTCTTGTAGGTAACTTTCTGTCTCTCTCTTGCAGCCTTTAAGATTCTTACTTTGTCATTGATGTTTGCCAATTTAATTATGATGTGCACTGGTGTCTGTCTTTTTGGGTTTATCTAGTTTGGGACTCTATGTGCTTTTTGGACTTGTGTGGCTTTTTTCTTAGCAACATCAGGGAAGTTTTCATTATTTTTTCAAACAGGTTTTTTATTCCCTGTTCCACATCCTCTCCTTCTGGTACCCCTATTATGCAGATGTTGTTTCATTTCATGTTGTCCTAAAGCTCCCTTAGGCTTTCCTCCTGCTTTTTAAGTTTTCTTTCCAGTTCCTGCTGTGTTTGTGTGTTTTTTCCTACCTTGTCTTCTAATTTGCTGACGCTGTCCTCAGCCTTGTCTAGTCTACTGTTTAAGTCTACCATTGTGCTCTTTATTGCAGATAAGGTCATTCTTCATTTCTTTTTGGTTCCTTTTCATGTTGGTGACATTCTTATTCAGCTCCTTATAATTTTCATTTAGTTGTGTGTATTTGTCATCCAGCCGTTTGAGCATCCTTATAACCATTACTCTGAATTCTTTCTCTGATATGTTACTTGCCTCTATTTCATTTAATTCCCTTTCTGGTGAGTCCTCTTTTTCTTTCCTTTGGGGATTATTTTTGTTTGTTTGTTTGTTTTTTGTTTTGTGTTGTGTTGGGTTTTTGGGGTTTTTTTTTTTTTTTTTTGGTCTCCCATTTTTTTTTTCTGTACCATTTTAATTGTTTCTATGTCTTAGATCCAACTGCTTTGCTACCCAGTTTCTTTGGGGGTGGTGCTATGTAATTGGTGATTTTTGGAACCCAGTGGTGCAGTCTCTCAGATCTCCTGGGCTTGGTGATTTAGAGGAGCTCCCTACTTGTGCTATTTGGGTTCTCTTGATGTAGTTGGGTCTTGAATGTTAGTTTCTTATTCATGGATGAAGTCTCACCCCCAGCTTCATTGTGCAAGTTGTTTTGAATGTGGTCATGGTTCCAGCTCTTGTGGAAAAGGTTGCCTGAGGTCTCACTGGAATGTGCTCACTATGGGTTTCCAGAGTCCACAGCCTGGGAGGAAGTAGTCTCAGGGCCTTAGGCTCAGGTACTGTGATTTTGGCTGCTATTGTGTGACTCTTGCTGGATTAGTGTCACTCTGCAAGTCACTATGAGGGCCTCAGAGCCTGTGACAGTGTGGGGCATATGTGTAGTCTGTGGTTGAGGCAGTGGGACTCTCGCCAAAGTGATTTCCCTCTCTGAATCATGAGGGGCTTCAAGAGCCAGCAGCTGGGGATGTGGGTATCTCGGAGTCTGTGGCTGAAACAATGTGACCTTATCCAGGGATCAAGTTCTCAGTAATTCACCAAGGTGCCCAAAGGTAGGCAGCTGGGAGGGGGATATTGTGGATCCTCCTGAGGGAGCCATGCACCCTTGGTTGGAGAGGCACGTCCAGTGGCAGCTCACAGAGGGTCCCAGGAGCCGTCTGCCTAGGGTGTGTGCTCATGTGGCCCACACGCTGGATCAGAGCGATTGTCGGGTGCCACTGGCTCCATAAAGGGAGAAGTCCCTGTTTCTGCTTTGGGAGGTGTGTGCCCTTGGTTGGATATGCACACCCACTAGCTGCTTACAGAGGTGCCCAGGAGCTGTCTTCTGGGGCAGTGGGCTCAGGGGTTCCATGTGCTGGAGCGGTGATACCACAGGGACTGGATGCCAGAAGCCAGGGTTGTGCCTTGTGGCACCTCAGAGAGGCATCCAGGGGCTGCCTGCCAGGGCATCAGGCTCAGGGGGGCTTGTGTGCTGGATCAGTACAACTACGGTGACTGGAGGTTGGCAGCCAAGGAGGGGGAAGTCTGAGTTTCTGCTGCTGGGGCCTTACCCCCTTGGTTGGATGTGAGTGTACCTAGTGGTGGCTCACAGAGGCACCCAGGAGTTGCCTGCTGGGGTGGTGGACTCAGGGCAGCCTGTGTTCTGAAACCACTCAACTATGGTGTCTCTGGGCAAGCAGCCAGGAAGGGTAAAGTCTGAATTTCTACTGCTGGGGCCATGTGCCCTTGTTTGGATAGGAGCACACCCAGTGGGGGCTCAAGGAGGCACCCAGGAGCCACCTTTGGGGCAGTGGGTTCAGGAGGCCTGAGTGCTGGAAATGTTCAACTGCAGTGTCTAGAGAGCAGCTGCTGGGGAGCGGAAAGTCCCAATTTCTGCTGCCTTTCACTCTTGGTTGGATTCACACCTGCCCAGCAGGGGCTCACAGAGGCAGCCAGGAACTGCCTGTCAGGGTGACGTGGCTCAGGAGGCCTGCACCCTGGAAAGGCATGACTATAGTGTCCAGCAGTTGGCAATTTGGAAGGGTGAAGACTCAGTTTTTGCTGCTGGGGCCTTTCAACCTTGATTGGATTTGCACGTGCCCAGCAGTGGCTCACAGAGGCACCCAAGTGCCATTTTCCAGGGCAGCACACTCAGAGGGGCCCTTGCACCGAAGCCGCGCAACCTCGGTTTCTGTGGGCAGGCATCTGGGAAGGGGAAGTCCAAATTTCTATTGCTTGGGCCATAGATCCTTGTTTGGATAAGAGCATGCCCAGCGGGGGCTCACAGAGGCACCCAAAACTAGCCTGTGGGGTGGTGGGCTCAGGAGGCCTGTGTGTTGGGAAGGCACAACTAAAGTGTCCAGAGGTCAGCAGCCAGGGATGGGGAAGTCGCACTTACTGCTGCAGGAGCCATGAACCCTTGGAGGTGGACATCCTAGGGTCTGAAGGTCTGCAGGTGGGGCAGCATGATTTTGGCTGGAGTGGCTGCAGGGTCACAGGCAGTGTCCAAGGCCAGTCTTGGTGGTGGTGTTGGTGAGTTCCTAAAAGGGGCCACTGTCCCCTTCAAGATGGCGTGGGCTCTGTGCCTGAGCCCCACAGTCCGGGGAATGCCCGCAGTGGTGGTAGGTGTTCCCTGTCCAGGAGAGCCTGGTCTGCCAGCCTCTAATACTCCTGCTGTATTTAACTGTCCCTCCCTCACTCACACATCCACCACACACATCCACACACTCTCACCCCCTCACTCACTCACACCTTCTCCCTCATCTCCATCCTGCCAGCCACCATCTTCCTCACATCTCCCCTTGATTCTTACATAAGTTGTTGATTTTCTCATCCATGTGGTTTATGAACTTTATGACCATTACTCTGAGTTCCTTTTCTGACATATCACATGCTCCATTTCATTTAGTTCCTTTTTTTGGAAATTCCTTCTTTTCTTTCCTTTGGGGGTTGTTTCTTTGTCTCCCCATTTTTGCCATCACCAAAGGGTCCAGGTGCCAAATTTAATGGGGGCTGTGGCTGAAGCAGAGGGCTTGGTGGGAGTGTCACATGCCCAGAGAGTCACAGGAGAGCCGAGGGGTTGGACACACGGGGTCTGTGTCTATGGAAACTGGTTGGTGGGAGCATCGTGCCCCCTAGAGTCACTGGAGAGCCCAGGAGCCAGGACGTATAGGGCCAGGGCCAAAGTGGCAGGCCTGTGGGGGAGGGGAGAGCACTCTGGAACTCACAGGAGCCTTTGGCCTGGGAGGCTGGATTCCCAGTGTCCGTGGGTCTGCAGCTCTGGTGGCAGGTCTTTGGCCGGAGTGGCTGTCTGAAGGGTCCCGGATGGTGTCTGAAGCCAGTCTGTATGGTGTTGAGGCTGTGCACCTAGTCACAGTAGCTCTCCCCTTCTAGATGGCATGGATTCTGTGCCAACTCTGGCCGCCCAGGAGTGCTTGCCTTACCAATCCTTTTGAGAGTTAGCTGACTATCATCTGTCTCTTCACCCAAAATATCTTTCATCATGCATTTTCCAACTACAATAACATTTTCCTTAATTATAATAAGCAAAAGTTCAGAAAAAAAGTAACTGATATAACAGGGTTATCTAATCTACAGTCCATATTTAGATTTCACCAATTGTCCTGATACTATCTTTTATATCAGTCTTACCGCTGATCCAGAATCCAATTCAGGATCATGTGTTGCATTTAGTTGTCATGACTCTTTAATCCTTTTAATCTAGAAAGTTACTTTATCTTTCCTGGTCTTTCATAACATTGGCACTTTTGAATTTTCAGGCCAGTTGTTCCTCAATTTGAATTAGATTCCAGTTATGCATTGGGGGCAGAAATGCTAGGTAAGAGGTGCTTTCAGTGCATCATCTGTCTGTTCACTATAATGTTACAATTATTACCTTTGTAATTAACAAGTAGTCTGTGTGGAAGACTTGGAGAGAATGTGAATATCCGGTTCCTCCCCAAACTTTCATCCAAAAGTTTTGGCATCCATGGATGATTCTGGTCTGAATCTATCTTTTTTCTCTGATAGTTACAAAATGATGATTTTCTAACTCTAATCTTTCTACATTTATCTAATAGCATTCAATTTTAAGGCAGACCTTCCCTTTTTTCTCCATTTATTTATCATCACTGTGGACTTGGAGATTCTTATACAGTTCAGTGAATTATAACCTGTTACTGTCATCATTCATTTTTATGCTCAGATTGACCCTCATTTGGCCAGTGAGAGCTCTTCAAGCCTGTCCCTGTGTCCTTATGACATGTTCCAAATATTTTGTGAGCACTTCCTTACTTTCTGACATATCGAGATGTCCCAGACTTTTCTTGTACTTTCTTCTCCCCCCGGGCTCTGAAATCATCTATTTCTTTAAGGATAATTGGCTTATTTTGTGGATCATAATATTTAGAAACCAAGATATAAACATGCTGTGTGCTTAGATATTAGCAACTTCTTACAGGGAAGCATTCAAAGTAAATAGACGTCTTTTCTTGGGCGGGGGCAGGAAGCTTCACAGAAGAGTTTCTAATTGGTTAAATGATGTTTAAGTTCTATTTAGTAAGTCCAGAGTAAATGTTACCCATAGTGTCCCTATTTCTGTTTCCAAACAGATGTTGCTGTGATGGTTGTGTTTGTGGTTATGGAGTTTGCTGTGCTTGTAAAATCCCAGGGGATATCCGTTGTCTATAACATAAACACCTCCAATCTGGCTGTAACTGGCAGCTTCTCTGACCTTTCATTTAACCTCTACATTTGTCAATAACAGTAAACTAACCCAAATTTGTGCTTCTTGTGCTTCTACTTTTGGCTAGGACATTATAACCCAATGAAGGCAGTTGCACCTGTGCTGTAATCAGTGTCAGTGTAATCATAGAATCCAGCAGCCAGCCATGAATTCTGGGGTGCAGAGCTGTCCTCACACACCAGCATAGCCATTGGAATAAATGCTATACAATTCTAAAAATATCTCTCAAACTACTCATCAATCCTTATTAGTCCTTTCTATATCAACTTTCTAATGCATCTGCTTTCAACCCACACTGTCATTGGCTGACTCTCATCCCATAAACCTAAATATTCAGTGACATGTTATGTCAGCATACTACAGTACAAATAATTGGGGGAAATAAATGGAATAAGCAAACCTCATGGGAGTTTACTGCTGCTGCTTGCCAACTTCAAAAATGAACATGGAAGGAGTAGGCCAAACTTCAGCAGCTCAGGGCATGAAAAAAATAAAATACTTATCCTACACACGAATTTAAGCATTCTAACATTTTTATTCAACAAATTGCATCTCATGCCCATTTGATTTCTAAAATTCTTCTCCCAATATAGCACAGTATATGAAAGTGTAGGAGGGCTTCAATGAAAAAAGGTTTCAACAAGATTCCTTCTGAGACATCCCTGTCTGTTAATTAATAAAAACTGGAACAAATACTTTTGGCTTGTTATAATATGAAAAAATTGTCTGTGCTATATCTACAAAGAGATTTTTCTACTAATCCTATCTAATAAAGGGGTAATATGCAAATTAACCATCACTACATCACAAAGATGGCAGCACCCATAGCCACAAGATAGCAGCGCCCATAGCCGCAAAATGGCGGTGCCCAGTCCTCTCAGCCCCACTGAAGTAACCCTAGTCCCAGGGTGGGTGGCTGCTGAGAGTGGGCAGCATAAGCATTCTGCGCCCAGCTGCAGTTAGGCCTCTGGCCTGGCCAGGGCGTGGAACGCTTGTGTAAAAAGAGAAGGAACTGGTGAGCTGAGCAGAGTCGAGTGGCCCCCGACTCCTGGGCAAAGTCAAGTCCAGGTGGCCAGAGGGTAGAGGGGCTGGAGGACAGTGTGACAGGAGGGGCTGGTGGCAGAGGCACAGGGGTGAAAGCCGGCCAAGAAAGAGGAAAGAAGCCCTTTATTGGAATTCCTGAGAACAGGGAGGGAAGTTGTTTGCATTTCCCAGCCGTGGATGGGCCTCTGGCCAGGCCGGGGCACGGATGGGCCTCTGGCCAGGCTGGGGCACGGATAGGCCTCTGGGCCACAGAGAACCTCTGGGCAGTGGGCACGGAGTGGCCAGGCCCCACAGAGAGCTACTGGTGCACGGATTCGTGCACAGGGCTACTAGTGTGTTAATAATTTTATCACTGAATGATGAAATTCTTTCCATATTCTCATATATCTGCTCCTCAATTTTCTGCAATGTGCATGTATTACTTTTGTCAGAGACTCAGAATATAACAATAAACATAAGTGTGTACACAATGGGAAAAGAAAAGCACTAGCCATATTAGATGCAGATAGGAACCAGATGGGAGGTGGTCCAGGAGAAATGGTCCTGGGGAAATAGCATTTACCAAGTCAGTAAGATGTTCTGTGGCTGAACTTTAAAGGTTGCAAAGAGATAAAACATTTAAACATCAACTATAAGAAAACTCATCACCTTTACATGTAGCACTGTCTCAGAAGAAAATTTTCATTTCAAAAAACTATTTTACAGTTTCCAAAATGGTGGCAGATTAAGTGGAAGCTACACTGACACTCCCCCAGGACCAAACTGTAAGTACAACTAAAATATAGAAAAACCATCCTGAATAATCAACTGAAGACTAGCTAGAGAGAAACCTTATAACCAAGGATGTAAAATGGAGACCACATAGAGATTATACCAAAAGGTGAAAAAATTGAGCAAGGGATAGAGAACCTGTTAGAAGAAATAATGGCAGAAAACTTTCCTAACCTAGTGAAGGAAAAAGTCACACAAGTCCAGGAAGCACAGAGAGTCCTAAGCAAAAAGAACCCAAACAGTCCAATGCCCAGACACAGCATAATTAAAATGCCAAAAATTAAAGACAAAGAGAGAATCTTAAAGGCAGTAAAGGAAAAGCAATTTGTTACCTACAAAGGAGCTCCCATAAAGTTGTCAGCTGATTTTTCATTACAAACTTTATAGACCAGAAGGCAATGGCATGCAGTATTCAATGTAATGAAAAGTAAGGATCTGAAACCAAGACTACTATATCCAGCAAGGCTATGATTCAAAATAGATAGTGAAATAAATAGCTTCCCAGATCGGGGGGGGCGGGGAGGCGGCAGCGGGGGAAAGGCTAAAGGATGTTATCATCACCAAACCAGCAATGCAAGAAATGTTAAAGGGACTAGGGAGTGGTGTAATAATAAGAAGAAATACAGAAACATAGGCATAAAGAATTAAAATGGCAAAAATGAGTAGCTATCAATTGTTACCTTACATGTAAGGATTAAATGCTCCAATCAAAAGATATTTGGTAGCCCACCAGCATGGTACAAAGGTTGACTGTCAACCTATGAACCAAGAGGTAACAGTTTGATTCCCAGTCAGGTCGCATGCATGGGTTTCAGCTTGATACCCAGCAGGGGACATGCAGGAGGCAACCAATCAATGATTCTCTCTCAACATTGCTGTTTCTATCTCTCCCTTCTCTCTGAAAATCAATAAAAACATATTTTTAAAAAACTGAATCAGGAAGAAACAGAAAACCTGAATAGGCCAATAACAACTCATGAAATAGAAGCAGTAATGAAAAAACTCCCAGCAAAAAACCCTGGTCCAAACAGCTTCACATGGGAGTTTGACAAAACATTCAGAGAAGAACTAACACCTATTATCCTCAAACTATTCCAAGAAATCCAACATGAAGAAACACTTCCAAGCTCTTTTAACAAGGCCAGCATTAGCCTAATTGCAAAACCAAATAAAGACTACAAAGAAAGAGAATTATAGGCCAACTAGAGGCCCAGTGCATGAAAACTCATGCACTGGAGTGGGGGGTCCCTCAGCCCGGCCTGCCCCCTCTCACAGTCCGGGAGCCCTCAGGGGTGGGAGGTGATCTGGCGATCAGAGAAAGGCAATGCCCCATCATACTTCTGCTGCTGCCACTGCCGGCAATGCAAGCCTCAGCCAGCACTGGTTACCTGAGCTTCAGGCAGCCCTGGGCAAATATGCAGCTGCCATCTGAGGCTTGCCTGCACCTCAGGCTGGCCCTGGGCGGCTGGGCAGCTGCCATCCAAAACTTGCCTGTGCCTTGGGCTGGCCCTGGGCGGTTGGGAGGCTGAGGGGACTGAGGGACTCTGGAGGCAGGTGCACGGAACGGTGATGCCTGCTGCCCTGGTGGGGCTGATGGGACTGGGAGCCGCCATCTTTGAGGGCATGGCAGTCAATAAGCATATTCCCTCCATATTGGCTGTGGGTGCCACCATTTTGAAGGTGGGGCAGCCATCTTTGAGGGTAAGGCAGTCAATTAGCCTATTCCCTCTTTATTAGATAGGATATCCCTGATCAACATAGATGCCAAAACCCTCAACAAAATATTAGCAAATCAGAATATATTTTTCTTTTTTTTCTCATTATTGATTAAGGTATTACATATGTATCCTTATCCTCCATTGCCCACCCACCCCCTCACTCATGCCCTCAACCCCCTTTTCTGTGTTCATTGGTTGGCTTATATGCATGCATAGAAGTCCTTCGGTTGATCTCTCCCCCTTAACCCCACCCTCCCCTACCTTCCCTCTGAGGTTTGACAGTCTGATAGATTCTTCTTGTCTCTGGATCTGTTTTTGTTCATCAGTTTATGTTGTTCATTATATTCCATAAATGAGTGAGATCAAGTGATATTTGTCTTTCTCTGACTGCATTATTTCACTTAGCATAATGCTCTCTAGTTCCATCCATGCTGTTGTAAATGGTAAGAATTCCTTATTTTTTATAGCATAGTATTCCATTGTGTAGATGTACCACAGTTTTTTAATCCACTCATCTGCTGGTGGGAACTTAGGCTGTTTCCAAATCTTAGCTATAGTAAATTGTGCTGCTATGAATACAGGGATGCATATATTCTTTCTGATTGCTGTTTCTAGTTTCTTGGGATATATTCCTAGAAGTGGGATCACTGGGTCAAATGGGAGTTCCATTTTAGTTTTTTGAGGAAACTCCATACTGTTTTCCACAGTGCCTGCATCAGTCTGCATTCCCACCTGCAGTGTATGAGAGTTCCTTTTTTTCCACTTCCTCGCCAGCACTTGTCATTTGTTGATTTGTTGATGATAGCCATTCTGACAGGTGTGAGATGGTATCGCATTGTTGTTTTGATTTGCATCTCTCTGATGATTAGTGACTTTGAGCAGGTTTTCATATGTCTCTTGGCCTTCCTTATGTCTTCTTTCAAAAAGTATCTATTTAGTTCTGTTGCCCATTTTTTGATTGGGTTGTTTATCTTCCTTTTGTTTAGTTGTAGGAGTTCTCTATAAATGTTGGAGATTAAACCCTTATAAGTGATAACATTCCAAATATGTTCTCCCATGCAGTGGGCTTTCTTGTTGTTTTGTTGATGGTTTCTTTTGCTGTGCAGAAGCTTTTTATTTTGGTGTAGTCCCATTTGTTTATTTTCTCTTTAGTTTCCATTGCTGTAGGAGCAGTATTGGTGAATAAATTGCTTTGGCATATGTCTGAGATTTTGCTGTCTGTGGATTCCTCTAATATTTTTATGGTTTTCCATCTTATGTTTAAGTCCTTTATCCATTTTGAGTTTATTTTTGTGTATGGTGTAAGTTGGTGGTCTAGTTTAATTTTTTGCATGTATCTGTCAAATTTTCCCAACATCATTTATTGAAGAGACTGTTTGACTACATTGTATGCTCTTGTCTCCTTTGTCAAATATAGTTGAGCATAATGGTTTGGGTCTATTTCTGGGTTCTCTATTCTATTCCATTGATCTATATGTCTGTTCTTGTGCCAGTACCAGGCAGTTTTGAGAACAGTGGTTTTATAATACAGCTTGATATCTCATATTGAGATCCCTCCTACTTTGTTCTTCTTTCTCAGGATTGCTGCAGCTATTCAGGGTCTTTTTTTATTCCAGAGGAATTTTTGGAGAGTTTGTTCTAGGTCTGTGAAATATGCCATTTGTATATTAATTTGGAGTGCATTGAATCTATGGATTGCTTTGGGTAGTATGGACATTGTGATGATGTTGATTCTACCAATTCATGAACACAGTATGTTCTTCCATCTGTTTATGTCTTCCTCTATCTCTTTCTTCAGTGTCCTGTAGTTTTCTGAGTACAGGTCTTTTACCTCCTTAGTTAAGTTTATTCCTAGGTATCTTAATTTTTTTGGTACGATGGCAAATGGGATTTTTTTTTTAGTCTCTCTTTCTGTAAGTTCATTGTTGGTGTATACAGATGCCATAGATTTCTTGGTGTTAATTTTGTATCCTGCTACATTGCCTAATTCATTTATTAAGTCTAGTAGTTTTTTTTATGGAGTCTTTAGAGTTTTCTATGTACAGTATCATGTCATCTGTGAATAATGACAGTTTTATGTCTTCTTTTCCAATTTGGATGCCTTTTATTTCTTCTTCTTTTCTAATCACAATGGCTAGTACTTCCAGCATTATATCAAACAGGAGTGGTGAGAGTGTTCCTGTTCTTAGGGGAAATGGTTTTAGTTTTTGCCCATTGAGTATGATGTTGGCTGTAGGTTTGTCATATAAGGTTTTTATTATGTTGAGGTATGATCCTTCTATTCCCATTTTGCTGAGGGTTTTTGTCAAGAAAAGGTGTTGGGTTTTGTCAAATGCTTTTTCTGCATCCATTTATATGACTATGTGATTTTTATCTCTCAATTTGTTTCTGTGATAAATCACATTTGTTGACTTGCAGATATTGTACCATCCTTGCATCCCCGGGATAAATTCTACTTGGTCAAGGTGTATGATCTTTCTGATGTAATGCTGAATCCTATTTGCTAGAATTTTGTTGAAGATTTTGGCATCTATGTTCATGAGGGATATTAGCCTGTAGTTCTCTTTCATTGTGTTATCTTTATCTGGTTTTGGTTTTAGGGTAATGCTGGTTTCATAGAATGAGCTTGGAAGTGTTTCTTCCTCTTGAATTTTTTGGAATAGTCTAAGGCGGATGGGTTTTAGTTCTCCTTTGAATGTTTGGTAAAGATCCCGTGATGCTGTCTGGCTTTTTTGTTTGCTGGAAGCTTTTTGATGACTGCTTCAATTTCTTCCATAGTTATTGGCTATTGAGATTTTTAGATTCTTCCTGATTAAGTTTTGGAAGGTTGTATTTTTCAAGGAATATGTCCATTTCCTCCAGGTTGTCTAGTTTGTTGGAGTAGAGTTATTCATAGTATTATTTTACAATCCTTTGTATTTCTATGGGGTCTGTTGTTATTTCAGCTCTTTCATTTCTGATTTTGCTTCTTTGGGTCCTCTCTCTTTGCTTCTTGGTGAGGTTGGCTAGAGATTAACCAATCTTGTTTATCCTTTCAAAGAACAAGCTCTTGGTTTCATTGATCTTTTTTATTGTTTTCTTGATCTCTATGTCATTTATTTCTGCTCTGATCTTTATTGTCTCTTTCTGCTCACTCTGGGCTTTTCTTGTTGCTCCCTTTCTAATTCTTTAAGTTGTCGTGTTAGATTATTTACCACAACTTTTTCTTGTTTTTTGAGGTAGGCCTGTAGAGCTATAAACTTCCCTCTCAGGGTTGCTTTCATTTGTCCCATAGATTTTGGATTGTGTTTTCATTGTCTTTTGTTTCCAATATGTTTTTAATTTCTTCTTTGATCTCTTTGGTAACCCAATCATTGCTTCATAGCATGCTATTCAGCCTCAAAGTGTTTGAATTTTTTTATTGTTTTTATTGTAGTTTATTTCTAATACTATTCCATTGTGGTCTGAGAATATGCTTGATATGATTTCTATCTTCATGAATTTGGAGAGACTTTGCCTATGACCCAATATGTGGTCTATCTTTGAAAATGTCCCATATGCACTTGAGAAGAACATATATTCTGTGGCTTTGGCGTGAAATGTTCTGAAGATGTCCATCAAGTCCATCTGGTCTAGTGAGTAATTTAGGATTGCTGTTTCTTTGTTGATTTTTTGTCTAGAAGATTTGTCCAGTGGTGTCAGTGGGGTATTAAAGTCCCTTACTATGATTGTATTGTCATCGCTCTCTCCCTTGATATCTTCCAGGAGATTTGTTATGTATTTCCATGTCCTGCATTAGGTGTATATATGTTTATCAGGGTTATATCCTCTTGTTGTATCAATCCCCTTAGTATTATGAAGTGGCCTTCCTTATCTCTTGTTATGGCCCTCACTTTGAGGTCTATTTTGTCAGATATAAATATTGCTACCCCAGCTTTTTTTTTTTTCATTTCCATTTGCCTGAAATATATTTTCCCATCCCTTCACTCTCAGTCTGTGTGAGTCCCTTGTTCTGAGGTGGGTCTCTTGTAGACAAAATATATATAGGTAATGTTTTTTATCCATTCAGCCACTCGACATCTTTTGATTGGAGCATTTAGTCTATTTACATTTAAAGTTATTATTGATAGGTACTTTTTGTATCCATTTTTATTTTTTGTGCCTGTGCTCCTTTTTCCTTTTTATTTCTTATTTTTACACCAGTCCCTTTAGCATTTCTTGCATTGCTGGCTTGGTAGTGATAAATTCCCTTATCCTTTTTTTGTTGTTGTTGTTAGTGAAGTTCCTTATTTCCCCTTCAATTTTGAATGATAGCCTTACTGGATAGAGCGTTCTTGGATTCAGTCCCTTGCTTTGCGTCACTTTGTAAATTTACTTACATTCTTTTCTGGCCTGATGTGTTTCTGCTGAGAAATCATTTGATAATGTAATGGGAGATCCCTGGTACATAACTTTCTGTCTCTCTCTTGCAGCTTTTAAGATTCTCTCTTTGTCCTGAACATTTGCCATAGTAATTATGATGTGTCTTGTTGTGTGTATTTTCAGGTTCATCTTGTTTGGGACTCTCTGTGTTTGTGTGACTTTTTTCTTCCCCACATCAGGGAAGTTGTCTGACATTATTTCTTCAAATAAGTTTTCTAACCCTTGTTCCTCTTCCTGTTGTTCTGGCACCCCTATTATTTGTATGTTGCTTCGTTTCATGTTGTCCCATAGCTCCCTTAGGCTCTCCTCCTGTCTTTTAATTTTTTTTTTCTCCAATTGCAGTTCAGTTTGAGTGTATTTTGCTTCCCTGTCTTCTAATTCGCTAATTCGGTCCTCCACTTCTCCTAGTTTACTGTTGAAACTTTCCACAGTGTTTTTTATTGCAGCTATATCATTCTTCTTGATTCTTACACAAGTTGTTGATTTTTTTTCCTCCATCCCCATTATGAACTGTACGACCCTTATTCTGAATTCTTTTTCTAACAAATCCCATGCCTCCTTTCAGTTTTCTGCTTTTCTGGCGATCCCTCCTTTTCTTTCCTTTGGGGGTGTCTTTGTCTACCCATTTTTGCTCTCACCAAAGGATCTAGGTGTCAAGTCATGCAGGGGCTGCTCCTTGGGTGGCAGTGGCTCCTCATGAAGTGGCTGTTCCTAGGGCGGTCATGGCAGCGGCTGCTCCTCAGTTGGCAGCAGCTCCTCTGGTGGGCGTGTTCACAGCAGTGGTGGCTCCTCTGGCTGGTGAGGACAGGCTACTCATGAGGCTGCTGCTCCTCGGATGGGGTGGGCTGCTTGTGCAGCTGCTGCTCCTCAAATTGAGGCAGGCTGCTCACAGGGATGCTGCTCCTCAGATGGGGTGAGCTGCTCACACAGCTGCTGCTACTTAGACGGGAGTGGGCTGCTCATGCAGCTGCTGCTCCTCGAATGGGGGCAGGCTGCTCGTGGGGCTGCTACTCCTCAGATGGGATTGGGCTGCTCACAAAGCTGCTGCTCCTCAGACAGGGGTGGGCTGCTCGCACAGCTGCTGCTCCTGGGATGGGTCCAGCAATATAGTAACAAGATCATACATCATGAGCAAGTAGGATTTACCCAGAGATACAAGGCTGGTACAACATTGACAAATGAGTAAATGTGATATATCACATAAACAATTTGAAAGACAAAAATCACATAATCTTATCAATAGACACAGAAAAAGCATTCAACAAAATCCAACACCCATTTTTGATAAAAACTCTCAGCAAAGTGGGAACAGAGGGATCATACCTCAACATAATAAAGGCGATATATGACAAACCTACAGCCAACATATATTAAGTGGGCAAAATCTAAAACCATTTCCCTTAAAAACAGGAGCAAGACAGGGACATCCACAGTCACCACTCTTATTCAGCATACTAGTGGAAGACCTATCCACAGCAATCAGACAAGAAGAAGAAATAAAAGGCATCCAAATTGGAAAGGAGGAAGTAAAACTCTCATTATTCTCAGGTGACATGATATTGTACATAGAAAACCATAAAGACTCCACAAAAAAAAACTACTAGATTTAATAAAAGAATTCAGCAATGTAGCAGGATAAAAATTAACACCCAGAAATCAATAGCACTTATATATACCAATAATGAACTCTCAGAAAGAGAAACTGAAAAAAAATCTCATTTACCATTGCAACAAAAATATTAACATACCTTTGAATAAACTTAACCAAGGAGATAAAAGATCTGTACTTGGAAAACTACAAGACATTGAGAAAAAAGATAGAGGAAGATATAAACAAGTGGAAGAATATATTGTGTTCATGGATTGGTAGAATTAATATCATTAAAATGTCCATACTACCCAAAGCAATCTATAGATTCAATGCAATTCCCATTAAAATACGTATGGTATATTTTACAGATCTAGAACAAACACTTCAAAAATTTATATGGAACCAAAAAAGACTCCTAATAGCCCCAGCAATCTTCAGAAAGAAGAACAAAGTTGGATGGATCACAATACCAGATATTAAGTTATACTACGAAGTAACTATAAGCAAACAGCCTGGTACTGATACAAGAATGGGCATATAGATCAGTGGAACAGAACAGAGAACCCAGAAATCAACTCAAGCTATTATGCTCAGTATTTGACAAAGGAAGCAAGAGCATACAATAGAGTAAAGATAGTATCTTCAATAAATGGTTGGGAAAATTGGACAGGTACATACAAAAAAAATGAAAATAGGCCACCAACTTGTACCATACACAAGAATAAACTCAAAGTGGATAAAAGACTTAAATGTAAGTTGTGAAACCATAAAAATCCAGGAGAAAACATAGGCATTAAAATCCCAGACATCTCTCATAGCAATATGTTTGCTTGGCAAGGAAAACAAAAAAGAAAGTAAACAAATGGGGATGCATTAAAAAAAAAAAAAGATTCTGCACAGCAAAAGAAACCATCAACAAAATGAAAAGGGAGCCCACTGTATGGGAGAAAATATTTGCCAATGGTACATCTGATAAAAGGTTATTATCCAAAATATATAAAGAACTCATACAAACAATCCAATTAAAATATGTGCAAAGGACCAGAATAGACACTTCTCCAAAGTGGACATACAGATGACCAAGAGACATATGAAAAAATGCTGAAAGTCACTGATCATCAGAGAGATACAAATTAAAATGACAACTGAGCTATCACCTCACAACTGTCAGAATGGCTACCATCAACAAGTAAACAAATGACAAGTACTAGCGAGGATGGGGAGAAAAGGGAACCCTAGTACACTGCTGGTGGAAATGAAGACTGGTGCAGCCACTATGGAAAACAGTATGGAGTTTCCTCAAAACTTAAATATGGAACTGCCATTTGACCTAGTAATCCCACTTCTAGAAATATATCCTTAAAAAAAAAACACCAATCAGGAAGAATGTATTCACTCCTGTGCTCATATCAGTGCAATTTATAATAGCTAAGATTTGGAAACAGCCCAAGTGTCCATCCATAAATGAATGGATGTAAAAAGCTGTGGTACATTTACACCATGGAATACTATGCAGCTGTTAAAAAGGAGGATCTCTTACCCTTTGAAACAGCATGGATGGACCTGATGAGTATTATGCTAAGAAAATAAGCCAGTCAGAGAAAGACAAAGTCTCACTCATATGTGGAATCTAAAAACAAAATAAATTCAGAGCTTGTCCAGTATGGCTCAGTGGTTGAGTGTCGACCTATGAACCAGAAAGTCATGGTTTTGCCGAAACCGGTTTGGCTCAGTGGATAGAGCTTCGGCCTGCATACTGAAAGGTCCCAGGTTCGATTCCGGTCAAGGGCATGTACCTTGGTTGCGGGCACATCTCCAGTAGGAGGCGTGCAGGAGGCAGCTAATCGATGTTTCTCTCTCATCAATGTTTCTAGCTCTCTATCCCTCTCCCTTCCTCTCTGTGAAATATCAATAAAATATATTTAAAAAAAAAAAAAAGAAAGAAAGAAAGTCATGGTTTGATTCCTGGTTTGGGAACATGCTCCAGTTTGCGGCCTCAATCCCCAGTGGTGATGCTCATTGATGTTTCTAACTCTATCTCTATCTCTATCTCTCTCTCCCCCTTTCTGAAATCAACAAAAATATTTTTTAAAAAACAGATTCAGAGACATAGAAACATGGAACAGACTGCCAAATCTCTGAGGGAAGTCAGGGCTGAATGGGTAGATGGGTGGGAAGAGATTAACCAAAGAACTTATATGCATACTAGAGGCCCGGTGCACGAAATTCGTGCACGGGGGGGGGGCGGGTGTCCCTCAGGCCAGCCTGCACCCTCTCCAATCTGGGACCCCTCGAGGGATGTCCGACTGCCTGTTTAGGCCCGATCCTACAAGGAAAAAGCATTCAACAAAATCCAACACCCATTTTTGATAAAAACTCTCAGCAAAGTGGGAACAGAGGATCGGGCCTAAACGGGCAGTCGGACATCCCTCTCACAATCCAGGACTGCTGGCTCCCAACTGCTCGCCTGCCTGCCTTCCTGATTGCCCCTAACTGCTTCTGCCTGCCAGCCTGATCACCCCCTAACCACGCCCCTGCCAGCTTGATTGATGCCTAACTGCTCCCCTGCCAGCCTGTTTGCCCCTAACTGCCCTCCTCTGCCAGCTTGGTCACCCCTAACTGCCCTCCCCTGCCAGCCTGTTTGCCCCTAACTGCCCTCCCCTGCAGTCCTGATCGCCCCCAACTGCCCTCCCTTGCAGGCCTGGTCCTCCCAACTGCCCTCCCCTGCTGGCCTGATCGCCCACAATTGCCCTCCCTTGCAGGCCTGGTCCCTCCCAACTGCCCTCCCTTGCAGGCCTGGTCCCTCCCAACTGCCCTCCCCTGCTGGCCATCTTGTGGTGGCCATCTTGTGTCCACATGGGGGCAGGATCTTTGACCACATGGGGGCAGCCATCTTGTGTGTTGGAGTGATGGTCAATCTGCATATTACTCTTTTATTAGATAGGATAGAGGCCTGGTGCATGGGTGGGGGCCAGCTGGTTTGCCCTGAAGGGTGTCCCGGATCAGTGTGGGGGTTCCCGTGGGGCATGAGGCGGCCTGGGCGAGGGGCCTGTGGTGGTTTGCAGGCCGGCCACACCCCCTGGCGACCCAAGCGGAGGCCCTGGTATCTGGGGTTTATTTATCTTCTATAATTCAAACTTTGTAGCCTGTAGTGGAGCCAAGCCTTCAGTTTGCTCCGTGGCGGAAGCCATTTTTTTTTTTTTTTTTGATTTATGTATCTTCTATAATTGAAACTTTGTAGCCTTAAGCGCAGGCCTGGGCCAGCCAGGGTGTGCGGAAAGCTTGGCTTCCTCCATCACCGGGGGAAACCCTAGCCTCCTGCTCTTTCCAGCTCTGTGGCTGCCGCCATTTCTGTTTGGATTTATGTATCTTCTATCATTGAAACTTTGTAGCCTTGAGTGGAGGCCTAAGCCGGCAAGGGCAGGTGGAAAGCTTGGCTTCCTCCATTGCCGGGGAAACCCAAGCCTCCCTCCTGCTCTCTGTGGCCGTAGCCATCTTGGTTGGGTTTATTTGCATATTCACTCCTGATTGGCTTGTGGGCATGGCTTGTGGGCATGGCTTGTGGATGTAGCGGAGTGATGGTTAATTTGCATATTACTCTTTTATTAGATAGGATATGCATAATCCATGAATACAGGCTATCCAGCTATGGGCAAACTAGGGCCTGTGGGCCGGATTCGGCCTGTTTGGCTGTTCTATCTGGCCCACGGAGCCAAAAGAGCGGAGGGTTCTCTTGCTCTCCCCTCCGTTCCTTTACTTTGAATTTATATTAGTTCACACAAACACTCCATCCATGCTTTTGTTCCGGCCCTCCGGTCCAGTTTAAGAACCCATTGTGGCCCTCGAGTCAAAAAGTTTGCCCACCCCTGCAGTGTGGTGAAGGCCTGGGGCAGGGGTGAGTGCAGGCTAGAAGGGGCCAATGGGGGAACAAAAGGGACATCTGTAATTCTTTCAACAATGAAGATAATTTTTGTTTAAAAAAAATACTTTACCTTTTGGATCCCAAGAAGAAGTTGGCTGCCTTTGGACTCTGGAAATCTGAGTCTCTGTTTGTCTACAGAGTATAGGGGTCCAATCCAAGTTGCCATAAGGTACAAAAAGAGGCTGCCTCACAGGGGGCATTGGTTTGGTGGCCACTTTGTGCCCCAGACAGCCCCTTACACTGCTCTATATCAGCACATCAAAGAGACACATTCATTCAACCAACATGTCAGACTACTCTACTAAGTATCAATAATACAAAGTTCAATAACACATGGTCCCTGTCCTCAAAGGATCAGCAGAAAGGACAGGATGAGGAAAATGGTACATTTAAAGAAAAGAAGGCTTTCTGGGTGAATTTGCTTGTAAGGAGAAAGAAAAGAATAAATAAAAAGGAAGAAGAGAAGAGGGAAGGTGGGAGGGAGGAAGGGAAGGAGGGAGGGTGGGAGGGAGGGAGGGAGAAGGGAGGGAGGGAGGGAGGAAGGGAGGGAAGAGGAAAGGAGGAGGGAAAGAAGACCCCACACTTTCCAGTCCCACATATGTGACAGACTCTTCTGCTTTGTGTTGGTGAAGGGTAGCTTGTCTCCTCTCTCCCTGGCAGAGGAAGACCACCCGATACCTTCTTTTTTCTCTCACCAGAGTATAGAACAGCATCTTGCATCCTATTTAATAAATATTTGGTGAAGGAATTAATTGATTTATTGACTTTTTGAGGTAATCATTTGGGAAAAAATGAGCCAACTAATTCAAAATAGCAAATGCTACTATTTCCATTAATCAGCCCAGTAACTCTTGATGTTACCGTCCCTTGCTTTCTCTATCCTGAAGAACACACACGCCCAATAGGCATCTTACCACTGACACAAATAAAACTTTTCAAATATATATTAGGGGAAAGTGACTACAACTGTATGTTAATTTTGCAAAAAAAAAAAAGTTGTGACAGTGTTAGACACCCTAGTAAGTTTAGACCTCACACAGATAGGCCCAGGCAACACTGGGGGCAGAGAGCCTGTCCTTATATTGCTCAGCCCCACCATCATCACATCTGTCCACACCTGCCTAGTGATGCTGGCTAAGTGGCTAAAGCTATCAATGCCTTGGTTTCCTCACTATAAATTAGGGATAACCATGAGATACTATGGAGAATCTGACCTTGGTGAACACATCTAGTGATGGCTCTTGTTATATTTTATGTCTGAACCTTGTGTCCTCCTCCGACACATGCCACATTCAGAACCCAGATGCATCATCTATCTACTTATAGTCCTTAACTGAAGCACCAACCAATCCTTTTCTCTTCAAGGTTGATGTATTGAAATAGAGTCATTTGGTAAACAAGTATTTACCAAGAATATTTACTAGGTGACTGGTGTTGAGCTGGGGCACTGAGCAAGCAATGTTAACAAGACCCACATAAGGCTTGCTATCTTGGGGCTCACAGGTTAGGGAAGGGACAAGGGGGACTCTGCGGTGTGGAGAAGGCATGGGGTATTCAGGGTGCCCATGAAAGGACCTAGAGAGAGAATTGTTAGAGCCGAGGATGAGAAGGACTCGGTTAGGCAAATACAAAGTGCCAAGATGGCTCCAGACAGACAGAACAATGTGTGCAAATGGCCAAAGGGTAGCAGATTACCATGTTTACAGGACTTTGTAAGCATTACTATAACAGGGGTGCAGAATACAGGTGGAAGGTGGCCAGACATGGGCTGCAGCTGGAAGCACAGCCGGATCCAGGAGCAGCCGGGTGAGAATTATAGAGGAGAGAAGCCATGGGTGCAATCCCAGCTGGGAAATCAGAGGGATGAGCAGTGTAATCAGGGTAGAATGACACTCAGGCCACAGGTGCAGAATAGGTATTTCAGATTCGACCAGCAGAGGCAGGAGGTCAGTTAGATGGCTACCTGAATGGCCCAGGTCAGAGCTCATGATGGCTTAAAAAGGTTAATGGCAGTTGGGATAAAGGTGACAGTAGATGGAATTAGATGTTTAGGAGGAAAACTGTGGTGGTTTTAAATATAGAAGTGAAAAAGGGAAGATGTTAAGGATGACTCCCAGATTTCTGACTTGAGCACCTGGATGAGGTTTCAAGGAAAATAGGCAGAGGACCATATTTGGAGAAAGAGACCATGAGTTCTGCTTTGGGCTTGGTGAGATGGAGGTGCCCTTGGAAAATCTGAGTGCACATAGTTGTTGGACACGGAGAAGGTGAGTCTGGCACTCAGAAAGGAGATCTGGTAAATGAGATCAGGGTTTGCTGAGTCATAAACGGTGGTGATCGGATGCTGAAGTGAAGACAGGGCCAGAATGCCCAGTGGGCAGAGTAAGCAGGCCCTCAGGGTATTAGCAAAGCAGGAACCAAATAAAGAAAAGATTTTGAAAAATTTTTACATTTTGTATCTCAAAAAGTTCAAAAAACTCGTCCTTATGGGGAAAATCAGCACTTGGTTGAGCCACCATTAAGTCTATTTTACAGTCTAAATAAATTTGAATTTGGATTTATCATAGGCAGGACGGGGAGATCACTGGCATATTTAGGCTCCCTAAAGATCCTGCTCCAGTCCTGAATGTGAACATCAAAGCCACCATGAGAAACATGGGCTTCAGAAACCAGAAGTGATGGCCCTCTACAGGTGCTCACAGGAACCTGCAGGTAACAGCTTGGTCAGAAGCCAGCTGAGTGATGGTGGCACTTTCTGAGACACCCCGCCCCTACTCCCCCCCCACCCCCCATCCCCCGCCAATCTGCAGGACCTTGCAGGTGACATCTACTTAGTTTACCTTTTAATTCATAGTATGTGGTCTATGAATTACATTCCTCTGTAAAGTAGAATTTTTGCATTTCAAAGGAGAGGTTTGGGAGACTGTACCTAAACTGAAATGCAGAAATCTGCTGGTCTTCAATTCAAACTGAGGTAGGTCTTTGAGGAGAGAGAGGCCTAAGTCCTGGCCAGGGGGCTGCTTTCCTGACAACTTCCAAGTCACACTACATAGGTGGCCCAATACATCCACCTGCTTGTGTGGACAGAGCCATAGCTCAGCCACCACTTCTCAACTCTGTTTGTATCCAATACCACTCACGTCCCCCCAGACACTCTGACTCTTTAGATACTAGTCATTTATAAAGACTCTGTAAAGTAGAGGTGAAGGCCAGCATTGGTGAAACTTAAGGTTTTACTCAAGTCACAGACCACTCCTGCTGAAGGTTCATACCTGGCAGGGGAATGGCCCCCAGAGCCCAATAAGCTGCTTTTCCATAAAAGCATTCTCAGATAAATAAGCACTAGGCCCTGTAAACACTCTGTCCTCTGAAGATGTAAGTATTCTCAAGGTGCATAAAAGAAACTGACACAGTTCAGCATGTTAATAACAGTGCTGGTTATTTTCTCTGGGTTATCATGTAAATTCATGTGGAAAGGAGGGGCGTGAGGGAATTCTGTTTATTTGCTGAACAAGAGTTACTGCTTAACCAAGCCATGTGTGATAAGAGACCAGCAAGTAAGAATCGGTATTTTTTCTTGGAAGTTAGTAATTAACTTATGAAAAGCACAGAGATGTGCTGGGCTGATTTGACCAAGGTTCTAGAAGGCGGCACTCACCTCTCACTCACCCTGTGTCAGCAACACACCATGGTGCAAGGAAAAAG
Organism: Plecotus auritus; assembly: GCF_963455305.1. Taxonomy (NCBI): domain Eukaryota; kingdom Metazoa; phylum Chordata; class Mammalia; order Chiroptera; family Vespertilionidae; genus Plecotus; species Plecotus auritus. Next base: position 117,250,761 of record NC_137772.1, read on the forward strand.
CCCAAGGTAACTTCATCAAAATGATTTGGGGATGGGCCACAGATCTATTGGAATTTAAATTAATTTAATTAATTAAAAAAAAAACGGTTTGGCCATTGGAATGAAAGATATGTGAAACCGCAGGATACACTGTAAATCCCTCCTTGGGCTTAACAAACTCTAAAAGGCCACCTTTTGTCTTATGTTACCAACCATACTGTACACGTGCTCCCTGAGGCCACCGTGGAGGTTTAAGGAAAAAGTCATAGTAAATGCTGAGCCCAGTGTGAAAGGGAGATGGATAGGGAAGCAGACCTCCTCTGTATGTTCACGTCATTTTTGCTCTTCGTATGAGAAGTAGCATTACCCCATACAAGGATATTCTCTTCCAAGTTTACTTCTTGGGAAATAAAAGGGAAAACTCTTTTCTGGAACATTTTCCTTCTAAATGACTTTGGTGGTCTGAACTTCGGGCACTATGGTGTTTGGTGACATAATATACGAAAGAACAGCAGACAATGGGTCCCAACATATCTCTCAGAGATGTACAGACATATCCACTAACTTCAAAGTGCATCCTGTGAAAAATGCCAAGAATACACTGTAAGAGCCAAGGTAATGGCCAATTGTGCAAAAGGCCTACCCTGGGTTTGCCGCAAGTCACTGACAGGCAAGAGGGTATGTGCCTTCAGGGTGATGAATTGTTCTTGGAATGAGGCATGGCGAGCTTGACTTTGCTACAAGTACCCTTGCATATTTTTCTTTTCTCCTGTGTGTAAAATTGCTTTTTAAATTCTGTTGTTTTCAGATGAGGGGTGTGAATTTTTAACATGTGGCCATCACCTTTCCATCTATTTTCTTCCCTTGAAGAACTGGGCTTTAATACATAACATATTCATTGGGAAACTGCTGCCATGAGCCAGTGCTACAGCTTATATAATTCTCTGTTGGTCTAGGAGTGTTTCTCTGCTTCCACATTTATGAAGAAGAAGAAGAAGAGGAAGAAGAAGAAGAAGAAGAAGAAGAAGAAGAAGAAGAAGAAGAAGAAGAAGAAGAAGGGGGAGGGGGAGGGGAGGGGGAGGGGGAGAGGGAGGGGAGGGGGAGGGGGAGGGGGAGGGGGGAAGGGGAGGGAGAGGGGGGGAGGAGGAGGAGGAGGAGGAGGAGGAGGAGGAGGAGAAGGAGGAGGAGGAGGAGGAGGAGGAGGAGGAGGAGGAGGAGGAGGAGGAGGAGGAGGAGGAGGAGAAGGAGAAGGAGAAGGAGAAGGAGAAGGAGAAGGAGAAGGAGAAGGAGAAGGAGAAGGAGAAGGAGAAGGAGAAGGAGAAGGAGAAGGAGAAGGAGAAGGAGAAGGAGAAGGGGAAGAAGGACACTGTAAAGGGGAATTTTATGAGCTTGGTGTGAAATCTGGGAAAGTCCCACAGTAAAACTAAGAATACTATCAATGTGCTGTAGATAAAAATTCAGGAACAAATATAAATTCAGACAAATGAATCACTGAAATTGAATTATAGTTCATTGCTGCTTATCTGATGGCTGAGGCTGCTGACAATCCACTTGCTATACCCTTCCCCTGCGCACACCCTCATGTTCTCATTCCCTATATCTCCCTCTCCTCTCCTCCTCCTCTTTCTTCTTTTCTCTATGTGCTTCAGGTTGAAATTAAGGTATTTGATAATATGGAGACATACTTGTGGCATTTACCTTGAAAAAGCAATCAATCAACCTTCTATAAGAAAGAAATCCCATCTTTTTCTGATTGGTTGGCAACCAACATTGAATTTTCTGGTTCTGTTTTATTAATCTTTACTTGCCCTATGTTGGGAGCACACATCACTCAGAAAAGGGTCAAATCTGATATCTGTCAGAAGCCAGCTGGGTGATGTCAAATATTTAGGATATCAGGATAAAGTCAAAATGTCCCAATCGTTTATTCATTTTCAACTAAATTGGCGGACTCAGTATTTGAAGTCATGCAATGCAATAAGATTCACCTCTTTACATAAAATTCACGATACTCTTATCCACAGACAGTTACAAAATGGTTAAACCTGTAAAGGCTTTCCTTTATCCTTGTCATGGAGGATGAACATTGTACTAGTATCAATTCTATGTACATAGACAAGGACAGATAGACCCCAGGTCCCCAAAAACCTCACTTTATCCAACTGGAAGCTGTCTCACTCTGCACCTCTAGTTCTGAAGTTTCCCATACAGCAACCATAGCGGTAGATGGTTCATTCAGAGTCACCCTCCTGGTTTCAGAAGAAATTGGTCTGATCTTCCCATTTTGCTGCCATACCCTCCATCATGCATGTGCCCAAGAACACACATGTCCACATACACACACATACACACACATATGCAAATGCCACATATCACATGTACCTACCACATACACACATATGCACACTATGCACACATGTACACACACAATTCAACCTTTAGGCCCAGCATTCCCTAAGCCTCCCTGATTGTCTCTGGCCAGTGACATCAATAATACCTCCAGTTGGCACATATTTCTGCTGCTTCCATGAGTCCTATTCTGCTTGGTTATTCCCACTGCACCCAACCTTGTCTCCAGATAAGTGCCTTTCCCTCAGGCCACAGGTCTAAGTTGATTTCCGCCTCTGGCTTGCATTTTTCCACTAAATATATCATTTCTATCTTTGTTTTGTTTTGTTTTGTGTTTTATGTGGATTTTTTTTTCAATTTTCTAAGTGCTTGAGTTATATATTCACATCTATCATCTTAGTCAACTGCCTGTCAGTCTCCTTTTGACAGTGGTTTCCTCGGTATAAATCTATACACTATATAGATTATGTATATAGTCAACTGCCTGTCAGTCACCTTTTGACAGTGGTTTCCTCAGTATAAATCTATACACTAAATGCACTATAATTTACAAATGCAACCTGGGTTTCCTGGGCCATCCCAGCCATATCCATCATCTCAGAACCCCAATTTCTCTTCAAACACATCCCCTCCCAAGAAGTCCCAAGGAATGTTCAGGACCACAGAGTCTGTCCCCTCTCTACCCTCCTGCTCCTGCTCCTGTCCCTACTGAGTTCTGCCATCCATGGCTCCAAAGGTCAGGAAGCAGCTGAGCTGTGTGAGCTCATAGGACACTACTTCTACTGCAGCCATTGCAGACGGTGCCTCTGGGAAGATACTGCCAGGAGTCTGCACAAAAGCTGTACCTGCGGAGGGCACAGAAGTCCATGCTAAGGCGTCGCCCCCTTCCCCCACCATGACTACCAAATATAGGTATCACCTCCCTGCCAAAAGCCGACCATCTTCCTCTGTCACCTCTGTGTGCAGTATCTTTGCCATGGAGCTCATTAGCGAGTGCCCCTGCACTTCAGGATTGCAGAGACTAGCAAGGCAGCTCCTTCTATGTATGTCTCCATCCTATCACTCTAGGACCCAGACACATCTAGGACAGGCTTGTGTACAGTGTGAACAAGAGACCACAAATGGTTTCAAAGTCAGCTCCCCCTCCACCCTGAGCTGCATGCTTTCCAGGGGCCTCCTGGCTCTTTCCTGAGAACAGCTCCCCCAACAGACTCAGCATGCCAGGCTCCCAGGCAAGCCCAGTACATCCAATTGCATTTCTTGCTACACTTGAAATACAGCACAGAGAGGACTAAACTTGGAGATGCAAAAAAGGCCTTGTTCCTCCCCTGTTTCTCTCTGTATATATTACAGCCTTCAACATAATGATTTTATAAGGGTGAAGGGATTGTGTTAAAAAGCAAGTGAAACGAATAAAGAAAAGAAGCCACATTCTGGACAGGATAGGGATGCTCTTGCAGCAGTCCTAGACAGAGGACATTGGATCCTTCTGACCAGCCATTCTTCATCCCTGTGAGATGAGACCTGCTCCAGAGGGAAAGTCAATTCCTCCTGTCTGGCTGGCCCTGGAGTTCAATGCTAGAGCACATCCGTCATCAAGAAAGCATGGGGCATCCATGGACAGCAAGAGGAGGCACCAGGTCCGTCCTGTGAACACACTGGCTAATTGATCTTCTCATCCACCCCATGAAATAGTTTTTGGAGTATATTTTACTGATAAAGATATCAATGCCCAGGATGGACAGTTGGCCCTAAATCACACAGCTGATGGTGAGTCACACCTCCTGATCCAAACTCCATGCTCTTTCATGGAATCAAAGCTTTCCTCAGGACTGAGAGATGGCTGCAGGGGATGGGGAAAATCCACAGAAACCTAAGAACCAGGAAAAATATTTGGTAATTGGAGACTGCCACTTTAAGGCACCATAGCTTTTCTAGGAGTAGAGTGGTGGCCCTTGCTGGATCTGTAAGGTCTGAGCATCTCACTGGTCCTGACAGTTATGCAGTTCCTCTGTTTCAGGTCTTTGGCACCTGGCCATATTGCTAAATTCCAGGTCACCTAGAATCAAGTGACAGGTGAAACAGCTCTGAAATCCTCTACAGATTTATACAATGTGGGGACTGAGCCTCTGACTCATGTCAGTGGCATCTCCCTGCTGCCCAACCAGAAGGGAGCTCCAGGTTAATTTTAAGAACTCTTTTATGAGATCTAAATGAAGATCTCCCTGGCCCTTCCCACTTTGGCGCAAGCACACAAATCAGAAGCTGGGGCCATGTCCTATCCCAGTGATTAGAATCTGACTCTTAAGCTCTAGTTCCACATTCAGAAGTCCAAACTAAAATACATTCAGACTTTTCAGAAAGTTGATTAGTTCCCCTCTACAGCTGCCTGCTAGTTCTAATCCCTTCACTAACAAAAGAGTAAACAATTGCTTATATGACTTTAATACAGAGGATTATCTGAGGTTAGAAAATAGGAGTGCTTTTTAAAAATATTTTCAAGGATATAATCCACATAATTAAACATGTTAACAATTAGTTATTTCAAATAATGTCCCCTTCTGTTTAGTATTTTATCACATTTACTATCTCTACAACTAAATATTCATACATATGCAAGCAAAATTATGTGTACTCCCAGGGTCTATTTTCCTAAAAAAATATATCAGAGTTATTTTATTTAAGTTTTAATACTGTCATTCTGTTTCTTAGGTGCTAAAAGACAAAAAAATTACAGATCTCCATGAATACTTTTAAAGTTAATTCTATCTTCCACTAACAAACTCAACTTAGCATTTCTTGTTAATCCTTCTTTTCCTTCCTAAACCCTCCCTCTGTTACACAGTCTGTGTAACCCTGTTCAGGGCAGGATGTAGCCATTGCCTCATATTCTCTTCACAGATTCCTATATTTCTCATATTAGTCCAATTTATCCCCACTCAACTAGAAAGAGATAGAAAGGAAGATAGAAGGCACTGAAGAAAGACTCTATTAACTTTATAGCCCTTCAATGAAACTATTACTCCTGCAACTTCTAACTTCTCATCTGGCTATCTGAGAGACCATGCCAGGACATAACCCTGAGACAAACAAGTACAAAGCTTGATTGCATTTTGCAAAGAGTTGGAAATCAAATGCATGTGATTGTTGGCTAAAATCCTAAGTGTCCTAGTTAAACATTGTACAATTCTATACATACATTCCAGCCTCATATGAATAGGGAGGAGGACATTTTCTCCCTCCTCCTCCCCCATAATGTTAAAGTTCTGTTCAATTTAAATCAACACCAGCAAAGATTTTTGAGTTGCAAGGTATCATATTGGTTAAGAGCACAGTTTCTGGAGCCAGACCTCCTGGGTCAGAATTCTGGGCTATATCACTCACTAACTATGTAACCCTGTGCAAATTGCTTAATATCTCTGTACCTCAGTTTCCTTATCTGTAAAATGGGGACATTGCAGGACATTACCTCATAGGACCTGTGAAGATTTAAAAAGTTATCATTTTTAAAGCTGTTAAAGGGGACCTAGATAAGTGCTAAATAAAGAGAAAAGGGAAATAAAAACCTAAGGCACACCATTGGTTATACAGTATCTCCCACCTTTAAGGAAATCAACAACTGGGTAGGAACATACAATCAAGGTAAATAGCAGCATAAAGAAACATTTAGCAATCCTATCTAATAAAAGAGTAATATGCAAATTGACCATCACACCAAGACACAAGATGGCCGCCACAAGATGGCCTGCAGGGGAGGGCAGTTGTGGCCAGTTAGGGGTGACCAGGCCAGGAGGGCAGTTAGGGGTGATCAGGCCGGCAGAGGAGGGCAGTTAGGGGAGACCAGGCCAGCAAGGGAGGGCAGTTGGGGGGGACCCAGGCCTGCAGGGGAGGGCAGTTGTGGGTGATCAGGCAAGCAGGGAGGGCAGTTAGGGTTGACCGGGCCAGCAGAGGAGGGCAGTTGGGGAGGACCAGGCCTGCAGGAGAGGGCAATTGGGGGGTACCAGGCAAGCAGGGAGGGTAGTTAGGGGTGACTGGGCCAGGAGAGGAGGGCATTGGGTGGGACCAGGCCTACAGGGGCAGGCAGTTGGGGGGGCCAGGCCTGCAGGAGAGGGCAGTTGGGGGAGCCAGGCTGGCAAGGGACAGCAGTTAGAGGCAATCGGGCTGGCCAGGGAGCACTTAGGCGTCAATCAGGCTGGCAGGGGAGTGGATAGGGGGTGATCAGGCTGGCAGGCAGAAGCAGTTAGGGGCAATCAGGCAGAGGTAGGCAAGCGGTTGGGAGCCAGCAGTCCTGGATTGTGAAATCGGGCCTAAACGTGCAGTCAGACATCCCTCGAGGGGTCCCAGATTGTAGAGGGTGCAGGCTGGGCTGAGGGACAACAACCCCCCCCTCCCCCGCGCATGAATTTCATGCACCAGGTCTCTTAGTTGTTAAATAAGTAGTGCCTTTTTTTAGTGGCTGTGAGTAAATATGATAGAATATTTGCCTAAAAACAGACAATAGTCATAAGGTCCTTTAAACTGATAAGGTGATCCATGTTTATACTGTAAGTTATAAAGACAAAAATCATTTTATTCATGAGAATGGTTAAGTTCAAAACCATTTTAAAGAGGGAAAATAATCCATCATATTAGAGCTTCCCAGTCTGGTTTCCAAATCTGAGCTATTATTTCTACTGCTTCATTTTTTTCACCAGATGGATTTAAGAGTAAATGAGCTTCTCTCCGTGTTTCTGGCCTACAAGAGACAGATTCCAACTTTTTTTACAATGGCATTAAATGCTAAATGGTGATGAGCATTGAAACTTTAAACAAATGTCATGTTCAGAAATTCACCATGCTAAAAGTTATTGACATCTTTATTTTACTAATTTTTTAGTAAAGATGGAAGTCTACTATAAAGTATCCATTTTTTCCAGAGCCAAATATGAGCCTAAAACAGGGCTGTATTCTATGAAGAAGAAAGAACTCAAAGAAAAGTCTGTTCTGGAGGGCTTGACCATTTTACACTAGAGAGACAAAACTTGCTGATATTTCAGAGACAACCAGAGAATACTATTAAGATGGTATGTAGGGAAGTACCTGGGAGAATAGGTCTTCACTATGGAGAAGAGCCTTCCACTGGGACTCAAGAAGGTGAGTTTTCTGGCAGAGTACACAAAACAGGTAGGTAGGTACATGTACCTTTGAAGTTAATGTAGTGGTTAAGTAAGGGGTTGTACTAAATGCCGTGGAGTTGTAATCGAGAAGAGACTTCAGCTAGATTAGACTGCACAGAGGAGAAGGTTGGAGCATGTCAGTCATACCACACCACTAGGATGAGCTCTTAGTGACAGGAATAGCTCTCACCTTTTCTATTAGTTACCTAATGAAGATACTCGTTAATGTTCAAATTTTTGAGAATTGGTACATATATTTTTCATAGGCCATGAAAAAATAACAGATAATTGGGAGATCATATGTATTTGATTCTGAGCTCTAATCCTCAACAGTGCAATAAACAGGACAAGAAGCTGGCACCAGGAAGCACAGAAATGACCAAAACCAGAGTCTACAAGAATGTGTAAGAATCTAGAATGGAAATCAACTGCTCAAAGGTCTTTGGAATCCAGAAAGGACAGGTAACTGTGAACTCAACAGGATAAGTGGGAAAACAGAGAGGACACTTATGGGGCAATTGGGGAACACATGGCTAGCCATATATATTCAGGGTCAAGGTTTTAAAAACCTCTATTTTCAAAGAACCAGTTCATGGTTTTATTGATCTTTTGTATTGTTTCTTTAGTCTCTATGTCATTTATTTCCACTCTGATCTTTATTATTTCCTTCCTTCTACTTATTCTGGGCTTTTCTTGTTGTTCTCTTTCTAATTCTTTAAGTTGTATGGTTAGATAGTTTATTAGACATTCTTCTTGTTTTTTGAGGTAGGCCTATAATGCTATGAACTTCCCTCTTAGAACTGTTTTCAATATGTCCAATAGATTTGGGGTTGTTGTGTGTTCATTTTCATTTGTTTCTAGGAAGTTTTTTATTTCTTCCTTGATCTGTTTGGTAACTCATTCATCTGTATATATAAAAGGCTAAGTGACCATCGCATCCAAACAAACAACCGAACAGGCTGTGTGGGGTGACCAGGCTGGCAGATGGGTTAGTGAGGGGTGACCAAATGACCCAGCAGCAGGCTGCGTGGGACAACCAGGCCAGCAGGGGGTTAGTGAGGGGCAACCAAACGACTGAGCAGCAGGCTGCATGGGACTACCAGGCCCACAGAGGGAGTAGTTGGGGATGACCAAACCAGCAGGGGGACAGTGAGGGGCAACCAGGCCAGCAGAGGGGGGCAGTGAGGAGCAACAGGTTGGTGGGGGGGGGGCAGTTGGGGGTAACCACACTGGCATGTGGTGCAGTAGGGATGACCAGGCCAGCGGGGGGAGGGGTAGCAGTTGGGGGTGACCAGGCCAGCAGGGGGGGCAGTTGGGGTGAACAGGCCAGCAGGGGGGCAATTAGGTGTGATCAGGCAGGCAGGCAGGTGTGCAGTTAGGAGCCAGTGGTCCCAGATTGTGAGAGTGATGTCTGACTGCCGGTTTAGGCCCGATCCCTGGGATCAGGCCTAAACCGGCAGTCAGACATCCCCAGAGGGGGCCAGGATTGGAGAGGGTGCAGGCTGGGCTGAGGGGACCCCCCCATGCACAAATTTCATACACCGGGCCTCTAGTTGTTTAATAATATGCTAATTAGCCTCCAGATTTTTTGTTTTTATTGTAGTTGATTTCAAATTTCATGCCATTGTCAGAGAAACCAAGATGGCGGTATAGGTAAACACCTAAACTGCTGCCTCGCACAACAATTTCAAAACTACAACTAAAAGACAGAATGGACACCATCCAGAACCACAGGAAAGCAGGCTGAGTGAAAATTCTACAACTAGAAGGAAGGAGAAAAGCTCACAGAGAATTGGAGGTACGGCAAAGGGGCTTTGTGCGCGCAGAGAGGAAGGGCGGCTGAGAGCCTGGCTGACTTCCTCTGGCGGAAGGAGGAAGGAAGCCTCCGACCACACTGAACCCCAGTTCTGACTGCACTGAACCCCAGTTCCGGGCGAGCCCCTGGGGACCCACGCTCTTACGGGGGGAGTCTGGACTCTCGGGTGGAGACTCGAGCTGGGAAAGGCAGAAGTCTGAAGGCGCACGCGGGCCAGTGCGCACAAAGGCTGCGGAGGTTGCCATAGGCTTTCCCTAGTGGAAGGAAGTCAGAGGATCCTGACTGCACTGAGCCCCAGTTCTGACTGCAGTGAACCCCGGTTCCAGGCGAGCCCCTGGGGACCCATGCTCTTGTGGGGGGAGTCTGGACTCTTGGGCGGAGACTCGGGAGCCGGGGAAGGCGGAGGACTGAAAGCGCGCCCGCGCCGGTGCGCACAAAGGCTGCGGAGGTTGCCGCAGGCTTTCCCTGGTGGAGGGGAGTCAGAGGCTCCTGACGGCACTGTGCCCCAGTTCTGACTGCAGTGAACCCCGGTTCCAGGCGAGCCCCTGGGGACCCACGCTCTTGTGGGGGGAGTCTGGACTCTCAGGCGGAGACACGAGCTGGGGAAGGCGGAGGACTGAAAGCGCACGTGCGCGCAAGGGCAAGGCTGACAGGAAGCCAAGACTGAGGCTCCACCCCATCCAAGCTGAGCACAGAGGCTATTGCAATTTGGCAAGTCTAATCCTATAGGGCTGTCTCCAGCACCGGGCTTCTCCCAGCATAGACACAGCTGATCCTTACAGCCAACTGACCCGGAGGTCAATTCTTCCCAGTGATACCAACAACAATAAAGACTTAATTACAACAAGGCTGTACACACAGTCCACAAAGGGGTGCACCAAGAGTGTCCACCTCAGGTTAACTGGGGAAGCAGACCCACTGGGCCATATTGGAAACCTAGCACAAATATCTACCTTACCAACTCAGGGAATCACTGAAAATGCGGGGTCAAAGAATCAGATCACAAACGAAAGAAATGGAGGAAAACAAACGACTGGATATAGAATTCAAAACCACGGTTATAAGACTTTTTAAGAATATCCTAGAAAAGGCCGATAAATATAACGAGACCCTCGAAGATATGAAAAAGGACCAACTAGAAATTAAACATACACTGACTGAAATAAAAAATATTATACAGAGACCCAGAAACAGAATAGAGGAACCCAAGAATCAAGTCAAAGAATTGAAATACAAAGAAGCAAAAAACACTCAACCGAAAAAGCAAAAAGCAAAAAAAAAAATCCAAAAAGTTGAAGATAATGTAAGAAGACTCTGGGACAACTTCAAGCGTACCAACATCAGAATTATGGGGGTGCCAGAAGAAGAGAGAGAGCAAGATACTGAAAACCTATTTGAAGAAATAATGACCGAAAACTTCCCCCACCTGGTGAAAGAAATAGACTTACAAGTCCAGGAAGCCCACAGAACCCCAAACAAAAGGAATCCAAAGAGGACCACACCAAGACACATCATAATTAAAATGCCAAGAGCAAAAGACAAAGAGAGAATATTAAAAGCAGCAAGAGAAAAACAGTTAATTACCTACAAGGGAGCACCCATACGACTGTCAGCTGACTTCTCAACAGAAAGTATGCAGGCCAGACGGGAGAGGCAAGAAATTTTCAATGTGATGAATAGCAAGAACCTACAACCAAGATTACTCTACCCAGCAAAGCTATCATTCAGAACTGAAGGGCAGATAAAGAGCTTCACAGATAAGAAAAAGCTGAAGGAGTTCATCACCACCAAACCAGTATTATATGAAATGCTGAAAGGTATTCTTAAAGAAGAGGAAGAAGAAAAAAGTAAAGAGAAAAATTATGAACAACTAATACATATCTATCAACAAGCGAACCTAAAAATCAAGTGAATTAAAAACCTGAGGAGCAGAATAATCTGGTGAATATAATAGAATCAGGGGCATAGAAAGGGAGTGGACTGATAATTCTCAGGGGGAAAGGGGTATGGGGGGTTCATGAAGAGAATGGACAAAAATCATACACCTATGGATCAGGACAATGGGGGGGAGGTAAGGGCAGAAGGTGGGGTGGGAAAGGGGTGGAGGGGAGCTATGGGGGGAAAAAGGAGAAATAATTGTAATAATCTGAATAAAGATTTATTTTAAAAAAAAATTTCATGCCATTGTGATATGAGAAAATTTCATTCTTCTTGAACTTGTAGAGACTTAGTTTGTGTCCTAACATGTAGTCTATCTTTGAAAATGTCCCATGTGCACTTGAGAAAAATGTATATCCTGGAGCTTTGGGGTAAAATGTCCTATAAATGTCAATTAATTCCATCTGATCTAATGTGTCATTTAGGATTGCTGTTTCCTTGTTGATTTTTTTGGTCTAGAAATCTATCCAGTGATGTCAGTGGGGTATTAAAGTCCCCCACTATGATTGTATTGCTGTCCATCTCTCCATTAAAATCCTTCAGAAGTTTTTTTTATATATTTGGATGCTCCTGTCTTGGGTGCATATATGTGTACCAGAGTAATAACCCCTTTAGTATAATGAAGTCTCTTGTTATGTCCTTCACTTTGAAGTCTGTTTTGTTAGATATGAGTATTGCTACCCCAAAGCTTTTTTTTTTTTTCATTTCCATTTGCCTGGAAAAATTTTTTCCTTCACCCTCATTCTGTGTGGGTCTTTTGTTCTAAGGTGGGTTTCTTATAGACAGTATATATATGAATCATGTTTTCTTATTCACTCAGCTATGCTACATCTTTTGATTGCAGCATTTAAGTCACATTTAAGGTTATTATTGATAGGTACTTATTTCAACAATAAAGATAAATTAATATATATATGAACAATAAAATGGCAATAAATAAATTTGCTATAAATAATTGAATCTAAAAATAAATGAATAAGGAATCTAATGAACAAAATACACTGATGAATAAAATAGAACCAAAGGCATGGAAACATGGAACAGACTGATGAATCTCAGTGGGAAGTGGGGGTGGCTGGAAGAGGTTAACCAAAGAACATATGCATATGTGCATTACCTATGGACACAGACAATAGGGTGCTGAAGGCCTGGGGCAGGGTGGGAACCAGGTGGAGGGGAGTAATGGGGAGGCGGGGGGAGACATCTGTAATACTCTCAACAATAACGATTTTTAAAAAGAGAGAGAAAAAAAACTTTCTGCTGCCCAGCAAAACATCTTCAGGCAAAACTGGAACCCTGGCAGCTCTCTGCCACCTCCAGTATAGATGTTCAGGATCCAGTCGGTTAAATAGGAAGCAGTTAAGTGCAAAAATAGGAACTGCTTGCTTAAAAGAGCCAGGTCTGTCCAAAAACCAATCTCAGGACATAGGCAGCCCAAAGTCCTCATGTGAAAATATGCAGTGGGCCCAGCAGGCCAGGCTGGGGGCAGGACAAGCTGGGACTAATGCTCTGTGTCCACCTTTCCTTGGGACTTCCAAACAGCATTTTCACTAGATACTCCAATTTCTGATTAGGCTCCAAGTTACTTAACTTTTTAATTTTCTTTTAAAAATAAAATACTTTATATTATGAAATTGCATATTGGTTTTTGTTTTTGTTTTTTTTTAAATAAATCTTTATTCAGATTATTACAATTATTTCTCCTTTTCCCCCCCATAGCTCCCCTCCACCCATTTCCCACCCCACCTTCTGCCCTTACCTCCCCCACACTGTCCCCATCCATAGGTGTATGATTTTTGTCCAGTCTCTTCATGAACCCCCCATACCCCTTTCCCCCTGAGAATTATCACTCCACTCCCTTTCTATGCCCCTGATTCTATTATATTCACCAGATTATTCTGTTCCTCAGGTATTTAATTCACTTGATTTTTAGGTTCACTTGTTGATAGATATGTATTTGTTGTTCATAATTTTTACCTTTACTTTTTTACTCTTCCTCTTCTTTAAGAATACCTTTCAGCATTTCATATAATACTGGTTTGGTGGTGATGAACTCCTTTAGCTTTTTCTTATCTGTGAAGCTCTTTATCTGCCCTTCAATTCTGAATGATAGCTTTGCTGGGTAGAGTAATCTTGGTTGTAGGTTCTTGCTATTCATCACATTGAAAATTTCTTGCCACTCCTGTCTGGCCTGCATAGTTTCTGTTGAAAAGTCAGCTGACAGTCGTATAGGTGCTCCCTTGTAGGTAACTAACTGTTTTTCTCTTGCTGTTTTTAATATTCTCTCTTTGTCTTTTGCTCTTGGCATTTTAATGATGATGTGTCTTGGTGTGGTCCTCTTTGGATTCCTTTTGTTTGGGGTTCTGTGGGCTTCCTGGACTTGTAAGTCTATTTCTTTCACCAGGTGGGGGAAGTTTTCGGTCATTATTTCTTCAAATAGGTTTTCAGTATCTTGCTCTCTCTCTCCTTCTGGCACCCCCATAATTCTGATGTTGGTACGCTTGAAGTTGTCCCAGAGTCTTCTTACATTATCTTCAACTTTTTGGATTTTTTTTTTTTTTTTTTTGCTTTTTGCTTTTTCGGTTGAGTGTTTTTTGCTTCTTTGTAATTCAATTCTTTGACTTGATTTTTGTGTTCCTCTCGTCTGTTTTTGGGTCTCTGTATAATATTTTTTATTTCAGTCAGTGTATGTTTAATTTCTAGTTGGTCCTTTTTCATATCTTCGAGGGTCTCGTTATATTTATCGGCCTTTTCTAGGATATTCTTAAAAAGTCTTATAACCGTGGTTTTGAATTCTATATCCAGTCGTTTGTTTTCCTCCATTTCTTTCGTTTGTGATCTGATTCTTTGACGCCGCATTTTCACTGATTCCCTGAGTTGGTAAGGTAGATTTGTGTGCTAGGTTTCCAATATGGCCCAATGAGTCTGCCTCCCCAGTTAACCTGAGGTGGACACTCTTGGTGCACCCCTTTGTGGACTGTGTGTACAGCCTTGTTGTAATTAAGTCTTTATTGTTGTTGGTATCACTGGGAAGAATTGACCTCCAGGCCAGTTGGCTGTAAGGATCAGCTGTGTCTATGCTGGGAGAAGTTCGGTGCTGGAGACAGCCTTATAGGATTAGACTTGCCAAATTGCAATAGCCTCTGTGCTCAGCTTGGATGGGGTGGAGTCTCAGTCTTGGCTTCCTGTCAGCCTTGCCCTTGCGCACACGTGCGTGCCTTCAGACCTCTGCCTTCCCGGCTCCTGAGTCTCTGCCCGAGAGTCCAGACTCCCCCCACAAGAGCGTGGGTCCCCAGGGGCTTGCCTGGAACTGGGGTTCACTGCAGTCAGAACTGGGGCTCAGTGCATTCAGGAGCCTCTGACTCTCTTCCACTAGGGAAAGCCTGTGGCAACCTCCACAGCCTTTGTGCGCACTGGCCCGCACGCGCTTTCAGTCCTCCGCCTTCCCCGGCTCCCGAGTCTCCGCCCAAGAGTCCAGACTCCCCCCGTAAGAGCATGGGTCCCCAGGGGCTCGCCCGGAACTGGGGTTCAGTGCAGTCAGAACTGGGGTTCAGTGCGGTCGGGGGCTTCCTTCCCCCTTCCGCCAGAGAAAGTCAGCCAGGCTCTCAGCCGCCCTTCCTCTCTGCGCGCACAAAGACCCTTTGCCGTACCTCCAATTCTCTGTGAGCTTTTCTCTTTCCTTCTAGTTGTATAATTTTCACTCAGCCAGCTTTCCTGTGGTTCTGGATGGTGTCCGTTCTGTCTTTTAGTTGTAGTTTTGAAATTGTTGTGCGAGGCAGCAGTTTAGGTGTTTACCTACGCCGCCATCTTGGTTTCTCCTATTGGTTTTTGTTTCATTTGATTTTTATTAAAATTACACATGTGCTCAGACCAGTGTCAAGACTTGTCAAGAAAAACACCAGTAACAGCTCCTGCTCCATTTTTTGCTCCCCAAGGCAGCCACTTTCAAATCTTTTTGCTAATTATTTTTGTATTTGTGTCCATGTCCTTAAATAACCTACACATATTGCTTCTTCTGAATTTTTCCATTTTAGGAATTATCTGTTGAGTCTCAGCCCACCCCTACATACAGAAGCATACATTTCCTTTCCACCATCTTTCCAATTTAGTTATATTATAATTTATGTTTGACCACTACTTAGGGATTACTATATCTGTGTAAATGCTATTCACAGATTATTCATGTTATTCAGTAGCTATTTTCCTTGGCTGATATAATAATTCACTTTCTATGGAGTTCATACTTTTTTCCTTTATTTCTGTGTTCTTATTAATTCAATTCCAAATCTCCTCTAGTTCTGTAAACTTCCTCACAGTATATTCAAATATAAACACATTTACTGACACAACCTCCTCTCCTTTTCTTTTGACCTAGTGGTTTATGCTTTTTTAACATCAACATCTTATTGTTCATGTAGCGGTGCTACAGGAAGGAGGAGAGCCAGGTATGGATGTTCACTCTGCCATACCTGCCTGGAAGTCCAGAATCACTTAATGCTGTCTAAACCTAATATCTTTACCAATTGATGGCTTAAATAGGACTTGGGCCCTTATGAAACTGAAATACAAGGACGAAGAGAAGAAGATGCTGAAAATAGAGACAAGGGATTCGTTTTCAATGCCCCTGGTTTTAAATTTCCTAACCTGAGCTATGGATTGATCTGAAGGGTCTTATGAGAGCGAGGATGAAAAAAGCCATGCTCACAGGAGACATGGGCACTACCTCGCAGACAGTACTGACCTTGCATCTTTGCCCTTGGCAAAATATCTTCAGTCAGACTTCCCTGTGGTGTGGTATTCCTTGGGATACTGCTATATGTACCTGTGTCTTCTTTCTCAAGGGACAAGAAATTACCTAATAAAAGCTCATGGATAACTATTGCTTTCTGCCTCTGTGATCCAACTGCTCTTTCTTCCCAATATTTTTGGTGCCTCACTTTTGTAGCCCCAAAAAGGCTAGGGCTTCATATCTGGTCCTAAGAGACCCGTGAAGTAAAGAGAGTAAGCCATAGACAATTCTTTTTGGCCACTTTCTATTCACTCAGTGCTTGCTCCTTGCCCCAGTTCTTGGCCTGTGTGTATTAGAAAGAGCACTGGTTGATAAGACAGATCTGGACTCCTTCATTTACCAATGTGCAAGTTATGAAACCGCTATGAAGCACTTTATTATTTGAAAACTGGAGATAAACATTATTTGAAAACTAGAGATAACCATGCTCTCTGAAGGAGATAACCTTCAGAATTATAATAATTATATTTAATACATAAAGAACTTCTAATTCCAACAATATAAAGGATTTAATAACCTAGAAACTTTCTCACTATAATACAATTTAAAATACTAAATAAAATATGAGATTTCTTTTAAATTCTTTATGGGTTCTCAAAAAAGGGAACTCTCCAAAGTCCAGAAGTGAAGAGACAATCAAAAATCAGAATGAGACCTGTGTGAGCCCTCACTGTGACAACAAAGGGGAGGAGAGGGAGGAGCAGTTTCAGCCACCCACAGGAGCCAGGAGGTGAAACTGAAACTCCAATATAAAAATACAACTTTCAAGGGAAATCAGGAAACAATGAACTAGGGAACAATTCACCTCCAGCACAAGCAGAGAAAGAGAATGCCTTTCTATCTCTAACTGGGGTTTTTTAACATCAACATCTTATTGTTCATGTAAGTTCCCCAGGCCAGATCTCTCAGAAGTTTGGGATGATCATGAAATCTTAGATCACCTAGAAAACCAATGCAGAACCTCTCTGAAGGAACCTGACACTCAAACTCCAATGCACACACAGCACATGAAGAAAGAAATCACCATCAGTAAGAGTCAGCAGACAAAACAAACAGCAGGATTCAATTTTTTAGAATTCTTGTATAAAGACTAAAAAAAAATAAAATTTAAAACAATCAAAATGTAAGAAACAAATAAGATGCTATTTTTTAAAAGGAATAGGCAGACTTAGAAATAAATAGAATTCACAGCAGTCCTATCTAATAAAGAGGGAATATGCTAATTGACCCTCACACTGTGGCAAAGATGGTGGTGCCCACAGCCAATAAGGAGGGAATATGCTAATTGACTGCCACGCCCTCAAAGATGGCGGCGCCCACAGCAACAAGATGGTGGCACCCAGTCCCCTAAGCCCCACCAGAGCAGCAGGCACATGGCAACAAGAAAAGCCCACAGTAATCAGAAGGAAGGAGATAATAAAGATCAGAGCAGAAATAAATGACATAGAGACAAAAAAAATACAAAAGATCAATGAAACCAAGAGCTGGTTCTTTGAAAGGATAAACAAGATTGATGAACCTCCAGCCAGGCTCACCAAGAAACAAAGAGAGAGGGCCAAAATAAACAAAATCAGAAAGGAAAGAGGTGAAGTAACAACTGACCCCACAGATATACAAAGGATTGTAAAAATATACTATGAACAACTCTATTCCAACAAACTGGACAACCTTTACGAAATGAACACATTCCTAGAAAAATACAACCTTCCAAAACTCAATCAGGAAGATTCAAAAAAGCTGAATAGGCTGATAACTACTGACAAAATAGAAACAGTAATCAAAAAGCTTCCAGCAAACAAAAGCCCTGGACAAGATGGCTTCACAGGGGAGTTTTACCAAACATTCAAAGAAGAACTAAAACAAATCCTTCTCAAACTATTCCAAAAAATTCAAAAGGAAGGCACACTTCTAAACTCTTTCTATGAAGCCAGCATTACCCTAATCCCAAAACCAGATGAAGACACCACAAAGAAAGAGAATTAGAGGCCAATATCCCCGATGAACATAGATGCTAAAATCCTCAACAAAATTCTAGCAAACCAGATCCAGCAGCACATTGGAAAGATCATACACCATGACCAAGTGAGATTTATTCTAGGAATGCAAGGCTGGTACAATATCTGCAAATCAATAAATGTGATACATCACATAAACAAAGTGAGAGACAAAAATCACATAATCATATCAATTGATGCAGAAAAAGCATTTGACAAAATCCAACACCCCTTTCAATAAAAATGCTCAGCAAAGTGGGAGTAGAGGGATCACACCTCAACATAATAAAAGCCTTATATAACAAACCTACAGCCAACATCACACTCAATGGGCAAAAACTAAAACCATTTCACCTAAGAACAGGAACAAGACAAGGATGCCCGCTTTGACCACTCTTGTTCGACATAGTACTGGAAGTGCTAGCCACAGCAATCAGATAAGAAGAAGAAATACAAGGCATCCAAATTGAAAAAGAAGAAGTAAAATCATAATTATTCACAGATGACATGATGCTGTACATAGAAAACCCTAAAGGCTCCATCAAAAAATTATTAGACTTAATAAATGAATTTGGCAATGTAGCAGGATACAAAATTAACACCAAGAAATCTATTGCATTTCTATACACCAACAATGAACGTACAGAAAGAGAGACTAAGAAAACAATCCCATTTACCATCACACCAAAAAAATTAAGATACCTAGGAATAAACTTAACTAAGGATGTAAAAGACCTATACTCAGAAAACTACAGGATGTTGAAAAAGGAGATAGAGGAAGACATAAATAGATGGAAGAGCATACTGTGTTCATGGATTGGTAGAATCAACATCATTAAAATGTCAATACTACCCAAAGAAATCTATAGATTCAATGCACTCCCCATTAAAATACCAACGGCATATTTCACAGACCTAGAAAGAACTCTCCAAAAATTCCTCTGGAATAAAAAAAAAGACCTCGAATAGCTGCAGCAATCCTGAGAAAGAAAAGCAATGCAGGAGGGATCTCAATACCAGATTTCAAGGTGTATTACAAAGCCACTCTTCTCAAAACTGTCTGCTACTGGCATAAGAACAGACATATAGACCAATGGAATAGAATAAAGAACCCAGAAATCGACCCAAGCCACTATGTGCAATTAATATTTGACAAAGGAGGCAAGAGCATACAATCAAGTCAAGCGAGTGTCTTCAATAAATGGTGATGGGAAAATTGGACAGAATCATGCAAAAAAATGAAACTAAACCACCAACTTACACCATACACAAAAATAAACTCAAGATAGAAAAGGACTTAAATGTAAGATGGGAAACCATAAAAATATTAGAGGAATCCACAGGCAGCAAAATCTCAGACATATGCCGAAGCAATATCTTCACTGATACAGTTCCTAGGACAATAGAAACTAAAGAGAAAATAAACAAATGGGACTACATCAAAATAAAAGGCTTTTGCACAGCAAAAGAAACCATCAACAAAACAACAAGAAAGCCCACTGCATGGGAGAACATATTTGCCAATGTTATCACTTATAAGGGTTTAATCTCCAACATTTACAGGGAACTCATACAACTAAACAAAAGGAAGATAAACAACCCAATCAAAAAATGGGCAATTGACCTAAATACTTTTCGAAAGAGGAAATAAGGAAGGCCAAGAGACACATGAAAACATGCTCAAAGTCACTAATTATCCAAGAGATGCAAATCAAAACGACAATGCAGTACCATCTCACACCTGTCAGAATGGCAATCATCAACAAATCAACAAACGACAAGTGCTGGCGAGGATGTGGAGAAAAAGGAACCCTCGTGCACTGCTGGTGGGAATGCAAACTGTTGCAGCCACTGTGGAGAACAGTATGGAGTTTCCTCAAAAAACTAAAATGGAACTCCCATTTGACCCAGTGATCCCACTTCTAGGAATATATCCCAAAAAACTAGGAACACCAATTAGAAAGGATATATGCACCCCTATGTTCATAGTGGCACAAATCACCATAGCTAAGATTTGGAAACAGCCTAAGTGCCCATCAGCAGATGAGTGGATTAACAAACTGTGGTACATCTTCACAATGGAATACTATGCTGCTGTAAAAAGGAAGGAACTCCTACCATTTGCAACAGCATGGATGTAGCTGGAGAACATTACGCTAAGTGAAATAAGTCAGTCAGAGAAAGATAAATATCACATGATCTCACACATTTGCAGATTATAATGAACAACATAAACTGATGAACAAAAAGAGATCTAGAGACAGAGAAGCATCGATGAGATGCTCAAACCTCAGAGGGAAGGTAGGGGAGGGTGGGGGTAAGGGCAAGAGATCAACCAAAGGACTTGCATGTATGCATATAAGCCTAACCAATGTACACAGACACCAGGGGCATGAGGGCATGTACGGAAGTGGGGGGTGGAGCAATGGGGGGATATGGACACATATGTAATACCTTAATCAAAAAAAATGAAAATAAGTAATAAATAGAATCACCAAAATAAATAAATAAATAGAATAGAATAGAATAGAATAGAATAGAATAGAATAGAATAGAATAGAATAGAATAGAACTACTATATTGCCCCGGCCCGCGGGGCAGCAACGAGGGCACGCAGGAACCACCTAAGAGAATGAAACAAACAAGGAACGTGAAGAACAGAGGCAAGACAAGGTTCCTGATCAAGCCTCGTTTTTTTATTCCAGTGTTGCAGTATATAAGCACTCAAGAGGGGAGGGGTAGGATAAGGAGTTGCCATGGGATGATTGGTTGGGGACTGGGTATCTGTCCTAGCTGATCGGTTATTCTGATATGGGGGGTTCTTCTGGCCCTTGGGCGCTCGGGCTTTCTTTGTCCTTGCTTTGTCCTTGCTCAATCAGGAAGTAGGGCTGACCAGGAAGTAAGACCAAATTCTTCTTTTATGGCCCCCGGCATCTCCTCCCTTTCTGTTTTTAAGCGGGAGTGGGCTTTAACCGAGCGAGGGAGTAGTGACCCGGCTCCTCCCGTGGGTTTCCCAAGCCCACAGGTAACGACTGTCTCCTCTTGTCTTCATGGCTGAATTATTTCCTGCTAATTCCTCTCTGTTGCAGGAATCCACATGGTCCTGGAGTTTTTTTCTGAAAATATACAAACATATTCTCGACCAAAAGTTAATAAAGGTGTCTTTTCTATAAATTTGACTTGGAATCCTTTTTATTTTTGCCCAAATAATTTTCCTTTGGCTTATTTTGACACCATGTGTGTATTTCATGGGTGTCTTGCTGTTAGCATAACAAATGAAAATTAATTTTCAAAGTAAAAAATTTTTCTAGATGTAATTTACTTACAAGGTATTTTTCCTTACATAATATTACTCCACTATCCCCCCTTTTTTTGATTTAATTATTAGGAGGCTTTTGGAAAATATATAATGCAGTCTTGATAACTTTAAATTTTAATTTTTTGCACAAAAATATGACTGCTTTAGGTTCATTGCATGTTAAGCAATTTTACCATGAAATGAACTACAAATAGAAATTTTGGTTAATACTTTAGGAACAGCCTTTTGTACAATTAGATTTCCTTGAATATTCCCTTATTTCATTTAGCCAATTTAAATTAATCTGAAAACTTGACTATTTTACTGTCAAATTTAATACTTTAACAACAATTTTAGTTAATGGAAAGGATTATATGCATCCTTGAGAAAGCCCTGAGCACTCCTGGATTTAGGCTAGATTTAGGTATAGGGCAGCTGCCATCAACCACTTCTTTGTTGCCTGGGTCTCAGTCTTAGCTGGGCCAAATCTGTTTGTTGCCTGGGTCCCAATCTGAGCTGGGCATGGGAAGCACGAAGCAGCCATGGGGCAGGAGACCTCCCTCAGAAGGGGCGAGTGTTCAAGCCCCTGTAATGTTGGGGGGGTGAGGATCTGTGCCACACCTCTGTTGACCCCCAAGTTCTCTCCTGATGGCCCCCTGCGACTGTGCCTGTCTTAGGTTGCCCCTCCCTTGAGGAGTCTTACCCGTCATTGACTAACCAGCCATCCTCTGGGGCCAAGCAGGGTGATGTAAGGTTCAGTTCTGTCTCCTTGGTAGCCTATGCCCCTATGGCCTCCATGCCCAGCACCTGCCTTGGGATCCCCCCACTGGTGGGGGGCCCCGGCATTGATCATATATCTTGGGGAACCCAGGTTTCTTCTCCAGGGATGGCCCAGCTCACACCATTGTGCGAGAGACAGATCTATGGTACCATCCAACATGAGGTTTCAACCTCAGAATGAACTGTAAACTCAAGCAACAGCTGTGGGCAATTGAATTGTGAGAAGAGGGTTCCTTTTGACAAAAAGGGCCAATATAGAATGCTCAAGTACCTTCCCAAGGGGCCTTTCACACAGTGGAAGGAATTGAATCCTTTCATGAACATTAAAAAAAAAAATTTAGATTTTTAAGTTTGTTTGGATTAATTGTACAATATGCTGTTTGTAAAATATCAAAAATTATAATGACATTGTAGAATAATATCATGTAAGGATATTCTTTGCTCTAAGCCATGACAATTCAATTTCAAACTGGCTGTCACTTTCTTTTTGTATAGACAAGGTCTAGTTACATTTCTGCACCTCTCAAATTTCTCCTTTTTTATTAAGCTGGAATTTTATTTTTTAAGAGTATCCCCATTAGCTAATTTGCATATACAGAGGGATCATGGGAAGCCTTCAGTAACTTTCTTAGAATACTTAATCAAATTGCTTACAAAGACATTGGCTTATTCCAAAGGAAAGGGTTGGCCCCTATGGCTTCCAAGGTGGCGGCCCCAGGGGGAGCGGCAAGACATGTGGCCATCATGGTGGCTGTCTAATCTGTTCTTTTAAAAGACAGTCAAATTTATATTGCAGACAAACAAAAATCTCACTAGCTGTTTCTGGTCTTTATTAGAATTGTTTATAAAAATATTGGCTTTTTATTTAGCTGAAAACCTTGATTATAATTTAAAAAGCTAATTTATTTAAGTAATTAAAGTAGGTATTTTCATTTAAAAAGCAAAGCAAATTTAGTAAATGTTTATGTCTGATTCACAAGCAGCAAATGTTGCCCCGCCTCTAGCTTAATTAAGAATGCAGGCGGCTACCAGTCAGGCAGTAAATGGTGGCTTCTAATCTGTTCTTAAATTTTACTTGGATTCAATTACTTATAAAAACATTGGCTTCTTATGTAACTTAATTTATATGAGACCTTGATTATAATATAAAAGCTAATTTATAAGTTGACTTAAGTAGGTATCTTTAATTAAAAAGCAAAGAAACTTATTCAGTAAAAATTATAAGTCTGATACTTATTGGTCTGATCCAAAAGCATAAACACTGTTCTACCCCAGCCCATTCAAAATGCAGGCTGCTTGGAACTTTTGTCTTTCTTGAAATTCTACTGCAGTTGAAATTTTTGGTTATATTTAAGAAATATATTGATTTTGCCCTTCTCAGAGGCGAAAACCTTCATAACACTTAATATATATATATGTGTGTAAAATATATTACTTAATTTTTATTTGATAAAGCTTTCCATGCGATTTCAAGTATATTAGATCGGTTAAATTTAAAAATATTTCTTTTAAGAGAGAACAGACTTTTGAAAAACATTTCAGGGCCCATGAAATGTCCAAAAGTTATTCTCAAAACCTTGAAATATACTTGGAAAGAACAAATATATATATTTATATATATGTTTTAAAGATTACATACTTAAATTATCTTAAAGAATATCAATTAAATCTATACTGAATCACAGAATTAATCCTCTTTTTAAAATCAGATCAATAAGTAATATTTTTTGAATTCCTAATTATCAGAGAAAACAGTATTTTATTTTCTCAAAAACACGTTTTTATATTTTAGGCATTTAATTACCACATTTATATAATTTCTCCCAATTTAATTTGAACCTTGAAATTTTAGAGCTGGCAAGTCAAATATTTAGTAGTTCTTTATTAATAACCCTTTATACTTTTAAGAATATATTTCAAAATCCAATAATTAACTTTAAATGGACCATGTTTTTTCTGCCCGGGGCAATTGAGAAGCAAACTTGTAGGTATTCAAATGTAAAATGGCCTTTAAAGAATGGCTACTGGCGGAAAGCTGATTTCAAAGGAGCCACTTTTTATTTAAGAGTTTGCCACTAAAGGAAAAACTTTTAGGCTACCAAAACAGGTTTTTTGGCCTAGCCGCTTGACCTTTTCAGGGAAGGGCGGCTAGCAAACCTGTAGCCATTTAAATGCAAATTATCATTCTTTAAAGATGGCTGCTGGCGGGAACTGGTCTACCTGTTTTTCTGGGGGAAGGGCGTCTACCCCTTCCTCCATTAACAAAGGGCGTTAGCTTTAAAACCTTTTCATGGCGAGAAAAGAGACCTTAAACTTTCAGAGCTTCAAATTTTAGGTAGCAAATTAAATACTTAGCATTTCTCAAATCAATAATACTTTTACATTTTTAAGAAAAATACAAGACATAATCAATTAATAGATTCAATTCTGTCCTCTAGGTTTTTTATGAGGCAAATTTAAACTTTACTTTTTATTTGCCAGTAGCTCTGTAAAACCCGGTTTGGTTTATTCTAATGTAAATTACCACATTTTTCAAAGATAGTTCCTGGCAGGAAACTAGATTAACTGTCTTCTAGGGGAAGGGCGTCTACCCCTTCCTCCATTAACAAAGGGCGTAGCCAGTTACCTGGGCTACTTAGCTCTTTATAATTAATACATTATTTATCTATATTTCAACAATTTCTTTGAGATTCTAGAGTCAATTATAATTATTTTCAAGCATTCACTTTGGATAAATTCTATAAGAGAGACAAATTTATTTATGTTCTCCTAGGCCTTAAAAGTTAACTTTTTTAACAAGGTTCATTAGCATTGTATTTTAGCCTATAGGGCCTGGGGCGGGGCTTTAGTTTTAGTTTTTCGTCTGTTGGGGGGTGATTTTGTTGAGGGAGGAGTATTCTGTTGGGTAGGACTTAGGGTGGAAAGCTCAGCCTCGAGGGCTTGAATTTCTTTAATAAGTTGGACATGCTCTCGTTTCTGCTGTAAAATTTCCTTTAAAGAAGAAACTTCTCGAGCAAGGGTTATTTTAGCTTGTCTGATGGGGTCAGATGGACGGGAGTTAAAATCTGGAAGAGGAGAAGGATGAACTAGGGAATTGGGATTATAGGGTGGCGGTCTATGAAGCGCCTGGGCAGTTAGGCGCCAAGGGTCATCATGATAGCGAGCCGCCTCCTCATCTAAGGTTTCTTGTCCTTCGGGGGTTAGGTGATCTGAATGATCTCTTTTAAAGGTAAGGGAGGGATGGATATTGGGGATTTTTTCTTGTGGCTTTTCTGGTTCTTTTTTAATATTTAAAGGTTTTTGGTCTTTAGGGGTCTCTGGGGGTTCTCCTGGGAGATCTATAACGACTGAAGGGCATGTTGAGGGGGGACGGGAGTTTTCCTTAAGAATCTCCTCTCCTGTTTTGATGACCTCTTTAACATCAGGGTCTTGAGAATGGATTTTTAAAATGTCATGAATTAAGTTCCAATAAGAAAAGGCAGTAACGGGAATCTTCTCAGGGCCAAGGGCCCGATAAAAATCCTGTAGGGCATCTCCTACCCGTTCCCAGCGTTTTTGAGTAATAGTTCCTTCTAGGGGGAACCAAGGGCAGGTATCATGAACAAACTCAAAGAACTGCCTAAGGTCTTTTCTTTTAACCCTTATTCCTCGCACTCTGAGGGATATCTTGACACCGTCAAGGAACATTTCATGGACACTCAGAATTCCCCATTATTGGTCGACTGGATGGCTCTCCGAGTGACTCCTTCCCCCACGTAAGCCTCTGGGACGTATAACCCCCGTTCCAGGTCAGCCTGAATTTTCCCGTCAACCCAGGGATTCAGGCGGAATTACTCTCTTTTCCACTCTACCCTTTACTCCCTTGCTTGCGTGAAACAGTCGGTAGGTATAATCCGCCTACACGGATCCACACAGACGGGAAGACCCCTTTTGCCCTTTTCAGGGAGTAGGAATTCCCTTTGTTGAGTCTGTGAGGTGAACGACCTTTTGTTCAAAGCAAGCTCAAGGTTTTAAGAGTAGATCTAATTGGAGAGAATTCGCGACAAGAAAGCCGGGCGACGGTACTAATTCAAGTGAATCAGAGTTCTCACAGCCGGAGATGGGTACCCTTCACTCTTCCCCAAATCGGCAAGTGAGTGCTTATTAGTGGGCAGGAAAGAATCGACCAAGAGAGCCAATAATAGCAGTCGAGCAAAAGGGGTGAAATGTTCTGAAATCTTGTTTGAAAAATCGTCTACCTACCTTCCTCCGATCTGTCTCACGGCGGGTGGGACCGTGGCGATCTAATGCTGAGTCTTCACTCGCGGGTCCTCGCGGCGACTCTGGGGGGTGCCTGGCCAGGGCTTCTCCGGTAGACGTTCTCATCGGGGGTCCCCAGGGTGCCCCACGTTGGGCGCCAGATGCCCCGGCCCGCGGGGCAGCAACGAGGGCACGCAGGAACCACCTAAGAGAATGAAACAAACAAGGAACGCGAAGAACGGAGGCAAGACAAGGTTCCTGATCAAGCCTCGTTTTTTTATTCCAGTGTTGCGGTATATAAGCACTCAAGAGGGGAGGGGTAGGATAAGGAGTTGCCATGGGATGATTGGTTGGGGACTGGGTATCTGTCCTAGCTGATCGGTTATTCTGATATGGGGGGTTCTTCTGGCCCTTGGGCGCTCGGGCTTTCTTTGTCCTTGCTTTGTCCTTGCTCAATCAGGAAGTAGGGCTGACCAGGAAGTAAGACCAAATTCTTCTTTTATGGCCCCCGGCACTATATGATCCAGCAATTCCACTTCTGGGTATTTATCCAAAAGAATTGAAAGCAAGGCTCAAACAAATATTTTCTAACTGATGTTCACAGAGCATTATTCACAATAGCCATAGAGTGGAAGCAACCCAAAAGTCTGACATGAGTGGATAAACAAAATTCAGTACATACATTTAATGGAGTGTTGTTCCACCTTAAAAATAAGGAATTATTGTCACATGTTACAACATGAATGAACCTGAAGGATATTATTCTACGTGAAATTAGCCAGACACAAAAACCTAAACACTGTGTAATCCCACTTATATGAGACATTAAAATAGTCAAATTCATCGAAACAGAAAGTAGAATTCTGGTTATCATGGGCTGGAAAAAGGAAAAGTAGTGGTTTCTTTAACAAATATAAAGTTTCAGTTTTACAAGATGAAAAAATTCTGGATATCTGTTTTATAACAACATGAATATAACCGTACTGAACTGTAGGCTTTAAAATGGTTAAGTTGGTACATTTTTTACTATGTTTTTTTAACCACAATTTGTTTAAATGGACGAGGAAGGCGTAAGAGTCAGAATCAGAGTAATGTTATATGAGAAAGTCTCTATGGGCCACTGCTGGCTCTGAAGGTGGAAGGGACACAGGAGCAGAGAAACAGAAGTTGGCCTCTGAGGCTTACCAGGCACCAGGAGTAGAGACTGAGCTGTAGAGCTGAAAACATCTCTTTCACTGCCATCAAATTAAAAACATATTTTGTATGTCAGATAATATGTCAGGTGTTAGAGTAAAACATTTTCTCTCACCTTCAATAAACCATGGTGTCATAGTCAGCTCAGCCTACTATAACAAATACCAAAGGCAGGGTGGTTTAAACAGCAGTACTACTTCTCACGGTTCTGGAGGATGAGAAGGCCAAGATCAGAGTGCCCACAGGGCTGGGTTCTGGTGAGAGCCCTGGTCCAGACTGCAGATAGTCACATGGCAGAGAGAGGAAGCTCTGCTCTCTCTCTCATCTTATAAGGGCACTAATCCCATCATGAGGAATCCATCCTCATGGACTCATTAAATTTAATTACCTACAGAAATCCTCACCTCTAATATCATCATATTGGAGCTCTGTCAAAATATTTGGTTCAAAACAACAGCCCCCATTGGGTCAACATGAAAGTATTAAAGATAAAGAAGGTAATAAAGATAAGACAAAGTGTGAACCTGAATGCTCACCTCTGAGCCCAGACAAGGGTGCAGATAGCAAGGCCTTATCTATAAACTATGTCAAGATATTTTCCTTTTACACCCTCTCTTAAAACTAGTAGCATGCATTTTTTTCTTTTTATTTATCATTTGCAGTGACAAATAGACATCTTTTTGTTCTATGAAATGAACTTACAAGACATTCTTTAGTTTTGATGCTAAGATGATGGGTGTGACTTGATTTAGTTCACTCTCTGGAATGTTGATGGCAGATCCTATTAATGGCCCATTAAGTCACGAGACCCCAACGGCACCTCACAGGCTGGGGCTCTGCTTACATGGTGTGATGAGAGCAGGTATGGGTAAAGGTAAACCACTTAGAACTCTCTCTGGGGAACATTTACAAGGACCAAGTCTCCACCTTGGACATCAACCTACCCAGCTCTCCAGCAGTGTGCACAGTTCAATTTTCCAGAGGCAGGGCCACAAAGAATCCACACACACACACAAAAAAAAATCTTATTTTTACCTTAAGACTGAAGCCAGAGGCAGAGGTCTTTGTCTTGGTGAGAGTTACCTGCACTGTGGATCTTAGTCTGTAGCTCTGCCTGTTGCACAGATTAAAATGGACCCCCTGTCTGTGTGCATGACAACATTTTCAGAGAGTGAACATTTTTTCAGGCTCAGGAGTCAATTCACCATTCACTAAGTGATCTTAGACAATGTGCATAAGCCTCCATTTCCTCATGCAATGGGCATAATAGCAATAACCGCCTGGTGGCTTAAATGAGCTAATACATGGAAAGTTCTTATCACATCATCAGCATTTAATCCACATGAGTTGCTTTTTCTATGGCCGTCACTACCTTGATTGCTATTGTCACACTTATATAAACTTGTCTCTTGGATCTCTAGCACTTGGCACCATTCCCCCATATGACCATGTAGCTTAAAACTTAATAAATGTATGAGCCAAAACTTTCCTCTAACATCATTGAACCAAGTCAAAACAATCTTGCGGCTATGAAGTATGGTTTGGAGATGATGTCTTGATCAACTAAAGCACAATTATGTCTCCATGTGGACTAGGGAGGAATGGCTAGGTGTTGAGATATATTCAGTTTACTCTCAATTGCCTACTTAAAATTGTTATTTATTGAAAAGTTTTATATAAAGCCCCCATGAAACGTAATATAATTTATTCACACATACTAAAATAAAATAGCAATGTTGCTTTGAGAGAGAGAGAGAAAGAAAGAGAGAGAGAGAGACTCAAGGAGTCCTCCCCATTCAATAGAATGATCACATTGCTAGGTTAAAAGGAAGATGCTGGATTAAAACAGAAAATTGCCAGTCATAATCAAGATACATCAAGTCGTACAGGTTTAGGATTTGTATGTTTTCTTATTTAAAATCACATGGGTCACCCTGACTGGTGTGACTCGGTTGGTTGGAGCACTGAAAGGTTGTGGGTTTGATTCCTGATCAGGGCACATACCCAGGTTTTGGGCTCTATCCCCAGTCTGGGCACATATGGAAGGCAACCGATCAATGTTTCTCTCTCACATTAATGTTTCTGTCTCTCTCTCCCTCTCCTTTCCTCTCTGAAATCAATAAAAGTATTTTTTAAAGAATAAAATAGCCCTAGCCAGTTTTGTTCAGTGGATAGAGTGTCAGCCTGCAGACTGAAGGGTCCTGGGTTTGATTCCGGTCAAGGGCACATGCCCAGGTTGTGGGCTCGATCCCCAGTAGGGGACATGCAGGAAGCAGCCAGTCAATGATTCTCTCACATCATTGATGTTTCTATCTCCCTCTCCCTCACCCTTCCTCTCTGAAATCAATAAAATATATTACAAAAATATATATAAAATAAAAAGAATAAAATAAATAAATAATAAATTTTAAAAAATAAAATCACATGGGTCAGATGTCTGTGAAATTTATATACCTGGTAGAATAAAAGCTGTATAACCCCTCAGCACAGTTCTGGTAGAATAAACGCTGTATAGCCCCTCAGCACAGTTCTTACAGAGACTACTGGAGTATAGTTCTTGTGTTGACTCAGTGAACCATCAATTATAAAAATCAAAACAGACTCATCAGACAAAGGGCCAAGGTCTCACAAAAGGCTTGTGTCGAGTCCTTCTAACACTCCTATCCACGTCATGGTGCTGTGGCCTCTGGTATCAAAACAACACAACAGGACTGAAATCACATCTTTCCCAGGCACAGGCATCACCTCAGGTGTTCCCTGCCCACATTTCAATGACCCACTTTCTGTTGTGGGCAAGATTAAAGCCCATTACACAACACCACAGATATTTATTGCCCTGGTGGATATTTGCTCAAATTAATGCCCCATTATTGCAATGAGGCTGGCCATAGCTGCTGACGTTCTTACCACCAGAGATGTAGGCTCAATGCCATGGGTAAGCCGGACACATGTCAGCCTCTGGGGTCATCAGGTGTTTATCAAGCTCTCTTCTGTCTATGGGCTGCAGGCAAAGCAAACCAGGTGTTTGTGCTCTCTGCCCTTTAGAGCTTATCCCAGAATGCTATCTATGCTCACATATGCAGTCAATTATTATATTTGGTTCTAGAGATAGGAAAGGGGGCACAGGTGCTATGAGCATCCTTGTGATGTCAGCACACCTACTCCACCCCTGCTCCCTGCATCTCTTCACTCACCACCCGCCTCCCCAACCCAGTGATCCCTGAGAAAGCTATTGAGACTGGGTTCCAATTTGCCATGATTCAGGCAAACATGCAAAAGATGAATCATGCATTTGAGTAAATCCACTTTAAAAGCACTTTTTTGTGTGCCTGCTACAAGTTAGGCATCAATACTGTTGAGTCATGGATATCAGAGTGAACAAAGAGCTGTAACCATCACTCCAAAGTGCGCTAGAGTGGGCCTGAGAGGGAGCCTCAGAGCACAGAGGAACCAGAAAAGGAGGAGGAATGGATGTGGGAAAGGAGATAGAACTGGAACTTTGGACAGGAGGAACCACATACAGGCCGGGGCAGCCCCTGAGGAGGGCAAGCAGCACAGTGTCCAACCCATGGCAGGCAGCAGGGCTGAAGCTCAGAATGAGTGGGCATGGAGTTGGGGGCCAACCTAAAAAGACCCAGGGCCAGAGAGGAGCAGGGCTCAGATACCTCCCAAGAAGTGTGGATTTGATCCTGAAGGTGGTGGAAGCAAGACAATGATCACATTTTCATTATTAGAAAATTCCATAGGGATTAAGGGCAAGCCTCAAGAACAGAGGAGGAAGTCTGAACAGAAGGTATAGGCCTTGTCCTGAGGAGCATCACAAAGCCCTGGACTGAGAGGCCACAATATGGACATAAGGGGCTGAATTCTGGAGAAATTTGGATGAGCTCCTGGAGTCCAGCTAGATGTGGAGTGAGCATTATGCTGAGCACTGGACTTTTAAAGATGACTAGATAATATTTAAGCAAGGGGTGACCACATCCACATCACTATTTTTCTGCTCTAAGGAGATTCTGGGCAGGGTGTGTAAGTGGAAGGGAGAAATGGCTTAAAAATTCCAGCGCACACTCCCAGTGTTTCCCATATAAATATTGTTCTCAGCTGTGCAGCTGCTACTGCTCCTCCAGCACCTGGCTCTGTTTGTCATCCTGCCCCATACAGGGTCCCCTCTGCCTCATCTTGCTCTAGCTGTCCCAAAGCTCAGTGTCTCTGCTCCAGGCCACATACTGATCCTGAGTGCCAGGAGGTTTAGGGGATGGTCGTCCACCTGACTCACCTACAGCTCCAAGTTTCAGTCCCTGCTCTATCTGCAGGAAATGATTTCTTCCACCAATCCCCAAGCACAGGATCCAATAAAATGTAACTCCAGATGCTGACCTCCAGTTATGACAGGCACATGAGATTCCTGTGCTTTGCTAAAATGTGTAGCTCTAGTTGTTGGCACAGCTAGAGTACAGCCAATTGGTCAGGTCCATTCCCTCAGGCAACACCTACTGTATACTAGTCATCACGCTGCCAGAGTGTGTGCAGGATGCACAGAGGGGCATCAGACTATCTGGATGAGTGGGCTAAGGCTACAACACAAGGGTGTGTGACTTGTGGGAACAAGAGGCACCAGTGAGCAGGGGAGACCAGCAGGGTACAAACATCAACCCACATGTACCAGGCACACTTTTAATTGCTGACATGCACTTCTCAGTGGTCACATGTTTAGGAACTTTCGTGAGTAGTTTGAAATCAGTCATGATGAAAGTGTTTACACTGTGGAAATTGGCAAGTCCCACACACTGGGCGTCCCCACCCCTCACCTCACCCACCTCAGTGGGAAGTGGGGGACACTACTATTCTGCCCTCTTCTCCTTTCCTCTTGTCCTGGGGTCCAGCAAGGACAGCATAGGACAAGGATGCCAGCTTACACAATAATGGAGGCTGGCAGATTCTGTGCTAAACCTAAGTTTGGTTTGGAGCTTGGTATTGTGAATGGCAGAGGATTGGGATGTGGGGTGTTCTAGCTTCCTGTCCTCCTACTGTCAGTCACATAAGTGGCTATGGATAGTAAATAAGACTTGGCTGGAAGGGCTGAGCTGCTGCATGATAGCCCAGGAGAAAATGGGGACAAGATGAGGAGAGTAAGCCAGGATCTCTGCCTCTTCCTCCTCCCTCAGACTCTGTGCCTCAGTTTTCCTATCTATTATCTGTTCAAAGACTGTTAGGACTAAGTGATATAATGTCTGGAGCATCACAAAGGCCAGCACAGAGGTAGTCCTCATGAGAGAAGCAGGAGAAAGTCACAGGGGGCTTCTCCTTGTCTTCCCTTCTTTTTCTCTGAAAAATCCCAGTTATTTTTATCCTATGATGAGTCTGGACTTCCAAAGTTCCTTAAACAAAAGCTCCCAAACCTTAAAATCTTCTGGTAAATTCCTTAAAACACAGGTGCAGAACCCCTGACAGAGGACACCTTGGTGAGTCCAGGATTGCACTTCGTCAGGAAGCTCCCAGGGGATCCTGCTGCTGACCCCACATGTCAGTGTCCAGGCAAAAGTCACCAAACCACTCAAGAGGGTCCTAGGTGAGGATGATTCCTTAATTTAGAGGGTTTTTTAAATCTGGGAAAGGGGGGATCATTGCAATAAACAACTTTGTGCCTTCTCACAAAGTAGTGTAAGGCAATAACAGACTCCAATACTGCTATTTTTTCATTTCATTTTATTTTATTTTAAAATTCTTTATTGTTTAAAGTACTACATAAATCTCCTTTTTCCCCCATTAACCTCTACCCAGCTGCTACCACTCCCCAGCACATACCCTCACCCCCCTACTATCTGTGTCCATTATCCTCATAGGCATGCATACAAGTTCGTTGATTGATCTCTTACCCGCCCCCCCTTCCCCTGCCTTCCCTCTCAGGTTGGACGGTATGTTCAATACTTCTATAACTCTGGCTCTATTTTTGTTCATCAGTTTATGTTGTTCATTAAATTCCACAAATGAGTGAGATCATGTGATATTTATCTTTCTCCGACTGGCTTATTTCACTTAGCATAATGGTAAAAGTTGCTTCTTTTTTACTGTATCGTAGTATTCCATCGTGTAGATATACCACAGTTTTTTAATCCACTCATCTGCTGATGGACACTTAGGCTGTTTCCAAATCTTAGCTATTGTAAATTGTGCTGCTATGAACATAGGGGTGCATATATGCTTTCTGATTGGTATTTCTGTTTTCTTGGGATATATTCCTAAAAGTGAGATTACTGGGTCAAATTGGAGTTCCATTTTTTTTTTTTTTGAGGAAACTCCATACTGTTCTCCACAGTGGCTGCACCAGTCTGCATTACCACCAGCAGTGCACAAGGGTTCCTTTTTCTCTACATCCTCGCCAGCACTTGTCATTTGTTGATTTGTTGGTGATAGCCATTCTGACAGGTGTGAGATGATATCTCATTGTCATTTTGATTTGCACCTCTCAGATGATTAGTAACTTTGAGCATGTTTTCATATGTCTCTTGGTCTTCTGTATGTCTCTTTCCAAAAGTGCCTATTTAGGTCCGTTGCTCATATTTTTATTGGATTGTTTATCTTCCTTTTGTTAAGTTGTATGAGCTCCCTGTAAATTTTGGAGATTAAAACCTTATCAGAGATAACATTGGCAAATATGTTCTCCCATGCAGTGGGCTTTCTTCTTGTTTTGTTGATGGTTTCTTTTGCTATGCAGAAGCTTTTTATTTTGATATAGTCCCATTTTTTTATTTTCTCCCTAGTTTCCATTGTCCTGGGAGCTGTATCAGTAACGATATTGCTGCGACATATGTCTGATATTTTGCTGCATATAGAGTCTTCTAATATTTTTATGGTTTCCCATCTTACATTTAAGTCCTTTATCCATTTTGAGTTTATTTTTGTGTATGGTGTAAATTGGTGGTCTAGTTTCATTTTTTTTTGCATGATTCTGTCCAATTTTCCCAACATTTATTGAAGAGAGTGTCTTGACTCCATTGTATGCTCTTGCCTTCTTTGTCAAATATTAGTCGAACATGATGGCATGGGTCGATTTCTGGGTTCTCTGTTCTGTTCCATTGGTCTATATGTCTGTTCTTGTGCCAGTACCAGGCATTTTTGAGAACTGTGGCTTTGTGATATAGCTTGAAATCTGGTATTGTGATCCCTCCCACATTGTTCTTCTTTCTCAGGATTGTTGAGGCTATTTGGTGTCTTTTTTTATTCCATATGTATTTTAGGAGAGTTTGTTCTAGTTGTGTAAAATATGCCATTGGTATTTTAATGGGGACTGCATTAAATCTATAGATTTCTTTGGGTAGTATGGACATTTTAATGATGTTGATTCTACCAATCCATGAACATAATACATTCTTTCATTTGTTTATGTCTTCCTCTATCTCTTTTTTTTTTCAACATCCTGTAGTTTTCTGAGTACAGGTTCTTTACCTCATAAGATAAGTTTATTCCTAGGTATCTTATTTTTTTTGGTGCAATGGTAAATGGGATTGTAATTTTTGGTTTCTCTTTCTGTGAGTTCATTATTGATGTATAAAAAGGCCATAGATTTCTGGATGTTAATTTTGTATCCTGCTACATTGCCAAAATCATTTATTAAGTCTAGTAGTTTTTGATGGAGAGGGTATTCTATGTACAGCATCATGTCATCTGCAAATAATGATAGTTTTACTTCTTTTCCTATTTGGATGCCTTTTAATTATTCTTCTTGTCTGATCCCTATGGCTAGCACTTCCAGTACTATGTCGAACAGAGGTGGTGAAAGTGGGCATCCCTGTCTTGTTCCTGTTCTTAGAGTTTTTATCAGGAAAGGGTGTTGGATTTTGTCAAATGCTTTTTCTGCATCAATTGATATGACTATGTGATTTTTGTCTCTCAGTATCTATGTGATCTATAACGTTTATTGATTTGAAGATATTGTACAATCCTTGCATCCCCGGCATAAATCCCACTTGGTAATGGTGTATGATCTTTCGAATGTAACGCTGTATATGATTTGCTGAAATTTTGTTGAGGATTTTAGCACCTATGTTCATCATGGATATTGGCCTGTAATTCTCTTTCTTTGTAGTGTCTTTATCTGATCTTAGGATTAGGGTTATGTTGATTTCACAGAAAGAGCTTGGAAGTGTTCTGTCCTCTTGAATTTTTTGGAATAATCAGAGAAGGATTGGTTTTAGTTCATCTTTGAATGTTTGGTAAACCTCCCCTGTGAAGCTGTCCAGCCCAGGGTTTTGTTTGCTTGAAGTTTTTTTGGTGACTGCTTCAATTTCATCAGCAGTTATCAGCCTATTCAGGTTTTTTTTTATTCTTCCTGATTTAGTTTTGCAAGCTTGTATTTTTATAGGAATATGTTCATTACGTCTAGGCTGTTCAGTTTGTTGGAGTAGAGATGTTCATACTATTTTTTTTTTATAATATTTTGTATTTCTGTGGGATCGGTTGTTAGTTCACCTCTTTCATTTATGATTTTGTTTATTTGGGTCCTCTGTCTTTGCTTCTTGGTGAGCCTGGCTAGAGGATCATCAATCTTGTTTATCCTTTCAAAGAACCAGCTCTTGGTTTCATTGATCTTTTGCATTGTTGTTTTGTGTGTGTGTGTGTGTGTGTGTGTGTGTGTGTGTGTGTGTGTGTGTATGTGTGTGTGTGGTTTTTTTTTTTTTTTGGTTGTTTTTTGTTTGTTTGTTTTGGGTGGGGGTTTGTCTCTATGTCATTTATTTCTGCTCTGATCTTTATTATTTCCTTCCTTCTGCTCACTCTGGGCTTTTCCTGTTGCTGTCTTTCTAATTCTTCAAGTTGCAGACTTAAATGGTTTATTACCATTTTTTCTTGTTTTTTGAAGTAGGCCTGTAATGCTATGAATGTCCATCTCAGAACTGTTTTCACTGTGTCCCATTGATTTTGGATTGTTGTGTTTTCATTGTCATTTGTTTCCAGGATGCTTTTTATTTCTTCTTTGATCTCTTTGGTAACCCAATCATTGTTTAATAACATGCTATTTAGCCTCCAAGTGTTTGAATTTTTTTCATAGTTTTTATTGTAGTTGACTCCTAATTTTATGCCATTGTGACGTGAGAAGATGCTTGATATGATTTCTATATTCTTGAATTTGAAAAGACTTTGCCTGTGTCCCAATATTTGGTCTATCTTTGAAATGTCCCATGTGCACTTGAGAAGAATGTATATTCTGTATCTTTGGGATGAAATGTTCTGAAAATATCAATTAGTTCCATCTGATCTAGTGAATCACTTAGGATTGCTGTTTCTTTGATGATTTTTTGCTTAAAGGATTATCCAGTGCTGTCAATGGAGTAGTAAAGTCTCCTCCTACTATGACTGTATTGCTGTTGATCTCTCCCTTGATATTTTCCATAAGTTGTTGTGTTTTTTTTTAATGTATTTGGGTGCTCCTGTATTGGGTGCATATATGTTTACCAGAATTATATCCTCGTTTTGAAACGCTCTCTTTAATATTATGAATTGGCCCTTCCTATCTTTTGTTATGGACTTCATTTTGAGGTCTGTTTTGTCAGATGTAAGTATTGCTACCCCAACTTTTTTCTCATTTCCATTTGCCTAAAAAGTTTTTTTTATCCCTTCACTATCAGCCTGTGAAGTCCTTTGCTCTGAGGTGGGTCTCCTGTAGACAGCAGATATATGTGTCATGTTTTCTTATCTATTCAGCTATCCTATGTCTTTTGATTGGGGCATTTAATC
Organism: Plecotus auritus; assembly: GCF_963455305.1. Lineage (NCBI taxonomy): Eukaryota > Metazoa > Chordata > Mammalia > Chiroptera > Vespertilionidae > Plecotus > Plecotus auritus. The sequence continues at coordinate 117,288,025 of NC_137772.1, forward strand.
CAATTACATTTAAAGTTATTATTGATAGGTACTTGTTTGTCGCCATTTTTATTCTTTATGCCTGTGTTCCTTCTTCCTTTTCTATTTCCTCTTTTTACAGCAACCCCTTTAGCATTTCTTACATTGCTGGCTTGGTGGTAATAAACTGCCTTAGCCCTCTTTTGTCTATGAAGCTCCTGATTTCACCTTCAATTTTGAATGATAGCCTTGCTGGGTATAGTATTCTTGGATTAAGTCCCTTGCTTTGCATCACTTTGTATGTTTCATTCCATTCCCTTCTAGCCTGATGTGATTCTGTTGAGAAATTGGTTGATAGTCTAATAGGAGATCCCTTGTAGGTAACTTTCTGTCTTTCTCTGCAGCCTTTAAGATTCTTACTTTGTCATTGATGTTTGCCAATTTAATTATGTGTCTTGGTGTCAGTCTTTTGGATTCATCTTGTTTGTGGCTCTGGAGCTTCTTGGACTTATGTGACTTTTTTCTTCCCCAAATTAGGGAAGTTTTCTGTCATTATTGCTTTAAACAGGTTTTCTATTCTTTGCTCTGCTTCCTCTCCTCTGGCACACCTATTATGAGGATGTTGTTTCATTTCTTTTGTCCCAAAGCTCCCATAGGGTCTCCTCTTGCTTTTTACGTTTTCTTTCCAGTTCCTGCTGTGCTTGGGTGGTTTTTTCCTACGTTGTCTTCTAGCTCACTGATGCAGTCCTCAGCTTCTTCTAGGCTACTACTGATACGTTCCATTGTGTTCTTTTTTTTTTTTTTTTTGATGTTTCCAATATACCTTTTATTAATTACATATATGAAGGCATTACGTAAATGGTAACATATTATTTGTTTATTTATTTATTTTGCTTGTTATTTATTTTGTTTTTTAGATTCAATTGTTTTTTTAATATAATTTATCTTTATTGTTCAGATTATTACAATTGTTCCTCTTTTTTCCCCCCATAGCTCCCCTCCACCTGGTTCCCACCCCACCCTCTGCCTTTACCTCCCCCCCACTTTTCTCATCCATAGGTGTATGATTTTTGTCCAGTCTCTTCCTGCACCGCACACACCCCTTTCCCCCCCAGGAATTGTCAGTCCATCCCTTTCTATGCCCCTGATTCTATTATATTCACCAGTTTATTCTGTTCATCAGATTTTTTATTCACTTGATTTTTAGATTCACTTGTTGATAGATATGTATTTGTTGTTCATAATTTTTATCTTTACCTTTTTCTTCTTCTTCCTCTTCTTAAAGAATACCTTTCAGCATTTCATATAATACTGGTTTGGTGGTGATGAACTCCTTTAGCTTTTTCTTATCTGTGAAGCTCTTTATCTGATCTTCAATTCTGAATGATAGCTTTGCTGGGTAGAGTAATCTTGGTTGTAGGTTCTTGCTATTCATCACTTTGAATATTTCTTGCCACTCCTGTCTGGCCTGCATAGTTTCTTTTGAGAAATCAGCTGACAGTCGTATGGGTGCTCCCTTGTAGGTAACTAACTGTTTTTCTTGCTGCCTTTAATATTCTCTTTGTCTTTTGCTCTTGGCATTTTAATTATGATGTGTCTTGGTGTGGTCCTCTTTGGATTCTTTTTGTTTGGGGTTCTCTGCGCTTCCTGGACTTGTAAGTCTATTTCTTTCACCAGGTGGGGGAATTTTTCAGTCATTATTTCTTCCAATAGGTTTTCAGTATCTTGCTCTCTCTCTTTTTCTGGCACCCCCATAATTCGGATGTTGGTACACTTGAGGTTGTCCCAGAGGCTCCTTACACTATCTTCATATTTTTGGATTCTTTTTTTTTTTTTTTTTTTTTGCTTTTCCGGTTGATGTTTTTTGCTTCTTTGTATTTCCAATCTTTGACTTGATTCTTGTGATCCTCTAGTCTGCTGTTAGATCTCTGTATAATATTTTATTTCAGTCAGTGTATGCTTAATTTCTAGTTGGTCCTTTTACATATTCTCGAGGGTCTTGCTAAATTTATTGGCCTTTTCTAGGAAATTCTTGAAAAACCTTAGAACCGTAGTTTTGACTCTATATCCAGTCATTTGCTTCCCTCCATTTCTTTCATTTGTGATCTGTTTCTTTGTCTCCACATTTTGGCTGCTTCCCTGAGTTAATAGAGTGGCTTTGTGTGCTAGGTGTCCTATAGGGCCCAGTGGCTCAGCCCCCCCAGTTACCTGAGATGGACACTCTTGGTGCACCCCTTTGTGGGCTGTGTGCACAGTCTTGTTGTAGTTAAGCCTTGATTGTTGTTGGTATCACTGGGAGGAATTGACCTCCAGGCCAATTGGCTGTGAGGATCAGCTGTGTCTACACTGGGAGAACTTCTGTGCTGGAGACACCCTTATGAGACAGGACTTGCAAAAGCCTCTGTGCTCAGCTTGGATGGGGCAGAGTCTCAGGGCGGAGCAGTCAGACTTGGTTTCCCATCAGCCCTGCCCTAATAGGCCCCTGTGTCTCAGTGTCCTGTGGTAATTGCTGCAAGCACCTATGAGGGAAAGCCGCCCTTGAGTTCTGCCCACTGCCAGACAGTCCAGTTTCTCCCCGAATGAGTCTGGGTCCCCAGAGTCTCACCCGGAACTGCAGTTCAATGCAGTCAGGAGCTTTTTTCTCCCTCCCACTTAAGAAAGCCAGCTGCGTACTCAGTTGCCTGCCCTCTCTGCGCACGCGCCTCGGTACCTCTGCCTTCCGCAGTTCCTCTGAGTCTCAGTGTGCCTTTCTCTTTCCTGACAGTCCAGTTTCACCACGGATGAGTCTGGGTCCCCAGAGTCTTGTCTGGAACTGGAGTTCAGCACAGTCAGGAGCTTTTGTCTCCCTCCCGCTTGAGAAAGCCAGCCGTGCACTCAGTTGCCAGTCCTCTCTGCGCGTGCCCGTCTCAGTGCCTCTGCCTCCTGCAGCTCCTCTGAGTCTCAGTGTGCTTTTCTCTTTCCTTCTAGTTGTAGAATTTCCACTCAGCCAGCCTTCCTGTGGTTCTGGATAATGTCCGTTTTGTCTTTTAGTTGTAGTTTTAAAATTGTTGTGTGAGGCAGCAGTTTAGGTGTTTACCTATGCCGCCATCTTGATTTCTCCCTCCATTGTGTTCTTTATTGCATGGATGTCATTCTTCATTTCTCCTTGGTTCTTCTTCATTTCCTCTTGATTCTATTTTTTTTTTTTTTGCATTTAACATTTTATTTTTTTCAAGTACATATAGATCATTCTTCTTTTTCAGTTTACTTTATTGTTCGTTATTAAGGTATTGCATATGTGTCCTTATCATCCCATTGCCCCCCACACCCACCCACTCATGCTCTCACACCCCTGTTGTCTGTGTCCATTGGTTAGGCTTATATGCATGCATACAAGTCCTTTGGTTGATCTCTCCCCCTTACCCTCACCCTCTCCTACCTTCCCTCTGAGGTTTGACGTTCTGATCAATGCTTCTCTGTCTCTGAATCTGTTTTTATTCATCAGTTTGTGTTGCTCATTATTTTTCATAAATGAGTTAGAGCATGTGATATTTATCTTTCACTGATTGGCTTATTTCACTTAGCATAATGCTCTCCAGTTCCATCCATGCTGTTGCAAAAGGTAAGAATTCCTTCTTTTTTACCACAGCATAGTATTCCATTGTGTAGATGTACCAGAGGTTTTAATCCACTCATCTGCTGATGGGCACTTAGGGGGTTTCCAAATCTTAGTTATGGTAAATTGTGCCACTATGAACATAGGGGTGCATATATCCTTTCTGATTGGTGTTTCTAGTTTCTTGGGATCTACATTGAGTGGCCAGATTATTATGATCTCTGAACACATAATAATCTGACCACTCAGTGTGTGTGTGTGTGTGTGTGTGTGTGTTAGAGGCCCGGTGCATGAATTCATGCATGGGTGGGGTCCGGCCAGCCTGGCCAAGGGGAGGGGACCTGGGTGGTTGGCTGGCCTTCCTGCTGGTCGAACTCCTGGTCGAGGGGGCAATTTGCATATTAGCCTTTTATTATATAGGATATACACCGAGTGGCCAGATTATTATGCGTTCAGAGATCATAATAATCTGGCCACTCAGTGTATTCCTAGAAGTGGGGTCACTGGGTCAAATGGAAGTTCCACTTTTAGTTTTTTGAGGAAATTCCATGCTGTTCTCCACAGTTGCTTCACCAGTCTGCATTCCCACCAGCAGTGCACGAGGGTTCTTATTTCTCCACATCCTCACCAGCACTTGTCGTTTGTTGGTTTGTTGATGGTAACCATTCTGGCAGGTGTGAGATGTACCACATTGTCATTTTCATTTGCATCTCTCAGATGATTAGTGACTTTGAGCATGTTTTCATATGTCTCTTGGCCTTCCTTATGTTCTTTTGAAAAGTATCTATTTAGGTCCTTTTGCCCATTTTTTGATTGGGTTGTTTATCTTCCTTTTGTTTAGTTGTGTTTCCTGTAAATGTTGGAGATTAAACCTTTATTGGTGATAACGTTGGCAAATATGTTCTCCCATGCAGTGGACTTTCTTATTGTTTTGTTGATGGTTTCTTTTTTTGTGCAAAAGCTTTTTATTTTGATGTAGTCCCATTTGTTTATTTTCTCTTTAGTTTCCATTGCCCTCCTCTTGATTCTTACACATGTTTTTGAATTTTTTGTCCGTCCTCTTCAGCGTCCTTTTAACCATTGCTCTGAATTCTTTCTCTAACAAAATGCTTGCCTCCATTTCATTTATTTCCTTTTCTGGTGATTCCTCCTTTTCTTTTGAAGGGGTTTCTTCTTTGTCTGCCCATATTTGCTGCTCTTTTGTGATTGTTTCTATGTATTAGATCAAACATCTATGTCACCCATATTTTTTGAGTTTGTCTTATATAGTAGATGTTTTGTGGAACCCAGTGGTGCAATCTCTCCAATCTTCTGGACTGGGTAATATAGGGTGCTTCCTACTTGTGATATTTGGGTTCTCTTGGTATAGTTGGGTTTTGAGTGTTATTGTCCCATTTGAGGATGGAGTCTTCTCTCAGGGAATCTGGTTATGTGGCTTGCTCTCTACCATGTTGACAGAACAGTACAAAATACAACTTGACAAGACACAACACTAAGGGAAAAAAACATGAATGTACTCACGACACCAATAACCCCAAGAAGAGTGACTACCAGAGAAGAGAGAATTAGGCGAAAGAAAAGAGAGCAAAAAATGATATCTAGAAAAGAAAAAAGGTAAGAGAGAAAAGAAAAAGGAGGAAAAATAAATATGGGGAGAAAACACCACAGAACAAACAGATAAACCAAAACATGCAAACAACAAACACCCAGAAAAAAGCAGGGGGGGGGGGGGCGTTGCAGAATCTGTAGAGGCAGAGCTTATATACCGACTAGAGGCCCAGTGCATGAAATTCGTGCACAGTGGGGGGCGGGGGTTGTGTCCCTCAGCCCAAACTGGGACCCCTCAAGGAATGTCCAACTTCCCGTTTAGGCCCGATCCAGGTAGGATTGGGCCTAAACGGGAAGTTGGACATCCTTCTCACAATCCAAGACTGCTGGCTCCCAACTGCTCCCCTGCCTGCCTTCCTGATTGCCCATAACCACTTCTGCCTGCCAGCCTGATCACCCCTTAACCACTCCCTTGCCAGCCTGATTGATGCCTAACTGCTCCCTTGCCAGCCTGTTTGCCCCTAACTGCCTTCCCCTGCAGGCCTGGTCAGCCCTAACTGCCCTCCCCTGCAGGCCTGGTCCCCCCCAATTGCCCTTTTCTGCAGGCCCGGTCGCCCCCAACTTCCCTCCTCTGCTGGCCTGGTCACCCCTAACTGCCCTCCCCTGTGGGCTTGATTGCCCCCAACTTCCCTCCCTTGCAGGCTTGGTCCCTCCCAACTTCCCTCCCCTGCTGGCCATCTTGTGGCGGCCATCTTGTGTCCACATGGGGGCAGGATCTTTGACCACATGGGGGCAGCCATCTTGTGTGTTGGAGTAATGGTCAATTTGCATATTACTCTTTTATTAGATAGGATAGAGGCCTGGTGCATGGGTGGGGGCCAGCTGGTTTGCCCATAAAGGTGTCCCGGATCAGGGTGGGGGTTCCCTTGGGGCGTGGGGCGGCCTGGGCCGAGGGGCTTGTGGTGGTTTGCAGGCCGGCCACGCCCCCTAGCGACCCAAGCAGAGTCCCTGGTATCTGGGATTTATTTATCTTCTATAATTGAAACTTTGTAGCCTTCAGCGAAGCCAAGTCTCCTGCTTGCTCCATGGCTGCAGCCATTTTTGTTGGGATTTATTTATCTTCTATAATTGAAACTTTGTAACTTTAAGCGGAGGCCAAGGCAGGCCAGGGCTGCAGAAACTTGGCTTCCTCCATTGCCGGGGAAACCCAAGCCTCTTGCTCTCTCCATGGCCGCAGCCATCTTCATTGGGTTAATTTGCATACTCGCTCCGGCTGGTGGACATGGCTTGTGGGTGTGGTGGAGGTACAGTCAATTTGCATATTACTCTTTTATTAGATAGGATAGTAAGGTTAAGGAATTGAATGGATAAAGGGAGGATCTTGGTTCAGTATAGAGGAGTTAGAAAGAGAATGAGTGGATAAGAGGAAAAGAAAGAAAAAAAATTTAATAAAAAATAAATAAATAAGGTAAAATAACAATAAAAATATAAATAGAATGAAGAAAATGATAATGTGAAAAAAATCAAAGAGAAAAAAAGAAAATAAAGAAAACAAATTTTTAAAATAAAAGATAAAAAATAAATAAATAAAATAAAAAAGTGAAGTGTCATTTATTTCAGCCAAGTTTTATGTCCCATGGGGGCTGGTTTAAGAACCCACTCTTCTGTTCTGTCTGCTACTTCTCAGTTTCCTGTTAGGTAGTCAGCACCATGTTAAAGTTCCAAGAGATCCACCACTCCTCTGTTTGTGTCTACCTCCACAGCCTTGACTGCAAGCAGGCGGGACCAATCTGCCCACTTAACCTGTCTGCCTGCTATCAATCTTAATCTCTCAAGTGGATGTTGCTGACAGGGCTATAGATAGGAAGGGTGCTGTAATTGTTTTCTGGGACTTAATGGCCTCTCTTCAACACAGTCCCTGAGGGCTCTTCATGGCTATTCTGACTTTTTGTGTCCTTTGTACTGCTCAGGTATAGTCTGGGTGTGGCTGTATTGGCTGCCCTGAGGCTGCTGGGAGGGCCTGGCTCTTCAAGAGAAAAATGGCTGCTTAGGTCCAGAGGGTCAGGAATGTCCTAGTGCTGGACTCCTGTTCACTTCTCCCCAACCTGCTCTCCTCCACAGCCTCTCACCAGATTCCACAAGTCTGCACCTCCACCTGCACCTCAGCCACAGGTGACCAGAGGCAAAACAACCACACGACTGTTAGTTTCTCTCCCCTGGCACCATGTGGCTTGGGTGGTTCTTCATGCTGCCTCTCTATGCTCAACCTCTCACAGCTGTGGACTTAGATCTAGAATCCCCTGCCACCAGCAGCCCCGTGGACTTCCTTTCCACAGTCAGATGTTATGCCTGTGCCCAAGGGATGTGGACTTGGTACCATGCAGCTTCCTTCTGTGCCTCTCAGCTCAGTGGTCTCATGACTCTCTCCAGCCCTGATCCCTGATCCTACCATTCTCCAGGCTTCCTTTGCCCTTCCCAGCTGTGAATTGTCTCACCATCTGTATCCACTTTGCCAATTCTGGATGAATGTTATTCAATTTAAATGCTCCTTCTCGCCGAAACCGGTTTGGCTCAGTGGATGGAGCGTCGGCCTGCGGACTGAAAGGTCCCGGGTTTGATTCCGGTCAAGGGCACGTACCTTGGTTGTGGGCACATCCCCAGTAGGAGGTGTGCAGGAGGCAGCTGATCGATGTTTCTCTCTCATCGATGTTTCTGACTCTCTATCCCTCTCCTTTCCTCTCTGTAAAAAATCAATAAAATATATTTAAAAAATAAATAAATAAATAAATAAATGCTCCTTCTATCTGCTCTGGGATAAGGCTCTGGACACGTCTGCTTATTCAGCTGCCATTTTTTCTCTCTCCAATAATGCTATTTTTAAAAGGTTTTAAATAACTTTTTCAATGCAAACAACCCACTGGAGCAGACCTAAATCACTTTATAGGTCAGCTGAACCAATAGCATTCCGAGAGCCACACTGAGCTATGCCATCACACAGGTGACTAGACTCATAGGGTCTGCACAGTCCTGACCAATAAGATGGCATTTGTGTGTTTTCCTTCATGCCCACACTTTGGGATGGCAGCTAGCATTGTCCTAATAGAATGCCCTGTGTGTGTGTGTGTTTATTTTTTTAATTGAGTTGAGAGAGAGAGTAAGAGGGAGAGAGAGAGAGAGAGAGAGAGAGAGAGAGAGAGAGAGAGAGAGAGAGAGAGATTTGTTGTTCCACTTATTTATGCACGTGCCTGACCAGAGATCAAACCTGCAACCTTGGCATATCAGGACAATGCTCTAACCCAGTGGTCGGCAAACTCATTAGTCAACAGAGCCAAATATCAACAGTACAACGATTGAAATTTCTTTTGAGAGCCAAATTTTTTAAACTTAAACTTCTTCTAATGCCACTTCTTCAAAATAGACTCACCCAGGCCGTGGTATTTTGTGGAAGAGCCACACTCAAGGGGCCAAAGAGCCGCATGTGGCTTGCGAGCTGCAGTTTGCCGACCACTGCTCTAACAAACTGAGCTACCCACCCAGGGCAAATTCCCTGTGTTCTTAACCGTGTCCATTTTGTCGACTCTAAGAAAGAAGCTACCTACTAAGAAGGGCTTCTGGTGGCTAACTGGGCTCAAATTTTTTAAAGAGTAGAGCCTAGTAGCCATTTCTACACAGGGGCCTCTCACAGGAGCTACACTCCGGGGATAAGCCTGCACTGAACTGCCTGCCTGCACTATGTTTCTGCCATCTGAGCCACCCCTTATAAAGCAATTCCTAGAATCCTAGTTTAACCAATACAACTAAGGTTTTCCCCATCCAATTGAAGCTGTGTAGCTCCAACCACTCATAGCTGCTGTTTAGGGGCTCTATTCTGACCAATCAAGACAGTGCCTTTTTGACCAATCAAACTGTGAGGATTTGGAGTCCTATTTGCATGAGGACTGGGGACTAGGACTTCTGTCTACATAAGCCTGCTCCCTCTGGCTTAAGGTATGTGCTTTCCCTTACCACTGAAGACTGGAGACTGTGTTCCCTGGCTGAGCTGAAACACCGAAGATGTCTTCTGAGTAGAGCTGTCTAGCTGGAGAGAGGCCACTTCACAGCACTGTTATTTCCACAGCCATGCTGTATCACAATTGAGCTTTTTTTTTTTTTTTACACTGAATAAAGTTTCCTTCTTCACTGCATCCCAAACTGGGGATTACTGTTGGCATTGAATTGGTGCCAACGACCATCATTTGACAGATTCATACACCAAAAAAAAGTTCTTCTGGGCCTCTCCCACCTGGTGAACCTGAACATAAAGTCAGCTGATGCATTTTCCCTGATAAGTTAATGTTTCAGGCTTCACAATGGTGACCTCAAATCAACACTGCCATTAACAGCAGCTTAGCCAATGCTGTAAGCTCAATAGCCCACTCTCTGCCTTTTAATTAAAATTCCAAGTTGGTGTTTTTGTTTTCAAGGGAAGGATGTCGAAGATCAAGGTCACCCAGTCCAGACACTGTGGGGAGGGACGCCTGGCTGCACACTGACATGCCAGCAGCTCCTGGGAGGGCAGTGCGCTGCAGCAGGAAGCATTTCTACAACTTTCAGAATGTTTTCTGGATATAAATAGTCTCTACAACATGGTATATTCCAGCAAGAAAGACTGGAACAAAACTAGGTTATGGACTGGCAGATGCCAGCCTTCCATGGGCAACAGAGCACCCATGGACTCGCTTCAGCTATATTTAGCATCCACCTTAATGTTCTACAAACAATGCCATTTTTAAAAGCCACACCAATCAGAGGAGAAAAGATTATTAAAATTTATTAAGCAACCACTACTAGAAACCCCTGGGCACAATCATTGTGATAAATACCTGCTTAAGCCCCTGCCCATCCCCACCTTATGTTTCTTGTTAACACAAGGGGTCCATTACTGTGTGTGGCTCCTTCCCAGAGGATAAGCCATCTGCACAGAGGAGCTGTCAGGCACTCTGGGCCCCTTCAAACCTGACAAGCCACTCTTAGGATTACAGTGATAGAATAGCCCTCTTAGCAAACAGGCTTCTCAGGTTCCCAGAGGGGCCTCAACTTTTTTTTATTTTGTTCTTTTTCATAGCAGAATTATTAAATATAGAATGGACATCTCCCAAAAGGAGAGAGAGCAAGCCAGCCCACTTGTTGTGAGAAGCAGTTTTGGGATCTCACGTCAAGCAGTCTAGCCAGGTGCTGTGTCCTGACTCCTCATACAGCCACTGATTGTGCAGCGGGCACACAGTGACATGGACACAAGTAACCCCTATTCCAGCTCAATCGCTGACCAACTGGCTTTAAGCAAAATCTCCCAGCTCTCAGATTCTCTGTTTCCTCAGGTGTCAAACACAGATAATGAGAACATCTTCCAGGAGTTGTTATGAAAATAAAAGCAGGACATGCAGGTCCAGGCACTTACCCTGAAATCTAGCATATAGTAATTGCTCAAGCAATATTAGGCACTATTATGCTAGATACTGATGATTCCCCAAAGGAGGAAAAGAATAATGCAGCAAGTCTGAGAATGCTAACTTCCCAACTGTCTTACCTCTTCATAGCTGGAGGACGAAGGATGATTACAGGTACAGAATTGTCCTGCCTGTTGCCATTGACAGAATCATTCATTCATTCCAATGTGAACTGAATGCCTCCTGAGCCTTAAGAATTTTATGAGCAGTGTAGTGAAAATTTATAGTGAAATAAATTCAGTTCATGATTGATCATATTGCCATGGATAATTTCCATTTTTCAAGATGATAATGTGGATGTTATTTATGGCATACAGTTTTCAAGGGTATTAGTGTAATTGGGACAAACCAAAGGCCTTTCGAGTATTAAATAATATGAAGAGAACCAAAACACCTTTTTCCCACTGTAAAAGTTAGTGTCTTTTAACTATTTGAGGGCACACCTAGAGCAAGGTATAGCTATTGAATTAAACAGTGCTGAAAAGTAGTGAAGAGGTCCTTTACTGACTGTCGGAAGTGTTGTAGCCTAATATGCTGAAATCTAAGGAACAGTGGGCCCCAGAGTGCCCAAGCTCCCCTAGAATTGTAGAATTGGCTGGTGTGTGAAAAGAACAGGGAAGGTAGAGACTCACTTGTCATTCCTAACCTTTCAGCTTTGTTTCTTTGTGATTTACTTTGAGCAAATCGCATAACCTCTGCAAGCTTGTTTCTTTGTCTGTAAAACTGCAAAGAATGAGAACTGACTCCGAAGTTTCTATGAGGATTAAATGAGATAACATATTTAAAGAAGCTGTTACTTAAATCAATGTGGAATACTGAATTTCACTTATTTCTCACATATTATATTTATCACAACACACACATGCACACATACCCATATGCACATATGCAACACATACATGCACAATGTGCATGTACACAACACATGCCTTCCTCCGTAGAGAATGGCCTGCTGCCCTTCTGGCTGGTCCCCACCAGGTGAGTGAGAAATTAAAGCACAGCCAATCTCAGGTATGCCTGCCTCCTCTGCACCACAGTGTCTTCGTGCCAATGAACTAAGATTATTAGGAATATCAAAGTGGCATTTGAATTTGACTTTTGCCCTCACCACTCTATTGAAATTCTGCAAAACCTACACAGCAAATGGCCTTTAGTTGTGATTTGTTCTCCTCCCTTTTCTGCAGCATTTGACAGGCTGATTTCCAGTTTGAAATCCTTTTTCTCTTTTGGTTTCCATGTTGGGATGCTGCTTTGGTTTTCTCCTGCCTCTTTGATGCTTCTCCTCCAAGTCTACGTTACAGGCTCCACTTGTCCTGTTTCATGAATATGGGACAGCCAACATTCCTATACCTCTTTCTTTTCTCTTTGTATTCTCCCCCTACATCAGTATAATTCATTTCACTGTAATCAACTCTCTCTTCTAAAATCATGGTTCCCAAGTCTGCATCTGTGATTTTGACATCTTTTACAAACCTGGAACTGGGGTTCAATGCCCAAATACCTATAGGGGTTGGGCAAGTAGAGGTAATAGGGTAGATTAGTGACTATGACAAAGTGGAAAGCACGTACTTCACTCTCAACTCTAAACAACTGTTGCCTTGCAAGAATTGAGAGCCCAGTGATTCCAAAACTTATGATTGTTCTACAGAAGTCAGATATGTAAATTTTTATAGGCAATTCATTAACAACTAATTCACTTTTTTAATTATGTAGGTTAACCCCATTCAGAGCAAACAAAATGCACCTGAAGCCCAACTTTGGCCTGTTATTCTTTTTTTTTTTTTTAATATGTTTTTATTGATTTCAGAGAGAGGAGGAAAGAGGGAGAGAAAGATAAAAACATCAATGATGAGAGAATCATCAATTGGCTGCCTCTTATATGCCACCTACTGGGGATAGAGCCCACAACCTAGGCATGTGCCCTGACCCAGAATTGAACCGTGACCTCCTGGTTCATGGGTCGACACTTAACCACTGAGCCACACTGGCCAGGCTGCCTGTTATTCTTGACCCACAAGTCCAGCTACTCATTTTAAGCCTCCGTGGAACCTCAAATTTGACATATTCAAAACCCACCATAATCTTCTCTAACTCAGCTCCTCTTACTGTTCTCTAATTCAAATATTGCCAATCCCATGCTCCCAAACACGCAAGTTTGAAACTTTCACATAATTTTCAACATTTTTTTCAATTTTTTCTCAACAGATTGGCTCTGAATCATCTTTGCAATGAGTCTGAATCTACATCCTGCTTTCTATTCCCAGTATCACCATTAATCCTCAACCACAATGCTGCAATCAACTTCCTGGCCTTCCCACACTGATCCATCTACACACAACTGAAAGATTAGTCTTCCTAAAAATCCTCCGTTCACATCACTTCTTACTCAAAGCTTCACAGCTTCCTATAAGCTCTGAAGTTTAGTGGGTCCTTTATCCAGCAATCAAGGCCCCACACAACCTAGGGCAGATACCACCAGGTGTTCTTTAATAATCACTCTCTCCTCCTTCTATGGTAATAGAACCCCCAGTAATTTGCTGCGAATGTGGACACCTGGCCTAACAAGTACATTTCTCAGTATTCTGTGCAGTTAGGTGTGGCCATATGACTAAGTGCAGCCGATGGAGTGAATGTAAGTAAGCTTTGACAGTTAAGTAAGCTCTAAAGTACTAAGTAAGCTCTAGTAGTTTCTAAGAATCTAATAGGAGTTTCTAAGAATTCATTCTAAGAGACAGAACACACATGACATTCACCTTCTTCTTTGTCTCATTGTCCATCCTGATGTATAGAACATGATGCTACAATTTTAGACCATCAACTAATAGGCCCACACTGTGGAGTAACAAGAGAGAAGGAACCAGGGTTCCTGACACAGGGGGTCCACAACATCCCTGGAGATCACTGGACTATGCGTATACCAGGTGTACCGGTTAATAATGCAGATTTTTTTTAATAGGTGGACTTACACATATGTTGATATATATACAATTTGATATGTATGCTATTTTGTTGTATTGACATCAAGATTCAAAACTTCATATGTCAAATTTGCTAAAGGTGTTAACATCATAGATATTTTTATGCTTAAAAATGTCAAATTTTGTGCCAAAAAAAAAGGCATTTGCGGAAAGTTTTAATTCATTATTTTATTTTTAAGAAAAGTGCTACTGAAAGTTATCGTATACTTCAGGAAGCTTATGGTGAACATGCTCCATCTCAAGATACTTGTGAACGCTGGTTTAAACGCTTTAAAAGTGATGATTTCTATGTGAAAGACAAAGAACATCCAGGTCAACCGAAAAAGTTTGAAGACCAACAATTACAAGCATTATTCGATGAAGATGTGTGTCAAACTCAAAATCAACTTGCAGAAAGATTAAACATTGCTCAGCAAACAATTTCCGATCATTTACAAACAATGGAAAAGATTTTAAAGGAAGGAAAATGGATGCCACATCAACTGAATGAAAGATAAATGGAAAACTGAAAAGTCATCAGTAAAATGTTGTTTCAAAGGCATGAAAGAAAGTCTTTTTTGCACCAAATTGTGACTGGTGATGAAAAGTGGATTTATTTTGAGAATCCCAAACGCACAAAATCATGGGTTGATCCAGGTAAACCATCAACATCAACTGCAAGGCCCAATCAATTTGGAAAGAAGACAATGATCTGGTTTGGTGGGATCAGGAAGGTGTGGTGTAGTCTGAGCTTCTAAAACCAGGTGAAACCAATAATACTAATCGCTACTGACAAGAAATAATCAATTTGAACCACACTTTGATTGTAAAATGACCAGAATGGGCCAGAAGACAAAGTAATTTTGCTTCATGATAACGCACCATCACAAACTTCAAAACCAGTTAAAGACACGTTAAAAGATCTTGCCTGGGAACTATTAACCCACCCGCTGTATTCATCAGACCTTGCTCCATCAGATTACCACTTGTTCTGATCGATGACACACGCACTTTCTGAGCAGCACTTCAAAATGTATAAAGAAGTGGAAAAGTGGGTCTCTGAATTGTTTGCCTCAAAACAAGAAAAGTTCTATTGGGATGGTATCCACAAATTACCTGAAAGATGGGGAAAATGTGTAGCTAGCGATGGAAATTACTTTGAATAAAGCACTTTTGATGTTTCTCTTGAAATTATTGTGTTTTCTTTTATTACAAAATCCGCATTGTAAACCAGTACATCTGGTATCTTATTTAAGCTACTAGAAGCCCGTTGCATGAAGAAATTCGTGCAATAGGCCTTCATTTCCTTGGCTTCCAGCACCAGTTTTCCTCCAGCACCCGGGACCCAGGCCTTCACTCTGGCCAGAGTCTGCCTTCTTCGTCTTCACTGCAGACTCAGGCTGGAGTCTGCCATCCTGGTCTTCGCTGCAGACCCTGGAGTCTGCAGTCTTGTCTTCTCTGTGGCACTCGGCTCCTGTAGATCCCTTCGCCCCCCCCCCGCCCTCCCTCTCATAGTAGGCGTCCTGCCCCGCCTGGCCACTCCGCGCCTGGAGCAGCTGGGTGGCCGCCATCTTTGGCCTTCTAATTTGCATACTCACTCTGATTGGCTGTGGGTGTAACGGAGGTACGGTCAATTTACATGTTTGTCTATTATTAGGTAAGATTGTTACTTTTGATTTTCTGCCACTCTCAGCCAAACCTAATCTTCACTAATATAGATCTCACCTAACACAAACCCCTAACTATATCCTACCCATCACTTAAAGTAGCAACATGTTGTTCCCCAACTTGCATCTATTTCCCTACCTCTCTACCTTTTCTCACACTGCACCTGAATTGATTTGCTCTTGTTGAAATTCTATTCCTCACTCTAGACCCACCTCAATTCTCATATTTCACCTCCATAAAATTTTCTTCATCACCCCAATAGCATGATGTCTCTCTAAATCCAATCAGCATTTCATTTATTTCTCACATATTATATTTACCACAACACACACATGCACACACACCCATATGCACATAGGCAATACATGCATGCACACACATGTGCATGTACACAACACATGCATACACACACATTCACATGATCACACACATGCACACACACAACTCATGCATGCACACACATACTTCCAGCTTTATGTCCAAACATTGCTGGCCCCATGCATACTGAACCGAGTGGGCCCATGATACAACCTATTTGATTGAATTGAGAAAACAAATTACCCACAAGAGAACAGCAAATGGCTGAGGAGTGTGGGGATAGGGAGTCTCCTCCCAGGTCTTGGGATGGCTGGTGACAGGGTGGTTTTGTGAGAAGGCTCTGTACATCTGAACAGAGCTGTTGTTTGAGGCACAAGCTGGCAAAGCCCTCTCTATGTCACTTCTTAGAACCATGCCACCCGCAAATATAGGGACCAAGCAATTGCAACTAATCACCACACTTTGTCTGTAGCTCTCCCTCTGTCCTGCTTCTTCCCAACCAACACCTGGTCAAGGACAGCCCTGGCATTACCCACGTGGTCAATGGACCATCTTATATAATAAAGAGGTAATATGCAAATTGACCATCACTTTAACACACAAGATGGCCGCCCCCATGTGGTCAAAGATGGCTGCCCCCATGTGGACACAAGATGGCCACCACAAGATGGCCAGCAGGGAAGGACAGTTAGGGGTGACCAGGCCGGCAGAGGAGGGCAGTTGGGGGCAATCGGACCAGCTGGGGAGCAATTAGGTGTCGACCAGGCTGGCAGGGGTGTGGTTAGGTGGTCATCAGGCTGCAGGCAGAAGTGGTTAGGGGCAATCAGGCAGGCAGGCAGGTGAGCAGTTGGGAGCCAGCAGTCCTGGACTGTGAGAGGGATGTCTGACTGCCCACAGGTGGGATTAGGCCTAAACGGGCAGTCAGACATCCCTCAAGGGGTCCCAGATTTGAGAGGATGCAGGCTGGACTGAGGGACACACACTCTCCATGCACAAATTTCGTGCATGAAATTTGTGCACTGGGCCTCTAGTTTAACTATATTTTATCAGAAACACATTTTGAAGCTTCTGACTTGGGCATACCCTGTACAGCACCTGACTGCCACAAACCCTTCTAGATATTTCTTTTGGATACTGTCTCTGAATGACAATTAAGAATAGCTTGGTTTGGCAAAGGGTCCAGGTTAGGATTACATGACATATGGCCCTGTTGGATACAAGCCATACTGTCAGATTATCCAGGGTCCTGGTCCTTGTGCCTGTGAGCTGCTTACATGAGAACACCCATTATCTCCTCACCTGAAACCTTTGATAAAAGATGATATTTTAATATAAATAGCAAAGAAATGAGTTTGGAGAAAAGAGAGAAACATTCTGCTTCCCTACGTGCCAGGCCACTCTGAGGATCACTTCCCAATAAACCCACTTGCTTTCCCCTGGAGTGACATATGTTCTCTCAGGCACCACAGAGCCCTTCAGCCGTCTGGGCAGTTGCATTGCCTCTGAAAATACAAGTTTCTCACCCCAGCCTCTATCCCCCAAATTCAGTCTTAGATTTCCTAAGCACAGTTTAGTGCTGAGGGTGACCACAGACAGGAATAATGAGAATGCCCACATCCCAGGCTAGATGCAAGAGATTCCTACACAGGGATATTAGGGGTGAGCAGGAAGGAAGGGATAGGGGACAGGAAAGAGAGAATGGTGAGGACTTGGGCTCCATAAGTTAAAAACAAGCTTTCCAGCAAGGCACCAAATGTCTTCTCTTTCTGATTCCCCTTCTGATCCTAGCCATTGAGTCCATTGTCACTGCAGGCACCAAGAGCAAACTTCAAGGCATTTTCAAGGGAATTAATTTGGATAATAACCTTAGCTTGGACCTTGGGCTTGTTGATGTTAACCGGTCTTTTGCTTTTAATATTTTTTCTATTTTTCTTTTTATTCTACTTTTAATTTATTCTTTATTATTATGAACTCATCATTTCATCTTCCACTTATTTTATTTTTTTAGTGGAGACAAGAAGTGACTGCTATAACTGTCAGACACTATAGGATGGTGCCTTTAAGATATCTTAGACTGGGTGGGTTTGGGGTGAGGGAGGCAGCAAACTTTTCTTCAAAGGACCAGAGCACCACAACTGAGAGAGGTGCCCACAAACATATGGTTGTGAAAAGCAGCAGAGTTTCTATCTGCCAGGGAGAGATGGCTGGAAATGCAGGCACCCTCTTAAAGGGCCAAAGCACAAAATTTCATGTGCAGACACCGACCTTGGGCTCTGGCAGAGGGAGGGAAGAGCTGTGTGAGAAGAATCCAGGGTTGTATGCTCTGGGCATAGAGTTTGAAAGGCAGTCACCTGGTTTCCTGTGCTGAGTCATTCCTCCATACTGCAGAGGACATCTTTCAGAAGCAGACCTTTATCATCCAGGCATCTTTACCTGGGGAGGGAAGCAATTACCCCACCCTGTTGGAAAACCTCTTTCCCCACCTTGTGGAGTTCACAGTCTGAGGCCCTTTAAGAGACTGAGAATAACAATCACCCTGAGGCAGAGGCCTTGAGTCTTTGCCTGATCTGTTTATGGACCCAAGACTAGGAAAAGCAGACTTTGGAGTGCACCTTGGTCCTTTCCAAATGCAGACAGCCCTAGCAAGTTGTAGCTATCAACAATCCACAAGTGCTCAGGGCTAGTTACAAACAGTATCTGACATTGTCCTAAGCAAGAAGAACCCAAAGAGGCTGATGCTCAGACACATCATAATTAAATGCCAAAAATTAAAGACAAAGAGAGTATCTTAAAGGCAGCAAGAGTAAAGTAATTTGTTACCTACAAAAGAGCTCCCATAAGGCTGTCAGCTGATTTCTCATCAGAAACTCTACAGGCCAGAAGGGAATTGCATGAAATATTCAAGGTAATGAAAAGAAAGGATCTGAAACCAAGACTATTGTATTCAAAATAGATGGTGAAATAAAGAGCTTCCCAGACCAAAAAAAAAAGCGGGGGGGGGGGGGGGGGGGCTAAAGTTTATCATCACCAAACCAGCAATGCAAGAAATGTTAAAGGGACAGGTGTAATAAAAAGAAGAAATAGAGAGAGAGGAAGAGAGAGAGAGAAAAACATAAAGCATAAAGAATTAAAATTGCAATAAATAATAACCTTAAATGTAAATGGGTTAAATGTTTCAATCAATAGACATAGGGTAATTTGAATGGAAAAGAAAACATGACCCAAATGTATGCTGTCTACAAGATACCTATCTCATAACAAAAGACTCATAAGGATGACAGTGAAGGGATGGAAAAAAAAATTTTACCATGCATATGGAAATGAAAAAAAAAATGGGCTGGGGTAGCAATATTTACAGCTAACAAAATAGACCTCAAAGTGAAAGCCATAACAAGATATAAGGCTGAGGAGTTGGCTGCGGGCTAGCCAGATTCCTGGCCATGGTGCAGGAGACAGTGGCCACCCTGAAGCATTCATCTTTCTGTGGCTCTGCTCAGTGCAGACGAATGGGCATGCAGTGACCTGCCTGCAGCAGTGCTGCCCAGGGCACTGCAACCATGCGAGCAGAAGACACATGAGCAGCCCACTCCTGTCCAAGGAGCATCACCCCCACAAGCAGCCCGCCCCAGGCCTAAGAGCAGCAGCCTCACGTGGCCTACCCCTGTCCAAGGAGCAGCAGCTGTATAAATGGCCCACTCCCCTGTCCGAGGGGCAGCAATGATGTGAGCAGCCTGCCCCATCCGAGGAGCAGCAGCCACAAGAGAAGCCTGCCAACAATTGAGGAGCAGCAGCCCTGCACAGCCCGCCCCCAGCCAAGGAGCAGCAACTGCACGCAGCCCACACCCTGCACCTGTCCAAGGAGCAGCAGCTGTGCGAGCAACCTGCCCCCATCCGAAAGCAGCAGCTGCACTAGCAGCCTGCCCCCATCCAAGGAGCAGCAGCTGTGTGAGCAGCCCGCCCCTATATGAGGAACAGCAGCCCACCCCCATTCGAGGAGCAGCAGCCACCCGAGCAGCCCACCCAGTACCGAGGAGCAGCAGCCACATGAGCAGACCACCCACATCCAAGGAGCGGCAGCCCTGCACAGCCCACACTGGTCCAAGGAGCAGCAGCCACACTCAGCCTGCACCTGTCCGACAAGCAGCAGCTAGGTGAGCAGCCTGCCCCCATCAGAGCAGCAGCAGCCACACATGCAGCTCACTCCCACCTGAGGAGCAGCAGCCACGCAAGCAGCCTGTCCCCCATCTGAGGAGCAGCAGCTGCGCGAGGACCCCACACCCATACGAGGAGCACCAACCTGGCAAACAACATGCCCCTGTCCAAGAAGCAGCAGCCTCACGAGCAGCCTGCCCCATCTGAGGAACAGCATGCAGCCAGCCCGATCCAAGGAGCAGCAGCCATGTGAGCAGTCCACCCCTGTCCGAGGAGCAGCAGCCACATGAGCAGCCCACCCCCGTCCAAGGAACAGTAGCTGTGAGAGCAGCCTCCCCCACCAGCCAGAGGAGATGCCACTGCTGCGAACAGCACCCACAAGAGGAGCCGCTGCCAACTGAGGAGCAGCAACTTAAGCACCACATGAGGAGCAACTGCAGCCCAAGAAGCCACTGCCACCAAGGAGCAGCTCTTGCACAACTCAACATCTAGATAAGTCGGTGAGACCACATATGGGTAGACAAAGAAACCCCGAGAGGAAAGAAAAGTAGGAATCGCCAGAAAAGCCGCTAAGTGAAACACAGGTGTGCAATATGTCAGAAAAAGAATTCAGAATAAGGGTCATACAGTTCATAAACCGAATGGAGGAAAAAATCAACAACTTATGTAAGAATCAAGAAGAAATGAAGAGTGATATATCTGCAATAAAAAACACCAAGGAAAGTTTCAACGGTAAACTAGGAGAAGCGAAGGACCGCATTAGCAAATTAGAAGACAGGGAAGCAAAACACACCCAAACTAAACTGCAATTGGAGAAAAAAATTAAAACACAGGAGGAGAGCCTAAGGGAGCTATGGGACAACATGAAACGAAGCAACATACGAATAATAGGGGTGCCAGAACAACAGGAAGAGGAATAAGGGCTAGAAAACCTATTTAAAGAAATAATGTCAGAAATCTTCCCTGATGTGGGGAAGAAAAAAGTCACACAAACACAGAGAGTCCCAAACAAGATGAACCCAAAAAGACCCACACCAAGACACATCATAATTATGATGGCAAATGTTCAGGACAGAAAGAGAATCTTAAAGGCTGCAAGAGAGAGACAGAAAGTTACATACAAGGGAGCTCTCATTAGATTATCAAATGATTGCTCAACATAAACACATCAGGCCAGAAAATAATGTAAGGAAATTTACAAAGTGATGCAAAACAAGGGACTGAATCCAAGAATACTCTATCCAGT
Organism: Plecotus auritus; assembly: GCF_963455305.1. Lineage (NCBI taxonomy): Eukaryota > Metazoa > Chordata > Mammalia > Chiroptera > Vespertilionidae > Plecotus > Plecotus auritus. Next base: position 117,308,953 of record NC_137772.1, read on the forward strand.
AAGGCTATCATTCAAAATTGAAGGGGAAATAAGGAGCTTCACTGACAAAAAAAAAGGATAAGGGAATTTATCACTACCAAGCCAGCAATGCAAGAAACGCTAAAGGGACTGCTGTAAAAAGAAAAAAGAAAAAGGTAAAAAAGAACACAGGCACAAAAAGTAAAATTGGCTATAAACAATAACTTTTAAATAATAACTTTAAATGGAAACAAACTAAATGCTCCAATCAAAAGATGTCGAATGGCAGAATGGATAAAAAAAAAAAAAAAAAACATGACCCATATATATGCTGTCTACAGGAGACCTACCTCCAAACAAGGGACTCAGACTGAAAGTGAATGGATGGAAAAATATCTTTCAGGCAAATGGAAATGAAAAAAAAGCTGGGGTAGAAATACTTATATCTGACAAAATAAACCTCAAAATGAAGGCCATAACAAGAGATAAGGAAGGCCACTTCATAATACTAAAGGGATCGATACAACAAGAGGATATAACCCTGATAAACGTATATGCACCCAATGCAGGAGCAGCCAAATACATTTTAAAAACTCCTGGAAGATATCAAGGGAGAGATCAACAACAATACAATCATAGTAGGGGACTATAATTCACCACTGACATCACTGGATAAATTCTCTAGACAAAAAATCAGCAAAGAAACAGCAATCCTAAATGACTCACTAGATCAGATGGACTTAATTGACATCTTCAGAACATTTCCCCCCAAAGCCACAAAATATACATTCTTCTCAAGTGCACATGGGACATTTTCAAAAATAGACCACATATTGGGTCACATGCAAAGTCTCCCCAAATTCAAGAACACTGAAATCATATCAAGCATTTTCTCAGACCAAAATGTCATAATATTAGAAATAAAAACAGCACAAAAATTCAAACACTTAGAAGCTGAATAGCATGGTTTTAAACAGTGATTGGGTTAACAAAGAGATCAAAGAAGAAATTAAAAACATCCTGGAAACTAATGACAATAAAAACACAACAATCCAAAATCTATGGGAAACAATGAAAGCAGTCCTGGAATGGAAGTTTATAGGGCTACAGGCCTACCTCAAAAAAAGGAATAAAAAATAGTAATAAATCATCTAACTCTACAACGCAAAGATTTAGAAAGAGAGCAACAAGAAAAGCCCACCGTAATCAGAAGGAAGGAGATAATAGAGATCAGAGCAGTAATAAATGACATAAAGACACACACACACAAAAAAAAATACAAAATATCAATGAAACCAAGAGCTGGTTCTTTGAAAGGATAAACAAGACTGATGAACCTCAAGCCAGGCTCACCAAGAAGCAAAGGAGAGGACCAAATAGAATCAGAAATGAAAGAGGTGAAGTAAAAACAGACCCCACAGAAATACAAATGATTGTTTTAAAAAATACTAAGAAAAACTCTATTCTAACAAACTAGACAACTTGGAGAAAATGGACATATTCTTAAAAAATACAACCTTCTAAACCCAATCAGGAAGATTCTGGAAGTTTCAAAGGGCCAATAACTATGGAAGAAATTGAAGCAGTCATCAAAAAGCTTCCAGAAAACAAAAGCTCAGGGCCAGACGGCTTCAAAGGGGAGTTTTACCAAACATTCAAGGAAGAACTAAAACCTATCCTCACCAGACTATTCCAAAAAATTTAAGAGAAAGTAACATTTCCAAGCTCATTCTATGAAGCCATCATTGCCCTAATACCAAAACCAGAGAAAGAAAACACAATGAAAGAGAATTACAGGCCAATATTCTTCATGAACATAGATGTCAAAATACTCAACAAAACTCTAGCAAATCGGATCCAGCAGTACATCAGAAAGATCATACACCATGACCAAGTAGGATTTATCCCAGGGATGCAAGGATGGTACAATATCTGCAAATCAATAAACGTAATACATCACATAAACAAATTGAGAGATAAAAATCATATAGTCATATCAATTGACGCAGAAAAAGCATTTGACAAAATCTAACACCCTTTCTTGATAAAAACTCTCAGCAAGGTGGGAATAGAAGGATCATACCTCAACATAATAAAAGCCATGTACAACAAACCCACAGCCAACATGATACTCAATGGGCAAATCTAAAACCATTTCCCCAAAGAAGAGGGGCAAGACAGGGATGCCCACTCTCACCATTCCTGTTCAACACAGTACTGGAAGTACTAGCCATTGTGATAAGACAAGAAGAAGAAATAAAAGGCATCCAAATTGGAAAAGAAGAAGTAAAACTGTCCTTATTTGCAGATGACATGATACTGTATATAGAAAACCCTAAAGACTCCATCAAAAAATTATTAGACTTAATTAGTGAATTTGGCAATGTAGCAGGATACAAAATTAATGCCAAGAAATCTATGGCATTTCTATACACCAATAATGAACTTTCAGAAAGAGAGACTAAAAAGCAATCCCATTTACCACTGCACCAAAAATATTAAGATACCTAGAAATAAACTTAACTAAGGAGATAAAAGGCCTAAAAACAGAAAACCACAGGACGTTGAAAAAAGAGATAGGGGAAGACATAAACAGATGGAAGAACATACCGTGTTCATGGATTGGTAGAATCAACATCATTATAATGTCCATACTACCCAAAGCAATCTATAGATTCAATGCACTCCCCATTAAAAAACCAACAGCATATTTCGCAGACCTGGAAAGAACTCTCCAAAAATTCATCTGGAATAAAAAAAGACCCCGAATAGCCACAGCAATCCTGAGAAAGAAGAACAAAGTAGGTGGGATCTCAATACCAGATATCAAGCTGTATTACAAAGCCACTCTTCTCTAAACTGCCTGGTACTGGCACAAGAACAGCCATACAGGTCAATGGAATAGAATAGAGAACCCAGAAATCTACCCAAGCCACTATGCCCAATTAATATTCAACAAAGGAGGCATGAACATACAATGGAGTCAGGACACTTTCTTCAATAAATGGTGTTGGGAAAATTGGACAGAATCATGCAAAAAAATGAAACTAGGCCACCAACTTACACCATACACAAAAATGAACTCAAGATGGATAAAGGACTTAAACATAAGACAGGAAACCATAAAAATACAAGAAGAATCCACAGGCAGAGAAATCTCAGACTGATACTGCTCTTAGGGCAATGTAAACTAAAGAGAAAATAAACAAATGGGACTACATCAAAATAAAAAGTTTTCTCACAACAAAAGAAACCATCAACAAAACAACAAGAAAGTCCACTGCATGAGAGAACATATTTGCCAATGTTATCACTGAAAAGGGTTTAATCTCCAACATTTACGGGGACTCATACAACTTAACAAAAGGAAGATAAACAACCCAATCAAAAAATGGGCAATTGACCTAAATAGATACTTTTCAAAAGAGGAAATAAGGAAGGCCAAGAGACACATGAAAACATGCTCAAAGTCACTAATCATGCAAGAGATGCAAATCAAAACTACAATGCGGTACCATCTCACACCTGTCAGAATGTCTATCATCAACAAATGACAAGTGCTGGTAAGTATGCGTAGAAAAAGGAACCCTCATGCACTGCTGGTGGGAATGAAGACTGATGCAGCTGCTGTGGAGAACAGTATGGAGTTTCCTCAAAAAACTAAAAATGAAACTCCCATTTGACCCAGTGATCCCACTTCTAGGAATATATTCCAACAAACTAGAAACACCAATTAGAAAGGATTTATGCACACCCATGTTCATAGCAGCACAATTTACAATAGCTAAGATTTGGAAACAGCCTAAGTGCCCATCAGCAGATGAGTGGATTAACAAACTGTGGTACTATGCTGCTGTAATAAGGAAGGAACTCCTACCATTTGTAACAGCATGGATGTAGCTGGAGAACATTATGCTAAGTGAAATAAGTCAGTCAGAGAAAGATAAATATCACATGATCTCACTCATTTGCAGATTATAATGAACAACATAAACTGATGAATAAAAATAGATCTAGAGACAGAGAAGCATCGATGAGATGCTCAAACCTCAGAGGAAAAGTAGGGGAGGGTGGGGGTAAGGGCAAGAGATCAACCAAAGGACTTGTATACTTGCATTTAAGCCTAACCAATGGACACAGACAACAGGGGGGTGACAGCATGAGTGAGGGGTATCGGGGGGTGGGGGGGTAATGAGGGAATAAGGACACATATGTAACATCTTAATCAATAAAGAAATTAAAAATAAAAAATAATAAAGAGATAAGGAAGGCCCCTTTATAATACTGAAGAAATCAATAAAACAAGAGGACATAACTCTGGTAAACATACAGTATATGAACTCAATAAAGGAGTATCCAAATACATAACAAAACTTCTGGAAGATATCAAGGGAGAGATTTACAGCAATACAATCATAGTAGGAGACTTTAATACCCCATTGACATTGTAGGATAAATCCTCTAGACAAAAAATCAACAAGGAAAGAGCAATCCTAAATGACTCACTAGATCAGATAGAATTAATGGATATTTCAGAACATTTCATTCCAAAGCAATGGAATATACATTCTTCTCAAGTGCACATGGGACATTTTCAAAGATAGGCCACATGTTGGTACACAGGCTACGTCTCTACATATTCAAGAAGATAGAAATCATATCAAGCATCTTCTCAGATCACAATGGCATAATATTAGAAATCAAATACAATAAAAACAATAAAAAACAATTGAACACATTGAGGCTAAGTAGCATGCAACTAAACAATGAATGTATTACCAAAGATCAAAGAAGAAATAAAAAGCATCCTTGAAATTATTGACAATGAAAACGCAACAATACAAAATCTATGGGACTCTGTGAAAGCAATCCTGAGACAAAAGTTTATAGCACCACAGGTTTACCTCAAAAAAATAAATAAATAAATAAGTATAATAAGTCATCTTTCCCTAAAACTAAAGAGAGCAACAAGAAAAGCCCAGAGTAAGTAGAAGGAAGGAAATATTAAAGTTCAGAGTGGAAATAAATAACATAGAGACAAAAAATATCCTACAAAAGATCAATAAAACTAAGAGCTGCTTCTTTGAAAGGGTAACTAATATTGATGAACCTCTTGCCAGACTCACCAAGAAACAGAGAGAGGACCGAAATAACAAAATCAGAAATGAAAGAGGTGAGGTGTTTCCAATGATCGAAAAAAATGGCGGCGGAATAGACAGACCTGTCCCGAGCCTTGTCCCAGAGCAGATAGAAAGAACAGCTGAGGGTCACACGGGGAGTGTTTGTTGGTGAGTTGAGGGACAGCTATACTCCAGGAGACTGTGGGGGACTGCTGGACAGGAATCCCCTGACCAGGCAACCCCCACTGCTGCTGGGTTCCGTCCCGAAGCTACCAGCTCAGACGCGGAGACCACGCCATCTTGAAGGGGAAAGTGGATGTTCTCAGAAGCCTGAAAATCTACAACTACAGCACCCACCGAACAGCTGCGAACCCCAGAACAACGGTCCCCAATTGGTGCAAACACGCGGATTCAGAGGAGCTCTACATTCCACCCTGGAAAGGTCAGATTTCAGCTGGGATAAGGTGAGGTCTCTGATTCCTGCAGGAGAGAGAAACGCGCACACTGCAGGAGCTGGAGGACTGGGAGAAGTCTGCGCCTAGAAAAATCCTTGGCTGTTGGGGCAGGTGTGATCCATGAATGTGGAAGGGGGTCCGCAAAGCTGCTAACAGAAAGGAACTCTAAAAAGCAACCCATTTTAATCTGACACAAAAGGACAGCCTAAAAATTTTAAAAGTGTGCTTGCTGCTTAGACCCAAGGGGGAAAAATAGACTGCACAGACTTGCATGTAGCCCCAGAGTTCACACACTTATGCTGGCTCTTTTTTTATTCTTTTTTCTTTTTCCTCTTTAAATCCTTACTTCTGATTATTAAGCCCAATACATAGGATCACCCAATTGGGGACACCCTAAGAAACTTCAGGGGAAAGTTGTTTTCCTGGAACCTGGGGATCAGAGTGGAGAATAACCATCAGAGAAACTGCTCTGGGGCAACCCACTCCCACAAACCGGTATTGACTGCAACAGGGAAAGTAGGATCTAAGCCAGGGGTGGGCAAACATTTTGACTCGAGGGCCACAATGGGTTCTTAAACTGGACCAGAGGGCCAGAACAAAAGCATGGATGGAGTGTTTGTGTGAACTAATATAAATTCAAAGTAAAGGAGCGGAGGGGAGAGCAAGAGAACCGGATAGAACAGCCGGATCTGGCCCGTGGGATGTAGTTTGCCCAAGGCTGATCTAAGCACTGGCTAGAGTGGACCTATAAACCCAGAGGTCAATCCAGAAACACTGCCACCCAGGGGTTGAATCACAAATTGACTCTTGTGTAAAAACAAATAAAGGAAAAGAAGAAATAGAGATATACTGCCTGCTAAAAAATCAGGACTGGCTTACAACACTGAGGAGCAGTGTAATACAGGGAACTGCAATACTGTCCTGACTAGGAAACAGGCATGCCAAACAGAACAGTAGAGGAAGTGAATAACCTTCACTACTGCACATTTTTTATTTTATTTTTTTCATGTTTTACTTAAGAAACTAATTTTTTTCTTTTTTCCTCACTTGATTTTACCTTTTTAATTATTACATTTTTATTTTTAATCAGTATTATTACTACAACTATTTTACCTTTTTTTTAAAAAAATTGTCATTTTATTTTCTCTTTATTTTACTTTGCAATTAGTGTTCTACATTCTATTTTCATCTTTCCTTTAGCATCATTTTACTCTATCTCAACTTTACCTTTATGCCATCGAACTCTTCCTAACTTTTCCCCTTTTGTTGTCCTGTTTCTCTTACCCTTTCCCTGCTTTAGATTTTCCCCATTCTTTCTTTTTACCCCCATTAAAATTTCACTCTACTTATATATCTAATTTCAAATCCCCTGCTCCAAGTCCATACACACCTCTCTCTTCTCTCTCTTCACTATCCAAAAAATTGTTTTTCTCTCTGTCCTTTTGTTGTTGTTTGCTTGATCGTTGATTATATTGATTTTTATGCTTGTTTGTTAGACTGTTTTGCTTATTCTTTTTCTTTTGTTTTCTTTTGTTTATTTTTTGCTTATGTTTTCCCTCAACTCGCTTGATATTAGTTGTTGTTTGTGGTTTCTTTTATCTCTAGGTACTTGTTGCTGGCATTTGTTGGGTTTAGTAGCTGTTCTATTGGAGTTTTCTCCCCATATATATAGTTTGTCCCCCTCTTCTTCCTTATTCTCTTTCTTTTCTCTCTTACTTTTTTTTCCTTTTCCCAATTTCATTGTTGAACTCCTTTCTCTTTTTTTCTCTTCTTCTTTCTCTCCTATCCTCTAATTTGCTTTCTCTTGTGGTCACCTTTATTTGGGGTGATTAATATCGTGAATACATTTCTATTCAGTGCCTTGTGCATTGTACCTGGTTGTGTTGTATTTTGTGCCTTTAAATCAACACAGGAGAGAAAGAACTACATAACCAGACACCCAGAGAAGAGAGATGATGGGGAGACAAAGAAACAGCCCGCATATGAAAGAAAAGCAGCATCAGCAGAAAAGAATGTAAACGAAATGAAGGCAAGCAACCTGTCAGAGAAAGAATTCAGAGAAATGGTCATAAGGTGACTGAAAAGAATGGAATACAAATTAGACAATATGAGTAAGACCCAAGAGGAAATGAAGAAGAACCAAGAAGAAATGAAAAATGATATCGCTGCTGTAAAGAACTCAATAGAAAGCATCAAGAGCAGACTAGAAGAAGCAGAGGACCGCATCAGTGAGCTAGAGTTCAAGGTAGGAAAAAATACCCAAGTAGAGCAGCTTCTACAAAAAAAAATAAAATAAAAGGAGGAGGAAGCCTAAGGGAACTTTGGGACAACACGAAACAAAACAACATCCGCATAATAGGGGTTCCAGAAGGTGAGGAAACAGAGCAAGGAATAGAAAAAGTGTTTGAAGAAATAATGACAGAAAACTTCCCTGATATAAGGAAGAAAAAAACCCACACAAAACCGAGCAGAACACAGAGTCCCAAGCAAAATGAACCCCAAAAGACCAAGGCCAAGGCACATTATAATTAAACTGGCAAACACCAACGACAGAGTAAGAATCTTAAAAGCAGCCAGAGAGAGACAGAAAGTTACGTACAAAGGAACCACCATCAGACTAGCGACTGATTTCTCAACAGAAACTCATCAGGCCAGAAGGGAATGGAATGAAATATACAAAGTCATGCAAAGGAAGGGTCTGAATCCAAGAATACTGTAGCCAGCAAGGCTATTAATCAAAATTGAAGGTGAAATCAGGAGCTTCATAGACAAAAAATGACTAAGGGAATTTATTACCACCAAACCAGCAATGCAAGAAATGCTAAAGAGTCTGCTGTAAAAAAAAGAAATAGGAAGCAAATAAGGAACACAGGGGTAAAGAATAAAAATGGCGACAAATAAGTACCTATCAATAATAACTTTAAATGTAAATGGATTAAATGCCCCAATCAAAAGACATAGGGTAACGGATTGGATAAGAAAACACGACCCATATATTTGCTGTCTACAAGAAACCCACCTCAGAAAAAAAGACGCACACAGACTGAGGGTGAAAGGATGGACAAAGGTGTTTCAGGCAAATGGAAATGAAAAAATGCTGGTATAGCAATACTTACACCTGACAAATTAGACCTCAAAGTGAAGGACATAACAAGAGATAAGGAAGGCCACTTCATAATACTAAAGGGAGAAATCCAACAACAAGAAATAATCCTGGTAAACATATACACACCCAATACAGGAGCACCCAAATACATAAAAAAAACTCCTGGAGGATATCAAGGGAGAGATTGACAGCAATACAATCATAGTAGGAGACTTTAATACCCCACTATCACCATTGGACAAATCCTCTAAACAAAAAATCAGCAAAGAAACATTAATCCTAAATGACTCACTAGACAAGATGGAATTAATTGACATCTTCAGAACATTTCACCCCAAAGACACAGAATATACATTCTTCTCAAGTGCACATGGTTCATTTTCAAAGATAGACCATATGTTGGGTCATAGGAAAAGTCTTCAAATTCAAGAAGATAGAAATCATCAAGCATCTTCTCAGATCACAGTGGAATAAAACTGAAAATCAACTACAATAAAAACAATCCAAAAAAATCAAACACACGGAGACTAAAAAGCATGCTATTAAACAATGACTGGGTTACCAGAGAGGTCAAAGAAGAAATAAACAACGTCATGGCAACAAATGACAATGAAAACAAAACAATCAAAAAATACGGGACACAGCGAAAGCAGTCTTGTGAGGGAAGTTCATAGCTCTACAAGCATACTGCAAAAAAACAAAAAACAATGGTAATAAATTACCTAACCCTACAACTCAAAGAGTTAGAAAGAAAGCAACAAAAAAAGCCCAGTGTAAGCAGAAGGACGGAAATAATAAAGATCAGAGTGGAAAAAAACGACATTGAGACAAAAAAAAAAAAAAAAAAACACACAATACAAAAGATCAACAAAACCAAAAGCTGGTTCTTTGAAAGGATAAACAAGATTGATGAACCTCTAGCCAGGCTCACCAAGAAGCAAAGAGAGAAGACCCAAATAAACAAAATCAGAAATGAAAGAGCTGAAATAACAACAGACCCCACTGACATACAAAGGATTATTAAAAAATACTATGAACAACTCTATTCCAACAAACTGGACAACCTGGAGGAAATGGACATATTCCTAGAAAAAATATAACCTTCCAAAACTAAATCAGTAAGAATCTAAACATCTCAATAGGCCAATAACTATGCAAGAAATTGAAGTAGTCATCAAAAAGCTTCCAGCAAACAAAAGCCCAGGGCCAGACGGCATCACAGGGGAGTTTTATCAAACATTCAAGGAAGAATTAAATCTATCCTCCTCAGACTATTCCAAAAAATTCAAGAGGAAGGAACGCTTCCAAGCTCCTTCTACGAAGCCAGCATCACCCTAATACCAAAACCAGATAAAGACAACGCAATGAAAGAGAATTACAGGCCAATATTCTTCATGAACATAGATGCCAAAATACTCAACAAAATTCTAGCAAATCGAATCCAGCAGTACATCAGAAAGATCATACACCATGAATTTATCTCAGGGATGCAAGGATGGTACAATATTTGCAAATCAATAAACGTGATACAACATATAAACAAATTGAGAGATAAAAATCACATAGTCATATCAATTGATGCAGAAAAAGCATTTGACAAAATCCAACACCCTTTCTTGATAAAAACTTTCAACAATGTGGGAATAGAAGGATCATACCTTAACATAATAAAATCCATATATGATAAACCCACAGCTAACATCATACTCAATGGGCAAGAACTAAAACCATTTCCCCTAAGAAGAAGAACAAGACAGGGATGCCCACTCTCACCACTGCTGTTCAACATAGTACTGGAAATATTAGCCATTGCAATTACATAAGAAGAAGAAATAAAAGGCATCCAAATTGGAAAAGAAGAAGTAAAGCTGTCCTAATTTGCAGATGACATGATATTGTACATAAAAAACCCAAAAGACTCCATCAAATACTAATAAACTTAATAAATGAATTTGGCAATGTAGCAGGATACAAAATTAACACCAAGAAATCTATGGCATTTCTATACACCAATAGTGAACTTACAGAAAGAGAGACTAAAAAAGCAATCCCATTTACCATCGCACCAAAAAAATTAAGATACCTAGGAATAAACTTAACTAAGGAGGTAAAAAACCTATACGCGGAAAACTACAGGACACTGGAAAAAGAGATAAAGGAAGACGTAAATTGATGGAAGAACATACCTTGTTCATGGATTGGTAGAATCAACATCATTAAAATGTCCATACTACCCAAAGCAATCTATAGATTCAATGCACTCCCCATTAAAATACCAACGGCATATTTCACCGACCTAGAAAGAACTCTCCAAAAATTCATCTGGAATAAAAAAAAAAGACCCCGAATAGCCCCAGCAATCCTGAGAAAGAAGAACAATGTAGGTGGGATCTCAATACCAGATTTCAAGCTGTATTAGAAAGCCACTGTTCTCTTAACTGCCTAGTACTGGCACAAGAACAGACATATAGACCAATGAAATAGAATAGAAAATCCAGATATCGACCCAAACCACTATGCTCAATTAATATTTGACAAAGAAGGCATGAACATACAATGGAGTCAAGACAGTCTCTTCAATAAATGGTGTTGGAAAAATTGGACAGATACATGCAAAAAAAAATGAAACTAGACCACTAACTTACACCATACACAAATATTAACTCAAATTGGATACAGTACTTAAACATAAGATGGGAAACCATAAAAATACTAGAGGAATCCACAGGCAGAGAAATGTCAGACATACGCCAAAGCAATTTCTTCACGGATACTGCTCCTAGGGCAATGGAAGCTAAAGAGAAAATAAACAAATGGAACTACATCAAAATAAAAAGCTTTTGCACAGCAAAAGAAACCATCAACAAAATAAGAAAGCCCACTGTATGGGAGAAAATATTTGCAAATGTTGTCACTGATAAAGGTTTAATCTCCAACAACTATAGGGAACTTATACAACTTAATAAAAGGAAGATAAATGATCCAATAAAAAAATGGACAACGGACCTAAATAGAATCTTTTCGAAAGAAGACACAAGGAAGGCCAAGAGACATATGAAAACATGCTCAAAGTCACTAATTATCCAAGAGATGCAAATCAAAACTACAATGCGGTACCATCTCACACCTGTCAGAATGGCTATCATCAACAAATGACAATTGTTGGCAAGGATGCGGAGAAAAAGGAACCCTCGTGCACTGCTGTTGGGAATGCAGACTGGTGCAGCCACTGTGGAGAACAGTATGGAGTTTCCTCAAAAATATAAATTTAAGCTCCCATTTGACCCAGTAATCCCACTTCTAGGAATATATCCCAAGAAAGTAGAAACACCAATCAGAAAGGATATATGCACCCCTATGTTCATAGCAGCACAATTCACCATAGCTAAGATTTGGAAACAGCCTAATGCCCATCAGTAGATGAGTGGATTAAAAAACTGTGGTACATCTACACAATAGAATACTACGCTGCTATAAAAAGAAAGGAATTCTTACCATTTGCAGCAGCATGGATGGACCTGGAGAGCATTATATTAAGTGAAATATGCCAGGCAATGAAAGAAAAATACCATATGATCTCACTCATTTATGGAAAATAAAGAACATTATAACCTGATGAATAAAAAGATAGATACAGAGGCAGTAAAGCACCGAACAGAATGTCAAATTACAGTGGGAAGGCTGGGGAGTGTTGAGGAGGGGGGGAAATAGATCAACCAAAGGACTTGTATGCATGCATATAAGTACACCAATGGACACAAGACACTGAGGGGGTGGGATGAGGGCACATGACAGAGGGTAGGAGAGGCTGGGGGAAGGTCAATGGGGGATAAAAAAGGAGATATATGTACTAATATATGTAATACTTTAAACAACAAAAAATAAATAAAATATAAAGTAAAAAAAAATGAAATGAAAGAGGTGAAGTAACAACTTACCACACAGAGATACAAAGGATCATTAAAAAAAAAAAGAAAGAAAGAAAAATACTATGATCAAATCTATTCCAACAAACTGGACAACCTTGACCAAATGGACATATTCCTAGACCAATTCAACCTCCCAAACTCAATCAGGCAGAATCAGAAAACCTGAATATACTGGTAACTATGAAATTGAAAGAGCAATAAAAAATTAAAAAAAAAAAAACAACTCCCAGTAAACAAAGGCCCTAGTCCAGATGGCTTCACAAAGGAGTTTTACCAAAGTTTCAAAGAAGAACTAACACCTATCTTCCTCAAACTATTCCAAAAGTTCAAGAGGAAGGAACACTTCCAAACTCTTTGTATGAGGCCAGCATTAGCCTAATCCCAAATCCAGATAAAGAATCTACAAAGCAAGAGAATTACAGGCCAATATCCCTAATGATTTTAGATGCTAAAATCCTCAACAAAATTCTAGCAAATCATATTCCAGCAATACATTCGAAAGATCATACACCATGATCAAGTGGGATTAATTTTAGAGATGCAAGGATGGTACAATATTGGCAAATCAATAAATGTGATACATCACATAAACAAACTGAAAGATAAAAACCACATGATCATATCAATTGATGCAGAAAAAGTATTTGACAAAATCCAACAACCTTTCCTGATAAAAACTCCCAGCAAGTGGGAATAGAGGGATTACACCTCAACATGATAAAAGCCTTATATGACAAACCTAGAGCCAACATCATACGCAATGGGCAAAAACTAAAACCATTTCCGCTAAGAACAGGAACAAGATAGGAATGCCCACTTTCCCCATTCCTGTTCAAAATAGTACTGGAAGTGCTAGCCATAGCGATTGGACAAGAAGAAGAAATAAAAGGCATCCAAATTGGAAAAGAAGAAGTGAAATTCTAATTATTCACAGGTGACATGATATTGTACATAGAAAACCATAAAGTCTCCATCAAAAATTTACTAGATTTTATAAATGAATTTGGCAATGTAGCAGGATATAAAATTAACACTCAGAAAACTCTGGCTTTTTTATACACCAATAATTAACTCTCAGAAAGAGAAACTAAAAAAAAAAAAAACAATCCCCCTTACCATTGCAACATAAAAATTAAGATACCTAGTAATAAACTTAACCAAAGAGGTTAAAGACCTGTACTCAGAAAACTACAGGACATTGAAAAAAGAGATAGAGGAAGGTATAAACAAGTGCAAGAATATACCGTGTTCATAGATTGGTAGAATCAACATCATTAAAATGTCCATACTACCTAAAGCAATCTATAAATTCAATGAAATCCCTATTAAAATACCAACAGCATATTTCACAACCTAAAACAAATATTCCAAAAATTTATATGGAATAGCTGCAGCAATCATGAGAAAGAAAAACAAAGTTGGAGGGATCACAATACCAGATATCAAGTTATACTACAAAGCCACTGTACTCAAAACAGCCTGATACTGGCACAAGAACAGGCATATAGACAAATGGAACAGAACAGAGAACCCAGAAATCAACTCAAGCCATTATGATCAATTAATATTTGACAAAGGAGGTAAACACTTACAATGGAGTCAAGATAGTCTCTTCAGTAAATGGTGTTGGGAAAACTGGACAGACACATACAAAAAAAGATGAAACTAGATCACCAACTTACACCATACACAAAAATAAACTTAAAATGGATAAAAGACTTAAATGTAAGGTGTAAAACCATAAAAGTCCTAGAAGAAAACATAGGCACCTAAATCTCAGACAACTCTCATAGCAATATGTTTACTGATACATCTCCTAAGACAATGAAAACTAAGGAGAAAATAAATTAATGGGATTACATCAAAATAAAAAGCATCTGCACAGCAAAAGAAATCATCAACAAAATAACAAGAAAGCCCACTGCATGGGAGAACATATTTTCCAATGAAACATCTGATAAAGGCTTAATATCCAAAATACATAAGGAACTCATACAACTTAACAAAACAAAGACAAACAATCCAATCAAAAATTGGGCAAAGACTTAAATAGACACTTCTCCAAAGTGGACATACAGATGACCAAGAGCAATACGAAAAAATGCTCACAGTCACTAATCATTCAAGAGATGCAAATTGAAATGACAACTGATGTATCAACTCACAACTGTCAGAATGGCTACCATCAACAAATAACAAGTGCTGGTGAGGATGTGGAGAAAAAGGAACCCTCTTGTATTGCTAGTGGGTATGTAGACTGGTGCAGCCACTATGGAAAACAGTATGGAGTTTCCTCAAAAAAATTATAAATGGAACTGCCATTTGACCCAGTGATCCCATTTCTAGGAATATATCCTGAAAAACCAGTAACACCAATCAGACAGGATATATGCACCCCTATATTCATAGCAGTGCAATTTATAATAGCTAAGATCTGGGAATAGCCCAAGTGCACATCAGTAGATGAGTGGATAAAAAAAGATGTAGTACATTTGCACTATGGAATGCTATGCAGTTGTGGGGAAAAAAAAGGAGTTCTTACCCTTTGAGACAGCATGGAGGGACCTGGAGAGTATTGTGCTATGTGAAATAAGCCAGTCAAAGAAAGAAAGTATCACATGATATCACTCATATGTGGAATCTAATGAACAAAATAGATCCAGAGACATGGAAGCTGGAACAGACTGATGAATTTCAGTGGGAATGCAGGGGTAGATGGGTTGGGTTGGGAGAGATTAAGCAGAGAACTTGTATGCATATGTGCATAATCCATGGACACAGACAATAGTATGGTGAAGGCCTGTGGTGGGGGGGCTGAGACAGGCTAAAGCGGGTCAATGGGGGGGGGGAAGGGAAATATATGTAATACTTCCAACAATAAAGATAATTTTTTAAAAGATTCTTATACTCGTCATAACTCATCAATTGTAATATATCGCTTTTTCCATTTTTACACATTTGGGAGCTGTCTTAAACACATCTATGTGTCTTCCTTTAATTGGCAGTATATTTACTCATAGCAATGGCAGTATCTATAGTAATAATAGAGGAATATGAAAATTGTCCGGGACATTGTCACAGTAACAGTAACAACTGAACAGCAAGCTGACAGGCTGTGTGGGGTGACCAGGCCAGCAAGTAGGGCAGTTGGGGGCAACCAGGCCAGCAGGAGGAGGCAGTTGGGGCAACCAGGCTGGCAGGGGGGGCAGTTGGGGACAACCAGGCTGGTGGGACAGGGAAAGTTGGGGGCATCCAGGCCGGCAGGGGGGGCAGTAGGGAGCGACCAGACCAGTGGGAGGGGGCAGTTAGTGGCAACCAGGCTGGCAGAGGGGGGCAGTTGGGGGCGACCAGGCTGCCAGGGGGACAGTTGGGGGTGATCAGGCCAGCAGGGGGGGCAGTTAGGGGCAATCAGGCAAGCAGAGGGGGGCAGTTAGGAGCTAGTGGTCCAGACTGTGAGAGGGATGTCCGACTGCCAGTTTAGGCCCGCAGTCAGACATCCCCTGAGGGGTCCCGGATTGGAGAGGGTGCAGACTGGGCTGAGGGGACCACCCCATGCACAAATTTCGTGCACCAGGCCTCTAGTGTTAAATAATGATGGATCTATTGATCAATAGCATCTTACATTTTATGTAATATGGTGAACACATTCAAAACATAGTAGAAAATCAAATTATTCATATTAATCCAGAGGAAGCAAAACCATCATTGGTATGTATTGTTAATCAGATTTCAAAATCTTGCATCTTAAGGAAGCTCTTGGAGACAATGAAGTGCTTTCTTGAAGTAAAGCTAGTCAAACTCACTTATGTGTTCAGTGCATTCAATGCAGTGTTCTCTGGAGGGACCTCAAAGGGTTGGGTAGCTGACTTGGTGGGTTTTGGCAGGTGCATGTACGAACACATAAAAATTAAAGAACAGAAATTGAGACTTTTACAAAAACAGAGAATTGAGTTCTTAAAAATAAAAGGTAAGAAATAAAACTGAAAATACAGGAGAAAGTATATGACAGCAAGAGCTATAGAAATTTAGTTCAGGAATTCAGCAAGCAGGTAAATTCAGTAAAGAAAATAGCAATTTTTAAAACAACCTGTAACTCATTACCAACCTCTATGATTTTAGTTTATTCAAATAGGTATTTAGTTGTTTAAACTAAACTATGAGTTATCTAATAAACAATGTGTAACATGAACATGTTAATTGCTTGAGTCTGCAAGGCTAGGAACCCTGAAAGGGCCTAAGCACAGGAAATGAAAATCTCTCTGAGAAGGAACTCTGATTTCTTGTGTACTTGTCATACTTCTAGATGAAAGTAGCCACCTCCTGATGGGATCTCCAACTCTGGACTTGTCCATTCCAACCTATGCTTCATATCTGTCACATGGGTTCTTCTTAAGTACTATTTTCACATCACTCTTGTATTACAAAACCACTAATGGCTCCCTAGTGCCTTGCAACTATTGTCCAAACATTCCTACCTGACTTGTAAATCCTCTGATAGGGTTAACAACAGTGGGACCCAAGTTCCCACTGTTCTTCTCCTTATGTCCTTTGCTACCAAAAGCTAACTTCAGTGCATCCTCTGTGGACATCTCTAATATATTTTTCTCCAAAACTGAAACACCCCTTTTAAAATTCCTGCCTACCAAGTTCCTCTCCTTCAGAAAGGCTTCCCCACCTGCAGTCAATAGGCCAGTCAAGGTGTCTGCCACATCCAGAGCTCCCCTGGGACAGAAGCCTCAAGGAGCTCCTCTGCATAGGTGGCCATATTCTGTATGACCAAGATCCTATGGCCAAAGCCTATTAGATTAGTGCGAGCTCCCACTATAAGCCAGACAGTCAGTAGTTTCACCAGTAACCAATGAGTTTGTCAGGTGTAAAAGCTCTGCTTACATAAGGATGCTGAGATATAGGCAGACCAATAAAATCCTCTCTCTTGGAAATCTAAACAGAGGAAAGAAAGAGGGAGAGGAAAGGGAAAGGAGAGAGAGAGAGAGAGAGAGAGAGAGAGAGAGAGAGAGAGAGAGAGAGAGAGAGAGAGAGAGAGAATAACTTATAGGAGCAGGAGTGGTACCTCAGCAAGTTATCAAGTTATGTTAACAGTAAAGCCTTAGAGAAGAAGCCAGAATTCCTGCTGCTGCCAGGACACAAGATTGCCCTGTTACTAGAGCAGCTGTGGCTCTAGTACAACTCCACTAGTCTAGTTTCTATGGGACAGGTCTCACTCGATTTCTGTTTTCCCTAAGAACCCTGTCTATAGACCTTTTCCTGAAATCTTGTGTACTCTGAAAGTCTGCCTGAGATTCCTGCCCCCCCACCATGTATACCTGCACAGTGCTTAGGGGAACCTTAATACGTGCTAAATGTATAAAAAGAAGAATCTAATTGGGACCTTCATTGGGCACTTACTCAGAATGTCTTCTCAAGGTCACTAATTTTGCATGTGGTTTAATTTTGCTTCCCAATCAGATCATACACTTTCTCAGGGCAGGGCATATGGCTCATGTTTCCTTTTTTATCTCTCACATCTTTTATGACCTTGAATAAGTTATTTAACCTCTCCAAGCATCAATATTCTCATTTTCAAAACTAGTATAATAATATTACCTACTTTAAAGGTTAATTATGAAGAATAAATGAGAACATGTCTGTAAAGTGCTTGTCTTAGTCCCTGGAACACTAGTATTCAGAAAGTGCTACTGGAGATAGTGATGGCAGTGGTGGTGAGGCTGGTGATGATGATGGTGGTGGTGATGACAATTGTGGTGGTAGTGGTGACAGTGATTATGGTAGTCATAGTAATGACAGTGGTGGTGGTAGTAGTAGTGGGGGGGGTGGTCACCATTGCCATCATCATAGTGGTGATGGTGATGATCACGATGGTGGTGATGATCATGATGGTGGTGGTGGTGGTGATCACAATGGTGGTGGTGGTGATCACAATAGTGGTGGTGATCACAATAGTGGTGGTGATCACGATGGTGGTGGTGATCACTATGGTGGTGGTGGTGATCACGATGGTGGTGGTGATACCGATGGTGGTGGTGGTGATCACAATAGTGGTGGTGATCTCGATGGTGGTGGTGGCGATCACGATGGTGGTGGTGATCACGATGGTGGTGGTGATACCGATGGTGGTGGTGGTGATCACAATAGTGGTGGTGATCTCGATGGTGGTGGTGGCGATCACGATGGTGGTGGTGATCACGATGGTGGTGGTGGTGATCACGATGGTGGTGATGATCATGATGGTGGTGGTGGTGATCACAATGGTGGTGGTGGTGATCATGATGGTGGTGGTGGTGATCACGATGGTGGTGGTGGTGATCACAGTAGTGGTGGTGATCACAATGGTGGTGGTGGTGGTGAAGAAACCAAGATGGCGGCATAGGTAAACACCTAAACTGCTGCCTCGCACAACAATTTCAAAACTACAACTAAAAGACTAAACGTCTATCACCCAGAACCACGGGAAAGCTGGCTGAGTGGAAGTTCTACAACTAGAAGAAAAGAGAAAAGAGCATTGAGACATGCACAAGCGCTGAAAAGTTGAGGTACGAAGGCACGCAATTCGGGCTGGCGGTGGGTGTCTGGGTGCGCTGCTTCTTTCAACCCAAAGGGAGACAAGCTCCAGATTACTCTGAACTCCAATCTCTGGGGAGATGCTGGAGACCCAAACTCCTACGGGGAGAAGCTTTACTGTCTGCCATCGGGTCGGAAAGTGAGGGTGACTTTCTTGCAGAGGTGCGCCCAGCAATCATTGTTTACTGCCCTGAGGTATGAGACACGGGGACTTGGAAACACGGAAATGCAGAGACGGCTGACTGGCAGCCATCGCTGTTTGCCACGCCCTAGCCTAGTGACTCCCTGAGACCCCACCCTGCACAATCTACAAACCCACCCAAGCTCTGTGCAGCGGCTTTTGCATACAAATGGCCTGCCCTATCACAGCTTAACCAAACAAACTGCAGCTCTGGTCAAACAGCTCCAAAACCTCCAAACCCCAAGCAAAGAGGAGAAAACTGTAGTTCTCGCTGTACCTCCTGCTGGGAGGCCACATGAACAACAAATATATATCTATCAACAAGTGAATCTAAAAATCAAGTGAATAAAAAATCTGAGGAACAGAATAAACTGGTGAATATAATAGAATCAGGGGCATAGAATGGGAGTGGATTGATAATTCTCAGGGGGAAAGGGGTGTGGGGGGGTACGGGAAGAGACTGGACAAAAATCGTACACCTATGGATGAGGACAGTAGGAGGGAGGTAAGGGCAGAGGATGGGGTGGGAACTGGGTGGAGGGGAGCTATGGGGGGAAAAAGGAGAAACAATTGTAATAATCTGAACAATAAAGATTTACTAAATTAAAAAAAAACAGTGGTGGTGGTGGTGATCACAATAGTGGTGGTGATGATCACAATGATGGTGGCGGTGATCACGAAGGTGGTGGTGGTGATCACGATGGTGGTGGTGATCACAATGGTGGTGGTGGTGATCACGATGGTGATGGTGATCACAATGGTGGTGGTGGTGATCACAATGGTGGTGGTGGTGATCACGATGGTGGTGGTGATCACGATGGTGGTGGTGGTGATCACGATGGTGGTGGTGGTGATCACGCTGGTGGTGATCACGATGGTGGTGGTGGTGATCAAAATGGTGGTGGTGGTTATCACAATAGTCGTGGTGATAATCACGATGATGATGGTGATGTTCATCGTGGTGGTTATCACGATGGTGGTGGTGATCATGATGGTGGTGGTGATCACAATGGTGGTGGTGATCACAATGGTGGTGGTGATCACGATGGTGGTGGTGGTGATCATGATTGTGGTGGTGATCACAATGGTGGTGGTGGTGATCACGATGGTGGTGGTGATCACGATGGTGGTGGTGGTGATCATGATTGTGGTGGTGATCACAATGGTGGTGGTGGTGATCACGATGGTGGTGATGACGATGGTGGTGGTGGTTATCACGATGGTGGTGGTGGTGATCACGATGGTGGTGGTGGTGATCACGATGGTGGTGGTGGTTATCACAATAGTGGTGGTGATGATCACGATGATGGTGGCGGTGATCACGAAGGTGGTGGTGGTGATCACGATGGTGGTGGTGGTGATCATGATGGTGGTGGTGTTATCACAATAGTCGTGGTGATTATCACGATGATGGTGATGATCACGGTAGTGGTGGTTATCACAATGGTGGTGATCACGATGGTGGTGGTGATCATGATGGTGGTGGTGGTGATCACGATGGTGGTGGTGGTGATCACGATGGTGGTAGTGATCATGATAGTGGTGGTGATCATGGTGGTGGTGATGATCACGGTGGTGGTGATTATGATGGTGGTTATGATGGTGGTGATTATGTGGTTATAATAGTTGTGTGTAGTATACATTCTACAGTATACTATGAATGCATAGTAATTTAGAAGTTTTCATTGATATGTGGGTCATCTGCCAAACCGTATACTACTTTAATGAAAAAGAGAATAAGAGGTAGAAATAAGCAGAAGTGAGAACCAACATATGTGAAGCACTTGCTCAGATATCAAGCACCATGAAAATATACAGGATAGGGCATATTCTGTTGTTCATCCTATCTAATAAAGAGGGAATATGCTAATTGACCATCACTCCATCACAAAGATGGATGCACCCGCAGCTGAGGCCAAGTTCCCATAAGGAGCCTTAACAAGCAATCAGCAGGGACCTTAGGTTACACCCTCCCCCACCCCTGTGGGGCTTGACAGGGGACCTCAGGCCACATCCCCCACCCACCAGGGCTTGACAGGGGACCTCAGGCCATGCCCCCCGCCCTGGTGCCAGGCCAGGGGACCTGAGGCCATGCCCCCCGCCCAGCGGGGCTTGACGGGGTACCTCAAGGTGCGCTTCCCGTCCTGGTGCTGGGCTAGGGGACCTCAGGCTGCTCCCCCTGTCCCAGCACCAGGATGGGGGACCTCAGGCTGTGCCCCCCACCAGATGGGGCTTGACAGGGGACCTCAGGCCACACCCCCGACCCAGCACCTGAGGCTGCAACCCCTGCCTGGCTGGGCTTGATAGGGGACCTCAGGCTGTACCCCCCACCCAGCGGGGCTTGACAGGGGACCTCCAGGTGCACCCCCAGTGCTGGGTTGGGGGAACTCAGGCCCGCCCCTCACTCCAGCACCAGGCTGGGGGACCTCAGACTGCACCCCCTGCCCAGCAGGGCTTGATGGGGGACCTCAGGCCACACACCCCGCCGCAGCACTGGGCCAGGGAACCTGAGGCTGCACCCTCCAGCCTGGCTGGGCTTGACAGGGGACCTCAGACCGCACCCCCCACCCGGTGGGGCTTGACAGGGGACCTCAGGCCACGCCTCCCGCCTTGGCACCAGGCCGGGGGACCTCAAGCCACGCCTCTCACCCTGTGGGGCTTGATGGGGACCTCAGGCCTCACCCCCTTCCCCGGCGCCAGGCCAGGGGACCTGAGGCCACGCCCCCCACCTTACGGGGCTTGATGGGGGACCTCAAGGTGCGCTTCCTGTCCCGGTGCTGGGCTAGGGGACCTCAGGCTGCTCCCCCTGCCCCAGCGACAGGCCTGGGGACCTCAGACCGTGCCCCTCACCAGGTGGGGCTTTACAGGGGACTTCAGGCCATGCCCCCCACCCCAGCACAGGGCCAGGGGACCTGAAGCTGTGCCCCCTGCCTGGTGGGGTTTGACAGGGGACCTCAGGCCATGCTCCCCACCCAGTGGGGCTTGACGGGGGACCCCAGGCCATGCCTCCCACCCAGCAGGACTTGACAGGGGATTTCAGGCCATGTCTCCCACCTGGTGGGGCTTGACGGGGGACCTCAAGGCATGCCCCCCGCCCCAGTCTGGGCTGGGGGACCTCAGGCCATGCCCCCCATCCTGGCGCCAGGCCAGGGGACCTGAGACTACGTCCCCTGCCCGGCAGGGCTTGACAAGGGTGGGACTGGTTGGGTCTGGATCAAGCCCAATGGGGGTGGGGGCCGGCCAGGTCTGGGTCTCACGCGATTTTGAGGCACATGTGGGTGGGTGGGGACTTGACTCTGAGTCCCGTGGTGCACCCCAGACTCTGACAGGAGGAAGGTTTTCATATACATTTTACTAATTTTCTTTCATCTCTGACACTTCTATTATAGAGAAAGGGCAAATAGCAATATTAAATTATTTCCTCTAATTAATCCCCTTTAAATGTGCACGGATTTCATGCACCGGGCCACTAGTATGGAAAATAATACAATAAATCATAGATAACAATACAAGAATAAACTCTGTTTCAGATACTCACAACTGTAAACATACTTTTGCCCAACCCTGTATTCTCTTGTTTATATCTCACAATAGCTCATTGGTAGAAATTCTAACTTAAAGATTAGAAAAATTTAGATCAAATAAATTAAATGACACCCAATTTTATAAAATTAATTAATATCTACATGAGTCCCAGAGCCATACATTTTCTACTATACCATGTTATAGAACAATTAAGCTCATGAGGAATTGGTAGATAGTGAGAGGGGAAGCCCAGCAGTAAAATACCAACTTTACTTCTTCTCAAAAAAAGTCACACTTATGCACACTAATTATATCATGTGCACCCTAGTTTCTCTCATCAAACTCCATTTTCCATGTAGTACACCTGATCAAAACTTATACAAGTATTAGGAAAAATAATGTTGAATTACTTCATTTTAACTTTGACCTAAAAAGGAGGAAAAACAGAAGTAGGGTGTCAAGAAGTGGTGCTACTGCAGAGTTGGCAACTAGCCATTAAGATCCACTTCAAGTAAAACTCCTTCTAGAAATGTCCTCAGAGACTGGCTAATTCTATCCCTCAGAATTAATTTTTTAAATATCTGCTGATAGAGCCTGTCTTTGCATTTATTGTCATTCAGGTAACTCCCAAAACTGATTTCTGAGCAGTGGAGTTGAGGAGGAGGCTGAGTGATGGCATTTTCTGAGTACCTACTATCTCTAGGATCTTAGCCTTCACTCACTTATTTGAAGACCTTGGTGGTCCTTTGAGGATCCACATGTTATCAGGATGAGGCAGTGAGGCCCAGACAGTGCAGGCAGTGATGCCTCAGTGAGTCAACGCTGAAACTGTACTTTACTCCAGAGCTCTCCAACAGTACTTCATGCAATCCTCTGTGGCTGCCACCTGCATCTCCTCACCCCTGGTTCCCAAGAGCAAAGGTGTGTAATCAGGATGGCTGGGATTAAAACCCAACTGTGACTTCCCCATACTTAAGTAGCATCTCTGAGCCTCAGGTTCCTCAGTCCACATGACAGAATTATGATGAGTACTGCAAAGGACAATAAATAATCTAAGTCTTGTAGCATACAGTCAGTCCTTCCTCATGGCAGCTAGTACCACTATCATTATACTGCTAGATTTGCTTTGTTTTAGGGGCTCTGTTCTCAATTTTTCTTCCTCTGACTCTTGGTGCTGATTCCTTGACTAGAAGCTAGAAGCTAGGATAACCATTATAGATACAGCAAAGCTCATTCTATTCACCGAGCAACCACTAAGGCCAAGAGAAAGAGCTGGCATGGTGACGATGGGAAAAAAATTATATATGAGTTACTAGAGCTGATACAGCAGCAAAAGGACTAATGCATTTTGGGGCTTTGTTCCCATTGGTTCCATCATGAACGAACAGAGGTGAGAGTCCCTCTTTAACAGCCTCTATGCAACCCCACCTGGAAAATTACATTAAATTCTTGGCACTTCAATACCATAAAGATGTAGAAAAGCTGAAGGGAGTTTAGAGAAGAGTAATAAATATGATGGGGAGGTTGGGAGAATTGATTTACTAGGAAAGATTAAAATAACTAACTATGTACATCACATCTGAGTGGTGACTGGTGAGAGCAAAGGGGAAAACATAGCAGTCTATAAATAATGGTAACATGTAAACACCCAAGGGGAAGAGTTATTTAGCTGGTACAAGGCAGCCCCAGTAATGAGGGTGAGATGAAGCAAAGGGCAATTTATGAAGAATGTTAGGAGAATTGTGTTCGATTTTTTTTAAGAGAGAGAGAGAGAGAGAAATTTAAAATACCAAGGAGTAATGTTATGATTCAGCAGGAGGAAATCCTATTTTTTGAAATTATATTGGTTTCCAGTCTACCCTGGACATCTACTACCTCAAGTTATACTTCACTTTATTGTCATTCCTTCCTCCCCAGGAGACTGGAAGCTCAGAGAAGGTGGAAATGGATTTGTTATGCTCACTGTTGATGCCCCACACCCAGTGCTGTGCCCACCTCATTGTCGTTGTCCCATAAGCATTGACTAGATGGAAGACTGAAAAATGATCGATTTGCAAAGAAACAGAATGAAGTAAAGCATTTGTTACCCAAAACAATATGTAGTAATGGTAATACTGAAGTGTCAAAGATCCAGCAGGATCATTGCTCTGAATGATAGGATAACGATTTCAGGGTTAGAAGGGCCATTGAAAGTCTTCTATTTCAGTGATTCTTAACTTGATTTTTCCAGACCAGTTCAGGTGTGTTCCTAGGTTTACACAACTTCCAGCACACTAATGTAATTCCAAAACTTTCTTTTCACTGTAAAAAAAATTCTTATCAGAATGCAAGTAAATGAGAGTGCCATTATCAAATGGATAATTTTGAAGCCACTCTAATATATAATAAACAAAAAGGTAAAGGGGGGCCAAATATATGGTGACAGAAGAAGATTTGATTTTGGATACAATGCAATATACAGACCATGTATCACAGAAATGTGCACTGGAAACCTATATGATCTTATTAAACAAAGTCAGTCCAATAAATTTAATTAAAATATTTTTAAAGGTAAAGGAGGTCAATTATATGGTGACAGAAGGAAACCTAACTTTGGGTGGTGAACACACTACTATATACAGAGGTTGCATAGCAGAATTGTACACTTGAAACCTATGTAATCTTATTAACCAATGTCACCCCAATAAATTTAATAAAATTTAAATTAAAAGATTTAAGAAAAAAAAAGATAAATAATGCAGACTGTTTTTAGTAGCCCTCGCTGAGCACCCTTGTGTGTGGCTTATTCACAGACATCTCCCTTGTTGTACTTCAGCCTCCATGTGGGCAGGGGTGCCTAGCCCTGACACAGGCTCACACATCCCCAGGTGCACAAGAACATTTCTTGTGTTTTGCTTTTTTGTTGTTGTTTGTTAATCCTCACCAAAGGATATTTTTTCCATTGACTTTTTTAGATAGAATGGACAGGAGGGGAGACAGAGAGAGAAACATTGATGTGAGAGAAACACATCGACTGGTTGCCTCCCACACTCAGCCCAACTAGGGCCAGAGATTTAGCCTGCAAAGGAAGTACACACCCTTGACCAGAATCGAACTTCAGTCCACAGGCCAATGCTCTAACCACTGAGCAACCAGCTAGGATTTGTGTTTTGCATTTTTAATAACACAATGACTTGCTCCACTACTCCACATTGTTGTAATTCATGTGTTGAGATGCAATAGATGGGGACTGCCATTCTAGCTCAGCACTGCTATGTGCAGATTAGTGGGAGTAACGTGCTCCAGGTGACCCAATATGCTGCACAGCCAAAACTGCAGGAAAAGCTCCACTGTGTGTGTACTGAACTCACCAGGTGCCATTCTGAGTATGCTGTCATTTACCAATAAGGAAACTGAGGCTGTAAGACATTAAATAATGGTCTCAAGCAAGTGGCAGAGCTAAGGTTGAGCCCACCAGGCTGCCCACAGAGCCCACCTGCCTGACCCTACCCAAACCCCTGGTTCTTCTGCACCAGTTCATGGAGCAAAGCCACAGAGAACCCTTCATGAAGAACACAGAATTTTCTTGGTCAGTTTAGCCAATGCTTATGAGCTGTAGTGAAAAATGATGGAGGCAACGTCCAGATGCCCTGGATGAATACATGTGTTTCTGAAAAAGCCAGCTTCAAAGCCTGAAGTCCATCCATGGAATCCTAATGCCCCATTAGCACCCAAAATAAAACACTAAATACAACCCAGAGTGAATGCAAAGGGATGCAGCTGATTTTCCAATTTACAAATTTGAAGGCCCTAGGCCCCGAGGTACTTTGTAGTCACTAGCTGCCCCTGAAACCCAGGCACAGAAACAAACCACTTCACTCCAATGTGCTGTGCAGCCAGTAAGGGGAAAGTCTTGTGCACAAAGGCCAAGACTGAGTCTGAAGTAATCTCAGAATGTGGCCAGCAGGGGAGCAGAGAAAAGCAGGCAGAAGAAACGGCATGAACAGAGGCATGAAGTCAAGAAACAGCTTGGTGCATCTGGCAAACCGAAAGCATTTCAGGGTTACTGGAGCAGAGATTGAAGGAGGAGCAAATGTCACCCCAAGGAGGTACAGGGAGCCTATAGAAGTTTCTGATGTGGAGAGGGCCATATAGTGACATGCAACTGAGCATGTGTAACCTGGCACCCAAAAAGAACACGAAGCCACAAAATTCCACCTGAACTGGTCTGAAGCTATATGTAAACTTTATTAACCTACTTTATGTGACCAATTTTTCTGAGCAGAAATATTAGTGTGTTGGAATGTGCAGTGCTACTTCGGATCCTGCTGGGGTGTTACATCATGTGTGGTGTGTATACTGCCATCACTTTCTAAATCTGGAACATTCCCAAAGACAGGATGCTCCAATGGCAGGGCTGCAGATGGGCCACACTCTGGCAGCTTTGTGAAGGGTAGATGGGAGGGGCCAAGGCTGAAGTGGGAAGCCAGGTCAGCTGTGACAGCATGATCAACAATGAGCACAGGCCTGAACTGGGGTGTGCTAAGAAGGATAGGGAGAAGGAGATGATTTTGAAAAGTGATTGGAAGATAAATCAGCAGGATTTGGTGATTTTGAGGTATAGGGTTTGAGGTGGCTACAAGAACACCCAAGTTTCTCCCTGGGTGCCTGCATGGGTGATGGTGTGACCTTTAAGATGGTTTTCACAGAAAACAGAGCAGGATTAGGGAGTAAAGTGATGGTTCCATTTGAACATACAAAGTTTGAAGTACCAAGGAGAAATCCAGATAGAGTCATCCAACAGGGAGGTGGATATACAAACTGTAAGCTCACAGGGGATGATTGGCAATGCGTGGTGGCAAATTAAAATTTCATACGTTGGTACAGAGCAAAAAACGAATCAGAATTTTTTTCCACCTAGCAACGAGAGAATGGCAGAGGGAGGATGTCTGGTCAGGTTCTCCAGAAACTCCCTAAAGGTCTGCAGTTGAGACAGATGCAGGAAAGCAGACAAAGGGTAGTCCTCCTGCCTTCTTTGTGCTGGCTTCGTTACACACAAAACTGCTTGGTTCCACTGGGCTTGGTTAGCACCAAAGCAACTCTCCTTGTATAGCCTCCCTACTTCCCAATGGGTGTCACCATCCATGTCCCTTTTCTAATTTCAAAGAGACAAGTTATTGGATGAACAGCATAGCAGCAATTCAAGCACCATTGTGGAGCAATAAAGTAGAAACATATGGTTGGCTTTTCTTTATTGTGCTAGAGAGGTGGGAGAATGTGGGTCTGTACATCTTCCTAACTTGGTACAATAAAGAGTTACGGAATCTTCTAAACTGACTTTTTATTAAGTATAGGTAGATATAATAAGACAACTATATAACCTTCCACCACCACACTTTCTCGTGCTTGATTCCTCTTATACATATTTTAAGTCTTCTCTAGATAATTTCTGAAATGGTGTCAAAAGTGCTCTATGAAATGCAGGCGGGGTATCCAGCAATAAATCACCAAATTCCAAAGCAGTGGAAACGCATAACAATGCATCTGCCTAAGAGTTGATAACAAGGTTGCTTTATTAAAAAAGCATAGTTCTGGTGAAGAAAAGTGGAATTCCCAAAAATTGCAGTCATTTCTGGTGAAACAAAATCTCGCTCAATAAGTACAGATAACAACACTGCTCATGGGCTACTTTCTGTTTTTGTCTTTAGAATTTGTTACTCATTTAAAGTGGATAAAACTCTGTTGTGAAAGACCCAGAAGAAAGCTGCTAGAGATAAAGAGACTAAGGACCCTGTCTTTGGTTCTTTACTTACATTACTAACACTATATTATGAAGAGATTTCATAATGTAGTGTCAGTAATGTTCTTGTTTATTTCCCTCTTAACAACCCAGAGCAGGTGGGCTGGATTCTGTAACCCACAAGGATATTGAAGGAACTAACGTTTCTTCTTTCTCATACCCCCACTGTCCCACTACCCCTCAGGACACTGGGCTTGTCTGCAGGTTGAGTATTAAGGTCATACAAAGTTCCAACTCATGGGAAGAAGAAAAACAAGGGAATACATGTGTGATGCTTGAGGCCCGGTCTCAAGATGCCATAAATCTCTTCTGCTTGCATTCCATGTCTAAATATTAATCCAGTGGTCAGCCCAGCCCAGCTTGGGAAAAGGATCACAATGAGCCCAGCTACCCACTAGTTGGAAAAAGAGAAGAATAGACCTGAATTGACAACCTGTGGTCTTTGCCCATCAAGCCCAGGAACAAGTGTAGCCCAGATGGGTCCTATCTCAGGATTCCTAGAACAGGTCCCCTCTGCATGGAAATGAAGTATAAATGGATCTAGAATATTGAACAGAGGACACAGGGGATATATAAGTGAAAATTAGATTCTTTATCTTCTAGGGTGGACTGTCTCTCCCACTAGAAACTGAACCAGATCAAGTCACTTCCAATTAAAAAGAAGGAGGAGGAGGAGGAGGAGGAGGAGAAGTTAGTGCTGGGCCATCACTTCCCCTCTCTGAAATGTAGTAAAAGTAGGTGAGATATTGCATGCCCACTGTTTTGCATTCCAGGGAACACCACAGCTTGCAAAGGACATTATATACTGAGCATCTGGATGGCTACGGCACAGGAGGAGCACATACAAATCCATTATGATGTAAGGAACATGCTCGGTGGGAGTTTCCAAAAAATAAACATCTTAGTGGACAGTACCCCTCTTGTGTTGTAATACAATGTTGAGGAGAAAAGCTAAAGCTGAGGTCAGAAAGCTTGGATCCAAACCAATATAGCATGAATGAGATAGTTTGTCTGTAAAATAGGGATAACCAAATCCTTCTTATGCTATTTTAAGGATTCAAATGTAAGGTAAGTAAGGATAGCCAAAACCTGATGAGTGCTTACTGTGTGCCAGGCACAAATTCTTCACATATTCAATCCTAACAACAACCCTACAGAGGTAGGGACAGAGGACCAAGCTAAGGAAAAAAGATGGATATAGCTTTATCCAAGGCCACAGAGAATAAATGGTGGTGATGGGATTCAAATCCAGGCAACCTGATTACAAAGTCTACACACTCTTTTTTAAGGTTTTTATTGTTTTTGTTTTGTTTTGTTTTTTTAGAGAGAGAGAAGCATCGATGTGAGAGCAAAATATCGATCAGTTGCCTCCTGCATGCCTCCTACTGGATCAAGCTCGAAACCTGGGTATGTGCCCTGACCAGAAATCAAACATGGGACGATGTACCAGTAAAACCAACGGAGCCATACCAGCCATGGCACAAAGTCTAGGCTTTTAAACACTGTGCTAAATGGCTTGGTGAAGAATGGGTATTTAATAAATGTTGATTCAGAAGGCAAGATTTCTTTCTTTTTTACAGCCGAGTAATATCCATTGTGTAAATGTACCACAGCTTTTTTACTGATGGGCACTTGGGCTGTTTCCAGATCTTGGCTATTGTAAATAATGCTGCAATGAACATAGGGATACATATATTCTTTTGAATTAGTGTTTCTGGTTTCTTCAGATATATTCCCAGAAATGGAATCGCTGGGTCAACCAAGTTCCCTTTTTTATTTTTTTGAATAAACTCCATACTGTTTTCCACAGTGGCTACACCAGTCTGCATTCCCACCGATTGGCCTGAGATTATTATACTAAGTGAAATAAGCCAGTCAGAGAAAAACAAATACCATATGTTTTCACTTATATGTGGAGTCTAGTGAATAAAATAAACTGACAATAAAATAAAATAGAAACAGAGGCATGGAAACATGGAACAGACTGATATATATACACATATATATATAATCAGTCACCACACGGTTGAGTTTTCTAGGTGATATATCTATCTATCTATCTATATATAGATCTATATCTATATATAGATAGATAGATAGATATATCACCTAGAAAACTCAACCGTGTGGTGATAGAGGGAAAAGAGATGGAGATAAGTAGAGGTGGGCAAAGGGGAATAAATGGGGATGGAAAGAGACTTTGCTTTGGGCAATGGGTGCATGATTCTGTGCAGATGATATTTTGTGTTGTACACTTGAAACCTACATGGTTTTGTGAACCAATGTCACCCCAATAAATCAATAAGTAAATGTTGAAAAGTGACACTGATGTTAATTTCCACTATGCTTAAAATATTGATCAGTTTCGAGAAACCAAGATGGCGGCATAGGTAAGCACCTAAACTGCTGCCTCACACAACAATTTCAAAACTACAACTACAAGACAGAACGGACACCATCCAGAACCACAGGAAAGCTGGCTGAGTGAAAATTCTACAACTAGAAGGAAAGAGAAAAGCTCACAGAGAATTGGAGGTACGGCAAAGGGTCTTTGTGCGCGCAGAGAGGAAGGGCGGCTGAGAGCCTGGCTGACTTTCTCTGGCGGAAGGGGGAAGGAAGCCCCCGACCGCACTGAGCCCCAGTTCTGACTGCACTGAACCCCAGTTCCAGGCGAGCCCCTGGGGACCCATGCTCTTACGGTGGGAATCTGGACTCTCGGGCGGAGACTCAGGAGCCGGGGAAGGCAGAGGTCTGGGGGCGCGCACATGCCAGTGCGCACAAAGGCTGCGGAGGTTGCCACAGGCTTTCCCTAGTGGAAGGGAGTCAGAAGCTCCTGACTGCACTGAGCCCCAGTTCTGACTGCACTGAACCCCAGTTCCAGGCGAGCCCCTGGGGACCCACGATCTTGTGGGGGGAATCTGGACTCTTGGGCGGAGGCTCGGGAGCCGGGGAAGGCAGAGGTCTGAAGGCGCGCGCGTGCACACAAGGACAAGGCTGACGGGAAGCCAAGACTGTCTGCTCCGCCCTGACACTCCACCCCATCCAAGCTGAGCACAGAGGCTATTGCAATTTGGCAAGTCTAATCCTATAAGGCTGTCTCCAGCACTGAACTTCTCCCAGCATAGACATAGCTGATCCTTACAGCCAACTGGCCTGGAGGTCATTTCCTCCCAGTGATACCAACAACAATCAAGACTTAATTACAACAAGGCTGTACACACAGTCCACAAAGGGGTGCACCAAGAGTGTCCACCTCAGGTTAACTGGGGAGGCCGACCCACTGGGCCATATAGGAAACCTAGCACACAAATCTACCCTACCAACTCAGGGAAGCAGTGAAAATGCGGCGTCAAAGAAACAGATCACAAACTAAAGAAATGGAGGAAAATAAACGACTGGATATAGAATTCAAAACCACGGTTATAAGGCTTTTCAAGAATATCCTAGAAAAGGCTGATAAATATAACAAGACCCTCCAAGATATGAAAAAGGACCAACTAGAAATTAAACATACACTGACTGAAATAAAAAATATTATACAGAGACCCAAAAACAGACTAGAGGAACACAAGAATCAAGTCAAAGAATTGAAATACAAAGATGCAAAAAACACTCAACCGAAAAAGCAAAAAAAAAAAAAATCCAAAAAGTTGAAGATAGTGTAAGAAGACTGTGGGACAACTTCAAGCATATCAACATCAGAATTATGGGGTGCCAGAAGAAGAGAGAGAGCAAGATACTGAAAACCTATTTGAAGAAATAATGACCGAAAACTTCACCCACCTGGTGAAAGAAATAGACTTACAAGTCCAGGAAGCGCACAGAACCCCAAACAAAAGGAATCCAAAGAGGACCACACCAAGACACATCATAATTAAAATGCCAAGAGCAAAAGACAAAGAGAGAATATTAAAAGCAGCAAGAGAAAAACAGTTAGTTACCTACAAGGGAGCACCCATACGACTGTCAGCTGATTTCTCAACAGAAACTATGCAGGCCAGACAGGAGTGGCAAGAAATTTTCAATGTGATGAATAGCAAGAACCTACAACCAAGATCACTCTACCCAGCAAAGCTATCATTCAGAATTGAAGGGCAGATAAAGAGCTTCACAGGTAAGAAAAAGCTAAAGGAGTTCATCACCACCAAACCAGTATTATATGAAATGCTGAAAGGTATTCTTAAAGAAGAGGAAGAGTAAAAAAGTAAAGATAAAAATTATGAACAACAAATACATATCTATCAACAAGTGAACCTAAAAATCAAGTGAATTAAATACCTGAGGAACAGAATAATCTGGTGAATATAATAGAATCAGGGGCATAGAAAGGGAGTGGACTGATAATTCTCAGGGGGAAAGGGGTATGGGGGGTTCATGAAGAGACTGGACAAAAATCATACACCTATGGATGAGGACAGTGGGGGGGGGGGGGTAAGGGCAGAAGGTGGGGTGGGAACTGGGTGGAGGGGAGCTATGGGGGGAGAAAGGAGAAACAATTGTAATAATCTGAATAAAAATTTATTTAAAAAATAAATTAAAAAAAATATTGATCAGTTTCATTCATTTTCCATCCCATGAGAAAATACAAATAAATATTCTTTATGAATTAGTATTACCCAATGTGAATTAACACCAGTATAAATTATTAATATTTCAATGGTTCCAATTTTTTAAAATAGTTAAACAGTACAGTTCCCATTTAGTGTAGGAACAATACTATATATTGCAAAGCACAAAATGACCTACTTTCTATTGAGACAAACTATCACTGATTTATTTACTGCCTTCCAAATGAAAAGTTCTCATTCTAGTTGAAGAAAACAAAGAGGAGGTTTTTATTGGACTTTCTATCCTTTATATATAACTTGTTTTCAGACCATTAATCCATAATCCTACAGTCTTGACCTTCCTATCATATCTGAAACATAAAATCCTACAGTCTCAAGTAAGGGCAATTCCATCACTGGATTACACATTGTATTAATTCTCTGTACTAATTTCTTGTGTACTTCACAGCATAGTCTAACTCTAGCATTGTTTAAAATGCTCAGCCCTTTCTAGGGGGCTATAACTAATCAAATGGGCTTATAATTTGTTCATACATTTGTTATGTAGCCTTTAATACAACTCCTAAAGTGCACTCAGAACCATTGGGTGTGACTCCCAATTTAGCCTCATGACAAACTGTCACGTGTTTCTGAGATAAAAACAGCTAAACAAGAATTCTGAAATTTAACTTCTATTAAGAACTAGACAGCATGGAGAGACCTAGAAAGTATTATGCTAAGCAAAATAAGCCGGTCAGAGAAAGACAAGTACCACATGATCTCACTCATATGTGGAATCTAAAGAACAAAATAGATCCAGAAGCATGGAAGCATGAAACAGACTGACGGGTCTCAGAGGGAAGTGTGGGAAGGAGGCAGGAAGAGATTAGCCAAAGAATTTATATGCATAACCCATGGACACAGACAAGTGCATGGGCCTTGGGGGTGGGGGGCAGGTGAGGGGTGGAGGGGGTCAATGGAGGAGGGGGAAGGGAACATCTCTAATACTTTAAACAATAAAGATAAATTTTAAAATAAAAAATATATAAAACTAATCATTACAAGCACGTCAAAAAAGGTATTCTATATGATATTACATATCTCACTTTTTCTTGGGGTGTTTGTTTGTTTGTTTTGCTTTCACATCTCCTATATTGTATGTTGTAATCAAGCCACTCTCTCCTATGAAGTGTGCCATGCCCACACCAAGTTTGGCTTAGGATCAGGGTGGAGGACTCAGCCACCACCCAACAGGGAATGCTTTCTTGTTGCCCTATTCATCTTGCTCTCTGACTAATGACTCCAGTCTAAAAAGCTGAGTTTTAAACATGGTAGTCAAGGATGAATATCCTAATGCATCTCCCTTCCTATAAAATCTTCAGCAAATTTTAGGAGCTCTTTCTTGATGGAAAATGTAAGTTCAGGGAGCTGACTTACGTATATTTGAGCTCCCTGATATGCCAGCATTAATTATCTCATTTTATCTACCTGACAGCTCTGGAGGGTCAGTATTCTTTGCAACCATTTCATATAATAGTTTTTAAATTTTTTTTATTGTGGCATAATTGGAATAAAATAAGTTGCACAAAAATGTATATTTTGATAAGTTTGAGATATTTATACATCCAGGAAATCAAGATCATTAACATACAAATTCCTCCAAAGTCCCCTCAGGACCCTTGCTAATCCTTCCCACCCTGCCTCTCCTACCACTGATCTACTTTCTATAACTGCAATATATTTACTCTTATAATTCCCTTTAAGTGGAAACATACAGCATGTATTTCTTTTTGTCTAACTTCTTTCATTCAGCACAATTATTTTGAGATTCATCATTGCTGCAACATGTTTTAATAATTAATTCATTTTTATTGTTGGAGAGTATTCCACTGTACCATCGTTTATTCTTTCTCCTATAGTATACATTTGGATTTTTCCCAGTCTTTGGCAATCATTTAAGAAGTTATATATGTCTTTGTATGAACATATGACTCAATTCCTATGGGCTGCATACATAAGAGTGGGATGGCTGAATCATATAGCAGACATATGCTAAGACATATACTTTGGGCGTCAGTGGAATGGCAGTGTGAGGCCTTTCCCACTGAAATTTCAGCAAGTTAACCAACTATAATTCAACAAAGAAATCCCTGCTCAACACATAAGCATGCCTGAGAGACCTGAGCATTGAAACATCTACAGGTGGGCAACCAAGAATAAATGGAGGAAACCAAGAAGGGAGGAAAGCGCAGATGGCCTGCAGACACAGAGGGGAGAAAGCCAGCAGTAGCAGGTGCTTCCTTCAGCCAGGAGGAACAGAGAGCTGCAGGGGGGCAGCCCAGCAGGGCAAGCAGCGAGAGAGCAAACAGTGTCTGAGTCATAAGACCCCTGATGGAGCATGGGGTTCTGTAATGTGGCTCTCCAGTGGTGGTGTTTCAGACAAACAAACGGAACCTCAGATCCCTGCCACCGCTTGGACTCCCAAAACTCACCTCCCGTTGCCCTTGGAGTTGGGTCCAGGAGCATATTATCTATAAACCAAGAGCTGTAGAGCTGTTGCAGTAGAAACACTGGGACTATATTTTCCTCTGTCACTGATCCCCAAGAGGGGTGCTTGGGGCGGGACCCCAGGGAAGTCAGGGGTAGTCATTACAGTGATGGCAAAACAAATCCTCCTATCCCACCACCCCCAAGCAGCACAGCTGTACTGTCTGACTAAAGCCATGGAAGTCAAGACTAGAAGACCACAGAGTTAAAAATGTTGTGATTCAGCACTATCTACTGGAAAATAATATATAGACAGAGATAAATGTGTAGGCTAAGAAGAACAGCAAATAACATGAATAACCACAGAAACAGGATGACCAGCGATAAAATTTAAAATTCCCAGAAAGCAAGCTGGAACACATGTGATACAAATGACAGAGATTTCAAGAGTGTAGTTCTGAAAATACTCAATGAGTTGTAAGAAAATACAGAAAGACAATTCAATGCACTCAGAAAACAAATCAATGAACAAAACAGATACTTTACTAAAGATATTAAAACTTTTAAAAAGAACCAATCAGAAATCATGGAAATTAAACCTAAAATTAAGGACATTAAGTGTGAACTACTGAGCATAGAAAACAGAGCCAACCAGATGGAGGAAAGAATTAGTAATATCGAAAATGGGAATCTAGAAATCTAGACACAGAGAGAAGGAGAGACAAACCTGAGCATAAAGAAAAATGAAAGAGCTCTATGAGAACTATATGACTCAATCAGAAAAAGCAATATTATAATATAGGCATTGTAGAGCAGGAAGAGAGAGAGTAGGGAATGGAGAGTCTATTCAAATAAACAGTGGGCCAAGAATACTGTACTCAGCAAGGATATCAATCAAAGTTGAGGGTGAAATCAGGAGCTTCACAGACAAAAAAGGACTAAGGGAGTTTATTACCAACAACCAAGCAATGCAAGAAATGCTAAAGGGTCTGCTGTAAAAAGAAGAAATAGAAAGGGCAGAAGGAATACAGGCATAAAGAATAAAAATGGTGACAAACAAGTACCTATCCTATCTAATAAAAGAGTAATATGCAAATTAACCATCACTCCATTACACCCAAAAGCCATGCCCACAAGTCACCCCCAAAAGCCAATCAGGAGCGAGTATGCAAATTAACCCAACCAAGATGGATGCAGCCACAGAGAGAGCAGGAGGGAGGCTTGGGTTTCCCCGGCGATGGAGGAAGCCAAGCTTTCCCCAGACCCTGGCCGGCCCAGGCCTCCACTCAAGGCTACAAAGTTTCAATTATAGAAGATAAATAAATTCCAATAAAAATAGCAGCAGCCAAGGAGCTGGAGAGAGCAGGAGGCTAGGGTTGCCCCTGGCAATGGAGGAAGCCAAGCTTTCTGCACACCCTGGCTGGCCCAGGCCTCCACTCCAGGCTACAAAGTTTCAATTATAGAAGATAAATAAATCCCAACAAAAATTACGGCAGCCATGGAGCTGGAGAGAGCAGGAGGCTAGGGTTGCCCCCATAGATGGAGGAAGCCAAGCTTCTGCAGCCCTGGCCTGCCTTGGCCTCCGCTTAAGGCTACAAAGTTTCAATTAAAGAAGATAAATAAATCCCATCAGAAATGGCTGCCACCACAGAGCAAGCAGAAGGCTTGGCTCTGCTCCCAGCTACAAAGTTTCAATTGTAGAAGATAAATAAATCCCAGATACCAGGGCCTCCGCTTGGGTCACCGGGGGGTGTGGCCGGCCTGCAAACCACCACAGGCCCCTCGCCCAGGCTGCCTCATGCCCCAAGGGAACCCCCACACTGATCTGGGACACCCTTCAGGGCAAACCAGCTGGCCCCCACCCATGCACCAGGCCTCTATCCTATCTAATAAAAGAGTAATATGCAGATTGACCATCACTCCAACACACAAGATGGCTGCCCCCATGTGGTCAAAGATCTTGCCCCCATGTGGACACAAGATGGCCACCACAAAATGGCCAGCAGGGAAGGGCAGTTGGGAGGGACCAGGTCTGCAAGGGAGGGCATTTGTGGGCTATCAGGCCAGCAGGGAAGGGCAGTTGGGGGCGATCAAGCCTGCAGGGGAGGGCAGTTAGGGATGACCAGGCTGGCAGAGGAGGGAAGTTGGGGGTGACCGGGTCTGCAGGGAAGGGCAGTTAGGGGGGACCCAGGCCTGCAGGGGAGAGCAGTTGGGGGGGAACCAGGCCTGCAGGGTAGGGCAGTTAAGGGCAAACAGGCTGGCAGGGGAGTGGTTAGGGGGTGATCAGGCTGGCAGGCAGAAGCGGTTAGGGGCAATCAGGAAGGCAGGCAGGCGAGCAGTTTGGAGCCAGAAGTCCTGGATTGTGAGAGGGATGTCCGACTTCCTGTTTAGGCCCAATCCCAGGGGGGTCCCAGATTGGAGAGGGTGTAGGCTGGGCTGAGGGACACTCCCCCCCCCCAGTGCATGAATTTTGTGCACCGGGCCTCTAGTTAATAATAACTTTAAATGTAAATGGATTAAATGCCCCAATAAAAAGACATAGGATAGCTGAATAGATAAGAAAACATGACCCATATATCTGCTGTCTACAGGAGACCCACCTTAGAACAAAGGACTCACAGGCTGATGGTAAAGGGATGGAAAAAAGTTTTTCAGGCGAATGGAAATGAAAAAAAAAAAAAGCTGGGGTAGCAATACTTATATTTGACAAAGTAGACCTCAAAGTGAAGGCCATAACAAGAGATAAGGAAGGCCACTTCATAATACTAAAGGGAGCAATTCAACAAGAAGATATAACTCTGGTAAACATATATGCACCCAAAATAGGAGCACCCAAATACATAGACAGTGGATGAGAACTTTCCAAACTAATGGAAAGAACTAAATCCTTAAAGCCAAGAAGTGAACAGAACACCTAGTTACCTCAATCCAAAGAGGCCCTCTCCAAGGCACTTGGTATTAAAACTGTCAAAAATTAATGACAAAGAAAAAATTCTCAAAGTAGCCAGGGAAAAGAAGAAAGTGACCTACAAAGGAAAACCCATCAGAATTTCATCCAACTTAGCAGAAACTCTATAAGCCAGATGAGAGTAGAACCAAATATCCAAACATCTGAAAGAGAGAAATTACCAGCCATGAATAATATATCCAGCAAAATTATCCTTTAAATATGAATGAGAAATAAAGACATTCCCATACATACAAAAGCTGAGGGATTTTATTGCCAGAAAACCTCCATCGAAGGACATACTCAAAGGAGGTATTCTACCTGAAACAAAGAACATAAGGTCACAACACTGCAAGTAAGATCACCAAAAAACTTACAGCATAAAAAGGGATAATTTGTGATAACAAAAACATAAAAGGGAAACGGGTAAAAGTCTGTCACCAAAGACAGCACAGATATATAAAGGATAATACTAGAAGATTACGAAAGAACCAAATTCAATAATCTAGAAGAAATGGATAAGTTCCTAGCCTAAATCAAGAAGAAATGAAAAATCTAAATAGACTGATCAGCAGTGAAGAAATTGAAACAACCATCAAAAACCTCCCAAAAAACAAAAGTTCAGGACCAGATGGCTTCACCAGTGAATTCTACCAAATGTTCAAAGAAAATTTAAAATCTACCCTTCTCAAACTCTTCCAAAAAATGAAGAAGAGACAATACTTTCTAACATATTCTACGTATGTGGCCAATATAACCCTAATACCAAAACCTCGTAAAGATAACACAAAAATATCTCTAATGAATACAGATGCAAAAATCCTAAACAAAATACTGATAAATCAAATACAACAGTACATCAAAAAAATAATACATCACGATCAACTAGGATTTATTACAGGGGCACAATGATGGTTCAATATACACAAATCAATGTAATACACCACATTAACAAAAGAAAGGATAAATACCATATGATCATAGATGCAGAAAAAGCATTTGATAAGATACAGCATCCATTTATGATTTAAAAAAACTCAATAAAATAGAAATAGAAGAAAAGAACCTCAACACAATAAAGGCTATCTATGATAAACCCTCAGTAATATAATACTCAATGGTGAAAAGCTGAAATCTTTTCCTCTAAGATCAGGAACAAGACAAGGATATTCACTCTCACCACTCTTATTCAACATAGTGCTGGAAATCCTAGCCAGAGCAATAAGGGAAGAGAAATAAATAAAAGGTATTCAAATGGGGAAGGAAGAAGTAAAACTGTCACTTTTTGCAGATGACATAATTCTATCATTTGGAAAACCCTAAAATCTCCACACACACACAAAAAAACTATTAGAAACAATAAACAAATACAATCAAGTTGCAAGATACAAAATCAATGTGCAAAAATCCATTGCCTTCCTGTATACTAATAACAAAGCTTAAGAAAAAAATGAAAAAAACAACAATTACTTTTGCAATTGCAACCAAAAGAATAAAATACCTAGGAATAAACTTAACAAAGAATGTGAAAAGCCTTTATACTGAAAATTACACAGCATTATTAAAAGAGATTGAAAAGGACACGACAAAATGGAAAAGTATTCCACGTTCATGGATTGGAAGAATCAACATAGTTAAAATAGCCATATTACCTAAAGCAATATACAGATTTAACGACATCCCCATCAAAATCCAAATATCATTTTTTAAAGAAATAGAACAAGAACTCATCAGCTTTGTATAGAACCACAGAAGACCCCAACTAGCCAAAGCAATCCTGAGAAAAAAGAACAAAGCTGGAGGTATCATACTACCTGCCTTTGACTTATACTACAGAGCTATGATAATCAAAATATCATGGTATTGGCAAAGAAACAGACACACAGATCAATGGAACAGAATAGAGAGCCCAGCTATAAAACCACATGTATATGGGTAGATAATTTTCGACAAAGGAGCCAGAAACACACAATGAGTAAAGATAGTCTCAAAAGTAAATGGTGTTGGGAAAACTGGAAAGCCATATGCAAATGAACTAAACTGGATTACAGATTGTCCCCATGGTCAAAAATTAATTCAAAATGGATCAAAGACCTAAATATAAAACCCAAAACAATAAGTTACATAGAAAAAAATATAGGCACCAGAGAAAAGAAGATGGCTGCCAATGGGAAGGCAGACTGCAAGATAGTGTGTGAGTGAGAAAACAAAGGGAGAGTGTGTGGTTGCACAGGGAGTGTTTGTTGGTGAGTTGAGGGACAGCTATACTCCAAGAGACTGTGGGGGACTGCTGGATGGGGCGCCCCTGACCGGGCAGCCCCGACTGCTGCTGGGTTCCCTCCCGGAGCTACCACCTCAGACGCGGAGACCACGCCATCTTGAATGGGAAAGTGGATGTTATCGGAAGCCTGAAAAGCCCAGGGAATCTACAACTACGGCACCCAACGAACAACTGCGAACCCAAGAACACCGATCCCCAAGAGGCACAAGCACACGGATTCAGAGGAGTTCTACACCCCACCATGGAAATGTCAGATTTCACCTGGGATAAGGTGAGGTCTGTGATCCTGGCAGGAGAGAGAAAGGCGCACAGCGGGAGATAGAGAACCTGGGGAAGTCTAAACCTAGAAAAATCCATGGCTGTTGGGGCTGGCGTGATCCATGAATGTGGAAGGGGGTCCGCAGAGCTGCTAACAGAAGGGAACTCTAAAAAGCAACTCATTTTGATCTGTGCACAAAAGGACAGCCTAAAATTTTTAAAAGTGTGAAGGCTGGTTAGACCCAAGGGGAAAAAAGACTGCACAGACTTGCACGCAGCCCCAGAGTTTGCACACTTACTCTGGCTCTTTCCTTTTCTTTTTTTTTTTTCCTCTTTAAATCCTTGCTTCTGATTACGAAGCCCAATACATAGGATGACCCAATTGGGGACACTGTAAAAGACTGCAGGGGAAAGTTGTTTTTCTGGAACCTGGATCAGAGCAGGGAATAAGCATAGAGAACAAGCTCTGGGGCAACCCACTCCCCCAAACCGGTATTAAGTGCCACAGGGAAAACAAAATCTAAACACTAGCTAGAGAGGACCTATAGACCTGGAGGTCAATCCAGAAACACTGCCACCCAGGGGTTGAATCACAAATTGACTCTTATGTAAACACAAATAAAGGAATATAAGAAATAACGACGTATTGCCTGCTTAAAAATCAGGACTCGCTTACGACACTGAGGAGCAGTGGAACACAGGGAACTTCAATACTGCCTGACTAGGAAACAGGTGTGCCAAACAGGACAGTAGAGGAAGTGAGTGACCTTCACTACTGCACATTTTTATTTTTATTCTTTTCATCTTTTACTTAAGAAACTAATTTTCTTTTTTTGTCACTTGATTTTACCTTTCTAATTATTACATTTTTATTTTCAATCAGTATTATTACTACTACTATTTTACCTTTTTTTAAAAAAAGAGTCATTTTCTTTTCTTTTTTTAAATACATTTTATTGATAATTTACAGAGAGGAAGAAAGAGAGATAGAGAGCTAGAAATATCGATGAGAGAGAAACATCGATCAGCTGCCTCCTGCACACCTCCCACTGGGGATGTGCCCGCAACCAAGGTACATGCCCCTGACCAGAATCAAACCCAGGACCCTTCAGTCCGCAGGCCGACACTCTATCCACTGAGCCAAACCGGTTTCGGCTGTCATCTTATTTTCTATATTTTACTTTGAGATTAGTGTTCTACATTCATTTTCATCTTTCCATTAGCATCATTTTACTTTATCTCAACTTTACCTTTATGCAATCACTCTCTTCCTCACTTTTTCCCTTTTGTTGTCCTGTTTCTCTTACCCTATTCTTGCTTTAGATTTTCCCTATTCCTTCTTTTTACCCCCTGTTAAAATTTCACCCTACTTATATATCTAATTTCCAATCCCCTGCTCCAAGTCCATACACACATCTCTCTTCTCTGTCTTCGCTATCCAAAAAAAAAATTTTTTATCTCTCTACTTTTGTTCTTGTTTGCTTGACTGTTAATTACATCGATTTTTTTATGCTTGTTTGTGAGATTGTCTTGCTTTTTCTTTTTGTTTTTTTGGCTTGTTGTTGTTTGTTTTTTTTTTGCTTCTGTTTTCCCTCACCTCACTTGATATTAGTTGTTGTTTTTGTTGTTTTTTTTTAATATATTTTATTGATATTTTACAGAGAGGAAGGGAGAGGGATAGAGAGCTAGAAACATCGATGAGAGAGAAACATCGATCAGCTGCCTCCTGCACACCCCCCACTGGGGATGTGCCCGCAACCACAGTACATGCCCTTGACCGGAATCGAACCTGGGACCCTTGAGTCCGCAGGCCGACGCTCTATCCACTGAGCCAAACCGGTTTCGGCTTAGTTGTTGTTTGTAGTTTGCATTCATCTCCAGGTACTTGTAGCTGGCATTTCTTGGGATTAGTAACTGTTCTATTGGAGTTTTCTCCCCATATATATGGTTTGTCCCCCTCTTCTTTCTTATTCTCTTTCTTTCTCTCTTACTTTTTTTCCTTTTAACAATTTCATTTTTGCACTCCCTTTTTTTTTCTCTTCTTCTTTCTCTCCTATCCTCTAATTCTCTTTTCTCTGATGGTCAGCTTTATTTGGGGTTATTAATATCATGAATACATTTGTGTTCAGTGCCTTGTGCATTGTACCTGGTTGTGTTGTATTTTGTGCCTTTAAATCAACACAGGAGAGAGAGAACTACATAGCCAGACACCCGGAGAAGAGAGATGATGGGGAGACAAAGAAACAGCCCGCATATGAAAGAAAAGCAGGCATCACCAGAAAAGAAAGTAAACAAAATAGAGGCAAGCAACCAGTCAGAGAAAGAATTCAGAGAAATGGTCATAAGGTGGATGAAAAGAATGAAAGACAAATTCAACAATATGAGTAAGAACCAAGAGGAAATGAAGAAGAACCAAGAAGAAATGAAAAATGACATCGCTGCTGTAAAGAACTCAATAGAAAGCATCAAGAGTAGACTAGAAGAAGCAGAGGACCGCATCAGTGAGCTAGAGGACAAGGAAAAAATACCCAAGTACAGCAGCTCCTAGAGAAAAAAACTTAAAAAGCAGGAGGAGAGCCTAAGGGAACTTTGGGACAACACGAAACAAAACAACATCTGCATAATAGGAGTTCCAGAAGGAGAGGAAACTGAGCAAGGAATAGAAAACCTGTTTGAAGAAATAATGACAGAAAACTTCCCTGATATAGGGAAGAAAGAACCCACAGAAATCCAAGAAGCTAGCAGAGTCCAAAGCAAAATGAACCCCAAAAGACCTACACCAAAGCACATTATAATTAAACTGGCAAACACCAATGACAAAGTAATAATCTTAAAAGCAGCCAGAGAGAGACAGAAAGTTACTACAAAGGATCCCCCATCGGACTACCAACCGATTTCTCAAAAGAAACATAGCAGGTCAGAAAGGAATGGAATGAAATATACAAAGTCATGCAAAGGAAGGGTCTGAATCCAAGAATACTGTACCCAGCAAGGCTATCAATCAAAATTGAGGGGGAAATCAGGAGCTTCACAGACAAAAAAGGACTAAGAAAGTTTATCACCACCAAACCAGCAATGCAACAAATGCTAAAGGGTCTGCTGTAAAAAGAAGAAATAGGAAGCAAAGAAGGAACACAGGTGTAAAGAATAAAAATGTCAACAAACAAGTACCTATCAATAATAACTTTAAATGTAAACGGATTAAATGCCCCAATCAAAAGACATAGGGTAACAAATTGGATAAGAAAACATGACCAATATATCTGCTGTCTATAAGAAACCCACCTCAGAAAAAAAGAC
Organism: Plecotus auritus; assembly: GCF_963455305.1. Taxonomy (NCBI): domain Eukaryota; kingdom Metazoa; phylum Chordata; class Mammalia; order Chiroptera; family Vespertilionidae; genus Plecotus; species Plecotus auritus. The sequence continues at coordinate 117,353,405 of NC_137772.1, forward strand.
GCACACAGACTGATGGTGAAGGGATGGAAAAAGGTTTCACAGGTGAATAGAAATGAAAAAAAGTTGGGGTAGGAAAACTTATATCTGACAAATTAGATCTCAAAGTGAAGGACATAAAAAGAGATAAGGAGGGCCACTTCATAATACTAAAGGGAGAAATCCAACAAGAAGAAATAACTCTGGTAAACATATATATATGCACCCAATATAGGAGCACCCAAATACATAAAAAAAAAACTCCTGGAGGATATCAAGGGAGAGATTGACAGCAAAACAGTCATAGTAGGGGACTTTAATACCCCACTATCACCATTGGACAAATCCTCTAAACAAAAAATCAGCAAAGAAACATTAATCCTAAATGACTCACTAGACCAGATGGAATTAATTGACATCTTCAGAACATTTCACCCCAAAGCCACAGAATATACATTCTTCTCAAGAGCACTTGGGTCATTTTCGAAGGTAGACCATATATTGGGTCACAGGCAAAATCTCTTCAAATTCTAGAAGATAGAAATCATATCAAGCATCTTCTCAGACCACAATGGCATAAAACTGGAAATCAACTACAATAAAAACAATCCAAAAAAATCAAACACATGAAGACTAAACAGCATGCTATTGAACAATGACTGGGTTACCAGAGAGATCATAGAAGAAATAAAAAACATCATGGCAACAAACGACAATGAAAACATAACAATCCAAAATCTATGGCACACAGTGAAAGCAGTCTTGAGAGGGAAGTTCATAGCTCTACAAGCCTACTGCAAAAAATAAAAAAAAAAGAAAAAGAAAAAAGAAACAATGGTAATAAATTACCTAACCCTACAAAGAGTTAGAATGAGAGCAACAAGAAAAGCCCAATGTAAGCAGAAGGAGGGAAATAATAAAGATCAGAGCAGAGATAAATTATATAGAGACTAAAAAAACAATACATAAGATCAACAAAACCAAGAGCTGATTCTTTGAAAGGATAAACAAGATTAATGTACCTCTAGCCAGGCTCACCAAGAAGCAAAGAGAGAGGACCCAAATAAACAAAATCAGAAATGAAAGAGGAGAAATAACAACAGACCCCACTGAAATACAAAGGATTGTTAAAAATGCTATGAACAACTCTATTCCAACAAACTGGACAACCTGGAGGAAATGGACATATTCCTAGAAAAATACAACCTTCCAAAACTCAATCAGAAAAATCTAAACATCTCAATAGGCCAGTAACTATGCAAGAAATTGAAGCAGTCATCAAAAAGCTTCCAGCAAACAAAAGTCCGGGGCCAGTCGGCTTCACAGGGGAGTTTAACCAAACATCAAGGAAGAACTAAAACCTATCCTCCTAAGATTATTCCAAGAAATTCAAGAGGAAGGAACACTTCCAAGCTCATTCTATGAAGCCAGCATCACCCTAATACCAAAACCAAATAAAGACAACACAATGAAAGAAAATCACAGGCCAATATCCCTCATGAACATAGATACCAAAATCCTCAACAAAATTCTAGCAAATCGGATCCAGCACTACATCAGAAAGATCATACACCATGACCAAGTAGCATTTATCCCAGGGATGCAAGGATGGTACAATATCTGCAAACCAATAAACGTAATACATCACATAAACAAATTGAGAGGTAAAAGTCACATAATCATATCAATTGATGCATAAAAAGCATTTGATAAAATCAAACACCCTTTCTTGATAAAAACTCTCAGCAAGGTGGGAATAGAAGGATCATACCTCAACATAATAAAAGCCATCTACACTAATAAAAGAGAAAATGCTAATTGACCATACCTCCGCTACACCCACAGCCAACCAGGAGTGATATGCAAATTAAGCCAACAAAGATGGAGGGTAAATTTGCATATGCAGGAGGGGCGAGCAACGTCTTACACTGCCTGCTGGGTGGAGGACACGATAGGTAACCGGGTGGGGAGGGGGGCAGCGCCTGACACTGCCCAGGGGGTCCAGGCCGCCATCAGTATCCGGGCAGGCCGGGAGGGCCACGCCTGACGCCGCCTGCAGGGTCCAGTCCACCATGGGGGACCGGGCAGGTATGCTGGATCAAGGCTGCGATAGGTAACCAGGCAGGGGCAGGGGCAGCGTCTGACGCTGCCCGCAGTGTCCAGGCCGCCATCGGGGACCTGGGTAGGCAGGGGTGGCCAGGGTCTCTGGGATCACTGTCTGCCCCCAGGCTGCCTGTGGACACCAGTGGAGCAGGCCGGGGTTGAACATTTTAATGAAAATGGGATGCCTGTGCCCCAGCCCACCGAGCCCCATCCCTGGCGAGGAGAGGGCACTGGGCAGTTAGCAGGCACCAGGGCTTTGAAGGGACTGGGAGCAACCTGCAGGCATGCTACCAGGAAGAGGTGTGAACCATGATGACGCAGAGGGCTGGCTGATGGAGGCACGCAAAGGTGCAGACCAGGCGGCTCTAGCTGGCGCTGAGCATGAAAAGTGCATCGACAGCCTGATGAACTAAATCACCTTTCTGAAGAAGGTGCATGAAGAGGAGATCCCCGAGTTGCAGGCACAGATCCAGTACGCTCAGATCTCCGTGGAGATGGACATGTTCTCCAAGTCCGACCTAGGACATCCACGCCCAGTACGAGAAGCTGGCTGCCAAGAACATGCAGGATGTAGAAGAATGGTACAAGAGCTGCTTCACCATGCTGACTAAGAGCACTGCCAAGAACACCTATGGGGTGCGTGCCGCCAAGGAGGAGGTGTCTGAAAGCCGCCACCGACTCAAGGCCAAGACGCTGGAGATCAAAGTATGCCAGGGCATGAACTAAGCTCTGGGAAAGCAGCTGCGAGAGCTGGGGGCAGAACTCCCATGTTAGTGCTATGCAGGACACAATCAACAAATTAGAAAATGAGTTGAGAACTACAAAGAGTGAAATGGCATGTTATTTAAAAGAATACCAGGACCTCCTCAGTGTGGCTTTGGACATTGACATAGCAGCTTACAGGAAATGCTTGGAAGGTGAGGAGACCCAGTTCAGTTTCACCAGCGTGGGAAGCATAGCCAGTGGCTACTCGCAGAGTTCCCAGGTCTTTGGTCAATCTGCCTACAGTGGCTTACAGACTAGGTCCTACTTGATGTCCACTCGCTCCTTCCCTTCTTAATACACCAGCCATGTCCAGGAGGAGCAGATTGAGGTGGAGGAGACCATTGAGGCTGCAAAAGCCAAGGAAGCTAAGGATGAACCCCCCTCTGAAGGAGAAGCTGAAGAGGAGGAGAAGGAGAAGGAAGTGGCTGATGATGAGGAAGGAGAGGAAGAGGAAGAAGGGGCCAAGGAAGAATTTGAGGATACAAAGGAGGAAGAAGAAGGAGGTGAAGGTGAAGGAGAAGATGCCCAAGAAGATGAGGATGAGAAGAAAGATGAAGGTGCTGGGGAGGAGCAAGCAACCAAGAAAAGATTGAGCCCCCCTTTCCTTAATTAATTTCAGGAATAATCCTCCTGAAACCAGGTCAATCCTGTCACCAACCAAGCAGCTGAGTTCCCGATACTATATGAATTAAGAGATCAATATATGTAACATTCTGAGGTAACTCAGGTTGGACATTAAATGTTGTGCTATGACTTTTCTCTTTATGCAGAGTACCTGTTTGCTTGCAGAGTGGCTTCCTGCCAGCCTGTGCATGGTCCACGTTTATGAGTTCAGGATCTATGACAATGTGAATAATTCAGATGTTTACAATAAAAACACATGAATACATGAATTCACTGATGTTAATGTTAACTTCATGGAAAAATAGTCCTTTGAATCTTTGGTGGTTAGAAATTAAAGACCTCAAATCATGTGCAATAAACAGTAAATAACGTTACACTGAATGATAAAAAAAAAAATACATTAGGGGCCAGGAAATGTTCAAAGAACTGGGGAACCATTCCCAAATAAGGAAGGGAAGTCACAGGGTGTATATTATTGCTATGAATACAGTATTTTCTACTACTTACAACATATACAATGTAATGTATTAGATCAGTGGTCAGCAAACTCATTAGTCAACAGAGCCAAATATCAACAGTACAACGATTGAAATTTCTTTTGAGAGCCAAATTTTTTCAACTTAAACTTCTTCTAACGCCACTTCTTCAAAATAGACTCGCCCAGGCCGTGGTATTTTGTGGAAGAGCCACACTCAAGGGGCCAAAGAGCCGCATGTGGCTCGTGAGCCGCAGTATGTCGACCACTGTATTAGATGCCTTCCTATCGCATGAAGTATGTATTGTCATAGAGTAATACTGGTACATATGTTATAGTTATGGCAGTATGTCATATCCTATCTATATTAATAAAAGGGTAATATGCTAATTAGACCATGAGACCTTCCAGAATTCCTTCCAGACAAAGCCATGGTGGTGGGGCCAAGGCAGAGGGGGTTAGGGGTGATCAGGCCAGGAGGGGAAGGCAGTTGGGGGTGATCAGGCCAGGAGGGGAGGGCAGTTGGGGGTGATCAGGCTGGCGGGGGGGCAGTTGGGGGCGAGCAGGCTGGAAAGGGGGTGCAGTTGGGGGCAATCAGGCCAGCAGGCAGAGTGGAAAGGGGTGATCAAGCAGGCAGGCAGGTGATTGGTTAGGAGCCAGCAGTTGCGGATTGCGAGAAGGTTGTCCGACTGCCAGTTTAGGCCCGATCCCACAGGGGTCTCAGATTGGAAAGGATGCAAGATGGGCTGAGAGACACCCCCCACCCCCGTGCATGAATTTTGTGCACTGGGCCACTAGTATATGATAAACACACAGCCAACATCATACTCAATGGGCAAAAACTAAAACCATTTCCCCTAAGAAAAGGAACAAGACAGGGACGCCCACTCTCACCACTCCTGTTTGACATAGTACTGGAAGTATTAGCCATTGCAATGACATAAGAAGAAGAAATAAAAGGCATCCAAATTGGAAAAGAAGTAAAGCTGTCCTTATTTGCAGATTACATAATATTGTACATAAAAAAAATCCTAAAGACTCCATCAAAAAACTATTAGACTTAATAAATTCAGCAATTTAGGAGGATACAATATGAATGCCAAGAAATCTATGGCATTTCTATACACCAATAGTGAACTTACAGAAAGAGAGACTAAAAAAGCAATCCCATTTACCATCACACCAAAGAAATTAAGATACCTAGGAATAAACTTAACTAAAGAGGTAAAAGATCTATACACAGAAAACTACAGGACACTGAAAAAAGAGATAGAGGAAGACGGAAACAGATGGAAGAACAAACCATGTTCATGGATTGGAAGAATCAACATCATTAAAATGTCCATACTATCCAAAGCAATCTATAGATTCAATGCACTCCCCATTAAAATACCAACAGCATATTTCACAGACCTAGAAAGAACTCTCCAGAAATTCATCTGGAATAAAAAAAGACCCCAAATAGCCACAGTAATCCTCAGAAAGAAGAACAAAGTAGGTGGTATCTAAATACCAGATTTCAAGCTGTATTACAAAGCCACTGTTTTCAAAACAACCTGGTACTGGCACAAGAACAGACATATAGACCAATGGAATAGAATAGAGAACTCAGATATCAACCCAAACCACTATGCTCAATTAATATTTGACAAAGGAGGCATGAACATACAATGGAGTCAAGACAGTCTCTTCAATAAATGGTGTTGGAAAAATTGGACAGATACATGCAAAAAAAATGAAACTAGACCACCAACTTACACCATACACAAAAACAAACTCAAAATGGATAAAGGACTTAAACATAAGATGGGAAACCATAAAAATACTAGAGGAATCCAGAGGCAGAGAAATCTCAGACATGTGCCGAAGCAAATTCTTCACCGATATCGCTCCTAGGGCAATGGAAACTAAAGAGAAAATAAACAAATGGGATTACATCAAAATAAAAAGCTTTTGTACAAGCAAAAGAAACCATCAACAAAACAACAAGAAAGCCCACTGTATGGGAGAACATATTTGCAAATGTTATCACTGATAAAGGTTTTATCTCCTACATTTACATGGAACTCATAAAACTTAATAAAAAGAAGATAAATGATCCAATAAAAAAATGGGCAACGGGAGAAGCCAAGATGACTGAATAGGTAAACACCTAAACTGCTGCCTCGCACAACAATATCAAAACTACAACTAAAGACAAAATGGACACCATCCAGAACCACAGGAAAGCTGGCTGAGTGGAAATTCTACAACTAGAAGGTAAGAGGAAAGCACATTGAGAATCAGAGGAGCTGCAAAAGGCTGAGGTACGGAGACGTGCGTGGAAAGGACGGGCGACAGTGCACGGGTGGCTGAGTGCATGACTGGCTTTCCCAAGCGGGAGGGAGACGGAAGCTCCCGACTGCACTGAACTTCAGTCCCAGGCGAGACTCTGGGAACCCAGACTCATTTGGGGGGAATCCGGACTGTCAGGAAAAGAGAAAACACACTGAGACTCGGGGGAGCTGCGGAAGGCAGAGGTCCGGAGGTGCGCAAGCGCAGAGAGGACTGACTGCTGAGTGCATGGGTGGCTGAGTGCGTGGCTGGCTTTCTAAAGTGGGAGGGAGATGGAAGCTCCCGACTGTGCTGAACTCCAGTTCCGGGTGAGTTTCTGGGAAACCAGACACATTCAGGGAGAAAGTCGACTGTCTGGCAGCGGGCGAAACTCAAGGGTGGCTTTCTCTCAGATGTGCTTGCAGCAGTTACCAAGGGACACTGAGACCCAGGGGCCTCATAGGGCAGGGCTGATGGGAAGCCAAGGCTGTCTGCTCCACCCTGAGACTCTGCCCCATCCAAGCTGAGCACAGAGGCTTTTGCAATTTTGCAAGTCTTGTCTCATAAGGGTGTCTCCAGAACAGAAGTTCTCCCAGCGTAGACACAGCTGATCCTCACAGCCAATTGGCCTGGAGGTCAATTCCTCCCAGTGATACCAACAACAATTAAGACTTAACTACAACAAGGCTGTGCATACAGTCCACAAAGGGGTGCACCAAGAGTGTCCACCTCAGGTTAACTGGGGAGGCAGACCCACTGGGCCATATAGGACACCTAGCACACAAAGCTACTCTACCAACTCAGGAAAGCAGCCAAAATGCAAGACAAAGAAACAGATCACAAATTAAAGAAATGGAGGAAAGCAAATGACTGGATATAGAGTTCAAAACCACGTTTATAAGGTTTTTCAAGAATTTCCTAGAAAAGGCCAATAAATTTAGTGAGACCCTCAAGGATATGAAAAAGGACCAACTAGAAATTAAACATACACTGACTGAAATAAAAAATATTATACAGAGACCTAACAGCAGACTTGAGGACCACAAGAATCAAGTCAAAGATTTGAAATACAAAGAAGCAAAAAACACTCAACCAGAAAAGAAAACAGAATCCAAAAACTTGAAGATATTGTAAGGAGCCTCTGGGACAACCTCAAGCGTACCAACATCAGAATTATGGGGGTGCCAGAAGAAGAGAGAGCAAGATACTGAAAACCTATTGGAAGAAATAATGACAGAAACTTCCCCCACCTGGTGAAAGAAATAGACTTACAAGCCCAGGAAGCACACAGAACCACAAACAAAAGGAATCCAAAGAGGACCACACCATGACACATCATAATTAAAATGCCAAGAGCAAAAGACAAAGAGAATATTAAAAGCCGCAAGAGAAAAACAGTTACTTACATACAAGGGAGCACCCATACAATTGTCAGCTGATTTCTTTACAAAAACTATGCAGGCCAGATGGGAGTGGCAAGAAATATTCAAAGTGATGAATAGCAAGAACATGCAACCAAGATTACTCTACCCAGCAAAGCTATCATTCAGAATTGAAGATCAGATAAAGAGCTTCACAGATAAGAAAAAGCTAAAGGAGTTCATCACCACCAAACCAGTATTATATGAAATGCTGAAAGGTACTCTTTAAGAAGAGGAAGAAGAAGAAAAAGGTAAAGATAAAAATTATGAACAACAAATACATATCTATCAACAAGTGAATCTAAAAATCAAGTGAATAAAAAATCTGATGAACAGAATAAACTGGTGAATATAATAGAATCAGGGGCATAGAAAGGGAGTGGACTGACAATTCCTGGGGGTGGGGGGAAGGGGTGTGGGGGGTGCGGGAAGAGACTGGACAAAAATTGTACACCTATGGATGAGAACAGTGGGGGGAGGTAAGGGCAGAGGGTGGGGTGGGAACCAGGTGGAGGGGAGCTATGGGGGAAAAAAAGAGGAACAATTGTAATAATCTGAACAATAAAGATTTATTAAATTTAAAAAAAGAAAAAAAATGGGCAATGAACCTAAATAGATCCTTTTCGAAAGAAGACAGAAGGAAGGCCAAGAGACATATGAAAACACTCAAAGTCACTAATTATTCGAGAGATGCAAATCAAAATGACAATGCAGTACCACCTCACACCTGTCAGAATGGCTATCATCAATAAATCAACAAATGACAAGTGCTGGCGAGGATGGGGAGAAAAAGGAACCCTCGTGCACTGCTGGTGGGAATGCAGACTGGTGCAGCCACTGTGGAGAACAGTATGGAGTTTCCTCAAAAAACTAAAAATGGAACTCCCATTTGACCCAGTAATCTCACTTCTAGGAATATATCCCAAGAAACTAGAAACACCAATAAGAAGGATATATGCGCCCCTATGTTCATAGCAGCACAATTCACCATAGCTAAGATTTGGAAACAGCCTAAGTTACATCAGCTGATGAGTGGATTAGAAAATTATGGTACATCTACACAATGGAATACTACACTGCTATAAAAGAGAAGGAATTCTTACCATTTGCAGCAGCATGGATGGACCTGGAGAGCATTATGTTAAGTGAAATAAGACAGGCAGTGAAAGAAAAATACCACATGATCTCACTCATTTATGGAAAATAAAGAACATTATAACCTGATGAATAAAATATTGATACAGAGGCAGTAAAGCAACGAACAGACTGTCAAATTACAGCGGGAAGGCTGGGGAGTATTGTGGAGGCGGGTAAAGAGATCAACCAAAGGACTTGTATGCATGCGTATAAGCACACCAATGAATACAAGACACTGGGGCGGGGGGATGAGGGCATGCGACAGGGGTAGGGAAGGCTGGGGGAAGGTCAATGGGGGAAAAAAAGGAGATATATGTACTACTATATGTAATACTTTATACAATAAAAAAATAAAAATTTAAAAAAGAAAATATAGGCACCAAACTTATGGACCTTGGTAGTAGAGAACATTTTATGAATTTGACCAAAGTCCAGGGAAGTAAAACCAAAAATAAATGAATGGAACTATATCAAACTAAAAGCTTCTGCACAGCAAAAGAAACTGACCACAGAGCAAAGAGGCAGCCAGCCAGGTAAGAGGTGATATTTGCAAATAGTAGCTCCAACAAAGATTTAATTTCCAAAATATATAAAGAACACATAAAATTCAACCCCAAAAAACCCAATCAGAAAGTGGGCAGAGGACCTAAAAATACACCTCTCCCAAGAACATACAAACAGACAATAGATATATGGAAAAAATGTTCAACGTCAAATGACTTGAGCACATGCTATGAGAAAAGTTTTGATGCAACTAGCTGCAAGTTCTCATTAATTATGGAGATGCAAATCAAAACCACAATGAGATACCGCCTTACACCTGTTAGAGTGGCTATAATCAACAAGACAATATCAAGTGATGGAGAGGTCATGGAAAAAAGGGAACTCTCATTCACTGATGGTGGGAATGTAGACTGGTACAACCAATATGGAAAGCAATCTGCCGATTCCTCAAAAAATTAAGAATAGAGGTACCATACAATTCAGCAATCCCTCTCCTGGGTATATACCTGAAAAACTCAAAATCATGTATTCACAAAGACATATACACCCCTATGTTCATCGCAGCACTCTTCACAATGGTCAAGACAAGGAAACAACTAAAGTGACCTGTATAGAAGACTGGATAAAGAAGATGTGGTACATACGTATACACAATGGAATACTATTTAGCCATAAGAAAAGAAGAAATAGCACCATTTGCAACAACATGGATAGACTTTGAGAACGTTATGCTAAGTGAAATAAATCAGGCAGAAAAAGCTAAAAACTATATGATTTCACTCACATGTGCGATATAAAACTGAAACTCATGAACACAAACAACAGTGTGGTGATTGCCAGAGGGAAGGGGATAAGGGGAGAAGATTTGACTTTGGGTGGTGCAATATACAGATCTTGTAACATAGAAACCCACACATGAAACCTATATGTTCAGGTTGACCAATGTCAGCCCAATAAATTTAATTAGTAAATAAATAAACTTAAAAATGTCATATTGTTTTAAGAAACTGCCAAAATATCCTATCTAATAAAGAGGGAATATGCAAATTGACCATCACACTGTCACAAAGATGGAGGCACCCACAGCTGAGGCTGAGTTCCCATAACAAGCCTTAAGGAGCAATCAGCAGGGACTTGAGGCTGTGTGGCGCTGGGCCTGGGCAGGGGACCTAAGCCTGAGTGCCCCCCCCCACCCTGTGGGGCTTGACAGGGGACCTCAGGTTGTGCCCCCCACCCCAGCATCAGGCTGGGGACCTCAGGCCTCACCCCCCGCCTCATCTCATCTCTTTCACAGGGCTTGAAGGGGGACTTCAAGGTGTGCCCACTGCCCCAGTGCTGGGGGACCTGAAACTGCACTCCCCACATGACGGGGTTTGACGGGGGATCTCAGACCGCACCCCCAGCCCGGCAGGGCTTGACGGGGGACCTCAGGCCACGCCCCCTGCCCGGTGGGGCTTGACGGGGGACCTCAGACTGTGTCCCCTGGCCTGGTGGGACTTGACAGGGGACCTCAGGCCACACCCCCAGCCCCAGCACTGGGCCAGGGCACCTCAGGCCATGCCCCCTGCCCAGTGGGGCTTGATGGGGTTGGGGACGGCTGGGTCTGGATCTCGCCCAATGGGGGTGGGACTGGCTGGGTATGGGTATTGTGCAATTTTGAGGCACCGCAGGTGGGCGGGGACTTGACTCTGGGTCCTGTGCCACATCCCAGACTCTGACAGGAGAAAGATTTACATGTACATTTTACTAATTTTCTTTCATCTCTGACACTTCTATTATAGAGAAAGGGCAAATAGCAATATTAAAATATTTCCTCCAAAGAAATTAGAGGCCCGGTGCATGAAATTTGTGCACTGCAGCAGCGGGGGGGTGGGAGTGTCTCTCAGCCCAGCCTACACCCTCTCCAATCTGGGGCCCCCCTGGGATCGGGCCTAAACTGGCAGTCAGACATCCCTCTCACAGTTCGGGACTGCTGGCTCCCAACCATTCGTCTGCCTGCCTGCCTGATTGCCCCTACCCGCTTCTGCCTGCCAGCCTGATCAACCCCTAATCACTCCCCTGCCAGCCTGATCAATGTCTAACTGCTCCCCTGCTGGCCTGATTGCCCCCAACTGCCCTCCCTGCCAGCCCAATCACCCCCAACTGCTCTCCCCTGCAGGCCCGGTCACCCCCACCTACCCTCCCCTGCAGGCCTGGTTACCCCCAACTGCCCTCCCCTGCTGACCTGGTTTCCCCAACTGCCCTACCCTGCAGCCGGGTCACCCCTAACTGCTCTCCCCTGCAGGCCTGGTCCCCCCAACTGCCCTCCCTCCCCTGCAGGCCTAGTTGCCCCCAACTGTCCTCCCCTGCTGGCCTGGTTGCCCCTAACTGCCCTCCCCTGCCAGCCATCTTGTGACCACATGGGGTGGCCATCTTGTGCAAAGGCGTGACAGTCAATTTGCATATTACCTCTTTATTATATAGGATGGCCAGTTCTGCATACCTGCCAACTATGTATGAGAGTTTGAACTACTCTAAATCCTTACCAACACTATGAGTGGTCAGTTCTTTTAATTTTTAGTTATTTTAACAGGTATGTAATGGTATCTCATTGTGATTTATTTTTGCATTCCCCTAATGAGCAATGATATTGAATATCTTTATGTCCTTATTTCCCATTCATATATTCTTTGTTGAAGTATTTGATCAATATTTTTCCCATCTTTTTGAGGTTTGATAGTTCTTTCTACACATTGGACATAAGTCCTTGGACATGTAATTCTGGATATAATTTACAAATATATTCTGCCAGCCAGTGGCTTTTCTTTTCATTCCCTTAATGGTATCTTTAAAAGAGATTGTGCTCTTTCTGTCTTGCATCAGAAATCTTTACCCAGGATTACATATGTCTTCTCTTATGTTTAATTTTAAAAGTTTTATAGTTTTTGGTTTGATGTTTAGCTCCCTAATCCATTTTGAGATAATTTCTGTATAGAAATTAACAAGGTGTGGATTGAATTTTTTTATATGGATATCCAATTTTCCATACCATTTGTTGAAAGGCTGTTATTTCACTGAATCTCCTTTGCAACTTTGTCAAAAATTAGTTGTCCAGCCCGGCTGATGTAGTTCAGTTGTTGAGCATTGGAGGCCATGGTTCAATTCCCAGTCAGGGCACAAGCCTGTATTGTGGGCTCAATCCCCAGTAGGGGGTGTGCAGGAGGCAACTGATCAATGATTCTCTCTCAATAAAAATATTTATTTTTTAATTAGTTGTCCATATTGGTGGGGATATGGAGCAACAGGAACTGTCACTCATTACTAATGGGATTGCAAAATGGTGCAGCCACTTAGAAAGATAGTTTGACAGTTTCTTACAAAACTAAACATACTCTTACTATATAATCCAGGAATCATGCTCCTTGGTATTTACCCAAAGGAGTTGAAAACTTATGTTCACACAAAAACCTGCACACACACATATAGCAGCTTTATTCATAATTACCAAAACTTGGAATAAACCAAGATGTCCTTTAGTAGATCATGGTAAATAAACTGTGGTGTGTCCAGAAATGGAATATTATTCAGCACTAAAAAGAAATGAGCTCTCAGGCCATCAAAAGACATGGAGGGGGGTGGTCAAAATGTCAGCCAAGTAGGTGGATGTGTCCTGTACCTTCTCACAGAGCATATAGAAGGAACAACTAAATCAAACAACATCAATCTGGAATTGGTGAATTAAACACAGCTGGTGAGACAAGCCATGGCTGGAAAGGACAGAGGATGCCCAGAGAATGGTAGGATCTGGGATCTGGGTTGGAGAGAAAGATGTGCAACCACCAGGACTAGAGGGTCAGAAGGAAACTTCACTGCGCCAATTTCATGTCCCGCGGGGACACGTGTATCACTCAACTGTGGAAGGGAGATCCACAGGACTGCTGGCGGCCAGAGAAGCTAGATCTAAGTCCATAGCCATGAGAGGTTATGCCCAGAAAGGCAGTCTAAAGAACTGCCCAAGCCACGTGGTACCTGGGGGAGGGAAACTCACAGTATCACAGTTATTTTGCCTTTGTATTTTCCTTGCTTTTATTCACTAAACACAGTTCATAGGAACTTTCAATTACAAACATGCACCAAGACTGCAGTGCAGGCAGAGGTACAATTTTGTGGAGGCTGGGGAGAGGCTTTGGAGAGGAGCAGGACAGGGAGAGGTGACCAGGAATCTGGCACTGACACATTCCAGACCCTCCAAACCTATGCAGCCATTTTTCTCCTGAAGGGCCATCCCCTCCCAGCAGCTACAGGGCAACTAGTGCAGCCGCACCCAGCCTCGAGCTTTGCAGAGGAAATAAAAACTCTGAAAAGCCCCAGGGAGCCCTCTCAGGGACTGGTTGAGGGGCCATTTAGTCCTGGAAACCAATACAGTAACACCTCCACATAAAGTCTGTGTCAGAAATAGACACAAGCAGACAAACAACGCTGGCAGATTGGTTCCGCATGCTTGCAACCAAGGCTGTGGAGATAGACACAGAGGAGTGGTGGATCACTGGGAACTTGAAGACAATGCTGAATATCTAACAGGAAACTGAGAAGTGGCAGACAGAGCAGTACAGTGGGTCTTAAATCACCCCGTATGGGACATTAAAACTCAGCTGAAGTGAATGACAGTTCACTTTTTTAAATCTTTTTTTAAAGTTTTTTTATCTTTTATTTTTTGTGTTATTTTTCTTCAGTGTAATTTTATTTTTTACTAGAGGCCCGGTGCATGAAATTCGTGCATGGGCGGGGGGGTGTCCCTCAGTCCAGCCTGCACTCTCTCAAATCTTGGACCCCTCAAGGGATGTCCTACTGCCCATTTAGGCCTGATCCTGGTGACATCTTTCTCACAATCCAGGACTGCTGGTTCCCAACTGCTCCCCTGCCTGCCTGCCTGATTGCCCCTAACTGCTTCTGCCTGCCAGCCTGATCACCCCCTAACCACTCCCCTGCCAGCCTGATGCCTAAATGCTCCCCTGCTGGCCCGATTGCCCCTAACTGCCCTCCCCTGCCAGCCTGGTCGCCCCTAATTATCCTTCCCTGCAGGCCTGGTTGCCCCCAACTGCCCTCCTCTGCTGGCCCAGTCAACCCCAACTGCCCTCCCCTACAGGCCTGGGTCCCCCTCAACTGTCCTCCCCTGCAGGCCTGGTGCCCCCTAACTGCTCACCACTGCTGGCCTGGTCCCCCCCAACTGCCCTCCCCTGTAGGCCTGGGTCCCCCCCCCCCAACTGTCCTCCCCTGTAGGCTTGGTCCCCCCCAACTGCCCTCTGCTGCAGGCCCAGTCACCCACAACTGCCCTCACCTGCCATGGGGGCAGCCATCTTTGACTACATGGAGGTGGCCATCTTGTGTGTTGGAGTGATGGTCAATTTGCATATTACTCTTTTATTAGATAGGATCATTGTCATTATTTTATTTTCCACCCTTTTCTTCCTCACTTCTTTTTCATCCTGTTTCTCTTCTCCTATCCTTGCTTTAGTTTTTCTCTCTTTTCTTTTTACCCCTTGTTGAAAATTGATCTTTATCTGCTTCATTGACGTGCTATTATTGTAGTCTCTGTTGGCTTATTCATATATCTAATTTCCTCTCCCCTGCTCCAAGTCCATGCAACCTTCTCTTTTCTCTATCTTTGCTAGCCATTTTTTAATGCTTTTGTGTTTCCTCTCTTCTCTTTTATTCCTAGTTGCTTAATTAGTTTCACTCACTAGACCAGCCGTGGGCAAACTATAGCCCGCGGGCCGGATCCGGCCCGTTTGGCTGTTCTATCCGGCCCGCGGAGCCGAAAGAGCAGAGGGTTCTCTTGCTCTCCCCTCCGCTCCTTCACCAGTAGCAGTGTTAACATGGCAACGTCGGGAAACACGACCGCAGCTCCTTCTTCTGAGTAGGCAGATTTATATCCACCCATTCAGTAGAAGGAACAACCTCTCAATCTTCCAGAGGCTCCTTGTAATGCCCGCGGACACGTCTCCCGACATTACCCTGGGAATGTGTAGACACATTATCGTGGTGATGTAGGGAGACACGCCCCTGGAGAGCACAGTATCAGAGCCTTTCTGAGGTAAGATTAAGAGCTCTACTCAAACACAATTTTTTCCTGTTCCCACATTCTGTACATCACAATGACTTGTTAATAAAACAACAAAGACTTTCAGCTTTTAGGGCTTGTATCCACTGCAGTTTTTTTTCCCACTGCAGATGCACGCAGCAGGGAAAAAGACACACAGAGGACATGTCACACTAGACATGCTGTGGCTGCATTTTTTTTGCTGATACGGATGCGGTATCAGTAACGCTACGGTGGCCACTAACCGCATGTGTTAGCGGCAAAACAAATGCATTTTGTGCTGCGTTTGCTTCTCCCCCTTGCGCCTGTAAAAATGAGTGCTACAGGGCATTTGTGTTAACATGCACCACTGCACATTAGCATGAACACTGGTGTTAAAATGTTTGAAATGAATAAAACTATTGAAATAAAAAAAAAGAGACCATACCCTTTTATGTAATGATGTTTACTTTGAATTTATATTAGTTCACACAAACACTCCATCCATGCTTTTGTTCCGGCCCTCTGGTCCAGTTTAAGAACCCATTGTGGCCCTCGAATCAAAAAGTTTGCCCATCCCTGCACTAGACTCAAGTCTATCTGCTCACTCCCCTATTCTCCTTTTCCAAAAATAGACGAATATACAGAGATAAATTTTAAACTTTTTAAATTTATCTTTTTTATTTACAGATTTTGTTTTCCTTCTTATGCATTCACTCTCTTCCTCCACAATACTAAACTGTGACCCTTCCCCTATTTATTCAATTCCTTAACCTTACTATCTGTATATAAGTTCAGCCTCTACAGATTCGCCCTCAGCCCCAGCCCCGCTTTTTTTGCTGTTTGCATTTTCTGGTTTATTTGTTTGTTTTCTGGTGTTTCCTCCCCATAGATATTTTTCCCCATCTTTTTGCTTCTTCTTTTTTTCCTCTTACCTTTTTTCCTTTTCTCAATATCATTTTTCTCACTCCTAATTCTCTCTTCTCTAGTGGTCACTTTTATTGGGGTTATTGGGGTTGTGAGTACATTCAGGTTTTGTTCCCTTTGTGTTGTGTCTTATCAAGTTGTATTTTGTGCTTTCAGTCAACGTGGTAGAGGGTGAGCCACATAACCACACACCTTGAGAGGAGAACCCATCCATGAACAGGACAATAACACAAAGACACAACTACACCAAGAGAACCCAATTATCCCAAGTAGGGGGCATCCCTAGAATACCCAACCCAGAAGACCTGAGAGATTGCACAACTGGGTCCAACAAAACATCTACTATATGACAAACTAAAAAAATATGGGTGGCCCTAGCCAGTTTGGTTCGGTGGATAGAGCGTCAGCCTGCAGACTGAAGGTCCCAGGTTCGATTCTGGTCAAGGGCACATGCCCAGGTTGCAGGCTTGACCCCCAGTGGGGGGTGTGCAGGAGGCAGCCAATCAATGATTCTCATTGTTGATGTTTCTATCTCTCTCTTCCTTCCTCTCTGAAATCAATAAAAATATATTAAAAAAATATGGGTGACAAAGAAGTTTGATCTAATACATAGAAACAACCACAAAGGAACAGCAAAAATGGGAAGACAAAGAAACAACCCCCATAAGAACAAAGAGGAGGAACTGCCAGAAAAGGAAATCAATGAAATGGAAGCAAACAACTTGTCAGAGAAAGAATTCAGAGCAATGGTTATGAGGACACTGAAAAGGATGGAAGACAAATTCAACAACCTGTGTAAGAAGAGGAAATGAAGAAGAACCAGGAGGAAATGAAGAATGACATAGCAGCAATAAAGAGCACAATGGAAAGTATCAATAGCAGACTAGAAGAAGCTGAAGACCCATCAGTGAGTTAGAATACAAGGTAGAAAAAACCACCAAGCACAGCAGCAACTGGAAAGAAAACCTAAAAAGCATTAAGAGAGTATAAGGGAGCTTTGGGACAACATGAAATAAAACAAAATCCTCATATTAGGGGTGCCAAAAGGAGAGGAAACTGTGCAAGGAATAGAAACCATGTTTGAAGAAATAATGATAGAAAATATCCCTGATTTTGGAAAGAAAAAGGCCACACAAGTCCAAGAAGCACACAGAGTCTCAAAAAAGATGAATGCAAAAACACCAACACCAAGAGACATCATAATTAAATTGGCAAACATCAATGACAAAGTAAGAATCTTAAAGGCTGCAAGAGAGACACAGAAAGTTACCTACAAGGGATCTCCTATTAGACTATCAACTGATTTCTCAACAGAAACACATCAAGCCAGAAGGGAATGGAATGAAATATACAAAGTGATGCAAAGCAAGGGACTGAATCCAGGAATACTATACCCAACAAGGCTATCATTCAAAACTGAAGGGGAAATCAGGAGCTTCACAAACAAAAATAGCGAAGGGAGTTTGTTACCACCAACCCAGCAATGCAAGAAATGCTAAAGACACTACTGTAAAAAGAAAAAATAGGAAGGGAAGAAGGAACACAGTCATAAAGAATAAAAATGGCTGTAGGGAGCGGTTATCGGGTGAAGCCTCGGACTGACCTGCTGGGCAAAGCCGCAAACAAGTCCCAGCTTAGAGGGTACAGCCTTCTTAGCATAATTAAGCTTGATCTTGTGACTGCTCCCTAGATCTTTCCTGGGTAGCTAATGGGCTGTGGGAGGTGCAGCAAATGCTGCCAAAACAAGTGAGAGTTACAAGAACATTGTAAATTACCTTGTTTACCTCTGACTATAAAATAAAGGCTCAGCTTGCAGTCTGGATCTGTTCTGTGGCCTCAGCCAGGCACAGAAGATCCACCTAGACCCAGCTTATTCTCTTTGTCTGTCTTTTCTTCATCCTTCGTCGGCCCTCCCTCAGGCTCGCTGAACCCTTGGCTGTGCTGGCGCGGCACAAATGGCAACAAACAAGTACCTATCGATAATAACCTTAAATGTAAATGGATTAAATGCTCTAATCAAAATACATAAGGCAGCTCAATAACCCATATGTCTGCTGTCTACAAGAGACCCACCTCAGAAGAAAGACTGATAGTGAAGGGATGGAAAAAAAACTTTTCATGCAAATGGAAATGAGAAAAAGCTGGGGTAGCAATACTTATATCTGACAAAATAAACCTCAAAGTGAAGGACATAACAAGAGATAAAGAGGGCCACTACATAATACTAAAGGGAGAATTTCAACAAGAGGATATAACTCTGATAAACATATATGCACCCAATACAGAAGCACCCAAATACATAAAACTTCTGGAAGGTATCAAGGGAGAGATCCATAGCAGTACAATCATAATAAGGGACTTTAATACCCTATTGACACCACGGGATAAAATCTCTAAACAAAAAATCAGCAAAGAAACATCAATCCTGAATTACTCATGAGATCAGATGGAACTAATTGATACCTTCAGAACATTTCACTAAAAGCTACAGATTACAGATTCTTCTCACGTGCACATGGTACATTTTCAAAGACAGACGACATATTGGGACATAGGAAAAGCCTCTTTAAATTCATATCAAGATAGAAATCATATCAAGCATCTTCTCAGATAACAATGGCATAAAATTAGAAATCAACTACAATAAAAAAAAAAGAAAAAAAAAGCAAACACTTGGAGGCTAAATAGCATGCTATTAAACAATGATGGGTTACCAAAGAGATCAAAGAGGATATAAAAAGCAACCAGGTAAAAAATGACAATGAAAACACAACAATCAAAAATCTATGGGACTCAGTGAAAACACTCCTGAGAGGGAAGTTCATAGTTCTACAGGGCTACCTAAAAAAAAAAAAAGAAAAATTAATAAATTACTTAACCCTACTACTTAAAGAAATAGAGAGCCACAAGAAACTCCAGAGTAAGAAGAATGAAGAAAATAATAAAGACCAGAGCAGAAATAAACAACCTAGAGACCAAATACAGTCGTCCTTGGGTTACGTCGGAGATCCGTTCCTACGGTGCAACGTAATGCAATTTTCACTGTAAGTCGGAACGCACCGACATAAGCAGCTACATCACTCACATGGAGCACATACACAGCAGTAATGAAGCGAAACAGTAAAAAAAAAATTTTTTTTTAAAGAAAGATAACAATTCCTGACTTTTACTTGTGGTAAATAAAAAATAAAAAACATAAAGCACATATGTACATATGTCAAAATGACGAAACTATTTTTTTATAAGTAAATGGGAGATGGTGACGTAACCACGAAACGACGTACATCAAGTCCAACGTAACCCGAGGCCTGCATAAATAAAAAATAATATAAAAGATCAATGAAACTAAGAGTTGGTTCTTTGAAAGGATATACAAGATTGATGAACCTCTAGCCAGACTAACCAAGAAGCAAAGAGAGAGGACCCAAATAAACAAAACCAGAAATGAAATAGGTGAAGTAATAACCGACCCCACAGAAATACATAGGATTATAAAAAAAATACTAGGAACATCTCTACTCCAACAAACTGGACAACCTAGACGAAATGGACATATTCCTAGAAAAATACAAGCTTTGAAAACTCAATCAGGAAGAATCAAAAAACCTGAACAGGCAAATAACTACCAATAAAATTGAAGCAGTAATAAAAAATGTTACAGCAAACGAAAGCCTTGGACCGATGGCTGCACAGCGGAGTTTTGCCAAACATTCAAAGTAGAACTAAAACCTATCCTCCTCAGACTATTCCAAAAAATTCAAGAGGAAGGAACACTTCCAAGCTCTTTCTATGAAGCCAGCATTACCCTAATCCCAAAACCAGATAAAGATGCTACAAAGAAAGTGATTACAGGCCAATATCCCTCATGAACACAGATACTAAAATCCTTTAAAAATTTTCCAGAAAATCGGATCCAGCATTACATTAGAAAATCATACACCATGACCAAGTGGGATTTATCCCAGGGATGCAAGGCTGGTACAATATCTGCAAATCAACAAACATGATACATCACATAAACAAATTGAGAGACAAAAATCACATAGTCATATCAATTGGTGCAGAAAAAGCATTTGACAAAATCCAACACCCTTTCTTGACAAAAACTCTCAGCAAAGTGGGAATAGAGTGATCGTACCTCAACATAATATAAACCTTATATGACAAACCTACAGCCAACATCATACTCAATGGGCAAAAACTAAAATAATTTCCCCTAAGAACAGGAACAAGACAGGGATGCCTACTTTCATCACTCTTGTTTGACATAGTACTAGATGTGCTAACCATAGCACTCAGACAAGAAGAAATAAAAGGCATACAAATTAGAAAGGAGGAAGTAAAACTGTAATTATTCACAGATGACATGATACTATACATAGAAAACCCTAAAGACTCCATAAAAAAAAAAACCTCCTAGACTTAATCAATGAATTTGGCAATGTAGCAGGATACAAAATTAACACCCAGAAATCTAAGGCTTTTTTATACACCAACTAGTGCCCCGGTGCATGAAATTCGTGCACATTAAAAGGGGATTAATTAGAGGAAATAATTTAATATTGCTATTTTCCCTTTCTCTATAATAGAAGTGTCAGAGATGAAAGAAAATTAGTAAAATGTATATGAAAACCTTCCTCCTGTCAGAGTCTGGGACTCACCACGGGACCCAGAGTCAAGTCCCTGCCCACCCACATGCACCTCAAAATCACATGAGACCCAGACCCAGCCACCCCCCTCCCCCAATTGGGCTAGATCCAGACCCAGCCAGTCCCACCCTTGTCAAGCCCTGCTGGGCAGGGGGTATAGCCTCAGGTCCCCTGGTCCGGCGCCAGGACAGGGGGCTCAGCCTCAGGTCCCCTGGCCCAGCATTGGGAGGGGGGTGCAGCCTCAGGTCCCCTGTCAAGCCCCACTGGCAGGGGGTGCAGCCTCAGGTCCCCCTTCAAGCCCTGCTGGGCGGGGGTGCGGCCTGAGTTCCCCCGACCCAGCACTGGGGGTGCACCTTGAGGTCCCCTCTCAAGCCAAGCCAGGCAGAGGGGCGTAGCCTCAGGTCCCCTGGCCTGGTGCTGGGGCGGGGGCTGCGGTCTGAGGTCCCCCAGCATGGTGCAGGGGTGGGGGCCACGGCCTGAGGTCCCCCGGCCTGGTGCTGGGGCAGGGGGAGCAGCCTGAGGTCCCCTAGCCCAGCACCAGGACAGGAAGCAAACCTTGAGGTCCCTGTCAAGCCCTGCTGGGTGGGGGACACAGCCTGAGGTCCCCTGTCAAGCCCCACAGGGGCAGGGGAGGGCATAGCCTCAGGTCCCTGCTGATTGCTTGTTAAGGCTCCTTATGGGAACTTGGCCTCAGCTGTGGGTGCAGCCATCTTTGTGATGGAGTGATGGTCAATTAGCATATTCCCTCTTTATTAGATAGGATAATGAACTCACAGAAAGAGAAACTAAAAAAACAATCCCATTTACCATTGCAACCAAAAAAAATTAAGATACTTGGGAATAAACATAACTAAGGAGGTAAAAGACCTGTACTCAGAAAATGACAGGACATTGAAAAAAAGAGATAGAGAATGATATAAACAAATGGAAGAATATATCGTGTTCATGGATTGGTAGAAACAACGTAATTAAAATGTCCATACTACCCAAAGCAATCTATAGATTCAATGCAATCTCCATTAAAATACTAATGGCATATGTCACAGACCTAGAAAAATCTCTCCAAAAATTTAAATGGAATAAAGAAAGACCCCGAATAGTCGCAACAATCTTGAGAAAGAAGAACAAAGTTGGAGGGATAACAATACCAGATACCAAGCTATATTACAAAGCCACCGTTCTAAAACTGCCTGGTACTGGCACAAGAACAGACACATGGACCAGTGGAACAGAACAGAGAACACAGAGATCAACCCAACCCATTATGCTCAATTAATATTTGACAAAGGAGGCATGAGCATACAATGGAGTCAAGACAGTCTCTTCAATAAATGGTGTTGGGAAAATTGGACAGATACATGCAAAAAATAAAACTAGACCACCAACTTAAAATATACAAAAAAAAATGGATAAAAGACTTAAATGTAAGATGGGAAGCCATAAAAATCTTAGAAGAATCCACAGTCAGAGAAATCTCAGACTTATGCCGAAGCAATTTCTTCACCAATACAGCTTTTAGGGCAATGGAAACTAAAGAGAAAATAAACAAAAGGGACTACATCAAAATAAAAAGCTTCTGCACAGCAAAAGAAACCATCAACAAAACAACAAGAAAGCCCGCTGTATGGGAGAACATATTTGCCAACGTTATCTCTAATAAGGCTTTAATCTCCAAATTTTACAGGGAACTCATACAAGTTAACAAAGGAAGATAAACAATCCATTAAAAAAATGGGCAAAGGACCTAAATAGACACTTTTTGAAAGAGGACATAAAGAAGGCCAAGAGACATATGAAAACATGCTCAAAGTCACTAATCATCAGAGAGATGTAAATCAAAACGACAATGAGATACCATCTCACACCTGTCAGAATGGCTATTATCAACAAATCAACGAACGACAAGTGCTGGCGAGGATGGGGAGAAAAAGGCACCCTCGTGCACTGCTGGTGGGAATGCAAACTGGTGCAGCTACTGTGGAAAACAGTATGGAGTTTCCTCAAAAAAATTAGAAATGGAACTCCCATTTGACCCAGTATCTGGAATATATCCCAAGAAATTAGAAACACCAATCACAAAGGACATATGCACCCCTATGTCCACAATTTACAATGGCTAATATTTGGAAACAGCCTAAGTGCCCATCAGCAGATGAGTGGATTAAAAAACTGTGGTACATCTGTACAACGGAATACTATACTGCTGTATAAAAAGAAAACTCTTACCATTCACAACAGCATGGATGGACCTGGAGAGCACTATGCTAAGTGAAATAAGCCAGTTGTAGAAAGATAAATATCACATTATCTCACTCCTTTGTGGAATATAATGAACAACATAAACTGATTAACAAAAATAGATCCAGAGACAGGGAGCATTGAACAGACCAGCAAACCTCCAAGGGAAGGCAAGGGAGGGTCAGGTGGGGTGGTAAAGGATCAACCAAAGGACTTGTATGCATGCATATAAACATAACCTTGGACATGGATACTGGTGCGGTGGGCGCATGTCCTGTGGGGGTGAGGGGAGTGGCTGGGGAAGGGTTGATGGGGGAAAAAGGAAACATATGTAATACTTTAAACAATAATATATTTTTTTAAAAGATATGAAGGACACTTAAATGCATATTACTAAATGAAAGAAGCCAATCTGAAAGGCTACATACTATTATGATTCCAAGTATATGACATTCTGGAAAAGGCAACACTACAGAGACAGTAAAAGATCAATGTTGCCAGAGATTTGGGGGTAGTGTGGGGAAAATTTTCAGAGGACAGGGGATTTTTACAGCAATGAAACTATTTTGTGTGATATCATAATAATGGATACATTTCATTATACATTTGTCCAAACCCAAAATATGCCCAGCACTAAGAGTAAATCGTAATGTAAATTTTGGACTTTGGTTAATTATGTCAATGTAATTTCATTGGTTGTCACAAACATACAATTCTGATAGGGGATGTGGATAATGGGAAGGCTGTGCATGTGTGTAAATGGGGGAATATGGGAAATCTTGGAACCCTCCCTTCACATTACTGTTAACCTAAAAAGGCTCTAAATAGTCTAGTTTTCAAAAAAGTATAGAGATAAAAATTATAAATTTAGCATGTCAGATCTCTTTTTCAGTGATTCTGTTGGTAAATTTTATTTTCTTTCTGGGTATTTGCTTTTCAATATAAAATAGAGAATAATAAGTATATTTTAAAATTAGATGTTTATTTATGTATGGGTCTATTTATGGACTCTGTATTCTGTTCCATTAATCTATTCATTTATCTTATGTCAATTCCAGTCTTAATTACTGTAGTTTTGTGGGTCTTGAATTAATTAAATTTTATTCCCTTTAGGAAGGAACCAAGATGGCAGTGTAGATAAGTGGGGTACTAGCATACTCTCCCACAACCACTTCAAAATTACAACTAAAATACAAATCAACCATCATTCACACTGCCTGAAATCTGGCTGATTGGAAGCCCTACAACTAGAGAATGAAAGAAGAAACCACATTGAGACTGGTGAGGGGAACAGGCTGGTCTGACACGCACATGTTGCATGTTTTTAATAGGGAGGGATATCTTGGCTAAGGAGGCCTCCCAAGAGAAGCAAGGGGTCCCAGCCCCAAACCAGGTCCCCAGTCCAGGGTTCCAGTGCAGGGAAGAGAATTCCCTGTAACTTCGAGCTGTAAAAACCAGTGAAAATTGTGGCTGAGTGACAGGAGGCTGTGGAAGTCCAAGGCAGTATCTCTTAAAGATGTGCAGATTTACTCGAATTCACTCCCTCTGACCTCCAGCGCTAGAGCAGCAACTTAAAAAGATCTGGGGACATACAGGGAGGAAGTATATTATCTGGCATAAGGGCAAGAACTGGGGGACAGCTTTATCCCAGACAAAAGTGCTAGCAGATGTATTGTTCCTCTGCTGAGACCTCCCTGTCCCCTCGAGCTGACTGGAAGGTGCCATATCTCAGTCTTCATCAACCTAGCCAATACTATTTGCCATACCCTGGTAATTCCCTAAGATCCTGCCCCACCCAATCTGCAGCCCCACCCAAGCTGTTTGCAGTGGCTTTTCCATATCAATGGCCTGTCCTAGCCCCAGGCTTCAGAGTTTCCTAAAATCTCTTAAACAAGCAGCATCTGGCATCAGCATGCCCCATACCTATCAAAAAGAGGCCCAAGACCCAGCACTAGCACCAGCTTGCCTTGCTTCACAGCTGGGCCTTGCCTGGGCACTTCCTAGCCCAGGAGACATAACAGCTCTACTTAATACATAGAAACAAACACAGGGAAGCAAACAAAATGCAGAGACAAAGAAACATGTCACAAATGAAAGAAATGAAAACAAGCAAACTACTGGATACAGAGTTCAAAACAATGGTTATAAGGTTACACAAGGACCTTAATAAGAGCTTCAAGAGAATTAATGAGAACTTCAAGGAACTTAGTGAGACTTTTAAGGATCATAGTAGCAATGTTGAAGACATAAAAAAAGGACCAGTCAGAAATTAAGCATACACTAATGGAAATAAAGAATAATTTACAGGGATTCAACAGTAAAGTAGAAGATTCTGAGAATCAAACCAAGAATTTGGTATGTGAGGAAACAAAAAACACCCAATCAGAAGAGCAAAAGGAAAAAGGACCAAAAAATATGAAGATAGTGTAAGGAGCCACTGGGACAACTTCAAGCATACCAATATTCACATTATGGGGGTGCAAGGAGAAGAGAAAGAGAACAAGATACTGAAAATCTATTTGAAGAAATGATGACAGAAAACTTCCCCCACCTGGTGAAAGAAATAGACTTACAAGTCAAGAAAGCGCAGAGTCCCAAACAAGAGGAATGCAAAGAGGACCACACCAAGACACATCATAATTAAAATGCCAAGAGCAAAAGACAAAGAGATAATTTTAAAAGCAGCAAGAGAAAAACAGTTAGTTACCTACAAGGGGGCACCTATACGACTGTCAGCTGATTTCTCAACAGAAACTTTGCAGGCCAGACGGGAGTGGCACGAAAATATTCAAAGTGATGAATAACAAGGACCTACAACCAAGATTACTCTACCCAGCAAAGCTATCATTCAGAATTGAAGGTCAGATAAAGAGCTTCACAGATAAGAAAACGCTAAAGGAGCTCATCACCACCAAACCAGTGTTACATGAAAGGTTGAAGGGTATTCTTTAAGAAGGGGAAGAGATGCCGGAACCGGTTTGGCTCAGTGGAGAGAGCGTCAGCCTGCGGACTGAAGGGTCCCGGGTTCGATTCCGGTCAAGGGCATGTACCTTGGTTGCGGGCACATCCCCAGTGGGGGGTGTGCAGGAGGCAGCTGATCGATGTATCTCTCTCATCGATGTTTCTAGCTATCTATCCTCTCCCTTTCCTCTCTGTAAAAAATCAATAAAATATATTTAAAAAAAAAAAAGAAGGGGAAGAGGAAGAGGAAAAGGAAGAAGAGATAAAAATATGAACAATAAAATGGCAATACATACTTTATCTATCAATTGAATCTAAATATCAAGATAAGTAAACAAGAAATCTAATGAACAAAATAAACTTACGAATAAAATAGAACCAGAAGCATGGAAACATGGAACAGACTGATGAATCTCAGAGGGAAGTGGGGAGGGGAGTGCAGGAAGAAATTAACCAAAGATCTTACCTATAAACACAGACAATGGGGTGGTGAATGCCTGGGGTGAGGCAGAAACTGGGTGAGGGGGACAATGGGGGGGAAAAAAGAGGGAATATCTGTAATACTCTTAACAATAAAGATTTTTTTAAAACCACCCAAGTTTATATGAAAAGCTGAAAAAAGAAAAACACAATAGGATATGAATGGAACTCCATCCAACTGAGTTCTTATATCCTTTTATGTAAATGTAAGTTGAATTCATAAAGATTTGGAAAGTTTATGAAAAATTGCCAACATTGACCTAATTGCCTTGTAATGTGGGCATCCCAATCACACAGTATCTTAAACAGGTACTGCTTGCTTATAAAATCATTGACATAGAACCCAACCCAGTGTTTAAGTAACAAGATCAAATGTTTTCTGTTCTGTTCTCCACTATATCCTCAGCTCTGTTCCATGTTGTGTAGTAACTGCTCAATAGCCATTTATTCAAAGAATTAAGTAGATATGTTAAAAAGTAGGTTATATTTTCACCCCTTTTATTATCCCATGTTTTAATTGCTACTCTGTTGTGAATTTTGCCTATGACATGATGGAAAAAATTGAAGTAATATTAAGGAAAATGAACAGTCAGCTTCCTCTGGATAGAAACCAAGAGTAACAAAGAGCATTCTGGTCATGGCCTTGATAAGTCCAGGGCAACCAGCTGGTCTGACTCACTAATGGTTTTGATCACCTCAAAAACCACTGCCCCTTCTAGGGGTAGGAAACCAGAATGAATGCTGGCCAATCAGGCTCAGTCACAGTCATCCAGGAAACATGAAAAAAATATGATGCACCCAAATTCTCCAAATACAAAGCACTTTCTTAGCATATTTCAAATGCTAGAGACTATAGCTCTCTCGTCTTGACCTCCTACTCACTTTTTTTTTTTTTTACTTTAAAACTAGAATTTCTATTATCATTTATCAAAACACTATTTTGGTTACTGTAAATAAAATATATTAAAATTAATTGTACCTCTTTAGTGTGACTTTTTAAAAATAAATCTTTATTGTTGAAAGTATTACATGTGCTCATTTTTCTCCCATTGCCCTCCTACTCACTTTTTCATCTCACCTCTGACCTCATAAGTCTGTATTGGGTACACCTTCTGTCCCACAGCCCCTGGCTCCCTCATCACTGTGTTCTTCATGATCAACCAAGATGTCTGTTTGATTAAACTCTGTGTGCCATCAGGACTGTTCATGTCCTATTGCTGGTGTCAGCTCCACACAATAAAACAAAGGTAGGACAGAGGGAGTGGAGAATAGAAAAATAGAATAAGGAGCAAGAGAGCAGAACTGGGGGAAAACAAGTCAACCACATAGTAAAGGGGTGTTCCAAGTATAATTCCCTTCAGAAAGAGCAGTTATAACTCTAATAACTTCACAGACTAATAAAAGTCTTCTTTTTATTAGTTAGAAACAGAAATCCCACAATGCTGTTACTTACTAGCCCTGTACATACACTGGAAGCCAGAGGCAACTGCTAGTTACAGCTTAGAGGATGTTTTTCAGCATCCCACAAAATGGTTAGGATAAAAAGCCCATATGGGTGCTTTTAAAAATAAGTTTCTCCAAGCTGGACCATGAACACTGTCACTAATGCTTGTCCTTCCCCTGTATAAGGAAGGTACAACCAGTTGTTCAGTTCTGAAGTTCCTCACTGCACTCCCTCTAACTCTTCAGTTCCCAGTATCAACTGTTCTTGGCTAAGTCCACTAGTAACAATGGAAATAACCAAAACCATAGACATAGTCAGAAGAATCTTCACAAGGGGACGGCGGCGGGGGTGGGGGTGGGGGGGTGGAAGCAAGGGCTGGCTATAAGCACAATGTGCCAAGTGCTATTAAGATGTCAGTGTACCTACACGTTTTTTAAGTTAAAAGCAAGTTTTTAAAAGTGTTTTCCAAGATATAAGCTGAAATATAGTGGGAGAATAATAAGAATTCTAAATAAGAATTTTCTCTTTTACTATTAACCAAAATAGCAAAAGGACTTCTCTTGGCTGTTTTCCTGGCCTCCCAGGTGGCCATTACAACAACTGCCCAGCTTTAGAGATGGATGTCCATCAATCTGATGACTATACTGGTGGTGAAGCAAAGGGAAGACTACTACAAAGAATACTCATTTCACTTTCTTTCCAAATAAAATTGTAGAAGACACTATTTCTTATTTCAGCATGTTCCTCCCTGTGAAGAAAATGTTACATCAAAAATTCTGCTAGATAATAATTAACTGAAGTTACTGTGGTCATCATTTCACAATATATATATAAGTGAAACCATGATGCTATACACCTTAAACTTATTTAGTGATGTATGTTAATTACATTTAAATAAAACTGGAAAAATTCTTCTAAAGACCTAAGAGCTGGCAGCCACCCAGGAACACTTCAAGTAAAAGGCAAAGATCACATGCCAAGGTACTTTTGTAACCAACCTGTTGTGGCAGGGTTCCTTCTACAAACCTGTGTCCCAGAATTTGGGGCTATATACTAAAGGAGGTAGGCACAGTTTATCCTTATAATTCCCCCATGTTCAACTTTTAACAACAAAATATCGATTTTATAATGTGCAATATTGGGAGGTCCAAGAAGGTGGCATCCAAGTAGGAGGACACTGACCTAGTCCTCTCTGTGAGCAAACTCAAATATGCATATATGTAGATAGCATTACTCCTGCAAAGCAACTGAGTGCTGAATGAACAGCTTCTGACAGCAAACAAGAGAAAGAGAACAAATAGAGAGGCTAGGAGCCATGGGAGTCCTCCACCATTGTGTATGTCCCCCTCCACCTAGATAGGGTGGGCAGAGGTTCTATGCAGGCACTCTGGCCTGCCTGCAAGGTAGCTGCAGTGTGTTCCTGGACACATTATCTGAACCCATTTTGACCCAAAGGGAGCAGGCAGGATCAACTGGGCAGTACTACACACAACTGTTCTCACCCAGAGCTGCTCCAGCTAGATAAACCAGATGCCTTAAACACCTGCTTGGCTCCTACCTATCTGCCTGTCAAAACTACCCAGCACATACAGTCTATACAGAGTCCACTTCTACATAGGCCAATTTCCCAAGACTCGAAGAGAGAGCTATTTTTTTCTAATTCATATAAAGAAACTATGGGAAAAAAAATCATAGAAAGTCAAACAATATTTAAAAACAAATTTTTAAGATTAAAAGACAGAAGAATATCTTTCAAGTGAAGAAACAAGAAAAATCCTCAGGGGGAAAAAAAAAGAAACCTAAGGAAACAAAAATCATTTGCCTGATTAAAAATTCAACGAAATGGTCATAGGATGATCACCAAACTCAAGAGTGGAATAGAGAAACTGAGGGAAAACTTCAACAAAGAGTTAGAAAGTATAAGAAAGAATCTAGCAGACCTGAAGAATATAGTAACTGAAATGAAAAACACAAGAAAAGGAATCAGCAGCAGATTATCTAACACAGAACAATGGATCAGAGATCTAGAAGACAGACTAGTGGAAATCAATTAATCAGAACAGCAGAAAGAAAAAAGAATTTTAAAAATGAGGATAGTTTAAGGGATCTCTGGAATAAATAAACTCAAGTGCTCAAACATTCACATTATAGGGATACCAGAAGGAGAAGAGAGAGAGAAAGGAGCAGAAACTCTAAGGAAATAATGGCTGAAAACTTTCCTAACCTGGGAAAGAAAACAGAACAGACATCCAGATCCAGGAAGCACAGATAGTTCTAAGCAAAAGGAACCCAAAGTGACCCATACCAAGACATATTGTAGTTAAAACGGTAAAAGTTAAAGAAACAATGTTGAAGAAAGAAAGAGAAAAACAAGTTATGTACAAAGAAAACCTGTAAGAATATTAGCTGATAGCAGCAACTTTACAGGCTGGAAGGAATGGTGAGGCATCTTTAAAGTGCTGAATGAAAGGACCCTACAACCTAGAATAATATACCCAGCAAGGTTGTCATTCAGAATTGAAGGAGAGATAAAAATTTTCTGAGACAAGCAAAAACTAAAGGACTTAATCACCCTTAAACCAGCTTTACAATAAATGTTAAAGGATCTTCTTTCAGTAGAAAAGGGAAGACCAGAACCAGAAAATTTTCAAAATATGAGAAACGGAAAATCCTCACGGGTAGAGCCAAACATTCAGTAAATATAGCAATCTGACATCTTAAAAGCTACTGCAAAAGTTAAAAGAAGTATCAAACTCAATTCAAACTATAATACGTAGATACACAACACAAAAGGATCTAAAATATGACATCAATAACATAAAACATAGAAGGGAAAGTAAAAATGTAGCCTTTATAGAATATATTCAACATAGAAGGGAAAGTAAAAATGTAGCCTTTATAGAATATATTCTAATTTAAACACCTATCAGCTTAAAATAGATAAAGAATGATATACATAAATCTCATGGCAACCACAAACCAAAAACCTACAAAAGACATACAAAGAACAAAGAGAAAGGAACCTAAACAAAACACTAAAGGAAAACAGTAAACCACAGGGAAGAGATCAAGAAGAGAAGATCAAGAGAGATCAAGAAGAGAGGAGAACTATAGAAACAACATAAAAACAATTAATAAAATGGCAATAAGTATATATTTATCAATAATTCCTCTAATGTAAATGGATTAAATGCTTCAATCAGAAGACATATTGATCAATTATATATCTGATAAAGAGTTAATATCTAAAACTTATAAAGAACTCACAACTGAACACACACACACACAAAAAAAAATCCAATTTTAAAAATGGACATAGAACCTGAGCATATATTTCTCCAAAGAGTACATACAGATGGCAAGTAAGTATATAAAAGATGCTCAGTATCACTAGTCATCAGGAAAATGCAAATTAAAACTACAATGAGACATTACATCTGTCAAATTGACTATCGTTGATAAATCAACAAACAGTGTTGGCAAGAATATGGAGAAAAGGGAACTCTTGTACATTGTTAGTGGAAATGCAAATTGCTACAGTCAGTATGGAAAACAGTATGGAGTTTCCTCAAAAAATTAAAAATAGAACTACCTTATGACCCAGCAATCCCACCTCTGGGTGTTTATCCAAAGAAACCCAAAACACTAATTCAAAAAAATATATGCACGCCTATGTTCATTGCAGCATTATTTACAATTATTTACAAGATATGGAAGCAACTCAAGTGTCCATCAATAAAGAAAATGTGGTCCATATGCACAATGGAATATGACACAGTTATAAAAAAAATGAAACCTTGTCATTTAGGACAACATGGATGAACCTGAAGAGTATTATGCTAAGTGAAATGTTAGAGAAAGACAAATACCATACGATCTCATTTATATGTGCAATCTAAAAAAAAATACCCTAAATAAATGAATAAACAAAACAAAAACTGACTCATAAATACAGCTGATAGTTGTCAAAGGGGTAGGGGTGGAGGGATGGGAATAAAAATAAATTAAATTAACCTAGGCAATGTATGTCCTAAATTGTCTAGGAGTGTTTTGAGGTTCAAGGAATATACTTTTTAAAACTTCATGATAATGCCAAGATAAGTCTCAGAAACTACCAAAACTCAAAATGATTGAAGTGGCAAAAAAAGTTTTAAATAAATTGTGCAATGTCTATGGACACACATGGGTATATTGTGTATAACACACATACACACACATGACCTCCAGAGGGGCTTGTGAGCCAACACATCTTCTGAATCCATCTGACATATTCCCCCACCCCACCACTGCATTGCTCTTTGGTGCAAGTGACCAAAAATTGGATCTAAATTTGG
Source organism: Plecotus auritus (assembly GCF_963455305.1). NCBI lineage: Eukaryota > Metazoa > Chordata > Mammalia > Chiroptera > Vespertilionidae > Plecotus > Plecotus auritus. The sequence goes on from NC_137772.1 coordinate 117,385,814, forward strand.
CACATTTCAAGGTCAAATGATTCAGCAAACAGAATTTGACTTCAAACAATGTGACTTTGTCCATTCACCCATCCACACAAATGTCCACACACACACCATTTTCCTTGCTACAACTCCATAAATGTCTATCCCAGAAGTTTACCTGCTTCTGCATCTAATGCTTACAAAAAGAAAAGGCACCTGGATGTGTTTGTTCCTCCCCCTCCACTCTCCTCCCTCCACTCGCTCAACATATATACAACAGCTGTCTGTAAGAGCAAGAAAAGCATGTTTTAAAATTCCATTGGTTCAAGTAGGCACATAATTTGAAGCAGGTCCAAATGGACATCAAGTTAAAAAAAAATACCAGTTTTCAAAAGTCTATAATTATGTATTTACACAAAGTACATAATTCTGTATGTATTTACATAAATTACAGATTATCAAGGAAATCACGCAAGGTTGTAGTGTTCATGAGAAGAAACAGAATGAAAACACCATAAACTGAATCCATTCATTTATCCACACAACAGAATCTAGTGGAGATAGGTTCCCCAACCTGGCACGTCCTTTGACACTGCCTGGGATATTCACAGAGATAGATGGGAGTGTGATTCAATCATGTTAAGTCTTTAACCAAGGTGCACATATTGGTACCAATAACACAGTGTTTGGGCTGTCTAAACATCTGTTGGTGAAAACTGGGACCACCCATTTCACAGTAGCTAAGGGCTGCCAAATGAAGGGCTCTAAGCCTCTTAGGAGAAGAACCAGATGCAAACCTATGAGCTCACTCTGCTGCCCAATAGAATAATGCCCACCAAAACCCTGAGCAATCTACTCTCCCAGAACACTTATTTACATAAATTGCATAAGTCAATATTTATTTATTTACAGACCATTACAGTTTATTGTATCCATTACTAAAAGCAAAAAAACATTTTTCTCTTTTTTAAAAAAATAGGTACCAAAACAAAATAACTCCAAATGTAGACATTAAAGTAGCATTTTTCTAGGAATGCATGGAGCTTTTAGTCTTTTTCACAAATTGTTTTCTTTATTTTGGGCTAATTGCACCTCATGCTACTTTAAGATTACTTTTGGTTATCACCTAAAATCAATTTTTTTCAGTGCTAAATATTGTACCTATGACATCCTACAAACTTGATTCATCCCTGTGATTAGATGTTGAATGTTTTCAGTCAAAAATATTAAATGCCTTTTGGAAAAACTAAAGCCTGAATATGTGCACATTTTAACAGCAGCAAAGAGTTAAGTAATAAATAAGACTACTACATCTTGGGATTAAATACAGTTTCTCTTTAGAAAGTTAAAAAAAAAAAAAAAGAAACACAATGAAGAGAACATTCTGACCTTTATCATAAATCAACTATCTTACATTGCTCCAGTCCCCCATCCCCAAAATATTTCTTAATTCCAAAGGTTAGACTTCGTTTTTCCTTAATGCCTATCAGCAGGAGGGCTCTTCTGTGTGCTCCAGCTTGTACCGTAGAAGGGCCACATATGTTCACGGCTATAAGTCATGGGCTTCTACTTCAAAACAGCTTTAACTCACCAGTGACATACCTTTATTTTTCATAGAGAATATGCATCACAGCAAAACAAAGTTGGAGTATTAAATTTTAAAATTAGCTACATAAATCCCAACACATTTTTTAACTGTCACTTTTAATTTCCCAACATAACTGACTAAAAACTGTTCTCTATGGTATGAGAATTTGTTATAAACTCCTTTTTCTTAAATATTGCTTTAAGAATTTGGCTCTTTTCTCCTTAGATATAGTAAGGAATAGTCCCCCTTGCCCAAGGGCAAGTTCCAAAATTATTGCTACTAAATAAATATGTATTCTTATGCTTTTCAGCATAAGATGTTATAAAAGCCTTGGAGAAGATATTCTATACAGTAACCTTCCCTTTAAAAAAAACTGAGCGCTTGTGAAGACCTTTTTAAAAACATAACAGTCAACAAGTATAATACTTCCCCCTCATTGTCAATTATTAGTAAAGACTTAATAGTGTCATTTGCAAGTTTTACTTGAAGGTTCTATTACCACATATTATGACAGTTCACACCAAAATCAATTTTCCATAAAAGATGTTACAATGACCTCTATGGTACTTGTATAATTTCATATTTGATAACCAAATGTACAAATAAAACATTTATGAGAATGATCCTACGAATCTGGTTCAGGTGTCCCTTTAAAAAATAATCTGTGCTATGTAAGCTTTTTCTTTCTTTTTTGAGAACTCTAAATCAGTACAATGTTTGATGTTCCTCCCATTGTTCTAGAGACCATCTAATATAAAAGCATGGCTACTGCTTAGCTTTGGTACATTCTGCAATAGATTTAGACGAGTCGGATATATACTGACCCTCATAATTTCCAACTGTGACATTACAAGAATGGCGTCAGTCACTTATGAGAGAGTAAATAGTACAGACACAGAATAAAAGTTTGAGACCCAGTTTATCTTTAATCCTCTGGGACAAGCTATGAAACAAGCATTCTGAAGAGTGAATACTCAGTGTCATGAATGATGTGCATAAGTTTACAATAATACGGGCACAAAAGAGATTGTCACCTTCAGTACATTAAGGGTCATCAGAATTTCTCATATCCATGCAAAGTTATATTAACTTGCATGAATTCACCACAGGTTCATAGCAGACTTTCCCATTTAATGCTTACAGAGCCTAAGCTTCCAAAATGCCTACCTGGCCTGTACATATTTCATTAAAAATAAACTCTATATAATAAATAAATATATAAAATAAATAAAATGTTGCCTTTGGAATTTCTATAAATAAATTTTTTTTTTACACTAAGAGATCTTTGCTTTAAAGTCACTGGGATGGCACCAGTGAGAATTAACTGAAAAGGTCTCTTAAGTAAGACTGCACCCTCCATGCCTTTGAAAATGCAGTGTACCCTTGAGCAGGCAACCAGCCAAGATCCCATGAGTCAAAGTGTGGCAGCTGTGCAGATACCAGCTGAAGGACAACTGATTGGACATGTGAAAGTGTGTCTATTCCCCAGCATGCATCAGGCTACCATCTTCTACTTTGCTCCTGTCTTTGATTTCCTGCTGCTCATCCACTCACACTCACACATACACACACTAACATACATACACCCTTGTCTCTTCTCACAATAAATCAAGTGGGCACAGGCAGGCCTCCCTGAGGACAGGCCTGTAAGTGCAACACAAAGTCAGCACATCCCCATCCAAGCCTCCATCCTACGGTATACATGCGACAAAGTTTGGCAACAGTGGAGCAGATGTGATGACACAGCTAATCAATAAGAACCCACTGCCAGGAACCTTTATAGTGGTTACTTTTTTAAGGGCTCAAGTGAAGAAATGGTCTTTGTCAACTTTGGCTGAGAATATCCTTATATAGTTCAGGTACTTTGTCAGGGTCCACTGGTCTTGGTAAAAAATGTGTGAATTTCTGGTGCCGTTTAGTCCTCGTTCCTTCTCTTGGGGTCCCATCTTTATTTAATGCAACATAGTATCGCCTTCCAGTGTCCACATGTTTATAGAGATTCGAAGAGTACGTATTATACCAGTTTTCTTCAAACTGTTCTCTGAATACACACTCTTGGGTTAGTTTTTCCTGTTTAAAAAGAAAAGGAAGCAAATGAGTATTTTTACTAAATTAGTTATGTTCTGTATTTAAAACAATTTTCATTTGCTACACACTATAACTCTGGCAAGAAAATGGTGATTTTAACCCACTAAACCATTTTAACACATTTTGCCAAAACTGCTTTACTATATAAATTTAACACATTCTCATTTCTTATTCAGAATGATTAAAGCACAAAAGATTCAAAGTATTTTCTCATTAGACTTTTATGCCTACCAATTATCAGAATGAGTAAAACAGGCAAAGGACAACTAACAAGATGAGTTGTTCTCATTTTTACTACAGCAATTATGGTGATGACCATCCCAGCAGAAGCCAAAGGTTCAGGTAACTACTTCATCTTTTCTATATTTTTCATAAAGTACTTGCTACATAGACCAACATGAGCAACATCACCAATGATGTCAGTTGCTATCTAACCTTTGAACAGTGGTGTTTGCTTCTCCCTCCATAAATGTGGTTTTCAAACCTCCGTGTACACAAGAATCACCTCAGATGCTTTTTGAAAATGCAGACTTCCAATCCCAATGCTTTAAAATTCTGATCCAGAAAGTATGGAAATACTCATTTGTAATAGGCCCTTGGGAGAATTCTGATGCAGACACTCCTTGATCTTCATTTTAAGATATAATGCTTTTGGTCATGACTGAAGTAAAAACAAATATTCTAGCCCTCCTATTCCCTGAACTTCGATGGAACAAGAACCTTTCCCCCCAATTTAAAAAGCCACATTCTCAGGCATGCAGCTACCAAGAGAAAAGCTGTACTACTTTCCACATTCATCAAGCAAAAAGGTATCACCACCACAGAATTTGGGGCTCCTGCAGCTGCCTGTTGTGCGCTGGAGTCGTGACCTGAAACAACATGCACATTACATCCCAGAACTGTGAACAATGCCCCAAGTACAACCTCAAACTGCTCACCTGACACCTGGAGAAACGAGGCAACAGACTAAATGGCCTCTCGGCTCTTCTCACTCCTCAACTAAAACTTTTCAAATCAATCCCTTCCTACATGGTACTTTTTAAAAATAAACACAAAAATGGCTTTTTAAAATCTCCTCCTTGCTCTTGCCCACCTGACACCTTACATAAATAAGAAAACAAATAAATATTGAGTGCACATACACAGTTAAAACAGCAGAACAGATCAGGGCATTTGACGTGTTTCCAATTCTGTCATTCAGACCCAGAGGACAGACAGCAAACTATACATCACCAAAATACAGACGCCCTTTTCACATGCACACACCTGACAACACAACTTAGGACACTGAGTTCATAAGATATCAGCTGGGCAGAATCCATTCTCTCTGACTGCTGTGGAGTAAATCAGGAGAGTGAAGGAGGGGAGAAAGGGAGGGAGTCTGACAAAATCAGTAGTCTAATAAAGGCCACCTTCTAGCCTTCTCTTCTTTAATTAACTGAAGGCTTAAAACCCACTCAAAAGCATACCAGGGCCTGCAATTCCTGACAGGTGCTCTTCCGGGTGACCAGGAAGCATTGAGTAGGTCTGTAACAAAAATGTTAACTTATTGGACAAGTTTTTGCTAAGTGAATGGAAACAGGAAAACAGAAATTAAAAACAATGCATCTGACAAGGACAGATGGGATGGGAAAACTGAATTGCTAATGCTGGTGTATGGGGGACAAATGAGTGGCAGGGAGTGAGAAGTGATCCATATTCCCCTCTGCAAAACCACTCCCATTTGGGGTGCCAGCAGAAGTTGTGCCCTGCAGGAAAGGGCCCTGTACCTCCTCTACATGTAAACTACAGGCACATTCTTCTGAGGGGCACCCACCTGCACCCTCTGCACTGGGGAGATGAGGCTAAATCTCTATTAAAACTGGCAAAATAAAAATTGTGTATTCAAGACACTAACAGTTATTTCAATGTTTCCTTCCAACTGTATAATAAATATTGTCCTCACAGACAAGATTATTCATGGCTAAAATGTCTGGTTTGGGTTTGCTGTGAGATTAAGTTAAATTTTCTAAACAAAATATGTTCACTTTTTCTTAACTATAAAATGGACCAAACTATGGGATTGTATAATGAGCCTTTAGTTCTACAAAGGATGTGAAAAGCTAACTGAAATTAAGCTTTCCTCTTCTCGACAGGAAATCACATTACTTGACAGACACTTTTCTTTAAAAAAACTCTTCCTCCTCTTTCTGAAACATGAGTTGTGCACTAGCTTGTACACACATCACACCTAGTTGTCTTGGGTAAAGAACACACACAAGTAACCTCAGTGGGAGACAGCTGGCATGTACAATGGCTCTGGAGTCTGAGGCCCATGTGAACCCTGGCTTTTCCCCTTATTGGCCATGGTCATTTATAACTACTTAGTAACCTCCCAAATTTCAGAAGCCCCATTCTTAAAGCAGGTGAGGAATAAGAATCTCAAGAGACGACTATCACAAATATGCACGCAGAGAGCATTGCCTGGCACACAGGAAACCCTGCACAAACAATGCTTAAGTTAACTCCATAGTCTCTCAGGTCTGGAACAGGCCTTAGAAGACAGCTGGTGCAACTTTTCCTGTCAAATATGCGTAAAGTGATCTGTCCCCATCTATGCCGCAAGATCTTGTAACAGTAATGAAGCCACTAGAAGTCTTCAGGGTCCCTACTGGAAATGCAGGCCCTTCTGTTTTCCCCTTGTCACTAAGCAGTGTAATGCCTCCAGACCACCAAGTCGATCTGTCTCGGAAGCTTTCTGATGCTACTCCCTAAGGGCCAGGCACTGGAGACTGTGCAGGGGACAGGCTGGGGTAAAGTCACTCTTACCTAAGACTCAGACGTGCTTCCTTCCTTCTCTACCTCAAAAATGTAACTTTTTAAAAACACCATTTTATAGGAGGAATGGAAAAAGATGGAAAAAAAAAACCACACACAAATTATGAACAAAATTCTACAGGTAGGTACATCACAGTTTAACAATGAAACACATTTATTTTCAGTATTTAAGAAAAGATTCATATTTTACCTGTTTTGGTTTTTGTTTCTTTTGTTGTTGTTGTTTTGTTTTAGTTTAAAAAAAAAACTTTAAAAAGTTGAATAAGCTAACAAATTGAATGTGCCTTTTCACTGCTCAGTGAACACTAGTGTTTCCCCTTGCAGGCTATTTCAGCATCATTTATGCACACATAATATAACTATCTAGCAACCCAGAAAACATTTCATTTAAATCAGTATAATCTAAGGCCAGCATTTGTTATGATGGTTAAGAGTTCAGTTGTCTCATACATGGGAGGCTTGTAACTTCCCTTAACAAGTTAAATGTGGTTGTGCAGACATTACATAGCAAAATCATTGGGACCTTTCAGCTCTTGCAATTATTACAGTTGGTATAATGCTGCTCAGATAAGCTTATTTATAATGATCATTTAAAATTAAAGACCCTTTAACTTTTCTGAACCATGTATATGCTTTTAAATAATATCCTCCTCTTATTGGGGACTATGTTAATATGAGATTTTTTTCACCCAGATTGATAAAAGTAGCAAGACTTACAAAATTAATATCTTTATCCTCACACTTCAATACTTAGTAATAAAATATTTAATTGAGGTGAATGTATTTATGTTTTGGATTGGTACTCCAAAATGACTTTTCTAAGTTAAAAATAAGCAAATGAATGCAAATTAGGACAGAGGCAAATTTATTAACCTGTGTTCTTATAAATATATGCAAAGTAGAAAAAAGTTTCTGCCTTCAAAGAAACTAACAAGCCGAAACCGGTTTGGCTCAGTGGATAGAGCGTCGGCCTGCGGACTGAAGGGTCCCAGGTTCGGTTCCGGTCAAGGGCACGTACCTTGTTTGCGGGCACATCCCCAGTAGGGGGTGTGCAGGAGGCAGCTGATGGATGTTTCTCTCTCATCGATGTTTCTAGCTCTCTATCCCTCTCCCTTCCTCTATGTAAAAAATCAATAAAATATATTAAAAAAAAAAAAACTAACAAGCGGGCGGCAGAGAGCTACAGGAGGGGGCAGGGCAGCAAGCTATAGGGAGGAGCTACAGGAGGGCAGGGCAGTGGGTGGAGAGCTACTGGAGGGCAGCAGCGAGCTACTGGCGAGCTAGTGGCAGACGGATTTATGTGCAGGGCTACTAGTGAGATAATAATGAGAAAATTATAGTAAACCCCAGATAATGTTTAGAGACATAATAAGACATAAACTCATACAGACAATAATTTAAAATATTAGACAATTGAAAACATAGAATGGATTAAAAAAAATGGCGGCAGAATAGACAGATGTGTCCAGAGCCTTGTCCCCGAGCAGATAGAAAGAACAGCTGAGGGTCGCATGGGGTGTGTTCGTTGGTGAGTTGACGGACAGCTATACTCCAGGAGAAGGTGGGGGACTGCGGGGTGGGGCTCTCCTGATCGGGCAATCCCCACTGCTGCTGGGTTCCCTCCTGGAGCGACCGGCTCGGAAGCGGAGACCACGCCATCTTGAAGGGGAAAATGGATGTTACCAGAAGCCTGAAAATCTACAACTGTGGCACCCACCGAACAGCTGCGAACCCCAGATCACCGGTCCCCAATTGGAGCAAACACGCGGATTCAGAGGAGCACTACACTCCACCACAGAAAGGTCGGATTTTGCCTGGGATAAGGTGACATCTCTGGTCCTGGCAGGAGAGACAAACGTGTGCACTGAGGGAACTGGAGGACCGGAAGAAGTCTGCGCCTTGAAAAAACCGAGGCTGCTGGGGCTGGCGTGATCCATGAATGTGGAAGGGGGTCCTCAGAGCTGCTAACAGAAAGGAACTCTAAAAAGCAACCCATTTTGATCTGATGCAGGACAGCCTAAAATTTTTAAAAATGTGCTGGCTGCTTAGATACAAAGGGGAAGAAAAGACTGCACAGACTTGCGTGCAGCCCCGGAGTTTGCATACTTACGCTTTTTCCTCTTTAAATCCTTGCTTCTGATTACTAAGCCCAATACATAGGATCACCGAAATGGGGACAACCTAAAAAACTGCAGGGGGGAATTGGCACAAACACACGGCTTCAGAGGAGCTCTACATTCCACCACGGAAAGGTCAGATTTCGCCTGGGGTAAGGTGAGGTCTCTGGTCCCAGCGCGAGAGTGGAACACGTGTTTTGCGGGAGCTGGAGGACCAGGGAAGTCTGTGCCTAGAAAAATCCATGGCTGTTGGGGCTGGCGTGATCTGTGAATGTGGAAGGGTGTCCTCAGAGCTTCTAACAGAAGGGCTCTCTAAAAAGCAACCCATAATGATCTGACGTGCAGGGACACCCTAAGAATTTCAGGGGTGTGCTAGACTTACGCGCAGCCACGGAGTGCGCACACTTGGGCTTTTTCCTCTTGAAATTCTTCCTTCTGATTACTAAGCCCAATACATAGGATCACCCAGTTGGGGACACCCTGGGAGACTGCAGGGGAAAGTTGTTTTTCTGGAACCTGGGGATCGGAGCGGGGAGTGACCATCCGAGAGCCAGCTCTGAGGCAGCCCACTCCCACAAACCGGTAGTGAGTGCCACAGGGAAAGAAGGCTCTAACACTCCCTAGAGAGGCCATAGATAAACCCGGAAGTCAATCCAGAAACACTGCCACCCAGGGGCTGAATCACAAATTGACTCTTGTATAATCAAAAATAAAGGAATACGAATTAAGACACAACGCCTGCTTAAAATCAGGACTGGCTTACATCACTGAAGAGCAGTGGAACGCAGGGAACTGCAATACTGTCCGGACTGAGAAACAGGCATGCCAAACAGAACAACAGAGGAAGTGAATGACCTTCACTACGCCACATTTTATTTTTATTTTTTATTTTTTTATTTTCATTTTCTGCATCTTTTACTCAACAAACTAATTTTTTTCTTTTTTCCTTACTTGATTTTACCTTTTTAATTATTACATTTTTATTTTCAATCCGTATTATTACTACTGCTATTTTATCTTTTTTTTTTTTTAAGTGTCATTTTATTTTCTCTTCATTTTGTTTTGGGATTAATGTTCTACATTCTATTTTTATCTTTCCTTTAGCATCATTTTACTCTATCTCAACTCTACCTTTATGCCATCACTCTCTTACTCACTTTTCCCTTTTCGGTGTCCTGTTTATCTTACCCCTTTCCTGCTTTGGATTTTCCCTATTCTTTCTATTTACTCCCGTTAAAATTTCACCCTACTTATATATCCAATCTCCAATCCCCTGCTCCAAGTCCATACACACCTCTCTCTTTGCTGTCTTAACTATCCAAAAATTGTTTTTCTCTCTGTCCTTTTGTTGTTGTTCACTTGAATGTAGATTACATAGAATTTTTATGCTTTTTTGTGAGATTGTTTTGCTTATTCTTCTTTTGTTTGTTTAGTGCTTCTGTTTTCCCTTGCCTTGCTCAATATTAGTTGGTGTTGTAGTTTGTATTAATCCCCAGGTACTTGTTGCTGGCATTTGCTGGGATAAGTGATTGTTCTATTGTAGTTTTATCCCCAATATATATAGTCTGTTTCCCTTTCTCTCTTAGTCTCGTTCTTGTCGCTCTTACTTTTTTTTCTTCTTTTTTTCCCTTTTCCCAATTTCATTTTGACACTCCTTTTTTTTCTTCTCCTTCTTCTTCCTTTCTTTTTCCTCTTCTTCTTTCTCTCCTATCCCCTAATTTGCCTTTCTCAGGTGGTCACCTTTATTGGAGGTTATTAATATCGTGAATACATTTCTGTTCAGTGCCTTGTGTGTTGTACCTGGTAGTGCTGTATTTTGTGCCTTTAAATCAACGCAGGAGAGAGAGAACTACATAACCAGACACCCAGAGAAGAGAGACCATGGGGAGACAAAGAAACAGCCCGCATATGAAAGAAAAGAAGGCATCACCAGAAAAGGAAGTAAACGAAATGGAGGCAAGCAACCATCCAGAAAAAGAATTCAGAGAAATGGTCATAAGGTGGCTGAAAAGAATGGAAGACAAATTCGACAATATGAGCAAGAACCAAGAGGAAATGAAGAAGAACCAAGAAGAAATGAAAAATGACATCGCTGCTGTAAAGAACTCAATAGAAAGCATCAAGAGTAGAATAGAAGAAGCAGAGGACCGCATCAGTGAGCTAGAAGACAAGATGGGAAAAAATACCCAAGTAGAGCAACTTCTAGAAAAAAAAATTAAAAGGCAGGAGGAGAGCCTAAGGGAACTTTGGGACAACATGAAACAAAACAACATCTGCATAATAGGGGTTCCAGGAGGAAAGGAAGCTGAGCAAGGAATAGAAAACCTCTTTGAAGAAATAATGACAGAAAATTTCCCTGATATAGAGAAGAAAAAACCCACACAAGTCCAAGAAGCTCACAGAGTCCCAAGCAAAATGAACCCCAAAAGACCAACGCCAAGGCACATTATAATTAAATTGGCAAACACCAACGACAAAGTAAGGATCTTAAAAGTGGCAAGAGACAGAAAGTTACATACAAAGGAACCCCCATCAGACTAGCAACTGATTTCTCAACAGAAACTCATCAGGCCAGAAGGGAATGGAAAGAAATATACAAAGTCATGCAAAGGAAGGGTCTGAATCCAAGAATACTGTACCCAGCAAGGCTATCAATCAAAATTGAAGGTGAAATCAGGAACTTCACAGACAAAAAAGGACTAAGGGAATTTATTACCACCAAACCAGCAATGCAAGAAATGCTAAAGGGTCTTCTTTAAAAAGAAGAAATAGGAAGCAAAGAAGGAACACAGGTGTAAAGAATAGGAATGGCGACAAATAAGTACCTATCAATAATAACTTTAAATGTAAACGGATTAAATGCCCCAATCAAAAGACATAGAGTAATGGACTGGATAAGAAAACATGACCCATATATCTGCTGTCTACAAGAAACCCACCTCAGAAAAAAAGACGCACACAGACTGAGGGTGAAGGGATGGAAAAAGGTTTTCCAGGAAAATGGAACTGAAAAAAAAGCTGGGTTAGCAATACTTATATCTGACAAATTAGATCTCAAACTGAAGGACATAACAAGAGATAAGGAAGGCCACTTCATAATACTAAAGGGAGTAATCCAACAAGAAGAAATAACTTCGGTAAACATATATGCACCCAATACAGGAGCACCAAAATACATAAAAAAACTCCTGGAGGATATCAAGGCAGAGATTGACAGCAATACAATCATAGTAGGAGACTTTAATACCCCACTATCACCATTGGACAAATCCTCTAAACAAAACATCAGCAAAGAAACATCAATCCTAAATGACTCACTAGACCAGATGGAATTAATTGACATCTTCAGAACATTTCACCCCAAAGCCACAGAATATACATTCTTCTCAAGTGCACATGGGTCATTTTCAAAGATAGACCATATGTTGGGACATAGGCAAAGTCTCTTCAAATTCAAGAAGATAGAAATCATATCAAGCATCTTCTCAGACCACAGTGGCATAAAACTGGAAATCAACTACAATAAAAACAACCCAAAGAAATCAAACACATGGAGGCTAAACAACATGCTATTAAACCATGACTGGGTTACCAGAGAGATCAAAGAAGAAATAAAAAACATCTTGGCAACAAATGACAATGAAAACACTACAATCCAAAATCTATGGGACACAGCGAAAGCAGTCTTGAGAGGGAAGTTCATAGCTCTACAAGCCTACTGCAAAAAACAAGAAACAATGGTAATAAATTACCTAACCCAACAACTCAAAGAGTTAGAAAAAGAGCAACAAGAAAAGCCCAGTGTAAGCAGAAGGAAGGAAATAATAAAGATCAGAGCAGAGATAAACGACATTGAGACCAAAGAAACAATACAAAAGATCAACAAAACCAAGAGCTGGTTCTTTGAAAGGATAAACAAGATTGATGAACCTCTAGCCAGGCTCACCAAGAAGCAAAGAGAGAGGACCCAAATAAACAAAATCGGAAATGAAAGAGGTGAAATAACAACAGATCTCGCTGAAATACAAAGGATTGTTAAAAAATACTACGAACAACTCTATTCCAACAAACTGGACAACCTGGAGGAAATGGACATATTCCTAGAAAAATATAACCTTCCAAAACTCAATCAAGAAGAATCTAAACAGCTCAATATGCCAGTAACTATGGAAGAAATTGAAGCAATCATCAAAGAGCTTCTGGCAAACAAAAGCCCGGGGCCAGACGGCTTCACAGGAGAGTTTTACCAAACATTCAAGGAAGAACTAAAACCTATCCTCCTCAGACTATTCCAAAAAATTCAAGAGGAAGGAACACTTCCAAGCTCCTTCTATGAAGCCAGCATCACCCTAATACCAAAACCAGATAAAGACAACACAATGAAGGAGAATTACAGGCCAATATCCCTTGTGAATGTAGATGCCAAAATCCTCAACAAAACTCTAGCAAATCGGATCCAGCAGTACATCAGAAAGATCATACACCATCACCAAGTAGGGTTTATCCCAGGAAAGCAAGGATGGTACAATATCCGAAAATCAATAAATGTGATACATCACATAAAGAAATTGAAAGATAAAAATCACATAGTCATATCAATTGATGCAGAAAAAGCATTTGACAAAATCCAACACCCTTTCTTGATAAAAACTCTCAACAAGGTGGGAATAGAAGGATCATACCTCAACATAATAAAAGCTATATATGATAAACCCACAGCTAACATCATACTCAATGGGCAAAAACTAAAACCATTTCCCCTAAGAACAGGAACAAGACAAGGATGCCCACTCTCACCACTCCTGTTTGACATAGTACTGGAAGTATTAGCCATTGCAATTAGACAAGAAGAAGAAATAAAAGGCATCCAAATTGGAAAAGAAGAAGTAAAGCTGTCCTAATTTGCAGATGACATTATATTGTACATAAAAAACCCGAAAGACTCCATCAAAAAACTAACAGACTTAATAAATGAATTCGGCAATGTAGCAGGATACAAAATTAATGCCAAGAAATCTATGGTATTTCTATACACCAACAGTGAACTTACAGAAAGAGAGACTAAAAAAGCAATCCCATTTTCCATCGCACCAAAAAAATTAAGATACTTAGGAATAAACCTAACCAAGGAGGTAAAAGACCTATATGCGGAAAACTACAGGACACTGAATAAAGAGATAGAGGAAGATGTAAACAGATGGAAGAACATACCATGTTCATGGATTGGTAGAATCAACATCATCAAAATGTCCATACTACCCAAAGCAATCTATAGATTCAATGCACTCCCCATTAAAATACCAACAGCATATTTCACAGACCTAGAAAGAACGCTCCAAAAATTCATCTGGAATAAAAAAAAAAGACCCTGAATAGCCCCAGCAATCCTGAGAAAGAAGAATAAAGTAGGAGGGATCTCAATACCAGATTTCAAGCTGTATTACAAAGCCACTGTCCTCAAAATAGCCTGGTACTGGCACAAGAACAGACATATAGATCAATGGAATAGAATAGAGAATCCAGATATCGACCCAAACCACTATGCACAATTAATATTGGACAAAGGAGGCATGAGCATACAATGGAGTCAAGACAGTCTCTTCAATAAATGGTGTTGGGAAAATTGGACAGATACATGCAAAAAAATTAAACTAGATCACCAACTTACACCATTCACAAAAACAAACTCAAAATGGATACAGGACTTAAATATAAGACGGGAAACCATAAAAATACTAGAAGAATCCACAGGCAGCAAAATCTCAGACATATGCCAAAAGAACTTTTTCAGCGATACTGCCCCTAGGGCAATGGAAGCCAAAGAGAAAATAAACAAATGGGACTACATCAAAATAAAAAGCTTTTGCACAGCAAAAGAAACCATCAACAAAACAACAAGAAACCCCACTGTATGGGAGAACATATTTGCAAATGGTATCACTGATAAAGGTTTAATTTCCAACATCTACAGGCAGCTTATACAACTTAATAAAAGGAAGATAAATGATCCAATAAAAAAATGGGCAAAGGACCTAAATAGAATATTTCTGAAAGAAGACAGAAGGCCAAGAGACACATGAAAACATGCTCAAAGTCACTAATTATCCGAGAGATGCAAATCAAAACGACAATGCGATACCATCTCACACCTATCAGAATGGCTATCATCAACAAATCAACAAACGACAAGTGTTGGCGAGGATGCGGAGAAAAAGGAACCCTCGTGCACTGCTGGTGGGAATGCAGACTGGTGCAGCCACTGTGGAGAACAGTATGGAGTTTCCTCAAAAATATAAATTGAAGCTCCCATTTGACCCAGTAATCCCACTCCTAGGAATATATCCTAAGAAACCAGAAACACCAATCCAAAAGGATATATGCACCCCTATGTTCATAGCAGCACAATTTACAATAGCTAAGATTTGGAAACAGCCTAGGTGCCCGTCAGCAGATGACTGGATCAGAAAACTATGGTACATCTACACAATGGAATACTATGCTGCCATAAAAAAGAAGGAATTACTACCATTTGTAAGCACCTGGATGGAATTAGAGAACATTATGCTAAGTGAAATAATCCAGTCAATGAAAGAAAAATACCACATGATCCCACTCATTTGGGGATAATGAAAAACATTATAAACTGATGAACCAAAAGATAGTTACAGAGGCAGTAAAGCATCAAACAGACTGTCTAATTACAGCGGTAAGGTTAGGAGAGGTGGGGGAAATAAGAGATCAACTGAAGGACTTGTATGCATGCATATAAGAGTAACCAACGGATGCAAAACATTGGGGGGTGAGGGCATGTATGGGAGTGGGGTGGGGGGGGGCAATGGTAAGATATGTACACATATACCTTAATAAAAATTTGGAAAAAAAAAAACTGCAGGGGAAAATTGTTTTTCTGGAACTTGGGGATCAGAGCGGGGAATAACTATCAGAGAACCAGCTCTGGGGCAACCCACTCCTACAAACCAGAATTGAGTGCCACAGGGAAGGCAGGATCTAAGCAAGGCTAGAGAGGACCTATAGACCTGGAGGTCAATCCAGAAACACTGCCACCCAGGGGCTGAATCACAAATTGACTCTTGTGTAATCACAAATAAAGGAATACAAGAAATTAAGACACACAATCTGCTTGAAAATCAGGACTGGCTTACAACACTGAGGAGCAGTGGAACACAGGGAACTGCAATACTGTCCTGACTGGGAAACAGGCGTGGCAAACAGAAGAGCAGAGAAAGTGAATGACCTTCACTACTGCCCATTTTTTAAAATTTTTTTTCATGTTTTACTTAAGAAACAAAGGAGTCATGAACATACAATGGAGTCAAGACAGTCTCTTCAATAAATGGTGTTGGGAAAATTGGACAGATACATGCAAAAAAATGAAACTAGGCCACCAACTTACACCATACACAAAAATAAAGTCAAAATGGATACAGGACTTAAACATAAGATGGGAAACCATAAAAATACTAGGGGAATCCACAGTCAGAGAAATCTCAGACTTATGCTGAAGCAATTTCTTCACCGGTACCACCCCTAAGGTAATGGAAGTCAAAGAGAAAATAAACAAATGGGACTACATCAAAATAAAAAGCTTTTTCACAGCAAAAGAAATCATCAACAAAACAATAAGAAATTCCACTGTATGGGAGAACATATTTGCAAATGTTATCACTGATAAAGGTTTAATCTCCAACATCTACAGGGAACTTATACAACTTAATAAAAGGAAAATAAATGATCCAATAAAAAAAATGGCCAACGGACCTAAATAGAATCTGTTCGAAAGAAGACAGAGGGAAGGCCAAAAGACACATGAAAACATGCTCAAAGTCCTTTGGTTGATCTCTCCCCCTTATCCCCACCTTCCCCTACCTTCCCAGAGGTTTGACGTTCTGATTGATGTTTCTCTGTCTCTGGATCTATTTTTGTTCATCAGTTTATACTGTTCATTATATTAAACAAATAAGTGAGATCATGTGATAATTATCTTTCTCTGCCTGGCTTATTTCACTTAGCATAATGCTCTCCAGGTCTATCCATGCTGCTGCAAATGGTAAGAACTTCTTTTTTTCCGCAGTGTAGTATTCCATCGTGTAGATGTACCACAGTTTTTTAATCCACTCATCTGCTGATGGACACTTAGGCTGTTTCCAAATCTTAGCTATGGTGAATTTTGCCACTATGAACATAGGGGTGCATATATCCTTTCTGACTGGTGTTTCTAGTTTCTTGGGATATATTCCTAGAAGTGGGATCACTGGGTCGAATGGGAGTTCTATTTTTAGTTTTTTGAGGAAACTCCATACTGTTCTCCACAGTGGTTGCACCAGTCTGCATTCCCACCAGCAGTGCACGAGGGTTCCTTTTTCTCCACATCCTTGCCAGCACTTGTCATTTGTTGATTTGTTGATAATAGCCTTTCTGACAGGTGTGAGATGGTACCACATTGTTGTTTTGATTTGCATCTCTGTGATGATTAGTGACTTTGAGCATGTTTTCATATGTCTCTTGGACTTCCTTCTGTCTTCTTTCGAAAAGTGTCTATTTAGATCAGTTGCCCATTTTTGATTGGCTCGTTTATCTTCTTTTTGTTAATCTGCATGAGTTCCCTGTAAATGTTGGAGATTAAACCCTTATCGTTGATATCATTGGCAAATATGTTCTTCCATGCAGTGGGCTTTCTTGTTGTTTTATTGATGGTCTCCTTTGCTGTGCAAAAGCTTTTTATTTTGATGTACTCACATTTGTTTATTTTCTCTTTAGTTTCCATTGCCCTAGGAGCAGTATCAGTGAAGAAATTGCTTCGGCACAAAATACAGCACAACCAGGTACAACACACAAGGCACTGAACAGAAATGTATTCACGATATTAATAACCCCAAATAAAGGAGACCACCAGAGAAAGGCAAATTAGGAGATAGGAGAGAAAGAAGAAGAGAAAAAAAAAAAAGAGAAAGGAGTGCCAAAATGAAATTGGGAAAAGGAAAAAAAAAGTAAGACAGAAAAGAAAGAGAATAAGAAAGAAAAGGGGAACAAAATATATATATGGGGAGAAAATTCCAATAGAACAGCCACTAATCCCAGCAAATGCCAGCAACAAGTATCTGGAGATGAATACAAACTACAAACAACAACTAATATCAAGCAGGGTGAGGAAAAACAGATGCAAAAAAACAAACAAAAACAAAGCAAACAAAAAGAATAAACAGAACAATCTCACAAACAAGCATAAAAAATCGATAGAATCAACATTCAAGCAAACAACAACAAAAGGACAGAGAGAAATACCATTTTTTTGGATAGTGAAGACAGAGAAGAGAGAGGTGTGTATGAACTCGGAGCAGTGGATTGGAAATTAGATATATAAGTATGGTGAAATTTTAAGAGGGGGTGAAAAGAAAGAATAGGGAAAATCTAAAGCAGGAAAGGGGTAAGAGAAACAGGACAATAAAAGGGCAAAATTTAGGAAGAGAGTGATGGCATAAAGGTAGAGTTGAGATAGAGTAAAATGATGCTAAAGGAAAGATGAAAATAGAATGTAAAACACTAATCTTAAAGTCAAATAAAGAGAAAATAAAATGACACTTTTTTTAAAAAAGGTAAAATAGTATTAATAATAATACTGATTGAAAATAAAAATGTAATAATTAAAAAGGTAAAATCAAGTGAGGAAAAAGGAAAAAAAATAGTTTCTTAAGTAAAAGATGAAAAAGAAGAAAAGAGAAAAATAAATAAAAAATAAAAAAATAAAAATAAAATGTGCAGTAGTGAAGGTCATTCACTTCCTCTACTCTTCGGTTTGGCACGCCTGTTTCCCAATCAGGACAGTATTGCAGTTCCCTGCATTCCACTGCTCCTCAGTGTTGTAAGCCAGTCCTGATTTTCAAGCTGATTGTGTGTCTTAATTTCTTCTATTCCTTTATTTGTGATTACACAAGAGTCAATTTGTGATTCAGCCCCTGGGTGGCAGTGTTTCTGGATTGACCTCCAGGTCTAAAGGTCCTCTCTAGCCTGTGCTTAGGTCCTGCTTTCCCTGTGGCACTCAATACTGGTTTGTGGGAGTGGGCTGCCCCAGAGCTGGTTCTCCAACGGTCACTCCCTGCTCTGATCCCCAGGTTCCCAAAAAACAACTTTCCCCTGCAGTCTCCTAGGGTGTCCCCATTTGGGTGATCCTATGTATTGGGCTCAGTAATCAGAAGCAAGGATTCAAAGAGGAAAAAGCACAAGTGTGCGAACTCTGGGTCTACACGCTAGCCTGCGCAATCCCCTTTTCCCCCTTGTGTCCAAGCAGCCGGCACACTCCCAAAATTTTTAGGCTGCCCTTCTGTGTCAGATCAAAATGGGTTGCTTTTTAGAGATCCCCTCTGTTAGCAGCTCTGAGGACCCCCTTCCACATTCACAGATGATGCCAGCCCCAACAGCCATGGATTTTTCTAGGTGCAGACTTCCCTCGGTCCTCCAGCTCCCACAGTGCGCACTTACTTTGGCTTTTTTTTTTTTTCTCTTTAAATCCTTGCTTTTGATTACTAAGCCCAGTACATAGGATCAGCCAATTGGGGACACTCACAGACTGCAGGGGAAAGTTGTTTTTCTGGAACCTTGGGATCAGAGCGGGGAGAAATGATCAGAGAACAATCTCTGGGGCAGTCCATACTCCCAAACCAGTATTACATGCCACAGGGAAAAGAAAATCTAAATACTGGCTGGAGAGGATTTATAGCCCTGGAGGTCAATCCAAAAACACTGCCACTCAGGGGTTGAATCACAAAATGACTCTTGTGTAAACACAAATAAAGGAGTCTAGGAAACAAAGAAATACTGCCTGCTGAAGTCAGGTCTGTGGTTTACAAAACAGAGGAGCAGTGGAACGCAGGGAACTTCAATACTGTTCTGACTACAAGACAGGAAAGAGGCATACCAAACAGAACAGTAGAGGAAGTGAATGACCTCACGACTACACATTTCTATTTGTTCATCTTTTATCTATGAAAATAAATTTTTTATCTTTTTCCTCACTTGATTTTACCTTAATTATTATACTTTTATTTTTAATCAGTATTATTACTACAACTATTTTACCTTTTCTTTGTTTTTTAAAGTGTCATTTTATTTTCTCTTTATTTTATTTTATTTGGGATTAGTGTTCTATATTTTATTTTAATTTTTCCTTTAGCATCATTTTACTCTATCTCAACTTTACGTTTATGGCAACACTCTCTTCCTCACTTTTCCCCTTTTGTTGTCCTGTTTTTCTTGCCCAATTCCTTCTTTAGATTTTCCCTATTCCTTCTTTTTACCCCCTGTTAAAAATTCACCCTATTTATATATCTAATTCCTGATCCCCTGCTCTAAATCCACACACACCTCTCTCTCCACTTTCTTCACTATCCAAATTTTTTTCTCTCTGTCCTTTTTTTGTTTGTCTGTTTTTCATTGTTATTATTGTTTTTCTGTTCTGTTTGTATTTTTCTTTTAGGTTTTTTTTGTTTTATTTTGTTTTGTCTTTCTTTCTCTCTGTCCTATTGTTGTTTGCTTGATAGTCGATTAGCTTGATTACTGTTGTGTTTATTGGTGAGATAGTTACTCTTTTGTTTTTGTTTTTTGCTTCTGTTTTCCCTCTCCTCGCTTGTTAGTTGTTTGTCTGCAGTTTGCATTCATCTCTGGGTGTCTGTTGTTTGCATTTTTTGGGATTAGTGGTTGTACTACTGGAGTTTTCTCCCCATATAAAAAGTTACCCTTCTCTTTTTTATTATCTTTCTTTTCTCTCTTACTTCATTTCCTTTGCTCAATATCATTTTTGCACTTGTTTATTTTTTCTTATCCCCTAATTCTCTTTTCTCTGGTGGCCACCTTTATTTGGGGTTATTAGTATCATGAATACATTGGTGTTCAGTGCCTTGTGCGTTGTGCCTTGTTGTGTTGTATTTTGTACCTTTAAGTCAATGCAGGAGAAAGAGATAACTACATAACTAGATAACCAGAGAAAAGAGATCATGGGGAGACAACAAAACAGCCCACATAGGAAAGAAAAGGAGGCAACACAAGAAAAGGAAGTAAACGAAATGGACTCCAGCAATATGTCAGAGAAAGAATTCAGAGAAATGGTTATAAGGTCACTGAACATGGAATAAAAAGTCAACAATATGTGTAAGAACCCAGAGGAAATGAAGAAGCAAGAAGAAATAAAAAATGACATCGCTACCCTAAAGAACTCAATAGAAAGGATGAAGAGTAGACTAGAAGAAGCAAAGGACCGCATCAGCAAGCTAGAAGACAAGGTAGAAAAAAATACCTAAGCAGAGCAGCATCTAGAAAAAAAAAAAACTTAAAAAGCAGGAGGAGAGCCTAAGGGAACTTTGGGACAATACGAAACAGAACAACATCCATGTAATAGGGGTGCCAGAAGGAGAGAAAATGGAACAAGGAATAGAAAACCTATTTGAAGAAATAACAACAAAATACTTCCCTGATATAGGCAAGAAAACACCCACACAAATCCAGAAGCTCACAGAGTTCCAAACAAAATGAACCCCAAAAGACTGATGCCAAGGCACATTATAATTAAATTGGCAAACACCAACGACAAAGTAAGAATCTTAAAAGCAGCCAGAGAGAGACAGAAAGTTACCCACAAAGGAACCCCCATCAGACTAGCGACTAATTATCAACAGAAACTCAGGCCAAAAGGGAATGGAAAGAAATATACAAAGTCATGCAAAGGAAGTGTTTGAATTCAAGAATACTGTACCCAGTAAGGCTATCAATCAAAATTGAAGGGGAAATCAGGAACTTCACAGACAAAAAAGGACTAAGGGAGTTTATTACCACCAAACCAGCAATGCAAGAAATGCTAAAGGGTCTTCTTTAAAAAGAAGAAATAGGAAGCAAAGAAGGAACACAGGCATAAAGAATGAAAATGGCAATGAAGTACCTACCAATAATAACTTTAAATGTAAATGGATTAAATGCCCCAATTAAAAGACATAAGGTAGCTGAGTGGATAAAAAAAAATGAACCATATATCTGCTGTCTACAAAAAACCCACCTCAGAAAAAAGGACTCACAAGACTGATGGTGAAGGGACGGAAAAAGGTTTTTCAGGAGAATGGAAATGAGAAAAAAATACCTGGGGTAGTAATACTTATGTCTGACAAATTAGATCTCAAAGTGAAAGACATAACAAGAGATAAGGAAGGCCACTTCATAATACTAAAGGGAGAAATCCAACAAGAAGAAATAACAATGGTAAACATAAACAGGAGCACCCAAATACATAAAAAAACTCCTGGAGGATATCAAGGCAGAGATTGACAGCAATACAATCATAGTAGGAGACTTTAATACCCCACTATCACCATTGGACAAATCCTCTAAACAGAAAATCAGCAAAGAAACATCAATCCTAAATGACTCACTAGACCAGATGGAATTAATTGACATCCTCAGAACATTTCACCCCAAAGCCTCAGAATATATGTTCTTCTCAAGTACACATGGGTCATTTTCAAAGATAGACCATATATTGGGACATAGGCAAAGTCTCTTCAAATTCAAGAAGATAGAAATCATATCAAGCATCTTCTCAGACCACAGTGGCATAAAACTGGAAATCAACTACAATAAAAACAATCCAAAAAAAATCAAATACACAGAGACTAAACAGCATGCTATTAAACAATGACTGGGTTACCAGAGAGATCAAAGAAGAAATAAACAATGTCATGCCAACAAATGACAATGAAAACACAACAATACAAAATCTATGGGACACAATGAAAGCAGTCTTGAGAGGGAAGTTCATAGCTCTACAAGCCTATTGCAAAAAACAAGAAACAATGATAATAAATTACCTAACCCTACAACTCAAATAGTTAGAAAGAGAGCAACAAGAAAAGCCTAGCGTAAGCAGAAGGAAGGAAATAATAAAGATCAGAGATAAATGAAATATAGACCGAAAAAAAAAACAATACATAAGATCAACAAAATCAAGAGCTGGTTCTTTGAGAGGATAAACAAGATTGATGAATATCAAGCCAGGCTCACCAGGAAGCAAAGAGAGAGGACCCAAATAAACAAAATTAGAAATGAAAGAGGTGAAATAACAACCAATCCCACAGAAATAAAAAAAAAGATTATGAAAAAATACTATGAACAATTCTATTCCAACAAAATGGACAACCTAGATGAAATGGACATATTCCTAGAAAAATGCAAGCTCTCAAAACTCAACCAAGAATCAAAAAACCTGAATAGGCTGATAACTACTGAAGAAATTGAAACAGTGATCAAAAATCTTCCAGCAAACAAAAGCCTTGGTCCAGATGGCTTTACAGGGGAGTTTTACCAAGCATTCAAACAGGAACTAAAGCCTATCCTCCTCAGACTATTCCAAAAAAATCAAGCGGAAGGCACACTTCCAAAAGCTCTTTCTATGAAGCCAGCATTACCCTAATCCCAAAACCAGATAAAGACACCAGAAAAAAAGAGAATTACAGGCCAATATCCTTGATGAACATAGATGTTAAAATCCTCAACAAAATTCTAGAAAATCTGATTCAGCAATACATTAGAAAGACCATACACCATAACCAAGTGGGATTTATACCAGAGATGCAAGGATGGTACTATATCCACAAATCAATAAATCTGATACATCACATAAAAAAAAAAACTGAGAGATAAAAATCACATAATCATATCAATTGATGAAGAAAAAGCATTTGACAAAATCCAACACCCTTTCTTGATAAAAACTCCCAGCAAAGTGGAAATAGAGGGATCATACCTCAACATAATAAAAGCCCTATATGACAAACCTACATCCAACATCATATTCAATGGGCAAAAACTACTCATTTCCCCTAAGAACAGGAACAAGACAAGGATGCCCACTTTCACCACTCCTGTTTGACATAATATTAGAAGTACTAGCAATAGTGATCATACTAGAAGAAGAAATAAAAGGCATCCAAATTGGAAAAGAAGTAAAACTGTCCTTTTTTGCAGATGACATGATACTATACATAGAAAAGCCCAAAGACTCCATGAAAAAATTACTAGACCTAATAAATGAATCTGTCAATGTAGCAGGATACAAAATTAATGCCAAGAAATCTATGGCATTTTTCTATACCAATACTGACCTCACGGAAAGAGAAATGGAAAAATATCCCATTCACCATTGCACAAAAAAAATTAAGGTCCTTAGGAATAAACTTAACCAAGGACATAAAAGACCTGTACTCGGAACACTACAGAACGCTAAAAAAAGAGATAGAGGAAGACATAAACAAATGGAAGAACATACCATGTTCATGAATTGGTAGAATCAACATCATTAAAATGTCTATCCTACCTAAAGCAATCTATAGATTCAATGCAATACCTATTAAAATACCAATGGCATATTTCAAAGATCTAGAACAAACTCTCCAAAAATTCATCTGGAACAAAAAAAGACCCCGCAAAGCCACAGCTATCCTGAGAAAGAAGAACAAAAGAGGGATCACAGTACCAGACATCAAACTATATTACCAAGCCACGGTTCTCAAAACTGCCTGTTACTGGCACAAGGACAGACATATAGACCAATGGGACAGAATAGAGGACCCAGAAATGGACCCAAGCCATTATACTCGATTAATATTTGACAAAGGAGGCAAGATCATACAATGGAGTAAAAACAGCCTATTTAATAGATGGTGTTTGGAAATCTGGTCAGATACATGCAAAACAATGAAACTAGATTACCAACTCACACCATACAAAAATCAAACTCAAAATGGCTAAAGGAGTTGAACATAAGATGGGAAACCATAAAAATCCTGTAAGACTACATAGGCAGCAAAATTGCAGACATATGTCGTAGCATTATCTTTAAAGACACAGATCCTAGGGCAAGAGAGACTAAGGAGAAAATAAACAAATGGGACTACATCAAAATAAAAAGCTTCTGCACAGCAAGAGAAACCATCAACAAAACAATAAGAAAGCCTACTGCATGGGAGAACATTTTTGCCAATGTTGCAAACTCCGATAAGTGTTTAATTTCCAAAATTTACAGGGAACTCATACAACTTAACAAAAGGAAGATAAACAACCCAATCAAAAAATGGGCAAAGGACCTAAATAGACACTTTTCAAAAGAGGACATTCAGAAAGCCAAAGAGACACATGAAAACATGCTCAAAGTCACTAATCATCCAAGAGATGCAAATCAAAACAATAATGAGGTACCATCTCACACCTGTCAGAATGGCTATTATCAACAAATCACCAAATGACAAGTGCTGGAGAGGATGGTGAGAAAAAGGAACCCTTCTTCACTGCTGGTGGGAATGCAGACAGGTGCAACCATTGTGGAAAACAGTATGGCGTTTCCTCAAAAATTTAAAAATGGAACTGCCATTTGACCCAGTAATACCACTTCTAGGAATATATCCCAAGAAAACAGAAACACCAATCAGAAAGGATATATGAACCCCTATGTTCATAGCAGCACAATTTACAATAGCTAAGATTTGGAAACAGCCTAAATGCCCATTAGCAGAGCAGATTAGAAAACTGTAGTACATCTACACAATGGAATACTACGCTGCTATGAAAAAGAAGGAATTCTTACAATTTGCAGCAGCATGGATGGAACTGGAGAGCATTATGCTTAGTGAAATAAGACAGGCAGTGAAAAAAAAATACCACATGATCTCACTCATTTATGGATAATAAAGAACATTATAACCTAATGAACAAAACAATAGATACAGAGGCAGAGAAGCATCGAACAGACTGTCAAATTACAGCGGGAAGGCTGGGGAATGTTGGGAGGGAGGGGGGTAAGAGATCAACCAAAAAACTTGTATGCATGCATATAAAGCATTACCAATGGACACAAGACTGGGGGGTGGGGGGGTGCGGGCATGTGCCAGGGGGTAGGGGAGGCCGGAGGAAGTTCAATGGGGGAAAAAAAAGGAGATATATGTATTACTATTTGTAATACTTTAAACAATAAAATAAATAAATAAAAAGTAAAAAGAAGCCAGGTTTGTTAACTCTTCTTTCCTTGGAGAGAATTGGCAGGCAGCACTATTTCTTGTTTTATTAGAAGTTCCAATTCAGATTCAACCACTTTGTGCCTTCAATATGGCTCACCTTAAGCTCCTCTTTTCAAAATCACTTTAAAATATCCCTTATTCCAGATGAGCCTGCTTTCAGAACTATGATCCTGACCATCAGAATTGTGGGAACAATTCGTCAGCTGTGTCTGGTCAATATAAACAACAAGAAGCAAGTAGGTAATTTTTTTTTTTATTTTGCCTCTTCAAAATATACAGAAAGTTAAGAATTCCTCTTGTCTCCACTCCTCTCCTACAAAACCAAATCAAACAAAACAAAATAACAATTTAAAAAATAATAATAATTAAAAAAAACAAACAAACAGAAAAATGCCTTCCTTCCAGAAGCTGCTGACTTAGGTTTATGGGGACTCAAGGTTGGGCACAGTCTGAATCCAAGGGCACCTTCAGATATCTCTGATATTATACACACATTGTGGCACCATCAATGACACCAAGGACAGACCTGCCACAATGCCATAAGACAAGCTAGACAGCATAGAGGCCTTCCTAAGAAGCTACCTCTAGGCATAGACACTTATTTAACAAATCATATTATGTCATAAACTTTCTATACATTTTCAGAGATGCTGTCCCATGTGAAAAGAAAACCTAGCTGAGAGTATAACAGAACCCAAATCTGAGAAGTCTAATATTCACTTTAAGAAGTGTTTTTGGAAAAACTATGTCTTTTGAGATTCTAAAATGGTGGTGGAGTGAGTGGAAGCTACACTGACACTCTCCCAGGACAAACTGGAAATACAACTAAAATACAGAAAAGCTATCCTGAATAATCAACTGAAGACCAGCTAAAGAGAACCCTGACAACCAAGGACAGAAAGTGGAGACTGCATAGAGACTGGTAATAAGTGCGCAGGCTCAAAAGGGCTGGCCAGGCTCTACAGACAGCAGCTGAAGGGATATCTAAGCTGTGGGAGGTGTTCCCACTGAGAACTGTGGGGACTAAACCCCAAATGGGACTCCCCAGCCCAGAACTGAGAAAGGTGCTCAGAAAACATCTGGCTGTGAAAAGCAGCAGGGTTTCTGTCTACCAGGGGAAGACAGCTGAATATGTAGGCACCTTCTTAAAGGGCTAACATACAAAATTTTGTGTACAGCCACCCACCTTGGGCTCCGGCAGAGTGAGGGCAGAGTGGACTGGAGCTGTGTGAACAGAAGCCAGGTTTGGGGGATCAAGGGTTGGAGCTTAGAAGGCAGCCTAGAAGGCAGCCACCACAGATTCCTGTGCTGAGACACTCCCTTACAATGCAGAGGACATTGTCCTTAGGTGAACCTTTGCTCGCTATACTGGCACTTTTTTGCCTGGGGAAGGCAGTTGCCCCACCCTGCTGGAAGATGTCTCACCCTATCCTGTGGTTGACAGCCTGAAGGCTAATCAAAACTGAGTGTCAATGGTACTGCAGGCAGAGACGGGTCTCTGGAGACTTTGAGTCTCTGCCTGATCTAATCCAGGGTGCAGTGCTAGGAAAGGGAGACCCTGGAGCACATCTTTGTCCTTTACAAAGGCACTCAGCCCAAGCAGAGGGAGCAACAAGCTGTGTATTGCTGATAGCTCCAAACAGGGTACTCAGAGCTAGTCATGAATAGTGTCTGATATTGTCCGGCTCTAGAGATTGGGAGTCATAGCAGATCTACCTAATAAACAGACACAAACCCAAACAGGCAGCCAAAATGGGGTGACAAAAAAAACAAGCCCCAAATCAAAGAATGAGAGAATTTTCCAGAAGAAAAGCTAAATGAAGAGGAGATAAGAAATTAATCAGACATAGAGTTCAGAATAATGATGACAAAGTAGTTCAACAGCATGTGAAAAGATATAATAAATATGAGAAATGATCTGGCAATAATACACACAGTGGAAGGAATATAGCAGCTTAGGGGAAGCTGAGAATCGGATCAGTGAATTAAAAGACAGGGCAGAAAATATCACATAGTCAGAAAGCCAAAAAGAAAAAACAATTTGAAAAACAGCAGGATAGCTTAAGGGAGCTGTGGGACAACATGAAATGTAACAATATTCTCATAATAGAGGTGTCAGAGGTGAAGAAAGTGACAAAGAAGTAGAGAATGTGTTTGAAAAAATAATGGCAAAAAAAAAAAACCTTCCCTAATCTGGTGAAGGAAAAAGTCACACAAGTTCAGGAAGCACAGAGAGTCCCAAGCAAAAAGAACCCAAACAGGTCCACACCCAGACTCATAATTAAAATGCCTAAAATTAAAGACAAAGAGAGAATCTTAAAGGCAGCAAGAGAAAATAAATTTGTTACCTACAAAGGAACTCCCATAAGGCTGTCAGCTGATTTATCATCAGAAACTCTACAGGCAAAAAGGAATGGCATGAACTATTCAAGGTAATGAAAAGCAAGGATCTGAAACCAAGATTACAGTATCCAGAAAGGCAACCATTCAAAATAGATAGTAAAATAAACAGTTTACCAGACCAAAAAACAACAACAAAAAAGCCAAAAGAAGTTTATCACCATCAAACCAGCACTGCAAGAAATGCTAAAGGAACTGCTATAATGAGTAGAAGAGAAAGAAACAAAGGCATAAAGAATTAAAAATGGCAATAAATAAGTACCTATCATAACAACCTTAAATGTAAAAGGATTAAATTCTCCAATCAAAAGACATAGGGTAGCTAAATGGATACAGAAACATGACCCAACTATATGCTATCTAAAAGAGACCCACTTCAGAATAAAAGACTCATACAGGATGAGAGTGAAGGGATAGAAATAAATGTTCCATGTAAATGGAAATGAAAAAAAAAGGTGGTGCATCAATACTCATATCTGACAAAATAGACTTCAAACTGAAGGCTATCACAAGAGACAACAAAGGTCACTACATAATACTAAAGGGACCAATCCAAAATGATGATATAACCCTGGTAAACATATATGTACCCAATATAGAGCACCTAAATATATTTTAAAAAATACTTCTAGAAGACTTTAAGGAAGAGATCAACAACAATACAGTCATAGTAGGGGACTTTAACATCCTGCTGACTTCACTGGATAGACCTTCAAGACAAAAAATTACCAAGGAAACAGTGACTCTAAATGATACACTGGATCAGATGGATTTAATAGACATTTATAGGACATTTCACCCCATAGCTGCAAAATATACATTCTTCTCACGTGCACATGGGTCATTCTCCTATGTTAGGACACAAAACAAGTCTCTACAAGTTCAAGAAGACTGAAATCATATCAAGCATTTTTGCAAATCACAATAGAATGAAATTAGAAATCAACTACAATAAAAACACTCAAGAACATTCAAACAAATGGAGGCTAAATAGCATGTTATTAAACAACTAGAGGCCCAGTGCACGAAAATTCGTGCACTTGGGAGGGTCCCTCAGCCTGGCCTGTGCCATCTTGCAGTCCGGGAGCCCTCAGGGGATGTCCGACTAACGGCTCTGCAGGAGGCGACCAGGCGGGCTGATCAGGGGACGGTGTGGGCTGGCGAATGGCCGGCCCCATCCCCTCCGCCCCATCACCCCTCTGCCACCAAGAGTCACCGCCGTCTGATTGTCATCCCCTCCTTCTGCCTGCTGGCACACGCCTTGGCTGACTTGGTGCTGCCTGCTCGCCAGCCCCACCCCATGCTGACCAGTCATTCCACCATTTGGTCGATTGGCATATTACTCTTTTATTATACAGGATAAATGGGTTATCAATGAGATAAAAAAAGAAATAAAAAAAAACTTCGTGGAAACAAATTAAAATGAACACACAACAACCTAAAATCTATGGGACATAGCAAAAGCAGTCCTGAGAGGGAAGTAAATAGCACTACAGGTCTAACTGAAAAAAAGAAAAAAAAATTATTAATAAACTATTTAACCCAAAAACTTAAACAATTACAAAGAGAACAACAAGAAAAGCCCAGAGTAAGTAGAAGGGAGGAAATAATAAAGATTAGAGAAGAAATAAATGACATAGAGGCTAAAAAATAAAATAAAATAAATCAATGAAGTAGGCAACGCTTCGGTCAAAATGGCAAGCCAGCCTGCCATTGCAGCATCCAGCTGGTGGCTGGAGGGTATTCAAAAATGGTATTACAGTGCTTCAGGATTCAATAAAGTGGGGTTAATGAGAGACAATACAATACATGTGAATGAAGATGTAGAAGAAGCCATCAGAAGGCTTCCTGAGAACCTGTATAACAACAGGGTGTTTTGCATTAAGAGAGCACTGGACCTGTCCATGAGGCAGCAGATCTTGCCTAAAGAGCAGTGGACAAAATATGAGAAGGATAAATTCTACCTTGAGCCATATCTGAAAGAGGTTATTCGGGAAAGAAGAGAAGAATGGGCAAAGAAATTATCATGGAATCAATCTGTGGATGCATCTGTCCTCAGTATTTTAATTATGTTGGTTAAACTTGAAATGCACAATTTAAAACCATCTGGGTTTCAAATATATAAATAAATGTCTATTATAACTTTTTAAAAAATCAATGAAACCAAGAGCTGGTTCTTTGAAAAGATAAACAAGATTGATTAACTGATATCCTGACTCATCAAAAAACAGAAGGAGGACCCAAATTTAAAAAATCAGAAACAAAAGTGGTGAAGTAACAACTGACACCTCAGAATACAAAGGATTGTAAGAGAAAACTATGAACTACTATATGCCAACAAACTAGACCAGTGGTTGGCAAACTCATTAGTCAACAGAGCCAAATATCAACGGTACAACGATTGAAATTTCTTTTGAGAGCCAAATTTTTTAAACTTAAACTTCTTCTAACACTACTTCAAAATAGACTCGCCCAGGCCATGGTATTTTGTGGAAGAGCCACACTCAAGGGGCCAGTGAGCCGCAGTTTGCCGACCACTGAACTAGACAAATGGGGAAAATGGAAAAACTTTTTAAAAAAATACAATCTTCCAAAACTCAATCAGGAAGAATAAGAAAACCTGAGTAGGCCAATAACAACTGATGAAATAGAAGCAATAATAAAAAAAAATTCTCAGCAAAAAAAAAGTCCAGGTCCAGACAGCTTCACAAGGGAGTTTTACCAAACATTCAAAGAAGAAATAACACCTGTAGTCCTCACACTATTCTAAAAAATCCAAGAGGAAGGAACACTTCCAAGCTCTTTTTATGAAGCCAGCATTATCCTAATTCCAAAACCAGATAAAGACACCACAAAGAAAGATAATTACAGGCCAATATTCCTCATGAATATAGATGCTAAAATCCTCGACCAAATATTAACAAATTGGCCCTAGCCGGTTTGGCTCAGTGGCTAGAGCAGGGGTGGGCAAACTTTTTGACTCGAGGGCCACAATGGGTTCTTAAACTGGACCGGAGGGCCAGAACAAAAGCATGGATGGAGTGTTTGTGTGAACTAATATAAATTCAAAGTAAAGGAGCGGAGGGGAGAGCAAGAGAACCGGATAGAACAGCCGGATCCGGCCCGTGGGCCATAGTTTGCCCACAGCTGGGCTAGAGTGTCAGCCTGCAGATTGTTCAAAGAGACAGAGGAAGCTATAATCAAGTGGAAGAATATACCGTGTTCATGGGTTGGTAGAATTAACATCATTAATACGTCCATGATACCCAACGCATTCTACAGATTCAATGCAATCCCTATTAAAGTACAAACAGTATATTTCACAGATCTAAAACAAATACTCCAAAAATATATACGGAACCAAAAGACCCCAAATAGCCACAGCAATCTTGAGAAAGAACAAAATTGGAGGGAATCACAATACTACAAAGCCACTGTAACAAAAACAGCCTGGTAATGGCACAAGAACAGACATATAGATCGATGGAACAGAACAGAGACCCCAGCAATCAACCCAAGCCATTATGCTCAATTAATATTTGACAAAGGAGGCAGAACATATAATGTAGTCCATACCCTTTCTTCAATAAATGTTGTTGGGAAAATTGGCCAGATACATGCAAAAAAAAAAAAAAAATGAAACTAGACCACCAACTTACACCATACACAAAAATAAATTCAAAATGGATAAAAGTCTTAAATGTAAAATGTGAAACCATAAAAACTTAGAAGAAACCATAGGCAGCAAAATCTCAGACATCTCTCGTAGCAATGTTTGTGGATACATCTCCTAGAGCAAAGGAAACTAAGGAGAAAATAAACAAATGGGATTACATCAAAATAAAAAGATTCTGCACAGCAAAAGAAACAATCAACAAAATGAAAAGGAAGCCCACTATATGAGAGAACATATCTGGCCATAATATATCTGATAAAGGGTTAATATCCAAAATATATAAGGAATTCATACAACTTAGCAAAAGAAAGGGAACAATACAATTTAAAAATGGGGAAAGGACCACCATAGCAGGTTTTGCTCAGTGGATAGTGCATGAGCCTGCGGACTGAAGGGTCCCAGGCTCAATTCCTGTCAAGGGCACATACCTCAGTTGCAAGCTGGATTCACCACCCTGGACAGGGTGCGTGTGGGAGGCAACCAACCGATGTGTCTCTCTCACTTAGATGTTTATCTCTGTCTCTCCCTCTCTCTTCCACTCTCTCCAAAAATCAATGGAAAAATATCCTCGGGTGAGGATTAACAAAAAAACTAAAAATGGGCAAAGGACCTAAATAAACACATCTCCAAGAGGATATACAGATGGCCAAGAGACATATGAAAAATGCTTAAAGTCACTGATCATCAGAGAGATGCAAATTAAAACGACAATAAGGTATCACTTCACACCTGTCAGAATCAACAAATGACAAGACTGGCAAGGATGTGGAGAAAAGGGAACCCTAGTACACTACTGCTGGAAATGCAGACTGATGCAGCCATTATGGAAAACAGTATGGAGTTCCCTCCTAAAATTAAATATGCAACTGCCACTTGACCCAGTGATCCCACTTCTAGGAATATATCCTAAGAAACTCGAAGCATCAATCAGAAAGAATGTATTCCCTCTACCCACTTCCACGTTCATAGCAGTGCAATTTACAACAGCTAAGATCTGGAAACAGCCAAGTGACCATGAGTAGATTCATGAATAAAAAAGCTGTGATGTATTTATACAATAGAATACTATGCCACAGTAAAAAAGGAGTTCTTACAATTTAAGACAGCATGAACGGACCTGGAGAGTATTACGCCAAGAAAAATAAGCTAGCCAGAGAAAGACAAATATTGCATGATCTCACTCATATGTGGAATCTAATGAACAAAATAGATTCAGAGACACAGAAGCATGGAACAGACTTCGAAGTCTCAGAAGCAAGGTGGGGGAGGGTGGATGGGTGGGAAGAGATTAATCCAAAGAACTTCAACGCATGTATGCATAACCCACAGACACAGACAATAGGGTGGTGAAGGCCTGTGGTGAGGGGTGGAGGCGTGTTAAAAGAGGTCAAAGGGAGAGAAAGGGAGACATTTGTGATACTTTCAACATTAAACATTCTTTTTTTAAAAAAAAGAACTATTGTTTCTGTCAATGTGTAGACAATGCACATTTAATTCTTCAATAAAGAACACTACAGGAAAAATTCACAAAATTTACTTTAGGATCTTACAGCAACAAATTAAAGAGAAATTATATGTAACAATTCTTTTTTCCTTTATTGCTAACAGTATTGCACATGTCAAACATTCTCTTCTCCCCCTGCATTCATGCCCCTTTCACCCAATTACTGCTCCAGCCCAGGCCTTCCACACACCATTGTCTGTGTCCATGGATTATACATACATGCATATATGATCTCTGGTCAATCATTTCCTGTCCCAGCCCCACCACCAACCACCCTCCCCTCTGAGATCTGTCGTTTTGTCCCATGCACCCATGCCTCTGGACCTATTTTGATCATCAGTTTATTTTATTTATTGGCTTCCATACATTAGTGAAATCATGTGATAATTATTCTTTTCTAACTGTCTTATTTTGCTTAGCATAATACTCTCCAGGTCAATCCATGCTGTGGCAAAGGGTAAAAGCTCCGTTTTTACTGCTATGTAGTATTCCATTGTGTAAATGTACCACAGCCTTTTTATCCACTCATCTACTGATGGGTATTTGGGCTGTTTGCAAAGCTTGGATATTGTACAAAATGCTGCTATGAACATAAGGTTGCATATATTCTTCCTAATTGGTGTTTCAGGATTCTTAGGATATATTCACAGAAATGGGATCATTGGGTCAAATGACAATTCCATTTTTAATTTTTTGAGGTAACTCCATATTTTCCAGTGCACCAATGTGCACTCCCACCAACACTGTAGTAGGGTTCCCTTTTCTCCACATTCTCACCAGCACGTCTTGTTTGTTCATTTAATGATGGTGGCCATTCTGTCAGGAGTGAGGTGATAGCTCAGTGCAGTTTTAATTTGCATCTCTCTGGTAATTAGTGACTTTGAGCATTTTTTCATCTCTTGGTCATTTGCATGTCCTCTTTGCAGATGTGTCTATTCTTGTCCTTTGCACGTTTTATAATTTTATTATTTGTCTTCCTGGTGTTGAGTTGTATGAGTACGTTATATATTTTGAAAATTAACCCCCTGTCAGATGTATCAACCTACCTAATAAAGAGGGAATATGCTAATTGACCTTCACACTGTTGCAAAGATGGTTGCACCCACAGCCAATGAGAGAATATGCTAATTGCTGCCCCACCCTCAAAGAAGGCAGTGCCCACAGCCACAAGATGGCGGTGCTCAGTCCCCTCAGCCCCACTGGGGCGGCAGGCGCATGGCACCTGCCTCTGGAGTCCCCCAGTCCCCTCAGCCCCCCAGCTCCCTAGGGCCTGCCTGAGGTGCAAGCAAGCCTCAGATGGCAGCTGCCCAGTCACCCAGGGCCGACCCAAGGCACAGGCAAGCTTCAGAGAGCAGCTACCCAGCCACCCAGGGCTGCCCGAGGCTCGGGTAACCAGGGCTGGCCGAGGTTCATGCGGCCAGCAGTGGCAGCAGCAGAGGTGTGATGGGGCATCACCCTCCCAATTGCCGAGTCACCTCCTGCCTCTGGGGGCTCCCAGACTGTAAGGGGGGCAGGCCGGGCTGAGGAACCCCACCCTCAAGTTCATGAATTTTCATGCACCAGCCTCTACTTGGCAAATATGTTAACCCATACAGTTAGTTCCCTTTTCGTCTTGTTGGTGGTTTTTATTGCTGAGGAGCTTTTTAGTATGATGTAGACCCATTTTTAAAATGTTCCCTTTGTTTCCTTTGCCCTAGGACAGTGGTAGGCAAACCGCGGCTCATGAGCCGCGCCGTGGCTTGCCGATCTGTTGGCTAATGAGTTTGCCGACCACTAACCTAGGAGATGTACAGGTGAAAATATTGCTTTGTGACATGGCTGAGATTTTACTGCCTATGTTTTCTTCTAGGATTTTTGTGGTTTCACGATGTACACTTAAGTCTTTTATCCACTTTGAGTTTATTCTTATGTACAGTGCAAGTTGGTGGCATACTGTCATTTTACTTTTTGCATGTACCTGTCCAATTTTCCCAGCAGCATTTACTGAAGAGACTATATTTATTCCATTCTATTCTCTTGCCTCCTTTGTCAAATATTAATCAACCACATAGGCATGGGTTGATTTACGGGCTTTCTGTGCAGTTCCATTGGTCTACATGCCTGTTCTATGGCAATACTGGTTTTTTTTCCCATTACAATAGCTTTGTATGATAGTTTGATATTAGGTATTATGATCCGTCCATCTTTGTTATATTTCCTCAACATTGCTGAGGATATTTAGGGGCTTTTGGGTTCCATATAAAGTTTTGGAATATTTGTTCTAGATCTGTGAAATAAGCTGTTGGTATTTTTATAGGGATTACATTGAATCTTTAGATTGCTTTGGGTAGAATGGACATTTTATTTATGTTAATTCTTCCCATCCATGTACCCAGAACTAGGTGTTCCGATTACTAATGCAGATTTTTTTCAATAGGTGGAGTTGCACATATGTTGATATATGTGCGATTTGACATGTATGCTATTTTGTTGTATTGACAAGCTACAAAACTTCGTATGTCAAATTTTCTGAAGGTGTTAACATCATAGATATTTTTACACTTAAAAATGTCGAATTTCGTGCCAAAATAAGAGCATTTGCAGGAAGTTTTAATTCATTACTTTATTTTGAAGAAAAGAGCTGCTGACAGTTATCGTATACTTCGGGAAGCTTATGGTGAACATGCTCCATCTCAAGATACTTGTGAACGCTGGTTTAAATGCTTTAAAAGTGATGATTTAGATGTGAAAGACAAAGAATGTCCAGGTCAACCTAAAAAGTTTGAAGATCAACAATTATAAGTATTACTAGAGGCCCGGTGCATGAAATTTGTGCACGGGGGGAGGGGGGGTTGTCCCTCAGCCCAGCCTGCACCCTCTCCAATCTGGGACCCCTTTAGGGATAGGGATGTCCAACTTCCCGGGATCGGGCCTAAATGGGCAGTCGAACATCCCTCTCACAATCCAGGACTGGTGGCTCCCAAATGCTCACCTGCCTGCCTTCCTGATTGCCCCTAACCGCTTCTGCCTGCCAGCCTGATCACCCCCTTTCCACTCCCATGCCAGCCTGATTGATGCCTAACTGCTCCCTTGCCAGCCTGTTCTCCCCTAACTGCCCTCCCCTGCAGGCCTGGTCCCCCCGCAACTGCTCTTCCCTGCAGGCCTGGGTCCCCCACAACTGCCCTCCCCTGCAGGCCTGGTCACCCCTAACTGCTCTCCCCTGCAGGCTGATCACCCCCAACTGCCCTCCCTTGCAGGCCTGGTCCCTCCCAACTGCCCTCCCATGCTGGCCATCTTGTGGTGGCCATCTTGTGTCCACATGGGGGCAGGATCTTTGACCACATGGGGGCAGCCATCTTGTGTGTTGGAGTGATGGTCAATCTGCATATTACTCTTTTATTAGGTAGGATAGAAGCCTGGTGCATGGGTGGGGGCCAGCTGGTTTGCCCTGAAGAGTGTCCCGCATCAGGGTGGGGGTCCCCTTGGGGCGTGGGGCGGCCTGGGTGAGGGGCCTGTGGTGGTTGCAGGCTGGCCACGTCCCCTGGCGACCCAAGTGGAGGCCCTGGTATCTGGGGTTTATTTATCTTCTACATTTGAAACTTTGTAGCCTGGAGCAGAGCCAAGCCTTCTGCTTGCTCTGTGGTGGCAGCCATTTCTGTTGGGATTTATGTATCTTCTAAAATTGAAACTTTGTAGCCTTAAGCAGAGGCCAAGGCAGGGCAGGGGTACCGAAGCTTGGCTTCCTCCATCGCCGGGGAGGAATATACCATATCACATCATCTGTAAATAATGACAGTTTTACTTCCTTTTTTCCAATGTGAATGCCTTTTATTTCTTCTTCTTGTCTGATGACTGTGGTTAGGCCTTCCAACATTATGTTGAATAAAGTTAATGAAAGCAGTCATGCCTGTCTTACTCCTTAAGGAAAACAATTTTAGTTTTTGCCCATTGAGTAGGATGTTGGGTGTAGATTTGTCACATAAGGCCTTTATTATGTTGGGATCTGATCCCTCTATTCCCACTTTGCTGAGAGTTTTTATCAAAAATGGGTGTTGGATTTTGCCAAATGCTTTTTCTGCACCTGTTGATATGATCATGTAATTTTTGTCTTTAATTTGTTTATGTGATGTCACATTTATTGATTTGCTAATATTGTACCAGTCTTGCATCCTCAGAATCCCACTTGGTCATGGTGTATGATGTTTTAAATGTACAGCTGGATCTGATTTGCTAATATTGTGTTCAGGGCTTAGCATCTATGTTCATCTGGAATATTGGCCTATAATTTTCTTTCTTTGTTATGCCTTTATCTGGTTTTGGAATCAGGATAATAATTCTGGCCTAGCAAAAAGACTCTGGATGTCTTCCTTCCTCTTGAATTTTTTGGAATAGTTTGAGGAGAGATGTTAGTTCTTCTTTGAATGTTTACTAAAACTTTCCTTAGAAGCCATTCAGTTCAGGACTTTAGTTTGCTGTGAGTTTTTGTATTACTGCTTAAATTTCATTAGTTGTTTTAGGCCTCTTCATGTTTTCTGATTCTTCCTGATTGAGTTTAGGATGACTGTATGTTTCTAGGAATTTGTCCATTTTCCCCAGGTTGTCCTATTTGTTGGCATAGTTTATCATAGTATAGTCTTACAATGCTTTGTATTTCTGTGATGTCAGTTGTTACTCAGCTTCTTTCATTTCTGATTTTATTTATTTGGGTCCTCTCTCTTTTGTGATAACTGTGGTGAAAGGTTTATCAATCTTGTTTATCTTTTTCAAAGAACCAGCTCTTGCTTTCAGTGCTTTTTTGTGTGTTTTTTTGTTTGTTTGTTTTTTACTCTCTATGCCATTTATTTCCATTCTGATCTGTATTATTTTCATCCTTCTACTAACTCTAGGCTTTTCTTATTGTGCTCTTTTCAATTCTTTGAATTGTAGGGTTAGATTGTTTACTTGAGCTTTTTCTTGTTTCTTGAGGTAAGCCTGTAATGCTATGATATTCCCTCTCAGCACTGCTTTCACTGTATCCCATAGATTTTAGCTACTTGTGTGTTAATTTTCATTTGTATTCAGGTAATTTTTTATTTCTTTCTTGATCTCGTTGGTGACCCATTCATTGTTTAATAAGATGCTATTTAGCCTCCTTCTGTTTGAATGTTCTTTAGTGTTTTTATTGTAGTTGATTTCTAGTTTTATGCCATTGGGAACCAAGAAGATCCTTAAAATGATTTCAATCTTCTTGAGTTTTTAAAGTCTTATTTGGTATTCCAACATGTGGTCTATCTTTGAGAATGTCCCATGTGCACTTGAGAAAAATATGTATTGTGCTGCTTTGGGATGAAATTTCCTGTAAATATCAATTAAATCCATCTGATCTAATGTGTTGTTTAATGTCACAGTTTCCCTGTTGAGTTTTTGTGTCTGAAAGATCTACCCACTGGTGTCAGTGGGGTGTCAAAGTCCCATATTATGCCTGTATTGCTATGGATCTATCCCTTAAAGTCCACGAAGAGTTTTTAAAGTATATTTAGCTGCTCCTATGTTGGGTGCATATATTTTTACAAGGGTGATATTTTCTTGTTAGATCAGTCCCTTTAGTATTATGTAGTGACCTTCTTTTCTCTCCTATGGCCTTTGTTTTAAAGTCTGTCAGATATGAGTATTGATACAACAGCTTATTTTCATTTCCATTTACATGAAACATTTTTTCCCATCCCTTTATTTCCAGTCTTTCTGGATCTTTTGTTCTGCGGCTGCTCTCTTATACACAGCAAATATATGGGTCATGTTTCCTTATCCATTCAGCTATTCTATGTCTTTTGATTGGAGCATTTAGTCCATTTACATTTAAGGTGATTATTAATAAGTATTTTTGCCATTTTATTCTTTATACCTATATTCCTCTCTCAATTTTCCTTCTTCTTAAAGCAGTCCCTTTAACAATGCTTGCAATGCTATTTTTGTGGAAATATACTCTTTTAGCCTCTTTCTGTCTTAAAAGCTCTTTATTTCACCTTTAATTTTAAATTATACCCTTGCTGGATAAGTAGTCTTGTTTCAGGTTCTTGCCTTTCATTTCTTTGAATACTTCATGCCAATTCCTTTGGCCTGAAATGTTTCTGTTGAGAAATCTTCTGGCAGTGTAATGGGACTCCTTTGCAGGTATCTTTCTATCTCTCTCTTGCAGCCCTTAAGAATCTCTCTCTGTTGAAGATTCTAAGGATACACGAGGAAACAAGATGGTGGCATAGGTAAACACCTGAACTTGCTGCCTCACACAACCACATCAAAACTACAACTAAAAGACAAAACAAATATCATCCAGAACCACGGGAAGGCTAGCTGAGTGGAAGTTATAAAACTAGAAGGAAAAAGAAAAGTGCACTGAGACTGGGAGGAGGTGCAGAGCTGCGTAAGTGCGGAGGTACGCGCAGAAACAGGCTGGCAACTGGGTACACTATTGTCTTTTTCAATCGGAGGGAGATACAAGTTCCCGACTGCTCTGAACTCCCGTTCCAGGCGAGATACTGGGGACCCAGACTCATATGGGAAGAAATTGGACTGTCGGGCATTGGGCTAGAACACAAGGGCAGCTTTCTCTCAGAGGTGCTTGCAGCAATCATTGTTCCTACATGGTGCCACAGGACACAGAGACCCAGGGACCTCTTGGGGGCAGGGCTGACAGGCAGCCATTGCTGTTTGCTCTACCCTGGTGATTCCCTGAGACCCTGCCCCACCCAATTTACAACCCCACCCAAGCTGTACACAGAGGCTTTTGCATATGAATGGCCTGGCCTTTTGCAATCTAAAACCTAAAAAAACTGAAGCTGGGTCAGAGAGCCCCAGAGCTTCCAAAAGAAGGCCCAAGGCTCAACAGCAGCTTGCATTGCTTTACAGTTGGGACTCATCTGGGCACCTCCAAACCCCAAAGAGGAGGAATGTGCAGATCTTTCTGTAGCTCCTGCTGGGTGGCCTCAGGCAGTGGCTGACTTTGCACCTCCTTGGAGATCCAAGAGCCAGTGTACCCAGTGGTCAGAGTGAGACCATCCAGATTACAACTCTTCACATCCATAAGAGACAAACTCAGGGGACAGACTCAGTGAGTGCAAAAGCACCACTGAAGCAAGCCCTGCACCATAAGGATGTCTCCAGCACAGAAGTTCTCCCATTGTAGACACAACTGGTCCTCACATCCAATTGGCCTGGAGGTCAATTCCTCCCAGTGATACCAACAGCAATCAAGGCTTAACTACAACAAGACTGCGCTCACAGCCCACAAAGGGGTGCACCAAGAATGTCAACCTCAGGTAATTAGGGAGGCTGAGCCAATGGGCCCTATAGGACACCTAGCACACAAAGCCACTCTATCAACACAGGGAAGCAACCAAAATGTGGAGACAAAGAAATAGGTCACAAATGAAAGAAATGGAGGAAAGCAAACAACTGGATATAGAGTTCAAAACCATGGTTATAAGGTTACTCAAGCATCTTCTAGAAACCTCTGAGAAATTTAGTGAGACCCTCAAGGTATGAAAAAGGACCAATTAGAAAATAAGCATACACTGACTGAAATGAAGAATAATATACAGAGATCCAACAGCAGACTAGAGGATCCTAAGAATAAAGTCAAAGATTTGAAATACAAAGAAGAAAAAAAAACTCAACTGGAAAAGCAAAAAGAAAAAAGAATCCAAAAACATGCAGATAGTGTAAGGAGCCTCTGGGACAACTTCAAGAATACCAACATCCGAACTATGGGGGTGCCAGAAGAAGAGAGAGAGCAAGATATTGAAAACCTATTTGAGGAAATAATGACAGAAAAATTCCCCCACCTGGTGAAAGAAATAGACTTACAAGTCCAGGAAGCGCACAGAACCCCAAACAAAAGGAATCCAAAGAGGACCACACCAAGACACATCATAATTAAAATGCCAAGCGCAAAAGACACAGAGAGAATCTTAAAAATAACAAGAGAAAAACAGTTAGTTACCTACAAGGGAGTACCCATATGACTGACAGCTGATTTCTCAACAGAAACTATGCAAGCCAGAAGGGATTGGCAAGAAATATTTAAAGTGATGAATAGCAAGAAACTACAACCAAAATTACTCTACCCAGCAAAGCTATCATTTAGAATTGAAGGTCAGATAAAGAGCTTCAAAAATAAGAAAAACCTAAAGGAGTTCATCACCGCCAAACCAGTATTATATGAAATGCTGAAGGGTATTCTTTAAGAAGAAAAAGGTAAAAATAAAAATTATGAACAACAAAGTGACAACAAATACATATTTATCAACAAGTGAATCTAAAAATCAAGTGAATAAAAAAATCTGATAAACAGAATAAACTGCTGAATATAATAGAATCAGGGACATAGAAAGGGAGTAGACTGACAATTCTTGGGGGGGAATGGAGTGTGGGGGTGCGAGAAGAGACTGGACAAAAATCGTACAACTATGGACAAGGACGGGGGGGGTAAAGGTGTTGGGGAGGGGAACTGGGTGGAGGGGAGGTATCGGGGGGGAGAGGAACAACTGTAATAATCTGAACAATAAATATTTATTTTTTAAAAAACATAAAAAAAAATCTCGCTATGTCTTCAACATTTGACTATTTAATTATGATATGTCTTGGTGTAGGTTTCTTTGTGTTCACCTTAATTGTGACTCCTTGTGCTGCCTGTACTTGTGTGACCTTTTCCTTCATCAGGGTAGGGAAGTTTTCTGTCATTATTTCTTCCAACAAGCTCTCTATCCATTGCTTGCTTTCTTCTCCTTTTGGCCCCCCTCTGATGCGGATGTTTTTATGTTTCATTTGTCTCAGAGTTCCCTTAAACTATCCTTCTACTCTTTAATTCTTTTTTCTTTTCACTACTCTAATTGGATGTTTTTTCTACCTTGTTTTCCAAATTACTGATTCAATCCTCTACTTCTTTCAATCTATTTTTAATTCCTTCCAGTGTATTCATGATGTCAGATATGGTATTCTTCATTTCTGACTGGTTCTTGTTTATGATTTCCATGCTGTTGTAGTTCCCAGTAAGTTCCTTGTAATTCTCACTAAGTTCCTTGAGCATCCTTATAACCATTACTTTGAACTTCATATCTGATAAATCGCTTGCTTCCATATCATTTATTTTTTTCTGGAACTTCCTCCTATTCTTGCATTTGAAGACTGTCTCCCCATTTTTGCTATCTCTTTGTATTTGTTGCTATGAATTAGATAGAACTGCTATGCCTCCCAATCTTTGTGTGGTGGCCTTATGTAGTAATTTTCCTGTAGGACCCATTGGTGCAGCTCCTTAGATGGATACTCTAGGAATGTCACCTTGTGTGGGTTATTGGGCTCTCTTGTTGTAATTGGGTCTTTATTGTTGCTGTCCCACTTATAGGTATATATCCCCTCTGCCTGGGTGACTGTGAAAGCTCGACTCTAACCACATTGTGCTTTCTGTTGTGCAGATGCTTACGGAACAAAACAAGAAACACAACAAAAACTTATGACAGACCTCCTACAACAACAATAACAACAACCACAGAAGAAATGAGAATTAGGAAAGAGCAAACTAGAATAAAAGAAAAGTAAGAGAAGGAAAAAGTAAAGAAAAAAGAATATGAAAGGAAAGGGAGAGGAAAAAAATAAGAATATGGAATAGGAAAAGTAAAATGGTATAAAAGAAAAGAGAAAGGGAAATGTTATAAAGAAAAAAAAGAAATTAACTAATAAGAAAAAAAGGAAAGGAGAAAGGAAAGATATAGAGTAAGAAAAGGAAAGAGAAAAATAAGAGATATGAAAGAAAAAAGTGAGACAAAAATAATAACAAAGCAATGAAAATAATGCAACACTATCAGAAGTTGTATATATTTGTCTCTTAGCAACCAGTTCAAAGCTTCACGCAATTCATACCGTACTTTGTGGCTGCTCCCATAAGGCTTGGCTGCATGCAAGAGTGGCCAAGCTGCACTCTAAGCAGGTTGTTAGCAGCATAAAGCCTACAGAGGGGTCAGCAAATGTCCCAAGGCATCTTGGGATCCACCTCCACCCACCTCTACCTGTCGGCCAGCTGCCAAACTTAGTCACTGAAAAAGATGTTTCTGAAAAGTGTTTTGATAGAATTGGGAGGATGTCACTTCTGGGTCTCCCATGAGGAGGAGGTGCCATTTAGATTTCAGGGAAGATGACAGGTGTGTTACCTCCATCCCAGAGCTACACGTCGGATTCTGTCCCAGAATATTTCCCTGACCTGGACGGGGCAGAGCCCCTCGTATGCAGTCCAGTGGGGTATGCTATAAGCTGAGAGTTTCTATCAGCTCTCCCATGAAGAAGAAGCACCAGTCAGGTTTCCAGGAGTCAGGAAAATAGTCCCACCTCAAAGCTAGTCACTGAGGCCCCTGAGACTTTCCATACCCATAGGTTGGGCCTCTGCTGCTGCCTCATTATCAGGGGTCAAGATGCAGGGTGGAGCAAACTGTGTCCCCGAGGGCAGGGTATTTGCCTTTCCCCCGGCTGTTGCTACTGGTAGGGACTTGCACTGCTCAGGGAAAATGGCTGTTGTGCTATGTGGGGGGATGACCAAGCACAGCTCTCCCGGGTTGTTGCACTTCCACATCTCCCCCAATGCCTCCCACTCTAGCCTTCCCTCAGGCGACTCCAGTGCACACTGTCCTCCCTCCACTGAAGCCTGTGGTTATTGGCTGCAAAAAATACAAATCTGTTGCTCTGGTTTTTGCTTTTTTTGTTTTATGTGGCTTTATTTCCAGCTGGCTCCTTCTCTCCCAGGGTAGAAGCCCTG
The DNA here is from genome assembly GCF_963455305.1 of Plecotus auritus. Taxonomy (NCBI): domain Eukaryota; kingdom Metazoa; phylum Chordata; class Mammalia; order Chiroptera; family Vespertilionidae; genus Plecotus; species Plecotus auritus. The sequence goes on from NC_137772.1 coordinate 117,429,793, forward strand.
CCACCTTTCATGGCTTGATGTCACATGGGCCATTGATGCTCTACGCTGGGAAATCCAGCCTGGGGTCTGGGCCTCTCTCCTCCCATGGAAAATACACCCACATATTCCTCCTCTCCCTCTACCTGCCACCTGGTGGCACTGAGCCAGCCCTCTAGTGGCCCTGCCCTTCCTACTGGTCTCAAGGTGCCCTTCCTTTTTAAAAGTCACCTCTTCGCCCTCACCCATTTGGCTCAGTGGGTAGAGTGTCGGCCTGCGGACTAAAGGGTCCTGGGTTCGATCTGGTCAAGGCATGTATCTTGGTTGCAGGCTCGATTCCCAGTAGGGGGCATGCAGAAAGCAGCTGATAGATGTTTCTCTCTCATCCATGTTTCTAACTCTCTATTCCTCTCCCTTCCTCTCTGTAAAAGTCAATAAAATGTATTTTAAAATAAATAAATAAATAAATAAATGTCACCTCTTCAGCCAGTCTTCAGTTGGTAATGCAAGGTGAATATTCTCCAATTTTGTTTTATTTCCAATTTTGTTCTGGGAGGAGGTGCAAGAAAGATCTACCTACTCTGCCATCATCTTGAAACCCCTCTGTAACATTTCTTAACATAGAAGATTACCTGATAAGAGTAGTATGTCAGAGATTCCAATATGGCTGCAGACTAGATAAAAGCAACACACACCTCCTCCCCACATCAATCCAATTTACAGCTAAAATTTAGAGCAATCAACCTGAATAAACAATGGAAGTACACCTGAATAGAAGTATTATATCCAAGAATTGAAAAAAGAAGCTACACAGAGACTTGTAAGATGGTCAGAGAAGCAGAGAGGGCTGGTCCCTGCACTCAGGGGCAGTGGCTGAGAAGCCAGAGAAATATCATGGCTACAAAAGTCCCCATTAGGAAAGTGGGGTCTCATCCACATGTCAGGACCCCCAAACCAAAGCATCAGGACCAGGAAGAAGATCCTGCATAGAATATGGCAGCAATAATAAGCTGCCAGATTTTGTCTGCCAAAGAGGAGGGAGTCTGCTAGAATCCTAGGTGTTCTCCTAAAGGGCCAATGCACAGAGGCTCACTCCTGGGCATTCACTTGGGGCACCAGTAGAGGGAAGGAGACTTAAGTCACATGAAAAACATAAAGAGAAGATCTGGGTAGCATAGCTTTGGAGATCTGGAAGGTAGGCTACTGAGATCCCGGTCCTAAGTCAACATCCCATACGGCCCTCAGGTGTCATCTCACAGGGTTGAGCACTTCCATTCTTACAGCACAACAGGGACCTGAGGTACGCTATTTTCTGGGAGGAACTATAAACAGATTCTCAGATGATCATTGAATTAAGTGGTTTTGGAACAAGGGCTCATCTTTCCCCCTCTACCATGGGTTAGGCAGATGCCATCCCCAATGGAAGACTCCCTTGTCAGGGCCTCAGGCAAAGGGTAGCTCTGGGAGCTAGGGGGAGGCATGCTCTTGCACCCCCAAGCACAGCCCTGTGCCACCCCTAACAAAGAGCTGCCTTGAGTTACATTCCCAAATATTGCTGGCACTAGCCTGCCAAGCACAGTTCCACATGGTTAATAAAGCGTGCAACTCAGAACTGGGACATTTGGCAAGATTTCCTGGGAGTTTCATATCAGGCAGGGCACTGCCAAGCTAGAAGAAGGTAAGCAGCTAGCTCCCCTCCCAAGGACCAAGGGCCCAAATCATCCCAATTAAAGAAAAGATTTTATTTTCACCCCCAAATCCTGCTGGCCCCATCCTGCTAAGCTCATATCTGCAGGGGGAAAGGGGAGCAACTAAGAATTGGGGCATTTGTCATGACCCTTCAGAGCTCTCTGTCAGGGTCTCTGGCAATGCACTGCAAAGCTAGAAGAAGGTAAATAGCTATCTTGCCTCCCAAGAGCCGGTACCAACCCCAGCAGAGGGTTGCCTTGATCTGTTCCTCCAAGTCCTTCAGGGAGGAAGGGAGCAAGGAGCATAACTAGGAGCAAACAAGAGCCCAGAGTTTTGGAATGCAGATCAGTTGGAATCTCTGAAGGTGTGGCTGCAGAGCCAGCAAGACCACCAATGTAAGACTGACTTGATCTGTTTTCAAAAGCCCAGCTGGCCCCATCCTGCTAGGCTCAGTTTTGAGGGGGAAGGAGGGTCTGCTCAGAGCTGGGACATTCAGAGTGCATTTACCTCAGAGGATCCAGTGAAGGGCTTGAGCAGGTGGGGCTACAGAACTTCATGGCACAGTTGGTGCCGCCCTCAAAAGAAGGCTTTCTTAATTTGTTTGCCCAAGTCCCAGTGAACCTGTACTGTCCTACTGAGTTTGCTCCTGCAGTGAGGTCAGCTGGCTACACCCAACCTGAACCTGTGGTACACTCCTCCTGCGGAAGACAGAGTTAGAGACCCACACAGAGTGTGAATGGTATGGTTCTAGAGTAGGTGCCACATTCTCCCCGTTGAATGCCAGACTACACTGCCCCAAACTAGGGGATCCACTAACCCTGTCTGTCTGACCTGGTTGCCCCAACCTACCAAGCCTGGGCCCAGCTTTATTGATCTCACCCCAGCTCAGAGCTCCAGGAAGCAGAACCGACTACACAGATTGGCCCCTCCCACAGACACCCAGGTCCAGTTTATGCAGACACAAACATTGAATAATGTGGAAGCTCCAGACAGGTAGCCCAAAACCAGTTATACACAATGTCTGACAGTGACCTGTACCTGAACTGCATCCAAATGAACCCAGAACCAACATACCTAGTGGTGAGCTTCAGACCTCACCAGAGCTTGACCCAACCACCCACACAAGCAACACACCCAAAGGAAGAATCTGGCAGGCACCAGACCCTGCTGGAAACAACTCCACCTAAGCGGGCAGCCCCTACACAACATCTCATACATGACGATCAAAGTTTACCCTTATAGCCACCCAACCTGAAGGAATAACTGTACCCACAAAAGGGCCAACAGCATTCATCATAACACAACTAAATAGGGGGTGCACATAACCCACAAGAAACATTCCTGGAGCATGGAGCACTGGTCAAATGGAAGATTGTGCCACTGAGCCCAAGAAGACACCTCAAGATTGCACCTGCACAACAGCTTGCATGCCATAGTTAGACTGAGCCTCAGCCAGCCAATCTGAGAATCAATCCCACCCACGAATGGGTCAACAGCAATCAAGACCCAATTATAACAAAAAGGCCCACACAAGGGACATTCCTAGAGTATCCAACTCAGGAGAACAAGGAGACTGCACAATTGGGACCCACAAGACACATTATATAAGGCCACCCCACAAAAACTGAGAGGCATAGCAGTGCTATCTAATACAAAGAAAAAAACCCCACAAAGATACAGCTAAAATGAGGAGACAAAGAAACAACCCCCAAATTAAAGAAAAGTAACTCTCCAGAAAAAGAGCTAAATAAAATGGAGGCAAGCAATTTATCAGATACTAGAGGCCCAGTGCACAAAATTCGTGCACGGGGGGGGGGGGGGGGTGCGGCTGTCCCTCAGACCAGCCTGCAGCCTCTCCAATATGGACTGCTGGCTCCAAACTGCTCACCTGCCTGCCTTCCTGAATGCCCCTAACCACTTCTGCCTGCCAGCCTGATCACACCCTAACCACTCCCCTGACAGCCTGATTGATGCCTAACTGCTCACCTGCCAGTCTGTTTGCCCATAACTGCCCTCCCCTGCAGGCCTGGTCCTCCCCCCAACTGCCCTCCCCTGCAGGCCTGGGTGCCCCCAACTGCCCTTCCCCGCAGGCCTGGTTGCCCCCAACTTCCCTCCTCTGATGGCCTGGACCCCCCCCCCCAACTGCCCTCCCCTGTAGGCTTGATCACCCCCAACTGCCCTCCCTTGCAGGCCTGGTCCCTCCCAACTGCCCTCCCCTGCTGGCCTGGTCCCTCCCAACTGCCCTCCCCTGCTGGCCATCTTGTGGCGGCTATCTTGTGTCCATAAGGGGCAGGATCTTTGACCACATAGGGGAAGCCATCTTGTGTGTTGGAGTGATGTTCAATTTGCACATTACTCTTATTAGATAGGATAGAGGCCTGGTGCATGGGTGGGGGCCAGCTGGTTTGCCCTGAAGGGTGTCCCGGATCAGGGTGGGGGTTCCCTTGGGGCGTGGGGTGGCCTGGGCGAGGGGCCTGTGGTGGTTGCAGGCTGGCCACGGCCCCTGGTATCTGGGATTTATTTATCTTCTCTAATTGACCCTTTGTAGCCTGGAGCGGAGCCAAGCCTCCTGCTTGCTCCGTGGCCGCAGCCATTTTTGTTGGGCTTTATTTATCTTCTATAATTGAAACTTTGTAGCCTTAAGCAGAGGCCAAGGCAGGGCAGGAGTGCCGAAGCTTGGCTTCCTCCATCGCCGGGGGCAACTCAAGCCTCCTGCTCTCTCCTGCTCCGTGGCTGCTGCCATTTTTGTTGGGATTTATTTATCTTCTATAATTGAAACTTAGTAGCCTTGAGTGGAGGCCTGGGCCTGCCAGGGCAGGAGGAAAGCTTGGCTTCCTCCATTGCTGGAGAAACCCAAGCCTCCTGCTCGCTCTGTGGCCGCAGCCATCTTGGTTGGGTAAATTTGCATACTCGCTCCTGTATGGCTGGTGGGTGTGGCTTGTGGGTGTAGCAAAGTGATGGTTAATTTGAATATTACTCTTTTATTAGATAGGATAGAGTTCAAAGTAATGGTTATAAAGATGCTCAAACAACTTAATGAGAACTACAAGGAACTTAGTGGGAAATACTGAGCAGCCATAGTGAACCAAGAACCATGCTAGTTGCTTTATAGGCACCACCTCCTCTATCCTTATGACAACATTGCCATGTGGCTTCATCAGCCCCTTCTCCTAGACTACCCAAATTTGTGCAGCTAGTGGGTAATAGAGATGGGATTTTGAGCCTTGTGTTCCCACAAGTCTATGCTTTAACTCCAAGTTCAACCAGTTCAGAATGCAAGTATGGGCTTGACCACTCCATCAAAACATAGCAAACTGAAAATCAACTTTAAGGATAGAGGAGGAGGGGGGGAGAGACACAATAAAAGCCAAGAGAAAAATATCTGAAATAGTAATTCATATGGAAAATGGATGGTTGGAAGGAGGGAAGGAGGGAGGTATGGATGGATGAGAGGGAAAAAGAGGGGAAAAGAGGGGAAGAGAGGGGAAAAGAGGGGAGGGGAGGGGAGGGGAGGGGAAAAGAGGGGAGGGGAGGGGAGGGGAGGGGAGGGGAGGGAAGGGAAGGGAAGGGAAGGGAAGGGAAGGGAAGGGAAGGGAAGGGAAGGACCAGGAGAATAGAAAGAAACCTAGAGCTGAGAGTGAACAGCAACTATGTGAGACTATACAGTGCAATGTGCCAGGTGAATAGGCAAAAAAATCACTCCATGGTACATCAAGGCAAACACAGGATACCCCACAGGGACAGGGGTGTCTTTGGAATGACCTTTGCAAGTCTGCTCTTGGAATACTTCATTGAGCTTTGAGCACTTCATCAAAAATGAAAGGCAAATCACATTGGATTTCAATGAAGAATTACAACAGCACACACAAAAAGGAGATTAAGAAAGGAGGGGATTGCCAAAACCGGTCTGGCTCAGTGGATAGAGCGTCGGCCTGCGGACTGAAGGGTCCCGGGTTCGATTCCGGTCAAGGGCATGTACCTTGGTTGCGGGCACATACCCAGTGGGGAGTGTGCAGGAGGCAGCTGATCAATGTTTCTCTCTTATCGATGTTTCTAACTCTCTATCCCTCTCCCTTCCTCTCTGTAAAAAATCAATAAAATGTATTAAAAAAAAAAAAAGAAAAGAAATTGGCAAATATGCAATCTACAAATAATGAGAATCAACTGTATTTCCAGCACCTGGCACATGATAGTAAGAGATGATATCAATAATGCTTGTGGACTTTGTGAAAGCAAGCAAGCATGAGTGTGCAAGTGAGTGAATGGAAAAGTGACTGAGTGAGTGACTGGAAGAGTGATTGAGTGTGTGAATGAAATAGTGACTGAGTGTGTGAGTGAAGTAAAGACTGGGTGTTCAAGTGAGTGAACAAGCACATGGTTATGTAAATGGACCGTGAATGAGTGACAGAGCATCTCCTGGTTCTTGATGAGGCTCCCAATAGCATTAACAGGAGGAACAGGAGATAGGTCTCCCTGAGAGAAGCAGGAAGCTCTGCAACAGGCTGAGCTGAGGAGCAAGGACAGGCTCTGTGTGATCTACAGTCTGTTATGAGAAAAGCAGCACCCTAAGAGGTGAGGTGAAGGTAGGTAACAGAAAATGGTCCCAGGAGCTCTGGAGTGCAGAAGATCAAAAGGGGCAGAAGCAGGGAGCACTGGGAGGCAGGGAGCCAAGGCTTGTTTTCTCCAATGTCATTTTCTACTGGTGGTCCTCACATCTCAACTTAGAAATTCACTCCATGTCGTGGGTGCAGCAAGGCTCAGGGTAGAAAACCAGGGGTTTGCAGAGTCAGTAAACTTTATAAAAGAAATATCACCTCACAATCATGCTGCTCTTTCCAAATGTATATCTGACCTGTTCTGTAATCAATTCACTTAAAAACATTAATGAATTCTCAGGAGTTTTTGTCATAAGGTATTTTTTCAATCAAAAGACATTTACAAGTATAAGTACTATCATGTGGGACTCCCTGACACTTTATAAAAAAGGAAGCCTTATATACAAAATGATCAGGAACCACTCTGGTCTCCTCTTCTAGCCTCAAATACCTATTCGTAAACTAGGTGTTTGTAAGCCACAATCTGCCTGGTCCTCCTTTTACAGAAAACAAGGAATAGGTAACCTGGAATCCCACTTACAATACAGTGACACATGCAATATTTACTAAGTGCTAACTGCATGCAATACATGGTTTAAGTCCATGCAAGACATGGTTTAGTTTCCATGGTAAACTGAAGTGACCACAACCCTACCTTCGCAGAATTCACACTTCATGAAATGGAATTCTATTAGGAACAGTGAAGAACTGTCCAGAGGAAGTTATTCCACTGAATCAAGAACTCTCACTGCAAGAAACAGCTTTCATAGTGCCTGACTTGGGGCTTCCCAAAACCATTCTCTCAGCTCTCCTCATCAGACCACTCTGATGGGGACTTCTGAGCATACAGCAGTGTGGAACAGGGAAAATGACTACACCAAGGACAGGAAGAAAGAAGAGTTAGGATCACGTGTAGAACTGTGCCCATCGGGAGGAAGATTCTGCTTGGGAATTCCTGAGCCTGAAGAAAGACCATCCCTGAGTGTGTTACCTGGTGCCCAGCACATACCCCTACCATGAAAGGGGATGATAGCCATCTACAGAGCCGTTAGCTATTAAAACTAAATCCTTTGCAGAGCTTGTAAGATATACAGACCTGTGCCCTATGACTTTGGCCATTACAGACCTGGACATTTTAAACACGCCTCAGACAATCAGTAAATGTAGCTACCCTGCTAAACAACATAAATTTAACTAAAATTAAATAATAAGTACATTATTTAAAAGATGACTTAAACTAACTAATAGCCAGCAGTAGAGATGCTAAGGACCAGTAAATGAACCACTCAATAAAAACTAGGCTACTAGAAAGAAAGAAAAATTGTTCCAAATATTATCTGTGAAGGAAATACTAAAATCCTGTTATGTGATTAATTCTGGTTAAAAAATGTTATTCCCAAAAATGGATGCCCACTCTTATTCGTATATGTTGGACCTGGTTTACTAATTCACCCAAGTTCAAATCATAATTTGTCACTATCTGGGTGACCTTGACTAAGTCACTAGCCACTACACTGTCACTCTCCTCATCTCTAAAATAAGGACACTGTATGAAACAAAATCAAATAATATGGTAGAAGATATTCTTCTGAGGTCCTGCCCTCTTTATCATCAAAGATTACTTGATCCTTTGAAAACATATGCAGTAGAAGGCAATGCTCTGTCACCCAAAATCTGTATTTAAAACCAATGTTTCCTGAGCATGCCTGCTCTCAAGCAGACAAATGACCCTTTCCATTTCCTTTATATGAATTATATTCTTTGGAGACTCTACATAAAGGACATACCTGGACGTCTACCATCAAACTCATCTGAAATAACACACACCATGACAAACTGCTGTCTGGTGGTACATGCTATGTGTTATGGTGTCCTGATTCATAAACACAGAGCTTATTCTGCTTGTTCAAATTTCTCTCACAACTGCCACAGCAGAGCACCTAATGGAAACAATGCCTGCCGGGGTTCTTTTTCCCAGCCTTACAAAGGGTTCAGCATTCTGGAGAAAGGACTGCGCGCAGATGATTAAGAAGGAGTCCGCGGACGAAAGATATTTTTGAAAGGCATTGGGGGTCAGAGGAGCTTCCAGCTGAAGGAGCTAGAAGGCTCTCCTCCTTGACCAAGGACCCGTGCTTTTATTAAACACAATTTGTCCCAAGGCAAGGTGGAAATATACACTTCAAAGGGTACGGTATCAAAGGGTATACAGAAACATTGTCAGTTTGGGGAATAGCCTACAGCTGTTCAGGTGTTTGGCCAACAGGAGGCAATAAAATGCCCTGAGCTGTCTGGCAGTTAACAATCCCATTCAGGTTTGGGGAAAGTGCCCTTTAGCCGTTTCCAACAGGTAAACTACGTGTGACTCAACCCTGTTGAGCTCCCCAAGCTTCACCAACCTTTTGGTAAAACTCTTGTAATTATTACATGCTGGAATTGGTTCTCGGCAAATGCCTCCCAAAAACCTCCAGGGTCAAGCTGCCACCTCCAGCACACCACAAACCCTCCTTGCTAGGCCTTCCCACCACCACAATGTTTTCAGAACTGGCATCTGCAGATCCCAGGAAGACAATGGACCTATCCTGGGGGCCACAAGTTTTCTACAAGAAACATTTTCACTTTGTCTTCTCATTTCATGAAAAAATTAAGGGATCATTTTAAGGCTATTCTAGACCTTCCAGACGGCCTCGTATTACCAGATACTGCCATCCAAGAGTGTAGTTGTGCTTAAAGTTACTTTCAGGGATAATAGGAAAAGAAAATAACATATATGGAACATCAGTGAAGACCAGATGACATCATCTGGCCTCCCAGTTATTGAATAGAAAGACGTAGGGGAAAATGTCTTCTGAAGGTGCCAGCAGCTAGGTGTTCTGAGCTCAAGAGAAGATGGGCTGCCACATAAGAGCACCCTAACATTCAGCAACATCTTAGCCTCAGTCAGATAACAATAGCCATCTCATTAAACCAATCATGCCAATTTGGCTTGTATTGGTCTTATAATTTAGTGTGGGTTTTAATGTGTGTTTTAAATTGCCCTTGTCAAAGGGGTATAAGGAGTATGTACATATTTAAATAACAATAAAATCATCTAAGTCAATATGGGATTCTAAGGATCCGAGATATATCTTCCTCTTAAAGGGGTGGATACAGTTCTTCAATCTAGGACAGGTGGCTCTCCGGGGCCCCTCACCACTCCACACATTTTGAAAACACCCCTCTAGTAGCTGGTGGCTCATGTACCTCTCTCTACTCAGTAAAGATAGCCACCCCAACTAATGGATTTACTTTTCTCTAAGACTATACACATGGCAAATCCACCAAACTTCAGTTATTGATTACATGAATTCACATAAACAGGGCCCAACTGCATTTCTGGAAATATAACCACCAAATCCTCTAGTAAACACTCACTTTACAAGCATCTCTGTCTTGTAAAGGATGGTGGCCAGGTCCTTTCAAGAATTACCTTAAGTCCCCACTGTACCACCTAAGAATTCTGGGCTTTGAGCAAGTCACTCAACCTCTTTTGCTTTCAGTCTTAATAGTTAAATAAGACAACTCCTATGAAAAAACTGGACTCTATAAGTGGACAATCACATAGTAAGTAGGTCATGTATCAACACATGAAATTCAAATACAGCAAGACTCTGTGTGTGAGGGCTGTAATAGGATGAGTAGTTGGGTCACCAAACCAGGTGCCAACTGCACATATGTGCACCGCTGAGCCTTCAAGAAACAGAAAGATTATAGATACAGAGACTTTGACTCCAAAAAACATAGTCCAGTGGGAAAGACGAAGGAATTAAAATTCTGGACAGAATGAACTAAGTGCTATAAAAGGGATACAAACCAGGAATCTGTGTTGTCCTTTTATATCACTTTTGCAGAGTCCATGCTGTATTTCCTATATCATCACAATTTTAGTAATTGTGCTACTTTTTTTAAATGAAAACATCAAATATTTTTCATTAAATGCAAGCTTTTTTAAGGAAATTAATTTTTCCTAGAGTTCTTTTTTAATGAGATATTTATCACAGTCAAGTATCTTGATAACACTCAGATAACTTGGGATAAGACCCTAAAAATAACTATTTGAGCCTTACTTATAGTCTCTTTGATAAGAACAAAAGTGGCAAATGTAAACATACTCTAATACTTTAATCTTCTGGCCGAGTGTGTGTGTGTGTGTGTGTGTGTGTGCGTGTGAGAGAGAGAGAGAGAGAGAGAGAGAGAGAGAGAGAGAGAGAGAGAGAGAAATCTAACACCCTCTCTAAACTTCACCGAGACAGGTTATCTTAATCTTTATAGTTGAAGGCTTATGTACCCTAAATTGTCTGTCAGTCCTTTTCTGAGACTCCTATTCATCCCTCAAGATCCAGTTTAAATGTAATCACTCAATTTCCCCAAATACTCTCCTGGGCACCCAAGACACCTCTGCATTTCTCTAATATTGTGCATTTCACATTGCACTGAACTACTTATAATCCTACCAGGTTTTAAGATATTTGTTGCAGTGTTATGCACTTAGAACATAATAGGTATAAATGTTTGTGAATAAATTAGCAAATGAGTGAAAGAATGATTAACATATGATAAAATAATCTAATTCCACCTCAGAACTAGAATTATTCAGGTTTCCTCAAACCGCACACCATGATACACAGCAATATACTTTTTCCTACTTCCACATTCTAATAGGAAACCAGAACCCTGGATGTACATTATTCTGAAGCAATATCATCCCATTCACTTCTGACCTTTTAAATCCATTCCCATAAATCTGAAAACAAAGGAACTACATAGATAAAAAGAGAAACAATCCCAATTTCCAAAATACATTTTAAATTAATTTCTGCTACATTTACACATTCATTTACTTTATACAAGTGTCTGCTATTTCTCCAAATCTCTTTACCTTCTTTAATAATGCAATCAATCTTTTCAAAGTTTTCTCAATATTTAGAAATAAAAACTCCACTTTAGTTAACTGAGCTTTACACAACTTAGCAATTTTTAGTTTAATGTAGAATCATTGCCCGTTTCTTTCCTTTCCTTCTCTGAATCTTACCACAATGAAATGAGATATTTGGGTCATTCCTCATTCCCAAGTGTGATGACCACAATGCCAATGCACAGTGTGGTCCCTGGCCATAGAGAAGCATTGCTGTCACCCTCTCTCTACCCTTTACCTGCATCAGATACAGACCATGGAAAAAGCAACCTGGCTGCCCAGGGAGTTTTCCTCCCAGCTCTATGTATAGGAGAGAAAAGAGCTCACTGCACAAACATTTCATGTGCACAGAGGACAAGACTCATGAGTGAACCTGAAAAAGCTAAACCATAAACTCTTGAGATGCAGAGTAGGAAGAGACATTCCAAACAGCTAAGTCATGCTTTTTGTTTTATATATGAGAGTGAGGGCCAGCACCTCGCTATTGGCAGAGACAGAATAAGAGCCCAGGTCTCCTGATTCTGTTCTTGTGCTCCCATCACTACACTTTCTTTGTCTCCAGGCTCAGCCATATCCCTCTGGGGCTGGACACATTATCTATCACCTCTGATCCAGCATGGCAATGGAAGATAGCAATTCTTCCTTCCAGCAGAGTCCTAAGTACACACTAGCCATACAATGAGGTCCACACTTGTATGTTTAATGAAGCATAAAAAGAATCACAATGTTTCATTCATTTCTATCCAATATTCATATATTGAGCACCTTATCATGTACAAGGGCCATGGCTATGTGTTAGGCAACATTAGGGAATACAGAAATACAATTAATTACACTGGATATCATACTGTACTTGAGTGGCCATGGAAATATAAACAGTGGTACAGGGGCCCAAAGGAAAACACCAGAACTGCTAACCAGAATAACTGGGGTTCAAGTTAGAGGTGTAGTGAAGGTTTTGTAGAAGAGGCAATATTTTTATTGAATCTTAAAGAAAGAATGCAGCTTCATCAGGTAGAGCAGAGAAAGACATGCCAGAGAAAGGAGTTAACTTAACCACACATACAAATTAGAACAGTAAGTGGAAAACTCAAAATACATGGGGAAAGAGGGCAAGAGATGGGACTGGCATAGTGTTTGTAATATTGATGGTATCGCTAAAGAATATGGGCACTGGCCTTTAAAGGCAAGCATTGGAAGGGGTCTGAGCTGAGAAGGACATTCATCTCTGGGTTTTGGAGGTAATTCTCTCATTCCTAGTGAGAATGAACTGGAGATGAGAGAGGCAGAACGCACAGAAGCCATTTAAGATACTTTTCCACAAAGGAAACACTGTATGGAAATGTGTTCCTTGTCATACTTTCCTCCAAGCCTGGAGACACACATGAGAAGGTATGCATTTCTCAAACACAGAAGGAAGAGCTTTTTTGGGGGCTTTTCTGGGATTGTCCCCTTTGCTGTGATAAGGATTGTCAACTAGTCCTATGGCTGTGGGGTAGTGGAGGTGAGAAGTCCACTCTTAGCCCTGCTCAGGGGCTCCAAAAGCTCTAAACAAAGCAGTTGGAAGTCACAGAAAACCTGCTACAATGGGATTCTCCAACTTTCTGCCTATGGCCACCTTTTCAGATACTCCTGTCCCTGGTGTTCACTGCGGCTGAGCCCTCGCTCTGTCCCCAGTCTGTGCTACAGAGGGAGCCACACAGGCAGAAGGGCAGCTGAATGAGAAGAGAGGAGGCCACCCAAAGAATCCAGAAGGAGAGACAAGGCTGAGCCCAGACAACAAACGGGAGGCTCCTGTGCTGAATACAAAGTTCCACCTGCTCCTTGTCAAACAGCAAACCGCAGGGGCCGTCACACAGCCATTTCATCTGAAAGATGAGTCATCTCTCTAAGGGGAAGGGGCTCTGATGGGGTATGCAAGGTGGTCGGTCCCCAGAGCAGGGGATAAATAGTCCAGCCTCTATTTGTGTTGACTCAGTCACTGCATCCTTGAAAAATGTTTATCTTAATTCATGTTTTATAAACTAACACCTATGAACTATATCTTATATATACAATCTATAATAATAAAAGCGTAATATGATAATTAGATCAGACAGCCAAACCACCTTCCGGACGACCTTCTGGATGAAGTAGAAGCAGCCGCCGTGGCTGCAAGGGCTGAGGCAGCAGCGCAGCTGCCAGGGCCGAGCCCCTTGCACAAATTTCATGCATCAGAACTCTAGTTTTGAAATAATTTAATACGCATTATTGAAATCCATACTCAAAAACATTTTTGGTGGTGGTACATGATTTGAAAAGTTTGGAGATCATTGTGACAAACCATAGTCTCTGCCATTCAATGAAGGTTAGATTGTATCCTACACACAAAAAGCATTATATTGAGTTCAACTGTGACTTACTTAAATCCATATTATATGCCTAAAGGTGAAAAAAAATTGAGGGAGGGACATTTTTCACACATAAATTTTTATGTATTTGATATGAAAATGGTTTGGCAAATGATAAAACATTTTCTTAGAAACTTTGGTCTACTGAAGACCCAGGAATACCTATTTAAAAAAAACAATATTATTTGCCCCAAAAAAGTGTAAGAGCTCACACTCTCCTTCCCAACAGACTCCGTTTTCTCTAGGCTATTACAACCTAGAGAAAGTGCATTCAAGCCAGTGTGAGACATAAAGGCTGTGAAGCCTCTCACAGTACTTACTGATCCGTACAGCTCTCCTTTCTCATTCATGCCGAGGTAGAGTCCACTGTCCACGCCTCGAATGCTGACAAGGCCCACGGCTATACTGATAAATTCCAGAATACCTACAAGACAATAGGCAGAAGGTGAAGGGCAGGTCAGAGCACAGAGCACTGCCCTGAGTCTCAGCATCACTAGAAGTTTCAAAGAGGACTGAAGTTAGCTCCCAACTGGGATAATCTCACACTCATTAAGAAAGTGTCTTTTAGAACCACTGCCAAAAAGAATTGACTTTTATAATAATGACACAAAAATACTTAACGTGACACATAACATTTTAAAAATAAAAAGCTAGTATGTACATAGATATGCTGAGAAGTGATAGGACATAACTAGTGTACATATTCTAATTAACCTAAAAGAATATAATTGGAGAGAAAATATCCAGTTTTACTCCCAGTTGATAAATGTGAAATTAAACATTTGTGTATGGGCATAGATCAGAAAAAATTCTATTCAGAGAATGGTCTTATGTCCCTCAAAATAAAGAGTATGAGGTGCTAAATTGATTGGTTTATACAGAATGTTATCTCCTCTCTACTGTATAGAGAGCTCCATCTGGGACAATAAAATAGCCTACTCATATCTCAAATATTTTTGCTTAAGCAAAGTATCTATTATTGCTATAGTTATCTAAGCCTCATAGGGATACTTAAGCAATTAGGATAACACAATATTCTGAAAGAAATGCAGATTCCAAAAATACTCTTGATTTTAAATAGTCATGGAATATTATATCCCAAAAACAAATCAACATAATTACCTTTTATTTCCTTCTTTCTACTTACTTACTTCACTAAGAATAACAATACCTATGCTGAGCATAAATCCAGAATTTTATGGCTATACAACAACAGCTTCAATGTCTCTAACAATATTTTTGTTTTAATATGATTACCCAACAGGACATTTGGGATAATGCTAATATTACTCGTGCTTAACCATGTTCTCAATTTATAATAATAAAAGCGTAATATGCTAATTAGACCAGAGAGCCGAACCACCTTCCGGATGTCCTTCTGGACAAGCCGGGGCTGTGAGGGCCGAGGCAAGCCACCATGGCTGCGAGGGCTGAGCCCCTTGCATGAATTTTGGTGCATCAGGCCTCTAAGTCTTGTGATAAAGTACTAGACTTTGTAAAAACCTTGCATTAATGTATACCAAATATTGGGTTGTTTTCTAAAAAATCTTCAACTATTGAAAAATTTACTTACACCTTAGAATAACATTTACTTACATCTTAGAATAACATTGGCCTACAGTTAATCTCATGTGACTGATAAAAAAGAAATTATATGGATTTTTAAATAATTAATTTTTCAGCTCTCACAAAACAGACTGTGCTACAATGAAAAGAAGACATAACAGCCTGGTAATGTGGCTCAGTGGTTGAGCAATCACCTATGAACCAGGACGTCATGTCCGGTTGCAGGCTCAGTCCCTAGTATGGGGCATGCAGGAGGCAGCCAATCAATAATTCTTTCTCATCATTGATGTTTCTATCTCTTTCTCCCTCTCCTTTCCTCTCTGAAATCAATAAAAATATATATTTTTAAAAAACCACAAAGAAGACATGACAAATACATTGCGATGAAGGGAGACAAGACTTTGGGTGGGAGTACACAGTGGAGTATATGGATGACCTTATTATAAATTGTTCAGCTAAAAGTCATAGAAAGCTATTAACCAACATCACCCCAATAAATTTAATTTTAAAACAAAATACATGGAGGAGACAAAATGGCAGCGGAATAGACAGACGTGTCCCGAGCCTTGTCCCGGAGCAGATAGAAGGAGCAATTAAATCGAATAACATCCATCCCAAATTGGCAAAGTAGACACAGCTGGTGATACAATTCACAGCCAGGAAGGGCAGAGGACACCTGGAGAATGGTAAAATCAGGTATCTGGACTGGAGAGAACTGTGAGACCTCCAAGCCCAGAGGGTCAGAGGGAAGCTGCAGGGCACCAATGCTGTGTCCCTTGGGACAGGCGTAACATATCACTGTGGAAACAAGTCCATAGGGCTGGGGTAACAGGAAATTCTAGATCTAAGCCCACAGCCATGAGAGGGCAGCCTGAACAACTGCCCAAGCCACGCCATGCCAGGAGGAGAGGGGCTCGCAGAGGCACAGCTCTTTCCCCTCTTTGGTCTTTGCTTTTATTCGCTAAATCCAGTTCATAGGACCTTTCAAATACAAACACTCACTCGTGGCTGAGGTGCAGACTTTTGGAGTCTGGAGAGAGGAGCAGCTTGGGGAGAGGTGGCTGGGAGTCTGGCACTGAGACATACCTGACTAGCAGGACCTAGGCAGCCATTTTCTCCTGAAGAAATAGCCCCTCCCTGCAGTCTCCAGGCAACCAATACAGCCACACCCAGAATACACCCTGAGTGTTACAAAGGCTACAAAAAAATTTTTTTTCAAATAGTCCCTGAGAGCCCTGGACTGGCCTGAAGAGAGGCCATTCAGTCCCGGAAAGCCATACGGCCACCTCCCCAACTATAGCCCTGTCAGAAACAGCCGCTTGAGAGATTAAGATTGAAAGTGAGCAGACAGGCTAAGTGGGAAGATTGATCCCACCTGCTGGCAGTCAAGGCTGTGGAGACAACACAAACAGAGGAGCAGTGGACGGCTTGGAAATTCAACAATTTAACAGGGAACTGAGAAGTGGCAGACAGTACAGAAGAGTAGGATCTAAAACCAGCCCCCATGGGGCATTAAAACTCAGCAGAACTGATCTAAAACTCAGCAGACACTTCACTTTTTCATTTTTATTTTACTTTATTTTATTATTATTTTGTTGTCTTATACTTTTTTTCTATATTTACTTTTTTATGTTTATTTTTATTTTTTCTTGCATTATTTTTTCATCATTCTATTTTTTCTTTTTTTTTAAATGGACTAAATGAATTTATGTTTTTTTAATTTCTTTATTGATTAAGGTATTACATATTTGTCCTCATCCCCCCATTACCTTCCCAAACCGCCCCCTGCCCCACTCATGCCCTTACCGCCCTGTTGTCTGTGTCCATTGGTTAGGCTGATATGCATGCATACAAGTCCTTTAGTTGATCTCTCACCCTTATCCCCACCCTCCCCTATCTTCCCTCTGAGGTTTGACAGTCTGATCAATGCTTCCCTGTCTCTGGATCTGTTTTTGTTCATCAGTTTATGTTGTTCATTATTTCTCATAGATGAGTGAGATCATGTGATATTTATCTTTCTCTGCCTGGCTTATTTCACTTAGCATAATGCTCTCCAGTTCCACCCATGCTTTTGCAAATGGTAGGAACTCCTTTTTTAGCGCAGCATAGTATGCCATTGTGTAGATGTACCACAGCTTTTTAATCCACTCATCTGCTGATGGGCACTTAGGCTGTTTCCAAATCTTAGCTATGGTGAATTGTGCTGCTATGAACATAGGGGTGCATATATCCTTTCTGATTCGTGTTTCTAGCTTCTTGGGATATATTCCTAGAAGTGGGATTACTGGGTCAAATGGGAGTTCCATTATTAGTTTTTTGAGGAAACTCCATGCTGTTCTCCACAGTGGCTGCACGAGTCTGCATTCCCACCAGCAGTGCACGAAGGTTCCTTTTTCTGCGCATCCTCGCCAGCACTTGTCGTTCATTGATTTGTTGATGATAGCCATTATGACAGGTGTGAGATGGTACAGCATTGTTGTTTTAATTTGCATCTCTCTGATGATTAGTGACTTTGAGCATGTTTTCATATGTTGCTTGGCCTTCCTTATGTCTTTTGAAAAGTATCTATTTAGGTCCATTGCCCATGTTTTGATTGGATTGTTTATCTTCCTTTTGTTAAGTTGTTTGAGTTCCTTGTAGATGTTGAAGATTAAACCCTTATCGTTGATATCATAGGCAAATATGTTCTCCCATGCAGTGGGCTTTCTTGTTGTTTTGTTGATGGTTTCTTTTACTGTGTAAAAGCTTTTTATTTTGATGTAGTCCCATTTGTTTATTTTCTCTTTAGCTTCCACTGCCCTAGGAGCAGTATCAGTGAAGAAGTTCCTTCGGCATATGTCTGAGATTGCTCTGACTATGGATTCCTCTAGTATTTTTATGGTTTCATGTCTTATGTTTAAGTCCTTTATCCATTTTGAGATTATTTTTGTGTATGGTGTAAGTTGGTGATCTAGTTTCATTTTTTTGCATGTATCTGTCCAATTTTCCCAATACCATTTATTGAAGAGACTGTCTTGACTCTATTATATGTTCATGCCTCCTTTGTCGAATATTAATTGGGCATAGTGGCTTGTGTCGATTTCTGGGTTCTCTATTCTATTCCATTGATCTATATGTCTGTTCTTGTGCCAGTACCAGGCTATTTTGAGAACAGTGGCTTTGTAATACAGCTTGAAATCTGGTATTGAGATCCCACCTACTTTGTTCTTCTTTCTCAGGATTGCTGGGGCTATTCGGGGTCTTTTTTTATTCCAGATGAATTTTTGGAGAGTTCGTTCTAGGTCTGTGAAATATGCTGTTAGTATTTTAATGGGGATTGCACTGAATCCATAGATTGCTTTGGGTAGTATGGACATTTTAATGATGTTGATTCTACCAATCCATGAACATGGTTTGTTCTTCCATCTGTTTACGTCTTCCTCTATCTCTTTTTTCAGTGTCCTGTAGTTTTCTGAATACAGGTCTTTTACCTCCTTATTTAAGTTTATTCCTAGGTATCTTAATTTTTTTGGTGCGATGGTAAAAGGGATTGCTTTTTTAGTCTCTCTTTCTGTAAGTTCACTATTGGTGGATAGAAATGCCATAGATTTCTTGGCGTTAATTTTGTATCCTGCTATATTGCCAAATTCATTTAAGTCTAATAGTTTTTTGATGGAGTCTTTAGGGTTTTTTATGTACAATATCATGTCATCTTGAATAAGGACAGTTTTACTTCTTCTTTTCCAATTTGGATGCCTTTTACTTCTTCTTGTTGTCTAATCACAATAGCTAATACTTCCAGTACTATGTTGAACAGGAGTGGTGAGAGTGGGCATCCCTGTCTTGTTCCTGTTCTTAGGGGAAATGGTTTTAGTTTTTGCCTATTTCTATTTCTTCTATTTTTATTTTATTTTATCCTATTTTTAATTAATAATTAATTGTTCTCTTCTTCTTTCTCTCTCTCTTTCTTCTTATCCATTCATCCTCTTCCTACTTCCTCTATACTGAACTGAGGTCTCCCCATATTCATCCAATTCCTTAACCTTACTTTCTGAATATAAGCTCAGCCTCTACAGATTCTGCCCCCACCCTCTTTTCTGGGTGTTTGATGTTTGCATTTTTTTGGTTTATCTGTTTGTTCTGTGGTGTTTTCTCCATACATATAATAAAGTCCCGGTGCATGAAATTCGTGCTGGGGAGGGAGTTCATCAGCCCGGCCTGTACCCTGACCGCAATCCAGGACCACTGTCTCCTAACCTCTTGCCTGCCTGCCTGATCGCCCCTAACTGCTCACCTGCCTGCCTGATCACCCCAGCCACCTCTGTCTGCCTGCCTGATCACCCCTAACCACTCTGCCTGCCTGCCTGATCACCCCTAACCACTCACCTGCCTGACTGATCACCCCTAACCACTCTGCCTGCCTAATCGACCCTAACTGCTTGCCTGCCAGACTGATCACCCCTAACTGCCTCTGCCCCTGGCCCCTGCCACCGTGACTTCATCCAGAAGGACGTTCAGAATGACATCCAGAAGATCATTCAGCTGTCCGGTCTAATTAGCATATTACGCTTTTATTATTACAGGTTTTTTCCTCTTTCTTCCTTTTTTTTTTCTGTTACCATTTTTTCTCTCCTTGATATCATTTGTGCTCTCTTTTCTCTCCCCTAATTCTCTTTTCACTGGTGGTCACTTATATTGGGGTTACCAGTGTCATGAGTACATTCTTGTTTTGTTCCCTTTGTTTCGTGTCTTGGCGAGTTGCATTTTTTCCTGTTTGGTCAATGTGGTAGAAAGTGAGCCATATAATCAGACACCTGGAGAGGAGACTCCATCCACGAACAGGTCAATAACACTCCAGACTCAACTACAGAGGCAGGAAGATGGCAGCAGTGAGGGAGAGAGCATGAGTGCGTAAGGGTGCAAAAGGGGAGTGTGTGGACGTGTGGTGTGTGTGTGTGTGTGTGTGTGTGTGTGTGTGTGTGCGCGCACGCGCGCGCATGTGAGTGTGGGACAGTTACATCCTGCAGGACCTTCGGGGGCAGGCAGACCGGGCTCACCTAGCCAGGCAGCCTCTGCTACCATCTGAAACAGTCCAGGGGTGGCCAGCACTACCACAGAGGCTGCGCCTTCTTGAAGGGGAGAGCTGCTGTGACGGAGTCCAGCCTCACCTCCACCTAGTGAGCCCTCAGACACCACTCAGGACTCTACAGCCATTCCCATCAGGGACTTGCTGCCTCAGCTGAGGTCCCACAATCATCAAGACCCCAGCCACCCCAGCCATGGGCTCTGAGTTCCGAAGCACGCTCCCCTCTGGCTGGCCCAACGCTTTAGCCCAGGGCACCTTCACCACATAAGCACCAACAGCACGAGCAGACCACCCCCGTCCAAGGAGCAGCAGCCCTGTGAGAAGCCTGCCCCCGTCCGAGGAACAGCAACCCTTTGAGCAGCATGCCCCCCTCAGAGGAGCATCAGCCTCACATGGCCTGTCCTCATCCAAGGAGCAGCAGCCCCACACAGCCTGCTCCTGTCCAAGGAGAAGCAACCGGGCACACAGCCCAGCACCGTCCGAGAAGCAGCAGCCGCGTAAGAAGCCCATCCAGTCTGAGGACCAGCAGCCATGTAAGCAGCCTGCCCTGTCCGAGGAGCCACAGAAAAACACACAGCCCCCGTTTGAGGAGCAGCAAACCTGCAAGCTGCCTGCCCCCGTTTTAGAAGCAGCAGCCAGGCAAGCAGCCCACCCCTGCCAGCCAGAGGAGCCATTATTGCTGCAAGCAGCCTTGTTAGCAGAGCCCAACAGAGGAGTTGCCACCAACTGAGGAACAGCCACTGTCGCGACCAACTGAGGAGCAGCCACAGCCTGAGAAGCCGATGCCACCCGCAGAGCAGCTCCCACATGACCCGACACCTAGATGCTTTGGTGAGAGCAAAAATGGGTAGACAAAGAAACCCCCAAAGGAAACACAAATCATCAGAAAAGGAGCTAAGTGAAATGAAGGCATGTAATATGTCAGAAAAAGAATTCAGAATAAGGGTCATACAGTTCATAAACCAGATGGATGAAAAAGTCAACAACTTATGTAAGAATCAAGAAGAAATAAAGAGTGATATGGCTGCAATAAAAAACACTATGGAAAGTTTCAACAGTAGACTAGAAGAGGAAGACCGAATTAGCAAATTAGAAGACAGGGAGAAAAAACACACCCAAACTGAACTGCAATTGGAGAAAAATATTAAAAGACAGGAGGAGAACCTAGAGAGCTTTGAGACAACATGAAATGAAGCAACATATGAATAATAGGGGTGCCAGAACAATAGGAAGAGTAACAAGGGTTAGAAAACCTATTTGAAGAAATAATGACAGAAAACTTCCCGGAGGTGGGAAAGAAAAAAGTCACACAAGCACAGAGTCCCAAACAAGATGAACCCAAAGAGACCCACACCAAAACACATTGTAATTATGATGAGAAACATTAGGACAAAAAGAGAATCTTAAAGGCTGCAAGAGAGAGACAGAAAGTTATGTACAAGGGATCTCCCATTAGATTATCAAATGATTTCTCAACAGAAAAACATCAGGCCATAAAGGAATGGAAAGAAGTTTAAAAGTGATGCAAAGCAAAGGACTGAACCCCAGAATACACTATCCAGCAAGGCTATCATTCAAAATTGAAGGGGAAATCAGGAGCTTCACAGATTAAAAAAAAAAAAAAAAAAAAAAAAAAGGCTAAGGGAGTTTATCACCACCAAGCCACCAATGCAAGAAATGCTAAAGGGACTGTTGTAAAAAGAATAAATAAAAATGAAAGAAGGAAAACAGGCATAAATAAAATGGCTAGAAACAAGTACCTATCAATAATTACTTTAAGCATAAATGGACTAAATACTCCAATCAAAAGACATCAAGTGGCTGAATGGATAAGAAAACATAACCTGTATATATACTGTCTAAAAGATACCCACCTCAGAACAATAGACCCACACAGACGGAAAGTGAAGGAATGGAAAAATATCTTTCAGGCAAATGGAAATGAAAAAAAAAAAAAAAAGGCTGGGGTAGCAATACTTATATCTGACAAAATGGACCTCAAAGTGAATGCCATAACAAGAGATAAGGAAGGCCACTTCATAATACTGAAGGGATCAATAAAACAAGTGGATATAGCCTTGGTAAACATATAGGCATCCAATGCAGAAGCACCCAAATACATAAAAAAAACTCCTGGAAGATATCAAGGGAGAGATCAACAATACAGTCATAGTAGGGGACTTTAATACCCAACAGACATCACTGGAAAAATCCTAAAGACAAAAAATCAGTAAAAAAAGAAAAAAGAAATCCTAAATGACACACCAGAACAGATGGACTTAATAGACATCTTCAGAATATCACCCCAAAGTGATGGAATATACATTCTTCTCAAGTGCACATGGGACATTTTCAAAGATAGACAACATATTGGGTCACAGGCAAAGTCTCTCCAAATTCCAGAAGACTGAAATCATATCAAGCATCTTCTCAGACCACAATGGCATAATATTAGAAATCAACTACAATAAAAACAATCCAAAAAATTCAAATACTTGGAAGTGGAATAGCATGCTATTAAATAATGATTGGGTTACAAAAGAGATCAAAGAAAAATTTAAAACATCCTAGAAACAAATGACAACAAAAACACAACAATCCAAAATCTATTGAACACATTGAAAGTAATCCTGAGAGGGAAGTTTATAGCTCTAGAGGCCTACCTCAAAAAAAACAGTAATAAATCTTGTAACTGTACAACTTCAAGAATTAGAAAGAGAACAACAGAAAAGCTCAGAGTGAGCAGAAGAAAGGAGATACTACAGATCAGAGCAGAAATAACTAACATAGAGACCAAAAAAAAAAAAAAACCAATACAAAATATCAATGAAACCAAGAGCTGGTTCTTTCAAAAGATAAACAAGACTGATGAACCTCTAGCCAGGTTTAAAGAAACAAAGAGAGAGGAATCAAATAAACAAATTTAGAAATGAAAGAGGTGAAATACCAGACCCACAGATATACAAAGGATTGTAAAATAATACAATGAACAACTCTATTCCAACAAACTAGACAACCTGGAGGAAATCGACATATTCCTAGAAAAATATAACCTTACAAAACTCCATCAGGAAGACCTTAAAAATCTCAATAGGCTGATAACTATGCAGGAAATTTAAGTGGTCATCAAAAAGCTTCCAGCAAACAAAAGCCCGGGGCCAGACAGCTTCACAAGGGGAGTTTTACCAAACATTCAAGGAAGAACTAAAACCTATCCTCCTCAGACTATTCCAAAAAATTCAAGAGGAAGGAACACTTCCAACCTCATTCTATGAAGCCAGCATTACCCTAATACCAAAACCAGATAAAGACAACACAATGAAAGAGAATTACAGGCCAATATGAACAATGATGCTAAAATCCTCAACAAAATTCTAGCAAATCGGATTCAGCAGTACATCAGAAAGATCATACACCATGACCAAGTAGGATTTATCCCGGGGATGCAAGGATGGTACAATATCCACAAATCAATAAACATGATATATCACATAAACAAATTGAGAGATAAAAACCACAGAGTCATAAAAATTGATGCAGAAAAAGTATTTGACAAAACCCAACACCCTTTCTTGGTAAACCCCTGAGAAATGTGGAAATACCTCAACGTAATAAAAGCCTTATATGATAAATCTGCAGCCAACATCATACTCAGTGGGAATAAACTAAAACCATTTCACCTAGGAACAGAAACAAGACAGGGATGCCGACTCTCACCACTCCTGTTTCACATAATACAGGAAGTGCTAGCCATAGCAATTAGACAAGAGGAAGAAATAAAAGGTATCCAATTGGAAAGAAGACATAAAACTGTCATTATTCGCAAATGACATGATACTATACATAGTAAACCCTAAAGACTCCATCAAAAAATGTTTAGACTTAATAAATGAATTCAGCTATGTAGCAGGATACAAAATTAAGGCTAAGAAAACTGGCATTTTTATACACCAACTAGAGGCCCGGTGCACGAAATTTGTGCACCAGGGGGGTGTCCCTCAGCCCAGCCTGCACCCTCTCCAATCTGGGACCCCTCGAGGAATGTCCCACCGGTATCGGGCCTAAACAGGCAGTTGAACATCCCTCTCACAATCCAGGACTGCTGGTTCCCAACTACTCGCCTGCATGCCTTCCTGACTGCCCCTAACCGCTTTTGCCTGCCAGCCAGATCACCCCCTAACCACTCCCCTGCCAGCCTGATTGATGCCTAACTGCTCCCCTGCCAGCCTGTTTTCCCCTAACTGCCCTCCCCTGCAGGCCTGGTCACCCCTAACTTCCCTCCCCTGCAGGCCTGGTCACCCCTAACTGCCCTCCCCTGCAGGCCTGGTCTCCCCCAACTGCTCTCACCTGCAGGCCTGGGTTCCCCCCAGCTGCCCTCCCCTGCAGGCCTGGTCACTCCTAACTGCCCTCCACTGTAGGGCTGGTCCCCCCAACTGCTCTCCCCTGCAGGCCTGGGTCCCTCCCAACTGCCTTTCCCTGCAGGCCTGGTAGCCCCCAACTTCCCTCCTTTGCCAGCTTGGTAACCCCTAACTGCCCTCCCCTGCAGGCTTGATCGCCCCCAACTGCCCTCCCTTGCAGGCCTGGTCGCTCCCAACTGCCCTCCCCTGCAGGCCTGATCCCTCCCAACTGCCCTCCCTTGCTGGCCATCTTGTGGTGGCCATCTTGTGTCCACATGGGGGCAGGATCTTTGACCACATGGGGGCAGCCATCTTGTGTGTTGGAGTGATGGTCAATCTGCATATTACTCTTTTATTAGATAGGATAGAGGCCTGGTGCTCGGGTGGGGGGCCAGCTGGTTTGCCCTGAAGGGTGTCCCGGGTCAGGGTGGGGGTTCCCTTGGGGCATGGGGCGGCCTGGGCGAGGGGCCTGTGGTGGTTTGCAGGCCGGCCACGCCCCTCAGCAATCCAAGCGGAAGCCCTGGTATCTGGGGTTTATTTATCTTCTACAATTGAAACTTTGTAGCCTGGAGCAGAGCCAAGCCTTCTGCTTGCTCCATGGCGGCAGCCATTTCTGTTGGGATTTATGTATCTTATATAATTGAAACTTTGTAGCCTTAAGCGGAAGCTTGGGCCAGCCAGGGCTGCAGAAGCTTGGCTTCTTCCATCGCTGTGGGCAACCCTAGCCTCCTGGTCTTTCTAGCTCCATGGCTGCCGCCATTTCTGTTTGGATTTATGTATCTTCTATCATTGAAACTTTGTAGCCTTGACTGGAGGCCTAGGCTGGCTAGGAAAGGCGGAAAGCTTGGCTTCCTCCATTGCTAGGGAAACCCAAGCCTCCCTCCTGCTCTCTGTGGCCGTAGCCATCTTGGTTGGGTTTATTTGCATATTCGCTCCTGATTGGCTTGTGGGCGTGGCTTGTGGGTTTAGTGGAGTGGTGGTTAATTTGCATATTACTCTTTTATTAGATAGGATAGTGAACTTACAGAAAGAGAGATTAAAAAAACAATCCCATTTATCATCGCACCAAAAAAATTAAGATACATAGGAATAAACTTAACTAAGGAGGTAAAAGACCTGTACTCAGAAAACTACAGGACACTGAAAAAAGAGATAGAGGAAGACATAAACAGATGAAAGAACATACCGTGTTCAAGGATTGATAGAATCAACATCATTAAAATGTCCATACTACCCAAAGCAATCTATAGATTCAAAGTACTGCCCATTAAAATACCAAAGGCATATTTCACAGACCTAGAACAAACTCCCAAAAATTCATCTGAAACAAAAACAAAAAGGAATAGCTGCAGCAATCCTGAGAAAGAGGAACAAAGTAGGACAGCTCTCAATACCAGATATCAATCTATATTACAAAGCCACTGTTCTCTAAACTGCCTGGTACTGGCATAAGAACAGACATATAGATCAATGGAATAGAATAGAGAACCCAGAAATCAACCCAAAACACTGTGCTCAATTAATATTTGACAAAGGAGGCATGAACATACAATGGAGTCAAGACAGTCTCTTCAATAAATGGTGTTGGGAAAATTGGACAGATACATGCAAAAAAATGAAACTAGACCACCAACTTACACCATACACAAAAATAATCTCAAAATGAATAAAGGACTTAAACATAAGACGGGAAACCATAAAAATACTAGTGGAATCCACAGGCTGCAAAATCTCAGACATATACTGAAGCAATATCTTCACCGATACAGTTCCTAGGGCAATGGAAACTAAAGAGAAAATAAACAAATGGGACTACATCAAAATTAAAAGATTCTGCACAGCAAAAGAAACTATCAACAAAACAACAAGAATGCCCACTGCATCCGTGAACGTATTTGCCAATGTTATCTCCAATAAGGGTTTAATCTCCAACATTATAGGGAACTCATACAACTTAACAAAAAGAAGATAAACAACCCAATCAAAAAATGGGCAACGGATCTAAATAGATACTTTTCAAATACATACCTACCAACGAGTGAATCTAAAAATCAAGTGAATAAAAAATCTGAAGAACAGAATGGACTGGTGAATATAATAGAATCAGGGACATAGAAAGGGAGTGGACTGACAATTCTCAGGGGCAAGGGGGTGTGAGGGGTTCAGGAAGAGATTGGACAAAAATCTACACCTATGGATGAAGACAGTGGCGGGGGGTAAGGGCATGGGGTGGGGTGGGGAATCAGGTGGAGGGGAGCTATGAGGGGGAAAAAAAAGAGGAACACCTGTAATAATCTGAACAATAAAGATTTTTAAAAAAATAGATACTTTTTGAAAGAGGACATAAGGAAGGCCAAGAGACATATGAAAACATGCTCTATGTCACTAATCATCCGAGAGATGCAAATCAAAACGACAATGCAGTACCATCTCACACCTGTCAGAATGGCTATCATCAACAAATCAACAAATGACAAGTGCTGGCAAGGATGAGGAGAAAAGGGAACCCTCGTGCACTTCTGGTGGGAATGCAGACTGGTGCAGCCACTGTGGAGAACAGTATGGAGTTTCCTCAAAAAACTAAAAATAGAACTCCCATTCGACCCAGTGATCCCACTTCTAGAAATATGTCCCAGGAAACTAGAAACACCAATCAGAAAGGATATATGCATCCCTATGTTCATAGCGGCACAATTCACCATAGCTAAGATTTGGAAACAGCCTAAGTGCCCATCAGCAGATGAGTGGATTAAAAAGCTGTGGTACATCTACACAATGGAATACTACGCTGCGGTAAAAAAGAAGGAATTCTTACCATTTAAAGCAGCATGGATGGAGCTGGAGAGCATTATGCTAAGTCAGTGGTCGGCAAACTCATTGGTCAATAGAGCGGCAAACCGCACTTGTGAGCCGCATGTGGCTCGCGAGCCGCAGTTTGCTGACCACTGTGCTAAGTGAAATAAGTCAGTCAGAGAGAGATAAATATCACATGATCTCCCTCATTTGTGGATTATAATGAACAACATAAACCGATGAACAAAAATAGATCTAGAGACAGAGAAGCATCAATCAGATGCTCAAACCTCAGAGGGAAGGCAGGGGAGGGCAGGACTCAGGGGGAGAGTTCAACCAAAGGACTTGTATGCATGCATATAAGCATAACCAATGGATACATACAACAGAGGGGGTGAGGGCATGAGTGGGGGGATGGGGAGACAATGGGGGGATAAGGACACATTTGTAATACCTTAATCAATAAAGGGGAAAAAAAAGAAGGAACTCTTACCATTTGCAACAGCATGGATGGACATGGAGAGTATTAAGCCAAGAGAAATAAGCCAATCAGAGAAAGGTAAGTATCACATGATCTCACTCATTTGTGGATTATAAAGAACAACATAAACCGATGAACAATAACAGATCCAGAGACAGAGAAGCATCAATCAGATGCTCAAACCTCAGAGCGAAGGTAGGGGAAGGTGGGGGAAGGGGGAAGAGATCAACCAAAGGTCTTGTATGCATGCATATTAGCATAACCAATAGACACAGACACCAGGGGGGTTAGGGCATGAGGCGGGGATGAAGGATGTGGGGGGACAACAGGATGGTAAGGACACATATGTAATACCTTAATCAAAGAAGAAAGAAAAAAAATACATGAACTGCATACATACACTGACTGGCCAGATTATTCTGATCTCAGAACGCATAATAATCTGGCCACTCAGTGTATATCCTATATAATAAAAGGCTAATATGCAACTTGTCCCCTCGACCAGGAGTTCAACCAGCAGTCAGGCCGTCCAACTGCCCATGTCCCCTCCCCCTGGCCAGGCTGGCCGGACCCCACCCATGCACAAATTCATGCACCGGGCCTTATATATATATTGAGTGGCCAGATTATTATGCGTTCAGAGATCATAATAAACTGGCCACTCAGTGTATAAGAAAGCAAAAAATTCCAAGGTGATGTGAAAGACAAGAGATATTTCTTATAAAGGGGCCTTCCTAATTGTTTTTTAAACACAAAATACAACAAAGATCTTGTGTTTACAATTCACAGAATATCTATATGGACCTGCAAACTATTTATTTTTATGGAATATGAAATGCTGTATGGAAAAATAGAAAGCAAAATTACAAATTACATTTCAGATCTGAAACTCTGTGACTCTGTAATGGAAGATAAACCAAAAATAAACATGTTTCCTGATAATCTTTCCTACCTCACAAAGCTATTTGAAAGATAAATACAGTAATGTTTCCATGAGCTTCATTTCACCCTCATTGCAATCATTCTGTTGCATTATACTATTTCTAACTCTTATGGTTGAAAATAATTAAAAGTGTGGCATTTAACTGCCATTAGGAGTCACCTACACGTGAATCTCTTCTTAGCTACCTGAAAACACAGCACAATATAGGTCACAGTTACCCCAAAATTAGTGTTAGGAATTCATTAATGTCCAGTTGTCATCATAAAACTAGTGGCCCGGTCCATGAAATTCATGCACACGGGGGGTGACCCTCAGCTTGGCCTGAACCCTCTCCAATCTGGGACCCCTCACACAGGAATCGGACCTGAAAAGCAATTGGACATCCCTCTCGCAATCCGGGACCGCTGGCTCCTAACCGCTCACCTGCCTGCCTGCCTGCCTGATCGCCCCTAACCACTCTGCCTGCCAAACTGCTCGCCCCCAGCTGCCCCCCCACCGGCCTTCTCACCCCCAATGCTCCCCCTGCCGGCCTGCTAGCCCCCTACTGCCCTCCTTGACAGCCTGCTTGCCCCAACTGGCCCTCCCTGCTGACCTGCTCACCCCCTACTGCCCCGACTGCCGGCCTGCTTGGCCCCAACTGCCCCCCTCCTGGCCTACTCATCCCCAACTGCCCCTCCCGCTGGCCTGCTCACCCCCAACTGCCCCCCCCCCTGCCAGCCTGCTCACCCCCAACTTTCCCCACTGCCGGCCTGATCACCTCCAACTGCCCTCCCCTCCTGGCCTGATCTCCCCTAATCGCCTCTGCCTCGGCACTGCCACTATGGCTTTGTCTGGGCTGCGGCCACAGAGTTGGCTGAGGCGATCAAGGAAGCCAAGCCCCCACCTCCCGCCTGCTCTCCGGCCGGCTTGGCTTCCTGCCTGCTCCGGCCAGTTCCATGGCTCCGGCCGACACCGCCATCTTTGTCGCGGCAATTTGCATATCCCCTTATTGGCTGTGGGTGCCACCATCTTTATTGCAAAGTGATGGTTAATTTGCATATTACTCTTATATTCGACTAGAGGCCCGGAGCACGAAATTCGTGCATGGAGAGGGGGGGGATGTATGTGTCCCTCAGCCCAACCTGCACCCTCACCAATCTGAGACCCCTAGAGGGATGTCCGAATGCACAGTGGGATCGGACCTAAACGGGCAGTCGGACATCCCTCTCACAATCCAGGACTGCTGGCTCCCAACTGCTCACCTGCCTGCCTGCCTGATTGCCCCTAACTGCTTCTGCCTGTCAGCCTGATCAGCCCCTAACCACTCCCCTGCCAGCCTGATTGACGCCTAACTGCTCCCCTGCCAGCGCGATTACCCCTAATTGCCCTCCCCTGCTGGCCTTGTCACCCCTAACTGCCATCCCCTGCCGGCCTGGTCACCCCAAACTGCCCTCCCTTGCCAGCCTGGATGCACTAATTGCCCTCCCCTGCAGGCTGGGTACCCCCAACTGCCCTCCCATGCCAGCCTGGTCACCCCCAATGGCTCTCCTCTTCAGGCCTGGTCCTCCCAACTGCCCTCCCCTGCAGGCCTGGTCCCTCCCAAGTTCCCTTCCCTGCTGGCCTAGTCACCCCCAACTGCCCTCCCCGCTGGCCTTGTACCCCCCAATGGCCCTCCTCTTCAGGCTTGGTCCCCCCCAACTGCCCTCCCCTGCAGGCTTGGTCACCCCCAACTGCCCTCCCCTGCTGGCCTGGTCACCCCCAACTGCCCTCCCCTGCTGGCCTGGTCACCCCCAACTGCCCTCCCCTGCAGGCCTAGTCACCCCCAACTGCCCTCCCCTTCAGGCCTGGTCCCCCCCATCTGCCCTCCCCTTCAGGCCTGGTCCCTCCCAACTGCCCTCCCCCACTGGCCTGGTCACCCCCAACTGCCCTTCCCTGCAGGCCTGGTCCCCTCAACTGCCCTCCCCTCCTGATAGCCCACAACTGCCCCACCCTGCTGGCCATCTTGTGGTGACTATATTGGGACCACATGGGGGTGGCCATCTTTGACCACATGGGGGCGGCCATCTTGTGTGTTGGAGTGATAGTCAATTTGCATATTACTCTTCTATTAGATAGGATAGGATGAAAGACAGGAAACATTTGCCCCCTTGGAGATCTGACCCATTAGGTAAACCATGTCAACAGGAAAAGGCTTAATCAAAACACTAAAAAATACTCACAACCCTATTAAAATACCAACAGTATACTTCACAGACCTAGAACAAACTCTCTAAAAATTCATATGGAATAAAAAAAGACCCCAAACACCCTCAGCAATCCTGAGATAAAAGAACAAAGGTGGAGGGATCACAATACCAGATATCAAGCTATATTACAAAGCCACTATTCTCAAAACTGCCTGGTACTGGCACAAGAACAGACATATAGACCAATGGAATAGAATAGAGAATCCAGAAATTGACCCAAACCACTATGCTCAATTAATATTTGACAAAGGAGGCAAGAGCATACAATGGAGTCAAGACACTCTCTTAAATAAATCGTATTGGGAAAATTGCAGTGGTACATGCAAAAAAAATGAAACTAGACCACAAACTTACACCATACACAATAATAAACTCAAAATGGATAAAAGACTTAAATGTAAGACCTGAAACCATAAAAATCTTAGAAGAAACCATAGGCAGCAAAATTTCACACATTCCTCATAGCAATATGTTTACCAATACATCTTGTAGGACAATGGAAACTTAGGAGAAAATAAACAAACAGGACTACATTAAAATAAAAAGCTTCTGCACAGCAAAAGAAAGCATCAACAAAACAACAAGAAAGCCCACTGCATAGGGCAGGCGTCCTCAAACTATGGCCCGCGGGCCACATGCGGCCTCCCAAGGATATTTATCCGGCCCGCCGGGTGCCGCTGCCTGTCCTGCTTAGCAGCCGACTCGTCCCGGGCCCGCAGTGCGCATAGGAATTTGTTCATAGTTTTTTTTTTTTTAACTATAGTCTGGCCCTCTAACGGTCTGAGGGACAATGAACTGGCCCCCTGTTTAAAAAGTTTGAGGACCCCTGGCATAGGGGAACATATTTGCCAATGATACATCCAAGAAGGAATTAATCTCCAAAATATATAGGGAACTCATACAACTTAATAAAATGGGCAAAGGACCTAAGTATACACTTCTCCAAAGTGAACATACAGAAGGCTAAGAAGCATATGTAAAAATGCTCAAAGTCACTAATCATCAGAGAGATACAAATCAAAATGACAATGAGGTACCACCTCACAACTATCAGAATGGCTATCATCAACAAATTAACAAATGACAAGTGTTGGCGAGGATGTGGAGAAAAGGGAACCCTCATACACTGCTGGTGGGAATGCAGACTGGGTGCAGCCACTGTGGAAAACAGTATGGAGTTTCCTCAAAAAATTAAAACTGTAATTCCCATTAACGCAGTGATCCCACTTCTAGGACTATACCCTAAGAAACCAGAAACACCAATCAGAAAGGATATATACACCCCTATGTTCATAGCAGTACAATTTACAATAACAATTTACAGCAGTGCCCATCAGCAAATGAGTGGATAAAAAAGCTGTGGTCCATTTACACAACAGAAAACTGTGCAGCTGTAAAATAGAAAGAACTCTTACCATTTGCAACAGCATGGATGGACCTGGAGAGTATTATGCTAAGAGAAATAAGCCAGTTACAGAGAGATAAGTATCACATCTCACTCATATGTGGAATCTAATGAACAAAATAAACTGATGAACAAAAATAGATGCAGAGACACAGAAGCATGGAACAGACTGTCGAACCTCAGAGTGAAGGCAGGGGAGGGCGGGTTGGTGGGAAGAGATCAACCAATGAACTCGTTTGCATATATGCATAACCTATGGGGGACAGGGGCAGGCTAGAAGAGGTCAATGGGGGGGGAAAAGGGGAGAAATCCATATCCTATCTAATAAAAAAGTAATATGCAAATTGACCGTCACTCCAACACACAAGATGGCTGCCCCCATGTGGACACAAGATGGCTGCCACAAGATGGCCTGCAGGGGAGGGCAGTTAGGGGTGACCAGGCTGGCAGGGGAGGGCAGTTAGGGGTGACCATGCCTGCAGGGGAGGGCAGTTGGGGGTAACCAGGCCGGCAGGGGGGCAGTGAGGACTGACCAGGCCAGCAGGGTGGGGCAGTTGGTTGCGACCAGGCCAGCAGGGGGGGCAGTAAGGGGCAACCAGTCTGGTGGGGGTGGGGGGATTTAGGGGCGACCAGGCTGGAAGTGGGGGGGGAGTTAGGGGAGACCAGCTTGGCAGGGGGAACAGTGATGGGTGACAGGCCAACAGGAGGGGGCAGTTGAGGGCCACCAGGCTGGCCAGGGGGGGAGCAGTTAGGGGCAACCAGGCCAGCAGTGGGGGCAGTTGGGGGCAACCAGGCCAGCAGGGGGGACAGTAGGAGATGACCAGGCTGGCGGGGGGGGGGGGGGGGGCAGTTAGGTGTGACCAGACTGGCAGAGGAGGGCAGTTGGAAGCAACCAGGCAGATAGGGGGGGGCAGTGAGGGGTGACTAGGCCAGCGGGGGGGGGGGGGGCAGTTAGGGGCAACCAGGCTAGCGGGGGCAGCAGTTGGGGGCGACCAGGCCAGCAGGGGGACAGTTAGGGGTGACCATGACGGCAGGGGGGCAGTTGGGGGCAACCAGGCCAGAAGGGGGCAGCAGTAAGGGGCAACCAGGCTGGTGGAGGGGCAGTTAGGGACAACGAGGCCAATGGGGGTGGAGCAGTTGGGGGTGATCAGGCTGGCGGGGGGGGGGGGGGACAGTTAGGGGTGATCAGGTAGGCAGGCAGGTGAGCAGTTGGGAGCCAGCGGTCCAGGATTGTGAGGGATGTCCGACTGCTGGCAGTTGGACATTCTCCGAGGGTTCCCAATTGGAGAGGGTGCAGGCTGGGCTGAGGGGACCCTCCCCTCCCCCATGCATGAATTTTGTGCACTGGGCCTCTCTCAATATATATATATCCTATCTAATAAAAGAGTAATATGCAGATTGACCATCACTCCAACACACAAGATGGCTGCCCCCATGTGGTCAAAGATCCTACCCCCATGTGGACACAAGATGGCTGCCACAAGATGGCCAGCAGGGGAGGGCAGTTTGGGAGGAACCAGGCCTGCAAGGGAGGGCAGTTGGGGGCGATCAAGCCTGCAGGGGAGGGCAGTTAGGGATGACCAGACTGGCAGAGGAGGTAAGTTGGGGGCGACCAGGCCTGCAGGGGAGAGCAGTTGGGGGAGACCAGGCCTGAAGAGGAGAGCAGTTAGGGGCAAACAGGCTGGCAGGGGAGTGGTTAGGGGGTGATCAGGCTGGTAGGCAGAAGCGGTTAGAGGCAATCAGGAAGGCAGGCAGGTGAGCAGTTGGGAGCCAGCAGTCCCAGATTGGAGAGGGTGCAGGCTGGGCTGAGGGACACCCACCCGCCCCCTGTGCATGAATTTCGTGCACCGGGCCTCTAGTATATATATAAAGAGCCAGGGTCCATAATATCCAAAATGACTGAACAGACAACCGAACACCGGAAGTCAGGCCTGCAGTCAGTGCTGGGTTGCCTCAGCGACCCAGCACTAACTGCCACCACTGCAGGCACAGTGACCCAGCACTGACTGCCAAGGGGGGTGCGGATCAGGCCCAGAGAGAGAAGCAGGGTCTGATCCGCAGCCTCTGTGGCAGTCAATACTGGGTCGGCGCCGCGGAAGTCAGCCGCAGCAGGCGCAACGACCCAGCACTGACTGCCAAGGGGGCTGAGGATCAGGCCCAGAGAGAAGCCCGGAGAGAGAAGCAGGGTCTGATCTGCAGCCTCTGTGGCAGCTGTTGATCAGCCCTTGCCTCTCTTTCTCTCCGGGCCTCGCCTGCAGCCACAGGGGCTGCTGGTCAGCCCCGCCTCTCTGATCAGGCCTGAAGATAGGCCCAGAGACGCTGACTGGCATATAAACCAACCAATCAGAATCAAATCTGGGTGAAGTGCGAGAAGCCAATGGCTGCCTAGGAGGCAGAGCTTTTGACGCTGACTAGCATAGAAACCGACCAATCAGAATCTAATCTGGGTGAACTGCGAAGGTGGAACCTAAGGTGGGGGCTGAGGAGGGGTTTTAAGGGCAACAGCTGTTTGGTGTAAGGTGTAAGAAAGCGATTCAATTTTTTAATGACTGGTTTGGCATTATAGTGCATATGGCTGGCTATCAGTCCAGATATAGGGATTATGTATTTTTGTCTGCCAAAAGCATCTCCTCCTGATGAAAAAGGCTTCCCCCAACCCCATTTAAGCAATCCTATCCTATATAATCTATCTATACTACTAAAAAAGTAATATGCTAATTAGGTCGGGTCCATCGGCCATCTTCCAGACATCCAACTTCCATCCGGACAAAGCCAACGTGGTGGGGGCCAAGGCAGAGGCAGTTAGGGGCAATCAGGCCAGCAGGGGAGGGCATTTGGGGGTGAGATCAGACCAGCAGGGGATTAGGAGCAATCAGGCTGGCAAGGGAGGGCAGTTGGGGGTGAGATCAGGCCAGCAGGGGAGGGCAGTTGGGGGCAAGATCAGGCCTGCAGGGGAGGGCAGTTGGGGGTGAGATCAGGCCAGCAGTGGAGGGCAGTTGGGGGTGATCAGGCAGGCAGGCAAAGAGATTAGGGGCAATCAGGCAGGCAGGCAGGTGAGCAGTTAGGAGCCAGCGGTCCCAAATTGTGAGAGGGATGTCTGACTGTCGGTTTAGGCTCGATCCTCCTAAACCAGCAGTCAGATATCCCCTAAGGGGTCCCCGGTTGGAGAGGGTGCAGGCTAGGCTGAGGGAACCCCTCCCCACCGTGCACTAGTATGTAATAATTTCAACAATAAAGATTAAATAAATAATAAAAAATACATCTTCTAGGAGGGTATATATGTGACCTTCTCTAGACAGGAGGTAGCTCTGAAAACTAATAATGAATATTGGCCAATGGTGACCATCAGGCCCAACAAGAAACAAGGTGTATGTGACCTCACAAAACCATCTGACTGGCTGGTATGAATAACAATGACCATCTAATTAGTAGCTAGTACACTTGAGAATTTAGTCTGGGCCAAATGAGAGGCCTTCTCTCATTTAATCCTCAATATTTTTTTAATTCTCACCTGGGTATATGTTCATTGATTTTAGAGATAGAGGAAGGGGAAGATGGAAAGTGAGAATGAGAAACATCAGCGTGAGAGAGAAACATCAATTGGTTTCCTCCAGGATGTGCCCTGACCAGGGATTGAACCCACAACTTAGGTATGTACCCTGACCAGGAATCAAACCCGCAACATTTTGTATAGGACGATGCTCCAATCAACTGAACCACCTGGCCAAAGCTCATTACAATATTTTAATCTCCAGTTTTACAAATGGGGACACAGTTTTAAGGGTATTAAATAACTTGGCTGCAAGCAACTAGACTCCAAAACCTATCTCCTCATCTATTACACACATCTTACCATTAGTTTCACCTTTTTTTCACGGATCCATGATTTCTGTATCATTTTTATATGGTTATTCCATGACTAGTGACTATAAGATGTTGCCTAGGTCAGACTCCACAGACCCCATAGGCAGGACTAGGAGTAGTAGAGGAAATGAAAACGGATGAGCCACTAGACAGGGGTGGGCAAACTTTTTGACTCGAGGGCCTCAATGGGTTCTTAAACTGGACCAGAGGGCCGGAACAAAAGCATGAATGGAGTGTTTGTGTGAACTAATATAAATTCAAAGTAAAGGAGCGGAGGAGAGAGCAAGAGAACCCTCTGCTCTTTCGGCTCCGTGGGCCGGATAGAACAGCCAAATGGGCCAGATCCGGCCCGCGGGCCGTAGTTTGCCCACGGCTGCACTAGGAGGACTGCACTCTCTTCTCACACAGACCTTCGCAAGGTAGGCATGTCTTATGTGTGTAGACAATTTACCCAAACCATTTATATTAACATAGCACATAGCTTCTTTTGTTATATAACTTAAGTTCTGAAATTATTATTATTACATACCTTGGAAATGAAAGTATTAAGATATCTATCTTGTTTCAAGATAGTTATAATTCATTGTATTGACTCATTCAATCGACAAGCTATTAGTGACTACTGTAATCCAAGCATCAGGCCATTTGCTGAGTATATAAGGATGAATAAGATATAACCTGAGCCCTATAACCTCCAAGGACAAATAAACAGATGAATATGATAACTATGTGGTGAATGCAGTGAAAGGGAGCCATTTAGGGATCAGTCAGTGTCCAAAGATGGGTTTGGGAAGGGGAGTGATAAGGGTTTGCTAAATTAAATAGTACCTGGGACAAGCCTCTAAGGGGCTTACCATGTGAAAAGGAACTGCCTATCTAGTGACCCCAGGTGGAAAAGATTTCATTACCTCAAACATCATACATATCTCTACAACTCCTTGAAAAGTAAAGACCTCAAAAGAACAGCCCAGCTTTTCATGAGGTCATCTCAGTGATCTGAGAGCCAATAGATGTTTGGGTCACAGCCACTCTCAGGTCTTTCTATTTGAGTCAGAAAGACCTGGCAAAAAGATCTACACACACACATATACCCAGGCCAGACTGAAATCCTTACCATTTATAGTACCATCTTTTCCCCAGTGAACTCTATAACCTCAACCAGGTCAACTCACCTGTCTTTTGGCCTCAGCTTCCAACTGTCCTCGTTTGAGTAAGGCCCACTCCCATTATCTGTTTATACAGATGTTCAGCACAGAGGAGGCCCAGGAGAAGACTTCTATGTAGGAACATTTAAATGCTTAATGATCAACAAGAGATGAGGAAAAAAAGGAAAGAGCAAGGAATAGAAGAAAGGGAGGGAGGAATGAGATTGCCCTTAAAATAAAAACTGCCATCATATGTGCACCATGGTGGCCTATCTCTCCTCTTCAACAGACACAACCTAGACATCCTCAAGTAATGGGTATTGATGGAGGTACATGGGAAACACAGGGTCATGGCTAGTTTCATGGCATTCCCTTTCACAGAAGCCAACAGTTCCCAATGAGGATGAGCTCACTGGGTTCCAGAGGGTCTTATGCCGTCCGAGGTCACCCCTGGTCCACAAGAGGCAAGGTCAGTTCCAGGGACTACTTTAGGAAAAAGATGACACCAAAACTTCATCCTCACTGCAGACTCAGAAGTTGGCCTAGCTCCCAAGAGCCCCCTATATTGTGCCTCACCTCCAACGCCATAACAAGGCCAACCCTGGGAAGTATTATGGTGGACAGATGCTGCTCCACTCTGGCCTATGTTAAACAGCCCTCTAGTCTAAAAGCCCCCAATACTTAACAGAGCTGCATTCTTCAGAGGACAAGAATGTATGCAGGCTGTGGAAAGAGGCATGACATGAGGCTTTGAAAACAGATTAACCCCCCTACTACAGAGAGTTCGCTGCTCAGCCAGCAACCCCAAACAAGGGCCACCCAGTCATTTATATCAGGGCCTGCATCTCAGAAAGTCTAGTCAGCAGCAACTTGAGCAAATCTCAGAGTTACTTAAGAAATGACTACTTGAGCCCAGTCGGGCGTGGCTCAATGGTTGAGCACTGACCTATGAACCAGGAGATCACAATTCAATACCCCTTGTCAGGGCACATGCCTGGGATTGCAAACTCCAGCCACTGTAGGGGGCATGCAGGAGGCAGCCAATCAATGATTCTCTCTCATCATTGATGTTTCTACCTCTCCCTCTCCCTTCCTCTCTGAAATCAATAAAAATATATTTTAATAAAAAAAGAAATGACTGTTATAACCCCACCAATTTTTCAAGAATCTGGACCAGTCCGAAACAGTTCCTTAAATAGGCAGTCTTTCCCTTAGCGAGGTATTTTTAATGATATTGCTTTAACCTCTTTTTTAAAAAACTCATGCTACCCTGTTTCTCCCCTTTAGTACAACTTCCACCTGACTCCTGGCCCCTTTAAAGTGCAGCCCCAGTTAGGGTGCTCATCTGGGGTTCTTGCAGGGCCACCACACCAGGCCACAAGGCACAGCCAGAGAAGCAGGCCATCTGTCCACCAAGGCCAGGGTCAACTGCTCAGGTTTTCTTCCCTGTGCAAATAAAATAGAGAATCAGGCCGCAACACTCACTTTTTTATTCTTCTACATGACCATTTTCTCAATTGATATTCTACTCACCTTTTTCTGCCTAGCAAGTGCTTTAAAGAGAAGACAGGAAATAAAACTGGCTCCCGTAGCCTGTACCCCAGAGACACAATTCCCAATTCCTTATCTCTGCACCGCCGCCCCCAAAGGGAAAAGCACAGGGCCCGCTCAAGGTCCCACCTAAGCTGTCACCGCTGCAACTCTCCCCTCCCCCACCCCCCCTCCCCGCGCCTGCTGGGTCAACGCCCGGCTCCCCCAAAGCCGCAGTCACCTGCGGGTGGAGGAGGGAGGTCACTTTCCTTCTGGTGGTTCATTCCAGGTGCGAGATGCACCTTTTATATATATCAAGGTGTATACCAGCCCACCCCTGCCCCACTGAATTCTCTTTCCTAGAGAATGGGAGAAGACACTGAGGGTAAAGAATGCCGTCCCCAGAGAGAAGAGGGGGGGCGGGGGGGGGGAACATAGAGGTGGGAGCCCTGTGCTTGGTGTGACACGCTACCACAGCTCCCGCCCACCCTGCGCGGGGTCCTAGCGCTGCCGCAGGTCTCTGCCGGGCGCGGCTGCGCAGCGAGAGCAGGAGGCATGCGGCTTGCTACCAAGCTGCAGAGGTTGCTAATATTGGGACCTGCGCAGCGGTAGCGGCCCGCAGCACTGCTGTCAACTCGGCGGCCTTTCTCACTGCAACCGGATGAAATACTTAAATAGCCCTTGTTCCCCACCCCCGCTGCGCACAGCCACCCACTCAACTCCATCCAAGCCCCGGAGAGCGATACCGCAGAGAGTGCCAGGCACACCCTTCCCCCTCCCCCGGCTCTCACT
Source organism: Plecotus auritus (assembly GCF_963455305.1). Classification (NCBI taxonomy): domain Eukaryota; kingdom Metazoa; phylum Chordata; class Mammalia; order Chiroptera; family Vespertilionidae; genus Plecotus; species Plecotus auritus. The sequence goes on from NC_137772.1 coordinate 117,469,600, forward strand.
GATCGTATAACTCCCGGCCCCTTGCCCCCCACACCCCACCCTCCCACATACAAGAACCCTGCGAACCCTGCCAACAGTGCCCAGCGAGTCTAAACAGTAGATATGTCACCTGAAGGATGGGGGAAGCAGGGGGAGTGCCGAGGACTACTTTGTTATTTTATGGTCTTTATTCAGCCGCTATACCAGCAGTCCTTGTCCGCTAACGCCACAACGCGCCTCTGGGGTCCTCTCCACCCTCGTAGTCCCCACCTTACCTCCCTTGCATCCTACTCTCCCAGTGGCAATTACTGAATTTCAAATGGCTCGATTGCATGTAGCAAACGTCCTACCCTAAAAGTGACTACACTAAAATAATAAGAATCATAAGCTTGGGGTGTGGGGGAGCCCCACTAGCACATCCCATAATCTCTCTATGCCGGGTCCACTAGTGCTGCACGGGGGTTCCGAGGGTCCCTCCAAGGCCAGGCTCGGCCAGTTCACACAATGCCACCGGGCCGGCCCTGCCCTGCAGCCCCTAGGCTCTCCGCGCTGAGAAGCGGGCCCACCCGGGCGCTGGAAAGCCGGCCGCGGACCGCAGGCCAGAAGCTGGGCTCCGGGAAGCGGTTAACTTCAGCTTGCCATTGTTCCGCCCGGCCTTTGGCCTCACCCCCACCCCCATCCTTTCCCCAGCGCTCCGGACTTGCAGGGCCCAAGCCCCGACCCACCTCCCGGGCGCCTCGGAGACCCGCCTGTGCGCTTTCCATAGAGGGAGAAGGATCCAGGACCGAACGAGGTGTCAGGTTCCGATATCCAGCTGGTCCTCAGTCCCCGCACCAAGTCTCCCGCCGCGGCGCGCGCCTCCAGCGGTTCCCACACCGAAAACCACCGCGCAGCTGGGGCGGCGGCGGTCAGCCCCGGAGACCATACACACAAAGAAACGAAGAGGCTCAACTTGGGCCAAAAACCTGGTTACCCAAATGCCGCCATAAGTGTGCAAGCCACCGCCCGTGGCCCCCAGAAATGAGTCCAGAGTCCCCACAGCAACGCAGGGCGCACCAGCCGGGTAGAGGGTGCCGGATGTGGAGCGCGTTAGGACCGCGCGGAGCCGGCCGGGCAACCGCTGAAAGCGCCAAGGGCAGGGGCTGCAGAGCCGGCACCTGCCGACCTACAGCGCGAGGACCGCGTTCCGCCGCGGGGCGCACTAAGGCACCCGCCCTAGCTGCTCGCCCCCGGGGGCGCGGCCCCGACCCCAGACGGCGGCTGCGACCCAGACACTCCAGCAGTCCCAACCTCGGCGCCCATCGCCAGTATCTTGGTGCGAACGCTAGGAACGGTGGCAGCCCCCACAGCGGCCTCAGAGCAGCAGCACTTGTAAAGTTTAGTCTGCTCTGCAACCACCAGAGCTTGCATCCACTGGGGCGGAGTGGGGGGCGGAGAAGTATTTTTCAACCGAATAATTGCAAGGCCAGGAGTTACCACTTTTTTTTTTTTTTTTTAGGACAGCCAGTAATTTTTGCACTAACAGGGCACAGTTTGGGGCTGAGGCTCGGGGAGCAAAGGGGCAAAATGCTAGGCCATCCCATCCCCAGGCCTGAATCCTGCTCGCCTTCTGGCCTCATCAACAGCCCCTGAACCTAAAACAGATAGTTTAGATTGTGGTCTACATCTGGCATGAAAGCTTGAGGGAGAAAAATCACCGCGGGACTTTGTTTTTTACGACCCATTTTAAGTGTTGTCAGGTGGGTCCACTAAAAAATCAACTTTCAACAGCCTGGTTGCCCGAACTGGCGCTTTTTATTTCTTTACTTTTTATTTTTTGTATAAGTACGGGGGTCGAGGGGGAGCAGAGTCCCCCACCTGGACTGTGCTGACTGTTGGGCTCAGGGTCGCCCAGCCAGCACGTGTGTGCAGAAATAAAAGGGGTGGATGGTCACCAGCCCTCCGGTTTGTAGCCTCCATGCTGAGTCACAAGTACCCTCCTGGGGAAGTGAAGTCCTCAGAACTGAATGCTCTTTATAATTAGCTCTCAGCGTTTGCACGGCGCACACACATTCACCAGAGAGCCACCAGGAACCCCACCTAGGCTGCACACTATAGACCGGTGGTAATTTGATGGCTGGAAGGACAAGCAACCCCAGTGAGCGTCCTGCCCCTTCCCAAATCTAATGTGACTTCAAAAAAACACCCGGCTAGCAAGCCTAGCAGAACGGGTTCAGACCCTCATGGTGGGAATCAATACCTTTCATTTATAATTCAAGCAGAATACTTGTTAGAAGAAAGGGGGAAGGGGTAAAAACTTCATTGGGGCACTAGATTACAATAAGCCATACCTTCAGGAAATGCATTTTTAAGTTCTCAGTAGTTAATGATTAAAACTTTAAACTCCTGGGATTGGTCATCCAAAACAAAAACAAACGAATTCCTAAACCTGATTTTCCTGAGTATCTGATTCAAAGGAATGAGGAGCCTATGTGATATTTCTAAATAATGGCCTTCTTAAAAAAAATTTTTTTTTAATTTAAAGCCTTTCAATGTAGACTTGCATATGTGCCAGTAGCAGACCTGCAATTCCGGGGGCTTTTTATTTTATTTTATTTTTTTAAGCTGGCAAGACAGAAGCAGAAAGAGGGAAAGACCCTTCCTGCACCCCCGCCTGTCCACCCCCTTCTTGGTAGTTATAATCCCAACGTGTCACGGCGCAGACACAAGAATGTTAATGGTATACCTACCGAATCGGCTGTGGTCTTTCCTGGTTCCCTGGATAGTACCATTAGGGAAGATTTCCAAGTGAAATCCAGTCCTGCAGTAGAGCTGCCTTCGCCTGAGAATCCCCTTTAAATGATCCAAATCCGTGACTGCTGGTCCCCGGGGAAGCCCCCCTGCTTCGGACTGACCCAGGTGGTCGCTTAGCAAAACCGGGCTGTCCACCGGCAACACGGGCACATTCCCAAACGGTACTGCATCCTGCACACCGAAATAGTTCCCAACTTCACCTAAGGGAGCCATCAGAAGGCTGGGCTGTTGGAGCACAGGGATAAACAATAATGATGGTGCCAACCCGGGAAATCTTAGGCGAGGTATATTCAACTCCCCTCCCTTACTGCGGTTGCAGAGAGGGGAAAAACACGTTATTTTCTTCAATCCATGAAATGCATAAATAAAAGTAATCTGCCGTTTCACTGGTACAGGTTCAAGGTCAAACCACTAATAGCCTAAAGAAACCAGCGCTGAATACTCACACGCCGACACATTGATAAACACATCTATGCATCTCTATGGGCAAAGTCCCGGCTCCTAGCAGGCAGGAAGGTCTGCATCCCAGTCGACGGTCGTACGGGGGGAATTTCGTAGTTTCTCCATTTGGTTCCAGATCGGAATGGCCATGGCAACTTCAATGCCTAGGCGTTATTATAGGATTTTAAGATGCACGGGCTACGTCAGAATCCACGGGTCCTGACTCCGGGAAAGGCATGCGCCGTTTTTACTCTAACCGACTATGCAGACATCAGCAGGAATCCTTCCAGGGCGGGGGCGGGGACGGGAGTGGGGGGTGAAATCTCACGTTGGTGGCGTTGAAGACTCTCCCCTCCCGATCCCCCCTCCAAAAAAACCAATAATAATAATATAATAAAACAAAAAAACAAAAACTTTAGGCGTCCAAAGCTGGAATCCGGAATCGTGCGGCGTCTCGGCGGAGGTCCATTGGTTCAGCGCAGACGGCCAGAGGCGAGCGAGAGAGCGGCGTCCACAGATCGCGTGCGCCCTGCGGCCGCGAACAGGTGTTGCCGCGCGGGCTCCAGCCTGGTGACGGGCGGAGCGCTCCTCCTGCGCAGCCCGGCCCGCGCGCAGAGTGGCGCAGCGGCGGCATTGGGCCGGGTTTAAGGTAGCGCTGTGCTGCCCGCGCGTCCCGTGGTCCTAGCGCCTGCCCTTTCCCAACGCGCAGCGGCAGGCCCAGCGCAGCCAGCCGGGCGCGACCACCCGGGACCACCCCGCGTTACAAAGACGCCCAGAGAGAGGCAGGGGATGCAAGTCCTGAGACTCCCAAGTTCTCCTGCGGAACTGGAGCCTGGACCCCAAAACCTGGCTCGGCGCAGTGATGAAGGTTCAGGCAAGAGTGGGAAAGTAGTTTCGCGTGGACTCTAATGTTACATGAAAAATACAACTTAGTTGATAGAGTTGGAGGGAAGGGTGCTGATTTAATGACATTGAATGGACATAGCAGTATCTCCTTCATTCCTCTGCCAGGCAAACAGTAATGCAGGTGAGACCTCCGGGTCGGTTTTGGACAGCCTTCCTGGCGGGCATCTCCGGTGGGCGCAGTTCAGGTCCCACCCGCGCGGTCTCGGGGGCTGCGACGCAGGCGGCGGGGGGCGCCCAAGACGCGCCTCGGTCCCGGAATTGGACCTGCGCGCGTCCGCGGAGAGTCAGGGAGGGGAGCGCCCCAGTGGGTCCCTCTGTCCCCAGACCAAGCTACTCAGGGCGAGCTCGGATAAGGAGAAGTCCAGTGTCCCCACTACGGCCGCGAGACAACGTGGAAGCCTGGGCTCCAGAGCCGGCCTCGGATTTCTGCTTGCGACCCACGGCCTCCGCACCCTGTCGGGCCGGGACAAAGCAACCCGCCTTCCGGAGCCGCAAGGGGCACTGCGGTGCTAGGCTAGGTGCGTTCTGCGCGGGTCCCCGAGGAGGTTCCCCACCACATACTCACACTCACTCACACTCACACTCGCCCGGCAACCGCCCGCGGGCCCCTCTCCCTGCTCTTCTTTGTTCACATTGTCCTAGAAAGGAGCAGACTCTCGGGTCAGGATGGGGAAACTTGGCGAGACTTGCGCGCAGCCCCAGACTGCGGAGCGAGCAGTGAGAAGCGAAGTCTGAGCCAAGACTGGACCCCTGCGGCGGGAAGGGGAATCGGAGCCTTTTTAGGGGAGAAGTCGGACCCGCCTTAGCAGCAGCTTTGAGCTGGAGGGGAAGGGCCAGGCTGTCCTCCTCGGGACTGAAGGTTATGGAGATGAAAGGCAGCGATGAATTTGCAGGTTCTTGGGCGACCTGGGGCGACCTCACCCTGCCCCCGCGTGGACGACATGCTGGGGCGGATGAGAAGCAAGGACAGGGACGAAGTGACCCTCCCTTCTTTCCATTCCCACACCCATTTGCCGCAGTCCCGGATCATGGGGTGTCTGGGGCTGCCTCTGAGCATCCTGCTCACGTGCTCATGAAGCACCAGAGCCCTGCCCTGCCCAGCAGTATTTCCAGCAGTCACATCCACTGTGGGCTTTCACATTAACTGCTCAGTGGCAGATACAAGAAGCTGGGAAGCAAGTGTCACTTCTCATAAACCATCCGAGTAGCCTGCATTCATCTCGGGCAGCCAGCCGCGCTGGGTTAAGCAGGGGTATGCCTGGACCACTTGGGTACAATGAACCAGGTGATTACTTTTTTTATGAAACCTGATGAAGGAAGAGACACAGGCAAACGAAAGATGGAAATGGGGAGACGCTTGATCAGGAGACAACCGAGCAGCACGTGGACATTTCCACTGAAGGAAGGACTGGGGCAATTTCCACCAGCTATCTCCCACCAAATTTTTTATAACTGATTTTAGACTGTCGGCCAATGAGCCAAGACCATTTCCACTTAAGAATCCTGAAGCCTCGTGACTGTCACTTTAAAAAGCAATGGAGCAACGGGAAAACAGACTAAGTAGCTGATGGAGCATTTTCCTACTTAGAGGCAGCCTCCTCTGGGCATCCCTTTCCACTGCAGTTGGCTTAGTCCACACTCCATCCGCATTTCTAACTCCAGCTGCAGGAAGACATCCCTGCTTCCTTGCCCATTAACTTACCCATCCTGTTTCTTTCCCTCCTTTCATTGCTCACATCACATTTCTTGGAAGCTCACCCCATTGGCTATGGCTGACTTCACAATTCCCTCCCAGCTCTGCCATGATCAGGAGCTCCTATGTCCAGGGCTGTGGTGTGTTTTACAAGTATTCTTTAATTAGTATATTGATATTAAGCTCTAAGAAGACTGAGGCCTGGCTTTCTAGAGACACGTGGTGTGATTGGCATAGTAACACCTGCATTGGAAGACTGTTAAGAATAAAAAAAAAAAAGCACATGAAACAGGCAGCACACAATAGACACTTAAGACATGGTTGCTGTTATCATATTATTCCTAACATAGTTCCCAGGAATTTCTGCACATGGTATATTCAGCAAATATTATTCTTTATTGCAGCTCCCAAGCTCTCTTAGGCTCTCTCTTCACAAAATACTTTAATCTTTCTTGTTTCCCCTTCTTCCAGTTTGTCCTCTGTCTTTTCTGCTGACAATTTAGTACTTAGACTGAGATGGGAATAAATGACAAGGAAAGAGAAATGAGGAGGAATAAGCATCAGCATAGGTCAGCAGATCTGGACCTGGCTTCCCCAATACCCATTACTCCGTGTGATTTCAAGTTTCTCTCTCATAGACTGAGTGAGCTGCTGCCAAGATGTGTTTATGATACAAGTAATGTATAAATGGCCTATAAGCTATCAAGACCCTTTCAATTTAAGGTGGTAATTTGAAAAAGTGCTCTGTTCACTTCCACTGTTTTATTCATTAACATGTATCTCCTCCTCCAATCTCCTTGGATACCCCAAATGCAAATCACCAAATCATTTTATTCCTTTCCTACAACAACAAGGTGTAATTGAGCCTCTAGCCTTATGTCTCCATTCCCCTAATTCCTCCACCCACTCTGCAGCCCTCAGTTCAGTCCAGCGCTGTTGTTTAGGAAGTGAGGAGTGTGGCTGGAGGGGAGTGGTTGGGAAGGTTGACATCTGTTCACCATCTGACTCCCATGCACTAGATTTAAGCTTCAATGTAAGAGCACAAAACTGCTCACTTCATTCCAGAAACCCTTTAAGTGTCTTTGTGCTTTATCTTTTCAATCCTCAAAAGTTTCTTATGAGGTAGGTACTATTATTATCCCATTTGATACATGAGGAAACTGGCTTATAAAGATTAAGTACCTTGTCTACTGCCACAGGGCTGATCAATAATGGTGCAGCCATGTTCATAGACCTCAGACTCCCCACTGTACAACACTGCCCTATATTATAATAGGCATATACTTTTAAATTTTTATAAATAGCATGTTTCCAAGAAATCAATATATAGACGTAAATAACTTATGTGCATATATAAACAACCAGTTAAGAAACATAATGAAGAAATAAGGACACCAGTTACAACAGAAGAAAGAAGAAAAGATAAGATTCCTAGGAACAAAAATGTGCAAGATCTATATGAAGAAATATATTTTAAGCTCTCACAAAGGAAAACTTGGAACAAACAGAAGGGCATATAATGTTTTTAGATTTTAAAGAATTAAATTTTATAAATATGCATTTGTTTCTAAATTAACATAAAAGCTTAACATGATTACAATAAAAGTACCAACAAGTTTTTAAATTAGAAATACTAACACTAAATTTTATATAGATAATTAAATTGACCAAAAAAATGTTTGAAATTGACAAGAAAAATAAAGGGATAACTAGCCATAGATTATTTTTAAACATTGTGAAGCTATACTAATTAAATCAGAGTGGTATTACCATATGAATTATTCATATTAGCATGTGAAAAAGAGATAAAGCAATAACAGAATGAAATTACAGAAATAAACCCCAATATTGGAATTTAATAATGATAATCAATCAATGGGGGAAAAATGAACAATTAAGTAAATGGTTTTGAAATAACTGACTATACAAATGGGGAGAAAAGTAATACCTAATCTTCACACTTTACTTGAGGATAAAATGTAAATGGACCAAATATTTAGCTATAAAAATAATAAGTACTAAAAGAAACTATTTCACCAGCACCTAACCAAACTGCAAGAAGGGAAAAATCTAACTCTAGCCCCCTCGGGCCTTCAATGTGGATGAAGGGAAACACCCAGCTGAGGCAGACTTACTAAAAAACTGAGATGTCATCATAGGACTATAGAACGCTTCCCCTACCCCCAGCTTACCAACACCTCCATAGGGCTCCTGTATAATAACAGGGATTAGAGCTAAAAGACTCTAAATAGTCAGACCCCATTTAAGGAGTCTCAAGGAAAACTCAAAGACAATAGCGGAGACACAAGGACACAGGAAGAAATCTCAGCCGCTAACACCACAGCTACTGCAAACAGTAAAAACAGCCTTACTTCTAGCCAGATAAAGGCCTATTTATCTCAGTAATTTTTATCCAATACATCATATCCAGCTTTCAATTTAAAAAATAAAAAGCATGCTAAAGGTAATCTCTCTCTCTCTCTCTCTCTCTCTCTCTCTCTCTCTCTCTCTCTCTCTCTCTCGCGCGCGCGCGCACACACACACACACACACACACACACACACACGCACGCGCGCGTACGCGCGTGTACACACATAGTGTAAAGAGACAAAGCAAGCATCAGAACCAGTCTCAGATATGGTCAAAATTTTGGTATTACCACACAAGGTGTTTGAAATAACCATGATTGGTATGCTAAGGGCTCTAATGGAAAAAGTGAACAACATTCAAAAACAGATGGCTAATGTAAGCAGAAATATTAAGACTAAAGGAAAGATTCTAAAGGAAAAGCTAGAAATCAAAAACACTGTAACAGCAATGAAGAATGACTTTGATAAGCTCATCAGTGGACTGGACACGCCAAGGAAAGAATGAGTAAGCCTGATCAGATGTCAATAGGAACTTCTCAAACTGAAATGCAAAAATTTTTTTAAAAGAAGAAATGGAACAGCATATCCAAGAACTGTGGAATAGTAATAAATGGTGTAACATACACAGAATGGGACTATCAGAAGAAAAAGAATGAGAAGAAAAACAAACACCCAGAAGACATATTTGAAGTGATAATGGTTCAGAATTTTCCAAAATTGATGACAGATTCTAAGCCACAGATCTAGGAAGCCCAGAGAAAACTAAGTAGGATACATATTAAAAAATCTACACTGTATATCATATTCAATATATATTCCATATCTACAGTGTACACAATCAGAAAAAAAGATAAAATCTTGGAAAAGGTCAGAGAGGAAGAAAAAATAAAACTTACCTTTAGAGGGAAGAAGGATAAGAATTACATCAGAATTCTCTTCAGAAACCATGCAAGCAAGAAAACAGTGATATCAAATATTTAAAGTGTTGAAAGAAAAAGAATACTAACAATAGAATAAAATAGTTTATAGAAAAGGAAATGCAACTGGTTCTTAAACATTAGTAAATATACTCAACTCCACTTATAATAAAAAATAAAACTGTGCTTATATGCCATTTTTACCTATAAATTTGACAAATAAAAATAACAAAATACTATATTTGAGTTTGGGGAATTCAGGCACTCTTATACATTACTGTGGAGATAAAATCGACACAGCCTTTATGAAGGGCACTATGGTAATATTTACTAAAATTAAAAATACACAGCTCCTTTGACTCAGCAACCTCTCTTCTGAAAACTTAAATATTTAAATATGTACACACACATGTGCAAAATAATATGTGTAAAAGATACCTCACTGTTACACTCTTTGTGGTTAGCAAAACATTGGAAACAGCCCACGAGTCCATCAAAAATGACTGGCTACAAGAATTATAATAAATCCATAAAACAGAATCTTAAGCCACTTGTTAAAAGGGGAAAAATAGGGAAGTTTTTTGTATACTGCTATAAACTAATCTCCAAAGAATATTGCTAAAGAAAAAATACAACCCTGAACAATGTATATGATATGCCATCATTTGTGTTATAATGGATAACCTTTTATATTTATACTTATAAGTAAAATCTTTAGAAATATATACAAAAAGCAAATACAATAGTTTTGGTTGCCTTCAGGGCAAGATGAAGAATTTTAATATATGAACTTTCTTACCTTTTTTATACACATAAATGTAGTATTTGTTTACAAAAACATAAACACAGTTTGATTTTTAACAATAACTACATATTGCTCTTTGAAGAATGGAAATACAGTGGGTGATGCAAAGATCTTGAGAGCAACTGTGGAAAATGTTGGCATTATGGACCTCCTTCCTCCACACAAGCCCAGGTGCACAAACTGACACATCACTGAAAATGCAAACAAGTCAAACTCATCCATCCTCCAAGGAAGCTTTGTAATTTTTGTCTTTTCTTAGCCATGTCCAGCTTTTGTCCTGTCCATTTTACCTTCCTGCCTCTCCCTGTTTCTCATAAAGTGTGGCTGATGAAGCCCTGGAACTTCCTTCACTTACAACTGTCCCAATGTTACATCACTTTGCTGGTTCAAAATATCATGCCTCCCACTCCAAGTTCATCCTCATGGCCAGCAAAGTTACCCAACTTCCTAATGTGACCTCCTTTTATTTCCAATTTTTTTTACTTTCCTTTAGGTCATTCCAGCATAATCCATTTTAACTTTTTTTTTTATTACCTATTTCCCTACTTTTAGAACATACATGTGGTATAATAACAACAATATTTTAGAAGGTACATGTGGTATAATAACGGTATTTATTAAACACTCACTATATAGAAAGAACTTCACATACATTATTTAATTTAAACTTCATTATGCTATGAATTAGACATTATTACCTCTGCTTATTAAGGTTGAGCAAACTGAGGCTTAGAGAGGTTAAAATACTTGATCAAAGTCACATAGCTAGAAGTGACGGAGCAGGATTCTAACAGATTTTCCAACATCAAATCCTGGGTTCTCAACTGCTTTAATATACTGTGGAATTTAAGTTAAAATTGTTTTGTTTTGTTTTTCTGTTAAATAGCTAGCTTAGGGATTTTTACATTCAACCTATGACGGGAAAATAGCTTCCTTTCCCCCTTGTTTTTTCTAAAGGCCTCTTCAATATTTGCTTCTTCCTGATAGTTGATGGAATGTTCTCAGGATTCTCCATAGATGATTGGAAACAAAAAGCAAATATTACTTCTCATTGATGCTGCCTATATTCTCCTGAAATTAATGACCGACAATACAAATCCAGGGGTCAGTTCTCAACCTACTCTATTGCCCTCTCAGCTGAACTTGACTGTTAATCACTACACGTTTTTCATATTTTCCATGATTAGACATTCTCTGTTTCCCTTCTACTTCACAGATCCTTTTCTCAGTATTCTTTGTTGCATCCTCCTCTCCTCAACATCCAATGTTTAGTGTCCAAAGGCTCAGTCCTCAGATCTCTTCTCTATACTCACTTCCAAGAGGATTTCATCTCCCAAGGCATTAAATAACAACCCATTAGCTGAGACTTCCCAAATTACAACTATAGCCCTTTCCTCTCTCCTGAACAATGTTTTCCAGGAATTGGGTGTTATTCCAAATGTGATGAACATCCATAGTGATTGATGATGATTCCCTCAAAAGAATCCACACACTACACAATGCAATCATTTCACTTTCAAACATAATTCTAAGCAGTGTTTCTATAACTCACTTCTTTCCCAAGACTGTGTTTTTCCCCCCCGTTTCTCTATCCATACTTCTCCCCCAAATTAAGCTTGATTTGTAATGTCTCCCACTGAGTTATCTGTTTATATTCTCAATGTTTTCCAACTTTGCTTTTTGTTATCATTAATAAGAATGCTAAGTTTAATATCTGTTTCATTTGTTATAGTCCTATGCTTTTTGTGATTCAATGAATAATTACCACGTTACCACATTTTTTTTGTTATTGTTAATCCTCACCCTAGGACTGTGGTCGGCAAACTGCGGCTCGCGAGCCACATGCGGCTCTTTGGCCCCTTCAGTGTGGCTCTTCCACAAAATACCACGGCCTGGGCGAGTCTATTTTGAAGAAGTGGCATTAGAAGAAGTTTAAGTTTTAAAAATTTGGCTCTCAAAAGAAATTTCAATCGTTGTACTGATATTTGGCTCTGTTGACTAATGAGTTTGCCGACCACTGATCTAGGACTTGTTTCTTCCAAAATCTATGGTGCCTTTAAAAATATCATTTTTGTAATTTCTCCAGTTTTCCCTAGTTGTTGCAATAGGACTACCTGCCTCCAACAACTAACATACTAGCCAAAGTACTATTTTCATGTTTTATTTTTGAAATTAAGAAAATTACTATGTCAGGGATTCTACCTTAATATAATGGTGTTTTCTAGTTTTCAAAGGTCTTACACATTCACTGTCTCAATTGAAGCTTGTACCAAAGCCATGACATAGGTATCTAGAGTACCTGACTCAGCAATGACTCTCTGAAGGCCTACCTGGGCATGACTCTCTATGTGAAAGGCCAGGAGGGCTTTTCCAAGTTCTTCTGAGACCAAGCTTGTCTATATTCTCTCTAATTTAAACACATAAGCATAAATGACAATGTATTCACCAGGCTAAACAACAGCCTTCAACAACTGACTTGGACTTGTTAGTCTTCATTTACAAGACTACATGAATGCAGACAGATTCAAGGTGAGATTTAAAGTTATTAGTGAATTACCATCTCAGATCTTCATAAAGGTGGGTTTACAACATTTATGAAACAATCGCCTCAGACAGCATTTTCCACTGATGGGGAAAAAACTCAAAATCAAAAATAACATTCCAGCCCTAGCCAGTTTTGCTCAGTGGTCAGAGCATCAGCCTGAGAACTGAAGGGTTGCGGGTTCGATTCTGGTCGAGCGCAAGTACCTGGTTGCGTGCTCAATCCCCAGCCCCAGTCAGGACAATGTGGGAGGCAACCAATCGATGTGTTTCTCTCTCTGTCTCTCCCCCTCCCTTCCACTCTCTCTAAAAATCAATGGGAAAAATATCCTCAGGTGAGGATTAACAAAAATAATAATAATAACATTCTACATTTTTCTAAAGATATATATAGCAGTAAAATCATGCCCTATATGAATTTTCTGGCACATTAACTCTATAAATTATGTTGGTATATATTAGTAAACTCACCTCCAGAAAACTATGCTGGCTACTCGATATGACAGAACTGGAAATACATGTTTATTCTTACCAGCTCTCTGGTTATTCCTATTAACCACAATGTCAAATGTCAGGAGGCAAAAGGTAGAGACTGGCTGTGTGTCCAGCATTGCGGGCTCCAAATGTTTTGTGATAGTTGTCCTTTATTGAACTTTATTTTTATTAGTAAATCTCCTATTTTTTTTTTTATTTTAGGGTATGGTCCCTTACTTATTTACATAACTGGCCTTACTCATGCCATATGTATCTAATCCCCAGGGTTTCTCAAATGGGGATATTTTGCCTCCCATGGGACTGTAGGAAATGTCTAGAAACATTTGTTGGATGACAAAATTTGGGGAGCTACAGGGTAGAGGCCAAAGTGCTGCTAAACACCCTACAATGTACAAAACAGGACCATACAACAAAATATTATCCAGTCCCAAATGTCCATAGTGCCCACGTTAAGGACCATCTAGACCAGGGGTGGGCAAACTTTTTGACTCAAGGGCCACAATGGGTTCTTAAACTGGACCGGAGGGCCGGAACAAAAGCATGGATGGAGTGTTTGTGTGAACTAATATAAATTCAAAGTAAAGGAGGGGCGGGGGGGGGGGGGGGGGAGAGCAAGAGAACCGGATAGAACAGCCAGATCCGGCCCGCGGGCCGTAGTTTGCCCAAGGCTGATCTAGACACATACTAGTGAGAATTCTGCCACAAATTCCAATCAAGATCCTCAAAAACTAGGTCTATGAAGAAAAAAAGCTTGTTAAATTTTCTTAACCTTTAGTTTCCAGACTATGCTGAAATTGCCCTTTAAAATCATGTCAGGACTTTTAGTGATTTTGGAAGGGTAAGTAAGATGAAGAAAATATGTCCATTTTTTAAATAGCTGAAAATTCTAATGTTCTAAGTGAGAGAGTTATTGTTATTGATTATAGTTAAACTATTAAAACTTTAAATATAATCATGTATAATGTCTACAACACTATTGTTAGTTTATCATGAGACATAAATTATTAATTTTTTTAAATAACATATTTCAAATGATTTAATTTTCACTTATTCTTTAACTGAATTTACATTAAATATCTTTTTCTCCTTTCAAATTCTATTTCATCTCAAAAGTGGAGTCAGAGGAAGTTTTCTAAATTGTAACTGTAGAATGCTGCCCAATGAGTCTAATTTACAAGTAACACAACCTACATTTTCCTGCTAACAATCCAATATATTTGTCATTGAGGAAAAAAAAAAGTTTGATGGAGTTTCAGGAAATCACCAAGGCAGGGCAAATAGTGCCAGCCAGGTTGATGGAGGCTTAGATATGGCACCCACCTGCCAGCTCTATGGGGGGAGGTCTCAGCAAAAAGAACATGGTCTCTTCCAGCACTTCTGTTTGGGTGAAAGGTACACCTTCTGCTCTCACCCTAAAGCCAGACAATTCAGTTCCTTCCCTTATTTCGCTGGTGCCCCAGCACTAGAGCTCAGAGCAAGTGAATCTGAGACTCTGGTTAGAAGAATGGGACAATCCCAAGAGAGGCAAACATAATGGAAGCCTTGAGGGGACTGTATATTTTCAATGCAGGCATCCAACCAGAGGATCCTTTATTAGTCTAACTTTGGAGTAGACTTTCTTACTGCAATTAAGAACTGCTATGTATTAGAAGATGAACCAGATGAAGATGGAAAAGAGCAAATTTGTTACCACTGGAAATAAACCTGTGGAAACTATTGGTTTTGAGTCTGTTATAAAATGTTGAAGTCAGCTGAGCAAGTTGCAAGAAATTTTTTTTTAGGAATTGTGCAGTAAATTGTGCTGGTGACAAAGGAAGCATTGCCAAAGTATGTCCTAATATTAGAAATTTAGATTTGGTAAAAAAAAAAAAAAAAACAAACCTGCTGACAGCATGGGATGAAGTGCGAGATTGCTGATCAGCTCAGACACCTAAAGTCCTTAATCTCAGTGAAAATAAACTGAGATTTCCCCCTCGCTCACCAAGTCCAAACTGGAACATTTCTATACTGAAGGTTTTAGTCCTTAGCCCAACAAGAATAACATGGGCATAGGTGTTCTAGTGTGCCACTGGGGGGCTGGTCTTCCAGGAGTCTAACAATCTTTCCATTTCAGAAAAGATGGCTATCGTTCTACAGATGGTCAAGTTATTAGACCTTCCTCTAATCAACTAATTGATGAAAATCAGCTGTTTCCAACAGCCTATCTGCCCAGATTAGAACAACTAATCCTTTCGGACATCGGGATTTCTTCTCTACATTTCCAAGATCCTGGGACTGTGTGCAAAACTTCAATGTACAATACCTTGTAGTCAATGACAACTGAATATCAGAATGGCCATTTATCAATGAGCCGGATAAGTTACACAGTCTGCATGATTTGTCCTGCCTAAGAAACCCTCTGACTGAGGGAAGCAGAGTGGAGACCACCTGCCAGCTCATTATCATCAAGACCAGTCAGCTGGAGACCCTGAACAAATGCAAGATTCTTTCCAAGGAGAAGAGAGGCCTGGAGCTGAGACGGATTACCAAAAAGCACTTGAAAGTGAATGAAAAAAGGCAGGTGGGCATCACGATCCAGACAAAAACAGGCCAAATGAGGAGTTCTTGGCAGCCCATCCCAGATGCCAGTCATTCTGCCTCAAATATGGTGCACCTGAAGATGGGGACTTCAAAACAAAATAACAATTTTTGCTCAAAATCCCAGCTACCACACTGAAGATAAAATATCCTAATCATCTTAATCAGAAAATCCTAAACAACTGCCAGACTACATGATGACTCAAGGCGAAAGGATTGCTGTCATGTTGTCTCAAAGTTCCTGTTTGAGACCTTCTGTTGTCCTATGAAAGTCCCAAAATGCTGGGCAGAAAGATTGAACTAGAAAATGACCAAGAGTTTTATTCTGTGAAAAATGGAGACTGTCTATTAGTGCAGTGGTAACAGCCAACTAATAAACCTCAGAAACTAGACTGTGGTGACTGGGTTCACTGGAAATAAATGATCTATTGGAACAATTCTACTCTAAAAAAAAAAAAGAGGTTTTATAACTTGCCCTAAATTTAGAAAAGGTTGTGTACTTTTCATTGGGAATAGACCATTTCTAGGTTTGTATATAATAGCAATAATAAATACTTTGTACTTACTTTAAAAATGTCTGAAAATACACTAAAAATCATGTGTTTTTCATTGCCCATTGTATTACTCAGGGTTCTCCAGAGATGAGAATCAACAGAGTCAATACGATATGTGTGTGTATGTATGTATGGAGAAAAAGAAAGAAAAAGAAATGGAAATTTATTATATATGTCATATATAATACATGATTGATATATCTATAATAATAAAAGCATATATACTAATTAGACCAGACGTCCTTCCGGACAACCTTCCGGAGGACCTTCCCAATGAAGCCACAGTGGTGGGGGCTGAGGCAGAGGTGGCCGCCGCAGCGGCGGCAGCTGAGCCCCTTGTATGAATTTCATGCATCAGGCCTCTAGTATATACATATATACATATATACATACACACACATATGTGTATATATATACATACATATATATAAAGGGACTTATTATAGATAATTAGCTCATGTCATTATGGAGGTTGGCAAGTCAAAATCTGCAGAGCTAATGCCCTAGAAGCTGCTGTGGAACCAGGAAGAGCCAATGTCCTATTTGAAAGATCATCAGGCAGAAAATTCTTTCCTACTCAGGGCAGAATCAGAGTCAGCCTTTTGTTCTCTCCAGGCCTTCAACTGATTAGGTGCGGCTCACCCTCATCCTGGAGGGCCATCTGCTTTACTCAGTCTACTAATATAAATGTTAACCTCATCCAAAACCACCCTCACTGAAACAGCCACAATAATGTTTGGCCAAATATCCAGCACATACACCTATAGCACCCACTGAAGAAAAAAATTAACCATAACAACCAATAAAGAAAAAGAAAGACACCAGAAAAAGGGAAGAAAAAATAGAAATAACTTAAATGTTCATTAATACAGATCAGTTAAAAGATTAATTCAGCCACACACTGATATACATAAACCATTAATTTTTAGTGTAGCAGAAGACTGTTTAGTATCATGGAAAAGTTTCTTAAATACCATCGAACAGGCTCTGCTACTAGATGAGTGAATTCTTATAGTATCTAGAGATATAATTCATCCAGGCCTAGACATTTAAACCTGTCTAGTGCACTCAGGTGTATCAGAGCCAGAAGATAGAATTATATAACTGGAAGGAAACATTGTGGTCGTCTCATCCAAATGCCCCCAAAGAGTGATTAAAAAATAAATAAAACAGTGGTTTAGATATCTCTAGAATTATTGACAGAGCCTTGATCTCAGACATTTAAAAATAGTATTGTAAACACTTAAATATCAAACTGGGGTTTGATGCTGACCACCGAAACTAAGGGGAAAAATACAAACCTGTTTTGGCAAAATAATGTTTCATTATTCCTATTTTGTGTTAAAATAAATATTACACAGAGTATTATTACTATCAAAGGAAAACACAGGCTTGGTTCTGCCTATGCCTCAGGATTGCATGGGAAGTGACATAAAAATATAATTGTTGGGAACCATCTCAGACTTACTGATAGGATTTCCCTCCCCTTCTGGAAGGAAAATGCTGATATGGAGTTTTACTCAAACATTTAATTTTATTTATTTAGACATGCCCAGAGAAAAATGCAAAAAATAGGGAGTTGTACATGCAAATTATGATTCAAAATATAAAGCGGGCCTACAATTTCAGAAACAGTGTTTTCATAACTACTGTTTTCAACCTCTAAAATAAAGCCTAGTATCAGAGAAAGTCTAAATAATGCCATTTCTGGGAGAAACCAAGATGGCGGCATAGGTAAACACCTAAAGTGCTGCCTCGCACAACAATTTCAAAACTACAACTAAAAGACAAAACGGACATCATCCAGAATCACAGGAAGGCTAGCTGAGTGGAAATTCTACAACTAGAAGGAAAGAGAAAAGCACACTGAGATTCACATGAGCTGCGCAAGGCAGAGGTACGGAAGCGTGCGCGTGGAGAGGGCTGGCAATTGAGTACACGGCTGGCTTTCTCAATCGGGAGGGAGACAAAAGCTCCCGACCTCTCTGAACTCCAGTTCCGGGCGAGACTCTGGGGACCCAGACTCATACGGGGAGAAAATGGACTGTCTGGCAGCAGGTGAAATTCGAGGGCGGCTTTCTCTCAGAGGTGTTTGCAGTTATTACCAAGGAACACTGAGACCCGGGGGGGCCTCTTAGGGCAGGGCTGATGGGAAGCCATAGCTGTTTGCTCTGCCCTGAGATCCCGCCCCACAAAGCCATTGCTGGTTGCTCTGCCCTGAGACTCCGCCCCATCCAAGCTGAGTGCAGAGGCTTTTGCATATGAATGGGTCCTTTGAATTCTAAACTTACCTAACAAACTGCAGCTGAGTCAGTGAGACCCAGAACATCCAAAAGAAGGCCCAAGGCCCCACAGCAGCTTGCATTGCTTCATAGCTGGGCCTCATCTGGGCACCTCCAAAACCCAAACAAAGAAGAGGAATCTGCAGATCTCTCCATAGGTCCTGCTGGGTGGCCTCAGGCAGAGGCTAAATTTGCACCTCCTTGGAGATCCAAGAGCCAGTGTAACCAGGGGTCAGAGTAGGACCATCCAGATTACAACTCCTCAGATCCATAAGGGACACACTCAGGGGGCAGACTCAGTGAGCACCAAAGCCCCACTGAAGCAAGTCTTGCCTCATAAGGGTGTCTCCAGCACAGAAGTTCTCCCAGCACAGACACAGCTGATCCTCACAGCCAATTGTCCTGGAGGTCAATTTCTCCCAGTGATACAAACAACAATCAAGGCTTAACTACAACAAGATTGTGCACACAGTCCACAAGGGGGTGCACCAAGAGTGTCCACCTCAGGTAACTGGGGAGGCTGAGCCACTGGGCCCTATAGGACACCTAGCACACAAAGCCACTCTATCAACTCAGGGAAAGAGCCAAAATGCGGAGACAAAGAAACAGGTCACAAATGAAAGAAATGGAGGAAAGCAAATGACTGGATATAGAGTTCAAAACCACGGTTATAAGGTTTTTCAAGAATTTTCTAGAAAAGGCCAATAAATTTAGCAAGACCCTCAAGAATATGAAAAAGGACCAACTAGAAATTAAGCATACACTGACTGAAATAAAAAATATTATATAGAGATCCAACAGCACACTAGAGGATCGCAAGAATCAAGTCAAAGATTTGAAATACGAAGAAGCAAAAAACACCCAACCAAAAAAGAAAAAAGAATCCAAAAATATGAAGATAGTGTAAGGAGCCTCTGGGACAACCTCAAGTGTACCAACATCAGAATTATGGGGGTGCCAGAAGAAGAGAGAGAGCAAGATACTGAAAACCTATTTGAAGAAATAATGACCAAAAACTTCCCCCACCTAGTGAAAGAAATAGACTTACAAGTTCAGGAAGTGCACAGAACCCCAAACAAAAGGAATCCAAAGAGGACCACACCAAGACACATCATAATTAAAATGCCAAGAGCAAAAGACAAAGAGAATCTTAAAAGCAGCAAGAGAAAAACAGTTAATTACCTACAAGGGAGCACCCATATGATTGTCAGCTGATTTCTCAACAGAAACTATGCAGGCCAGACGGGAGTGGCAAGAAATATTCAAAGTGATGAATAGCAAGAACCTACAACCAAGATTACTCTACCCAGCAAAGCTATCATTCAGAATTGAAGGGCAGATAAAGAGCTTCACAGATAAGAAAAAGCTAAAGGAGTTCATCACCACCAAACCAGTATTATATGAAATGCTGAAAGGTATTCTTTAAGAAGAGGAAGAAGAAGAAAAAGGTAAAGATAAAAATTATGAACAACAAATACATATCTATCAACAAGTGAATCTAAAAATCAAGTGAATAAAAAACCTGATGAACAGAATAAACTGGTGAATATAATAGAATCAGGGGCATGGAAAGGGAGTGGACTGACAATTCTTGGGGGGAAGGGGTGTGTGGGGTGCAGGAAGAAACTGGACAAAAATCGTACACCTACAGATGAGGACAGCGGGGGTAGGGGTGGGTAACGGCAGAGGGTAGGGTGGGAACAAGGTGGAGGGGAGCCATGGGTGAAAAAAGAGGAACAATTGTAATAATCTGAACAATAAAGATTAAAAAGAAAAAATAAATAAATATTGCCATTTCTGAAGTTAATCACAAAAAAGTAAAACAGCCAGACCGTATGGCTCAGTGGTTGAGCGCTGACCTTGAACCAGGAGGTCATGGTTCAATTCCAGGTCAGGGCACATGCCTGGGTTTCGGGCTTGATCCCTTGTAGGGAATGTGCAGGAGGCAGCTGATCAATGATTCTCTCTCATCAATGATGTTTCTATCTCTTCCTCTCCTTTCCTCTCTGAAATAAATAAAAAAATATTTTTTTAGAGTAAAACAATTAGAGTATTGATTTAACTTTATGTCTGGGACCATCCTTTCAAAATCCAGTTATTAAATGTATATAATACCTCTATCTGTTAACAATACTTAAAGATCTGAATGCCACTCCCTCCCCATTAGAATTTAAAGCTCTGATATTAATGACAAAAATATTCTTCTTGTACCACTTAGAGTGTGTGAACTGCAACAAAGTCTACAGAAATATTAGTTCTTATTACCAGGATGTGACTTTTAATTATGAATATGCTATTAATGGACTAAAAAAGTAAGGACCAGCCCTGGCCAGTTTGCTCAGTGGTTACAGCGCCAGCCCCCACACCAAAGGATCACAGGTTCGATTCAGGTCAAGGGCACAAACCTAGGTTGTAGGTTTAATCCCCGGCCCCAATTGGGGCATATGCAGGAGGCAACCAATTAATGTGTCTCTCTCACATCGCTGTTTCTCTCCTCTTTCTCTCCCTCTCCCCCATCCCTTCCACTCTCTAAAAATCAATGGAAAAAATATCTTCATTCCTTGGGTGAGGACTAAAAAAAAAAAATTATGAGAAGAATGCCTATAAAATACACTAAGATCCTTGGATAAAAGGTACCATGTAGACACAAACTCTGAAGCTATAGCATTATAGATACAGTAATCAACAGAATCAGAAATTTTTTTCTTTAGTTTGTCAAAACCATTTACTGAGATGCATAACCTCTGTTGGAAAGGTTGAATTAACCTTTCTTAAACATAATTCAATCGTGTATCAATTATGTATCGAAGGTCCCTCCTTTCCACAGTAAACAGCTTCCTATAACTGGCTGCCAAATGGAGACACTTCACAGCCCAGGTCTATGCACCAGGGGCCCCAGAACTTTACTTGAAAATCACTTGGGATCTGCATTCAAACTGCACATCCCTGAGATCAAGTATGTCTGGGATGGGACCAAAACACCCACATTTTTAATGCATACCCCAAGTGACTCTGGGTGGTGACCAGTGAACTCACACCTGGAGAGACTCTTCAGTGCCACACAGTCTTTGCATTGTAGTGTTTTTTTCTGATGGTTCTCATTGCCTTGTCTAGTTTTTCTTAGTGGTTCCCAACCTTGGGTGATCTTTGGGATCAGGTGGGAGCCAGGCCCAACCCTCAAAGATTCTGAGTAAACTGAGTGCATTTTAGTAAAGCTCCCAGGTGGTGGTCCAGATTGAGGATCCAGTTGGTGGTTGTCAAACCAATTGTAACAATCTCATCTCCAAGCTTTGAACACCTGATAAATCTCTCCATGACCAGGACCCCTCGCCAAAGGATAGGTAGGTCATAGAGGTATGAACTTTCACGATAAGGAGAAAGAAGTCCTTTGGACACAAGTTCAGAAAGGATCTTAGGGGACACTGCACCATACTCCTCACTAAAAGAAATACAAGACCAACCAAATGAGCCTGTGAGCTTTTCTTTGCTTTCAGTCACAGAAAATGGGAATTTCTTACTAGTAAAGGATGGTCTCTCCCCCTTGTGAGGACTGTTCTGCTTTATCTCCCAAGGATAAATCAATAGTTTAAAAGTTAATAAGTAATAAATATTTAATACGTATATTTATATGTTTATTCTTGGCTACTAAAGCAGAGCAGTTCTCATGCAAGAGATGGGCTCCTGTCCTAAGTTATTTTCAAAGCAATATAAGCTTTCTGGAAGACATTCAAACAACTCAGAAGTGTATGAAGTAAAAATTTAAAAAAACTCCATCCTCTCATAGGCATTCACTATTGTATCCTTCCAGACCTTTTCTAAATACCTACCTACATGTATAGAATTGTTTCTTTACATGGGAACAAATTACACATATTGATATGCAGCTTGCTATTTGAAAATCAATGCTTTACCATGGACCACCTCCTCTGTCAGAACATGCAGACTTACCTCATTCTTTTTTTAAGGGCTACTTCATTTTTCACAGTATCATCAGACAACAATTTCCTCCTATTGGTGGATGTTTGTATTGTCAGTCTTATAGACAATGCCACAATGAACATGCTTCAAATTCAATACAGTTCGTGTTGGTATCAGTACCCCTCCTTGCACAATCTGGGATGTGTGCTAGGAAAAGGAGAAGATGAGCCCTAGAGATGGAGACAGACCTGCCCAGAGCATAGTTTGTGACGTCACAGTTCTCCCTGTGAGCCTTTCCTTGCTTATTTATAATATTCAAATTTAGTCAGTAAACATAGATTGAGGTCCTACTAAGTGCACAGCTCTGTACTGGATGCTAGGATTCAATGGTACGTAAGATATGGTCCTTGCCCTCAAGGGACTTGTAATGATGCCATGTCAAGTGCCAATCTAGTACTAGAAATGAAGAGCAGAGGCAGTTGTAATTGTCTCACCAGGTCCTGATCTTGTCCTATTAACCTTAATTAGTTATACCCTCTTCTCTCTTAGTAACTGCCTAACTTTTAAGAGATGATCACTCTAGTAACACACCAACACTTTCTCCTATGAATAATATGTTGATATGCTAAAAAGCACAATGAACATACATTACAAACACATGTATTGTGTGTGGGACGGGGAGGTCTAGAAGTGATGGATCAGCTTCATACATGGCTGTCATATCACTCATATTCCCTCTGTGTGGGATGTATTTTCAAGTGTACAGGCCTATATACTAGTATTGTTCACTATTCTGTTTCTCTCTCTAAGATGATTCCTTATTTGTTTAAGTTAATATATTTATGGCTATTTCAAGTTTTAGAGATAAATAAAACTTCAAGATAGTTCATGACCAGACTTTGGTCCAGATGGCAGTGTAGGTAAACACGGTACTCAGAACATCCAACAACCACATCAAAATTACAACTGAATTAGAGAACAAGCATCATGCAGAACTATCTGAAATCTAGCTGAACAGAACTCCTATAGCTAAGGATATAAAGAGTAAGTCATAATGAGACCTTTAGGGTGAAGATGAGAAACAGGCTGGTTCCACACCCATGTGTGGTGGTTTAAAATTGGGAGGGATAGCCCAGCCAGTGTAGCTCTGTGATTGAGCATCGACCCATGAACCAGGAGGTCACGATTCAATTCTCGGTCAAGGTACATGCCCGGGGTTCCAGGTTTGATCCCCAGTAGGTGACATGCAGCAAGCAGCCAATCAATGATTCTATCTCATCTTGATGTTTCTTTCTCTCTCTCTCTCTCTCTCTCTCTCTCTCTCTCTCTCTCTCTCTCTCTCTCTCTCTCTCTCTGTCTCTCCCTCTCCCTTCCTCTGAAATCAATAAAAATATTTTTTAAAAAAGAACAAAATTGGGATGGATATCTTGGCTGTGGAGTAACCCCTGAGGAGTAAGAGGTCTCAGCCCACATCAGATGCCCCAGCCCAGGATTCCAGGGCAGAGAAGCCCCCAAACTTCTGGCTGTAAAACCAGAAGGGGACTGAAGACTGAGTGGGACAGAAGACTCCTGGAGTCCCAGGCATTCCTCTTAAAGGGCCCATGCTAGGACTTGCTCAGACTCACTCACTCTGAACTCCAGCACTGGGGCAGCACCGCTAAAGGCACCAGGGACACAAAGGAAGGAAATGACCTGTCTGGAGGGACAGCTTTCTGCCTGACAAGCTAGCAGAGGCCATTGTTCCTTTGGTGAGCCCATCTCCAAAAGAGCCAAGCAGGCAGGCTCTATAGCTGAGTCTCTATCAATCTGATAACACTGTTCTCCCTGTCCTGGTGATTTCCTGAGTCCCTGCCCCACCCAACTTGAGGGCCCATCCAAGCCATTTCCAGTATATTTTCCATACAACTAGCCTCTCTTGGCTCATGCTTTGGACTTTCCTAAAATCTCTCAAGCAAGTAGCATCTGGCCTCTATGTAACCCCTACCTCATGCTAAATGGCCCCAGGCCTGGCACTAGTGGCAACCAGCCTCAGTTCACAGCTTGGCCTTTCCTGGGCACCTCCACACCCACCAAAAGTAGCAGCCATCTGCACATCACTCTGTGTAGCTCATGACGGGTAGTCCGGGGCAAGGCACAATTGGTGGCTGACCGTTGCACTTCCTAGGAGGCCCCAGAGCGGACAGCTTCAGACCAGGTCAGATTACAACCCAACCACCTCCATGAGCAACACACTCAAGGGGTGAACTCTGTGCACACCAAAGCCCCACTGAAGCAAGATCTGCTCTGTGGGGTTAACCCAGCCATGGGCAAACTACGGCCCATGGGCCGGATCTGGCCCGTTTGGCTGTTCTATCCGGCCCGCGGAGCCGAAAGAGCGGAGGGTTCTCTTGCTCTCCCCTCCGCTCCTTTACTTTGAATTTATATTAGTTCACACACACACTCCATCTATGCTTTTGTTCCGGCCCTCCGGTCCAGTTTAAGAACCCATTGTGGCCCTCGAGTCAAAAAGTTTGCCCACCCCTGGGTTAACCCCTGCGCAATAGCTACTTCACTGTAGTTGCAGCCAGTCCTCAAAGCCTATCAGCCTTGGAGTCAATCCCTCCCAGTGACATGCCAACAGCAATCAAAGTTCAACAACAAGAGGACAGTGCACACAGCCCAAACAGGAGGTGCACCTAGTACACCCAGCTTGGGTGACCGGGGAGGCTGCTTCACTGAGCCCTACACAACACCACTATACAAGGCCACTCTACCAAGTATGGTGAACATAGCAGCTCACTTAATACATAGAAACAAACACCGGGAAGCTGCCAAAATGAGACAAAGAAACAGGTCCAAAATGAAAAAATAGGCGAAATCTCCAGAAAAATAACAATGAAATGGAGGCAAGCAAACTACAGAGTTCAAAACAATGACTATAGGGATGCTCAAGGAACTTACTGAGAACTTCAATAGCATTTTTAAAAAGGACATGGAAACCATAAAAAATAATCAGTCCAAAATGAAGGATACACTAACTGAAATGAAGAATAAATTACAGAGAACCAACAGTAGAGTGAATGAAGCAGAGGATCAAATCAGCGATTTGGAATATAAGGAAGCAGAAAGCAACCAATCAGAACAGCAAGAATAAAAAAGAATTTTTTTTTCAAATGAGGATAGTTGAAGGAGTCTCTGGGACAACTTCAAGCATACCAACATTTGCATTATAAGGGTGCCAGAAGGAGAAGAGAGAGAGCAAGGAATTAGAAACCCATTTTAAAAAATAATGATGGAAAAATGTCCTAACCTAGTAAAGGAAATAGACATACAAGTCCAGGAAGTGCAGAGAGTCCCAAGCATGATGAACTCAAAGAGGCCCACACCAAGACACACAGCAATAAAATGCCAAAGGCTAAAGACACAGAGATAATCTTAGAAGCAACAAAAGAAAAGCAAATAGTTACCTACAAGGCCTCCATTAGACTATCAAGCTGATTTCTCAACAGATATTTTATAAGCCAGAAGGGATTGGCACAAAATATTTAAAGTGATGAAAAGCAAGGACCTACAACCAAGATTACTCTACCCAGCAAGACTATCATTTAGAATTGAAGGACAGATAGAGTGTTTTTGGGATAAGAAAGAGCTAAAGGATTTTATCACCACCAAACCAATATTACAAGAAATGTTTAAAAGTCTTCTTTAAGAAGAAAAAAGGTCAAAAATAGGAATAATAAAATGGCAGTAAGTACATATCTATCAACAATTACTTTAAATGCAAATTAATTAAATGCTCCAATCAAAAAAAAAAATACTGTGACTGAATGAATAACAAAACAAGACTCTTGCAATGCTGTCTAGGTGAGTTGCATTTCAGCTTGAAAGTAAAGGGATGGAAAAAATATTTCATGAAAATGGGAACAAACAAAACAAAAAACCCAGGGTAGCAATACAAATACCAGACAAAATAGACTTTAAAACAAAGGCTATAACAAGAGACAAAGAAGGACCCAGCAATTCCACTTCTGGGTATTTATCCGAAGAAACCCAAAACATAAATCAAAAAGACATATACATCCATATGTTTATTGCAGCATTATTTACAATAGCCAAAATATGGAAAAAACCTAAGTGTCTATCAAGAGATGAATGAATAAAGAAGTGGTGCATATGTACAATGGAATATTATTCACCCATAAAAAATAATGAAATCTTGCCATCTGCAACAATATGGATAGACCTAGAGGGTATTGTACTAGGTGAAATAAGTCAGACAGAGAAAGACAAATGCCAGATGATTTCACTTATATGTGGAATCCAGAAAACAAAATAGATAAACAAGCAGAAAAGAGGCAAACTCATAGATCATTGTCAAATGGGAGAGGGGTTGGGAGGTTGGGTGAAAGAGGTGAAGGGATTCAGAAGTGCAAACTGGTGGGTGCACAGTGGTCATGGGGATGTAGTGTGCAACACAGGGAATCCTATCTAATAAGAGAGTAATATGCAAATTAACCATCACTCTGCTACACCCACAAGCAACAACCAGCCAATCAGGAGCAAGTATGCAAATTAACCCCAACCAAGATGGCTGAGGCCACGGAGTGAGCAGGAGGCTTGGGTTTACCTGGCAATGGAGGAAGTCAAGCTTTCCACACACCCTGGCGGGCTCAGGCCTCCACTCAAGGCTACAGTGTTTCAATTACAGAAGACAAATAAATCCCAACAAAAATGGCTGCGGCCTCGGAGCAAGCAGGAGACTTGGCTCCACTCAAGGATACAAAGTTTCAATTATAGAAGATAAATAAATCCCAGATCCCAGGGCCTCCGCTTGGGTTGCCGGAGGGCATGGTCGGCCTGCAACCACCACAGGCCCCTCACCCAGGCCATCCCATGCCCCAAGGGAACCCCCACCCTGATCCGGGCCACCCTTCAGGGCAAACTAGCTGGCCCCCACCCATGCACCAGGCTTCTATCCTATCTAATAAAAGAGTAATATGCAAACTGACCATCGCTCCAACACACAAGATGGCTGCCCCCATGTGGTCAAAGATCCTGCCCCCATGTGGACACAAGATGGCCACCACAAGATGGCCAGCATGGGAGGGCAGTTGGGAGGGACCAGGCCTGCAAGGGAGGGCAGTTGGGGGCGATCAAGCCTGCTGGGGAGGGCAGTTAGGGGTGACCAGGCCAGCAGAGGAGGGAAGTTGGGGGCGACCGGGCCTGCAGGGGAGAGCAGTTGGGGGGAACCAGGCCTGCAGGGGAGGGCAGTTAGGGGTGACCAGGCCAGCAGAGGAGGGAAGTTGGGGGGAACCAGGCCTGCAGGGGAGGGCAGTTAGGGGTGACCAGGCCAGCAGAGGAGGGAAGTTGGGGGCGACCGGGCTTGCAGGGGAGAGCAGTTGGGGGGAACCAGGCCTGCAGGGGAGGGCAGTTAGGGGTGACCAGGCCTGCAGGGGAGGGCAGTTAGGGGCAAACAGGCTGGCAGGGGAGCAGTTAGGCATCAATCAGGCTGGCAGGGGAGTGGTTAGGGGATGATCAGGCTGGCAGGCAGAAGCGGTTAGGGGCAATCAGGAAGGCAGGCAGGTGAGCAGTTGGGAGCCAGCAGTCCTGGATTGTGAGAGGGATGTCCGACTGCCCATTTAGGCCCGATCCTACCAGGACCGGGCCTAAACGGGCAGTCAGACATCCCTCAAGGGGTCCCAGATTGGAGAGGGTGCAGGCTAGGCTGAGGGACACCACCCCCCGCCCCGTGCATGAATTTCGTGTACCGGGCCTCTAGTAAACTCAATTATATTGTGAAGACTATGTATGGTGTCAGATGGGTACTTAATTTATTGGGGTGATCACTTCATAGGTTATATAAATGTACACCTGGAACTAATACAATATTGTACATCAACTGTAGTTTTAAAATAAAACAAAAAAAATTTTAAAGATAGTTCATGACCAGTTTCATGGACGGCTCGTTGGTGTTCCTTCCATGGACGCTGCATTTCGTTCTTCCACATCTTGGAATTCAGATTAATTTCCTACCTGTTGGCTTGGTTCCTTCTCCTAGATGGATATGGTCACTGTCCTATCCAAGGAAACAACTCTTCATATATTTTAATGCCATCAATAAGACTAATTTCAACTGTGTCTTCCCATGCTAAATTT
The DNA here is from genome assembly GCF_963455305.1 of Plecotus auritus. Taxonomy (NCBI): domain Eukaryota; kingdom Metazoa; phylum Chordata; class Mammalia; order Chiroptera; family Vespertilionidae; genus Plecotus; species Plecotus auritus. The sequence continues at coordinate 117,498,005 of NC_137772.1, forward strand.
TTTTTGTTAATCTTCACCCAAGGATATTTTTCCCATTTATTTTTTAGAGAGTAGTAGGGAAGGAGAATAGGGGAAAAGAGAGAAATATCGATGTGAGAGAGACACATCAATTGGTTGCCTCCCACACATGCCCCCCATTCGGAGCCAGGGATGGAACCTGCAACCCAGGTAAGTGTCCTTGACCAGAAATCGGACCTAGGACCCTTTGGTCTGAGGGTTGATGCTCTGGCCACTAGCCAACCCTGCCAGGGCGCTAATTTATTTCACTTTCATTTTCCTTGCTTTTCAACCTGACACGGTATTTTTGGATATTCTATTCAGTAGGATCTTCTTCCAGCACCACCCAAGTGTGAGCTCTGCAAAGTGGAGGCTGTTTGTCCTGTTCACTGATGTGTCCACAATCCAAGGAGGGGGGCTAGTCCATGTCAGATGCTCAATGGAGGTTTGCCGATAAACTGGATGACTGTCCCTGACTCATATCTCTATGTTTCAGGTCAGAGTATATTGGATAAATAGGTTATATGCCAAAAAATTAAATTCTCTCCTAATCACAATTTTGTGGGTTGTCAGGATGTGTGATGACACTGTACAGTTATCTGATTAAATACAAAGGAAGACATTTTCAAGTGCTATACAATACTTGTGATGGTTTTCCAAAATTGTCCTCAAACACTCAAGCCATTTTATATACTTTATCCTTGATATTACAGGATGAACATTTTGCCTTTGACCATATTTCACTTCTGGTTTCTAAAAAAACAAAGTGATGTTTTTGTGCCCAGCCCTGGCTTTGCCATTACTAATGAACAGGTATACTATCTGGCATTGCAGGACAATGAATGCTGACGCTTGGATCAGAAACCAATTTTTTAATAAAAGGTTAATGCTAACACATTTTTATTCCTTTGTGATTATTTCCAGCTCAAGTTCAGTGATTTCTAAAAGAACTTCTTTGGTTTGGTAAAGTGGAGGTAGATAAACTCTCAGATAAAAGTCACCTCCTTCACTTTCCCTTTGTGTAGTTAGGTTTGCTGCTGTTCCTCAGATTATGCAGGAAAAAAAGGAAAAACTACCAAAGGAATCTGCATAAGTCTATAGGCTCCATTAGAAACTCAGAGAACACTAAGCTCACCCTTAAATGCACAGTGTCTAATGAAAATGTGATAATGATTATTTTACACTTATTAAGCAGCAAAAATGCACTAAATTTATTTTTTAATATGTTTTATTGATTTCAGAGAGGGAGAGAGAGATGCTAGAAACATCACTGACGAGAGAGATCAGCTGCCTCCTGTACACCCCACACTGGGGATCAAGCCCGCAACCTGGGCATACTAGTATGCCTTGACCAGGAATCAAACTATGACCTCCTGGTTTGTAGGATGACACTCAACAACTGAGCCACACCTGCCAGGCTGCACTAAATTTTAAAATGTATGCACTCGATTATTAGTGTATAGAAACTGCTGGATGTTTGTTTTCTTCAGTAATTGGCACATTATTTCCATAGCCTGATGGCAGCTGGCGGTCACCACTCTGCTCACAAGGTGGAGGTTTTCTGTAAATCAAGGACTGCACCTGACACATCACCTCCCACCAGTACCACTTAGTTATGGATCAAGTCCCATAGTACAGATTGAGTCAATATGGGACTAGATAGTTACTGAGTCCATTGGGGTTTCTTTCTATTTCTCTATAGTAAAGCATTTGCTTGAATTTTCTGAGTAAGAAATTTGCTTCTTAACCCAAAGATCACACACAAAAGCAACTTCATATCCTAAATCTACTTCTTATTTAGAAAGAACTGCCATCTTAGAGAGACTATTGTCCTAATTGGAGAACAACAACAAAAAATTAGTTCCTCGGGTGAATGTGAGAACCCCCCAACAACCATTACTGTACAAGCCCTTTATTAAATCTTATACAAAGTATCTTTAAAATATAGCAAATGCTGAACAAGTAAGAAACCACAACTTGTTTTTCAAACCCAAACTGTGAACTGCTCATTTTCTTTAAATTCTGTAATGAAAAGAATAAAATCAGTCGATAGAAAACTCTCACTTTAAAGTATTGTTCTATGTGCTATTCTTCTTTGTGCCGCCTCCTCTTTAAAGCTACAAGTCCCTGAAATGACTCAAGCAAAGCATACAAGGAACATTACAGGACCCAACATGATGGGGCATGACTACCCCAGCACACCTGAGGCCAGTCTGTTAAAAGGTCCCCTCCCTTTTTCCATCTGCAGTTATTTTCAAACACAGATAGTTAAATTGGTCACTTGTGAGTTGAATTCAGCACTGACTCTCATTTCGACTGAACAAGGGATCATCTCCCAGTGAAATTATATTTTACGAGCCATTTTTATGTCTGCACACTATGGCTGAAACACACGCTTAACCCTAAAAAGGATGACAAGAGAGCTCTTTTTAAAACTTTGGACACTAAATGTATTTGTCATTTCCTCATCCTCACTTTTCTAAGATGACACCTCAGCAGCTATCACACACATACAATTTTTTTAGAAACCTAAAACAAATTCAAACCTTCTCAGTTTTCTTTCCCCTGACAAAAATGTCCAGATGTGAGTCCATTGATATGCTCAAGAAAAATTATGATGAAAAAGACCCAGTTCATCTTTGAATCAACCCACTAGACAAATTATTGTCTTAAATTTTCTTCTCTTATAATTTTTATATTTAAAAATAATATGCAACTCATTCAACACCTATGTCTTTCTACACAGAAGATGTAGTATATGGATCTATATTATGCAAAATGATCGAATGTATTAAATTCAAACATTTAGTACATTCTAAGTGGTTCTTCTCAGGACTAGGCCTGGGACAAGGGTGAGAGTGAGACATCTGTGATGCAAATGTTAAAGAGAACTTCACTTGAGTGAGCTGACCCTGCACTGACGGGATCCTGAGTATCTCCTTCCTCACTCTCCCCAAGTCCAGGTTCTTCTGGAGTCAAGTCAGTGCTGCCACGAGTGGACAAGGCTGGTCAATATAACAGATTCATAAAGCCAAGCCATGTGACCTTAGCAGGCGTCCTCAAACTACAGCCCGCGGGCCACATGCGGCCCGCTGAGGACATTTATCCGGCCCGCCGGGTGCCGCTGCCTGTCCTGCTTAGCAGCCGACTTGTCCCGGGCCCGCAGTGCGCATAGGAATTGGTTCATAGTTTGTTTGTTTTTTAACTATAGTCCGGCCCTCCAACGGTCTGAGGGACAGTGAACTGGCCCCGTTTAAAAAGTTTGAGGACCCCTGCCTTAAAGTATAGTGGTGGTCACAGTCAGGCCTAGGAGCCCCACTTCTATCAACCTCATGGTTGTTAAAACCTGTGATTAGCAACCTGGTTCATGATGTTAAATAGCATGACTCACAGCTAGAGCAAGACCAGCTGTCTTTATGGATTCTCATCACCTGAGCACACTTTTGCCTTTTGTCCTTCATTTCTCCTTCTGAAATGTTACAGGTAAACTGAAGGCAGGGGTGGGGAGGGCACATGGCTCTGTTTTCCCCATTCTGCCTTGCACTTGTCACATGAAGTGCCTTAGATATCTTTGCAGAAGATGGATTTTGAGAGAAGGCCTGCCTTCCTCACTTGCTCCTCCAGCTTTGTTTCTGTGGAGGGGAAGAGGTTAGCGTCACTTATGTCTATTTTGGCTTTCTCAGGAGACACGAAACCACTTCTGGACAACAACAGTGAAGTCCCTAAATGGAGGTTGTCACAGGCCTGGGGTCACTCAATGAGATTAGTCTCAACCATTGCACATGGTCTTACTAAAAAAGCTATTCTGTAATTGTTGCCATTAGTGAGGCCACAATTAGGCGGTTGCCTCAAACTTCCTGAAGGGATTGGAACAGCAGGGGCTGCGCTAATTTCCAGGCCCCCATCCATTAGGGGAGAGAAGCAGCTCATTAGAGGTCCCACCCTCTCAACTCCAATTACCCCAAGATAATGACAAAACATGGAGCACACTGGAAACGTTGGGAGCTTCACAACCAGTTCTCTCATTCATGGTCTCTATTATGTCCACAGAAATAAACTTCCCACAGACAGGCATGTCCACATAATCAGCCTTGGGGACACCAGGTCACAATCATTGAAAGGCTTAGAATTTTTATCTATATTTGAGACTTTCAGAGAAAATGCTGAATATAATAAAGTGATATAGAAAGAGTTGCTTTTTTCTGGCTCTTCATCTCACAAGAAAATCTCAGGGCAAAGTGAGCAAAAGCATGTCTCACAAATTTTCTTATCTCCTATCTTTGCAGAAAACTGTACAGAACATAAAGCCTTACCTGGACAGCCCCTTTCCCACGCCATATTATTTAGGGGTAAAAAGTTGAGTGGACAGAAACTAAGAGGAAAAGAGAAATATTTCCCAGGAAAGCAGAAATTGCATAAATCTGTTCTAAAAATGGCATCATCACCCATGTGGCAATGAATTAGGCCACCAGGCACAGTAGAGCCCCTGGGCCACAGGGCCCACTTTTTGCATACTTTTGTCTTGTGTCATTAAAATTTAACTTCTGGCCGAAACTGGTTTGGCTCAGTGCATAGAGCGTCGGCCTGCGGACTGAAGGGTCCCAGGTTCGATTCCGGTCAAGGGCATGTACCTTGGTTGCGGGCACATCCTCAGTGGGAGGTGTGCAGGAGGCAGCTGATCGATGTTTCTCTCTCATCGATGTTTCTAGCTCTCTATCCCTCTCCCTTCCTCTCTGTAAAATATCAATAAAAAATATATTTAAAAAAAAAATTTAACTTCTGTTTCCTCTGTCTTATCTGCTTAGTCCATTATCTATGTTTCAATTTCAGATTCAGTTCAGAAGCCACAGATTTTTTAAAAATATTTTTATTGATTTCAGAGAGGAAGGGAGAGGGGAAAGAGAGATAGAAATATCAATGATGAGAGAGAATCATTGATCAGCTGCTTTCTGCACACCCCCTTCTGGGGATGGAGCCCACAACCTGGGCATGTGCCCTTGACTGGAATCAAACCCAGGACCCTTCAGTCTGCAGACACTCTATCCACTGAACCAAACCAGCTAGGGCAGAAGCCACAGATTTTTAATGTTTTTCCACCCACCCTTTTTGGCCACTTAAAGGAGTTTGTGTGTTTTTCTACATGCGTCCTCATCACCTGTAAGACAGACAGCTGCTTTCCTGTTCCTGGGTGTGATCTGAAAGTGTAGTGTTTGAACTTATTACTGGCAATGTCTCCACAGGATGTAACTGTGTAAATAATAAGAAAATGCCCAGAAGAACTAAGATGGTGGCGTAGTAAATGCCTGTACGCGCCACCTCCCACCACCACATCAGAATTACAGCTAAGATACAGAACAACCATCATTCAGAACCACCTTAAGGCTGGCTGAATGGAAGTCCTACAACTAGAGAATTAAAGAAGAAAGCACACTGAGATTGGTAGGAGTGGCAGAGGCATGAAACAGGCTGGTGTGACACCCATGTGTGCCGTTTTTTTAATCGGGAGGGAGACTGTTTCTGCAGTGGCTGCCCAGGAGGAGCAAGGGGTCCTAGCCCCACATCACACCCCCCCAGCCCAGGGTCCCAGAGCTGGGAGGAGAAGTCCCCATAACTACAGGCTGTAAAAACCAGTGGGGACTGTGGCTGAGGAACACGGAGGCTGCTGGAGACACAGGTGTTCCATTTAAAGGGCCAGCGAACAAACTTACTTGGACTCCCAGCACCATGTGACTCTGGGGGACCCAGACACATACTGGGAGGAATAGGACTATCTGGCATTGGAGCAGAAACTCAGGGGTGGCTTTCTCCCATTCAGGGGTGTTTGTAGGAGTCATTATTTCTGTACTGGAACCTCCCCTGTTGCAGGGCTGACTGGCAGCCATATCTGAGTTTCCATCAGTCTGGCTCAAACTGTTTGCTTCATCCTGGGGATCCCCTGAGACCCCACCCCATCCAAGTAGCAGCCCCACCTAAGCTGTTTGCAGCAGTTTTTACATATGAATGTCCTCTCATTCAGGCTTTAGACTTTGCTAAAATCTCTAAAGCAAGCTGAAGCTGGTGTCAGTGTGCCCCAAACCTATCAATAAGAGGTCTAAGACCTGGCACTAGCACCAGCCTGCCTTGCTTCACAGCTGGGCCTCGCCTGGGCACCTCCAAGCCCAATACAAATAGCAAATAGGAGTCGTCTGCAGATGCCTCTGTACCTCCTGCTGGGTGGCCCCAGGCAGTGGCTGACTTTGCACCTCCTTGGAGATCCTAGAGCCAGTCCACCAGGTGGACAGCTTCAGACCATAGCAGACTACAACCCTACACATCCACAAGTGACACATTCCAGGGGCAGACTCAGTGAACACCAAAGCCCCACTGAAGCAAGTCCTGCTCCATAAGAGTGTTTCCTGCACAGCAGCTCGCCCAAATCAACAATTTGGGATATGAGGAAGAAAAAAACATCCAATCAGAAGAACAAAACAAAAATAGAATCCCAAAATATGAAGATAGTGTGTAAGGAGCCTCTAAGACAACTTCAAGCGTACCAACATTCACATTATTGGGGGGGGGGGGGGGGGGCAGAAGAAGAAAAGAAAACAAAATATTGAAAACCTATGTGAAAAAAGAGTGACAGAAAAGTTCTCATACCTAGTGAAAGAAATAGACTTATAAGTCCAAGAAGCAAAAAGAATCCCAAACAAAAGGAACCCAAAGAGGCCCGCACCAAGACACAACATAATTAAAATGCCAAGGGTTAAAGACAAAAAGAGAATTTTAAAAACAGCAAGAGAAAAGCAGTTAGTTACCTACAAGGGAGCACCCATACAACTGTCGGCTAATTTCTCAACAGAAACTTTGTAAGCCAGAAGGGAGTGGCAAGAAATACTCAAAGTGATAAATAATAAGGACCTACAACCAAGATTACTCTACCCAGCAAAGCTATCATTTAGAAATGAAGGTCAGATAAAGAGCTTCACAAACAAGAAAAACTTAAAGGAGTTCATCACCACAGAACGAGTATTACATGAAATGCTGAAGGGTATTCTTTAAGAAGAGGAAAAAGACAATAATTTGTACAATGGTTTATTCCCAAGTATGCTTTAAACAGAACAAATGTGTTTTTCTATAGAGTTCCTTGCCTTAATAAGTATGTAAATATAATTTTTTTTCAATTTTTTGTATTGATTAAGGTATTACATGTGTCCAGATCACCCCATTGCCCCCTGACCCCCCTCCCATACCTGCCTTTCCCCCCAGTGTCTTGCGTCCATTGGTTATGCTTATATGCACGCATACAAGTCCTTCGGTTGATCTCTTACCTCCTTCCCCATCCCCAGTCTTCCCGCTGTAATTTGACAGTCTGTCTGTTCGATGTTTCTCTTCCTCTGTATGAATCTTTTTGTTCATCAGGTTATAATGTTCTTTATTATCCATAAATGAGTGAGATCATGTGGTATTTCTCTTTCATTGCCTGGCTTATTTCACTTAACATAATGCTCTCCAGTTCCATCAATGCTGCTACAAATGGTAAGAATTCCTTCTTTTTTAAAGTAGCGTAGTATTCCATTGTGTAGATATACCAGAGTTTTCTAATCCACTCATCTGCTGATGGGCACTTAGGCTGTTTCCAAATATTAGCTATGGTGAATTGTGCTATTATGAACATATGGGTGCATATACCTTTCTGATTGGTGTTTCTAGTTTCTTGGGATATATTCCTAAAAGTGGAATCACTGGGTCAAATGGGAGTTCCATTTTTAGTTTTTTGAGGAAACTCCATACTGTTCTCCACAGTGGCTGCACCAGTCTGCATTCCCACCAGCAGTGCACGAGGGTTCCTTTTTCTCCACATCCTTGCCAGCACTTGTTGTTTGTTGATTTGTTAATGACAGCCATCTGACAGGTGTGAGACGGTACCTCTTGTCATTTTGATTTGCATCTCTCGATGATTAGTGATTTTGAGCATGTTTTCATATGTCTCTTGGCCTTCCTTATGTCCTCTTTTGAAAAGTATCTATTTAGATCCCATTTTTTGATTGAGTTGTTTATCTTCCTTTTGTTAAGTTGTATGAGTTCCCTGTAAATGTTGGGAGATTAAACCCTTATCAGTGATAACATTTACAAATATGTTCTCCCATGCAGTAGGCTTTCTTGTTGTTTTGTTGATGGTTTCTTTTGCTGTGCAGAAGCTTTTTATTTTGATGTAGTCCCATTTGTTTATTTTCTCTTTAGTTTCCATTGCCCTAGGAGCAGTATCAGTGAAGAAATTGCTTCGGTATATGTCCGAGATTTAGCTGCCTGTGGATACTTCTAATATTTTTGTGGTTTCCTGTATTATGTTTAAGTCCTTTATCCATTTTGAGTTTATTTTTGTTCATGGTGTAAGTTGGTGGTCCAGTTTCATTTTTTTTTTTTTTTGCATGTATCTGTCCATTTTTCCCAACACCATTTATTGAAGAGACTGTCTTGACTCCACTGTATGCTCTTGCCTCCTTTATCAAATATTAATTGAGCATAGTGGTTTGGGTCAATTTCTGGGTTCTCTATTCTATTAGATTGATCTATATGTCTGTTCTTGTGCCAATACCAGGCAGTTTTGAGAACAGTGGCTTTGTAATACAGCTTGAAATCTGGTATTGAGATCCCTCCTACATTGCTCTTCTTTCTCAGGATTGCTGTGGCTAGTTGGGGTCTTTTTTTATTCCAGATGAATTTTTGGAGAGCTTGAAATATGCCATTGGTATTTTAATGGGGATTGCATTGAATCTATAGATTGCTTGGGTAGTATGGACATTTTAATGATGTTGATTCTATCAATCCATGAACACGGTATGCTTTTTCATCTATTTATATCTTTCTCTATCTCTTTTTTCAATGTCCTGTAGTTTTCTGAGCAGAGGTCTTTTACCTCCTTAGTTAAGTTTATTCCTGGGGGGGGGGGAACCAAGATGGCGGCATAGGTAAGCACCTAAACTGCTGCCTCGCACAACAATTTCAAAACTACAACTAAAAGACAGAACGGACACCATCCAGAACCACAGGAAAGCTGGCTGAGTGAAAATTCTACAACTAGAAGGAAAGAGAAAAGCCCACAGAGAATTGGAGGTACGACAAAGGGTCTTTGTGCGCGCAGCGAGTAAGGGTGGCTGAGAGCCTGGCTGACTTTCTGTGGCGGAAGGGGTAAGGAAGCCCCCGACGGCACTGAACCCCAGTGCTGACTGCACTGAACCCCAGTTCCAGGTGAGCCTCTGGGGACCCACGCTCTTAAGGGGGGAATCTGGACTCTCGGGCAGAGACTCGGGAGCTGGGGAAAGCAGAGGTCTGAAGGCGCGCGCGTGCCAGTGCGCACAAAGGATGCGGAGGTTGCCACAGGCTTTCCCTAGTGGAAGGGAATCAGAAGCTCCTGACTGCACTGAGCCCCAGTTCTGACTGCACTGAACCCCAGTTCCAGGTGAGCCCTTGGGGACCCACACTCTTGTGGGGGGAGTCTGGACTCTTGGGCGGAGACTCGGGAGCCGGGGAAGGCGGAGGACTGAAAGCGCGCCCGCGCCGGTGCGCACAAAGGCTGCGGAGGTTGCCGCAGGCTTTCCCTGGTGGAGGGGAGTCAGAGGCTCCTGACGGCACTGTGCCCCAGTTCTGACTGCAGTGAACCCCGGTTCCAGGCGAGCCCCTGGGGACCCACGCTCTTGTGGGGGGAGTCTGGACTCTCAGGCGGAGACACGAGCTGGGGAAGGCGGAGGACTGAAAGCGCACGTGCGCGCAAGGGCAAGGCTGACAGGAAGCCAAGACTGAGGCTCCACCCCATCCAAGCTGAGCACAGAGGCTATTGCAATTTGGCAAGTCTAATCCTATAGGGCTGTCTCCAGCACCGGGCTTCTCCCAGCATAGACACAGCTGATCCTTACAGCCAACTGACCCGGAGGTCAATTCTTCCCAGTGATACCAACAACAATAAAGACTTAATTACAACAAGGCTGTACACACAGTCCACAAAGGGGTGCACCAAGAGTGTCCACCTCAGGTTAACTGGGGAAGCAGACCCACTGGGCCATATTGGAAACCTAGCACAAATATCTACCTTACCAACTCAGGGAATCACTGAAAATGCGGGGTCAAAGAATCAGATCACAAACGAAAGAAATGGAGGAAAACAAACGACTGGATATAGAATTCAAAACCACGGTTATAAGACTTTTTAAGAATATCCTAGAAAAGGCCGATAAATATAACGAGACCCTCGAAGATATGAAAAAGGACCAACTAGAAATTAAACATACACTGACTGAAATAAAAAATATTATACAGAGACCCAGAAACAGAATAGAGGAACCCAAGAATCAAGTCAAAGAATTGAAATACAAAGAAGCAAAAAACACTCAACCGAAAAAGCAAAAAGCAAAAAAAAAAATCCAAAAAGTTGAAGATAGTGTAAGAAGACTCTGGGACAACTTCAAGCGTACCAACATCAGAATTATGGGGGTGCCAGAAGAAGAGAGAGAGCAAGATACTGAAAACCTATTTGAAGAAATAATGACCGAAAACTTCCCCCACCTGGTGAAAGAAATAGACTTACAAGTCCAGGAAGCACACAGAACCCCAAACAAAAGGAATCCAAAGAGGACCACACCAAGACACATCATAATTAAAATGCCAAGAGCAAAAGACAAAGAGAATATTAAAAGCAGCAAGAGAAAAACAGTTAGTTACCTACAAGGGAGCACCCATACGACTGTCAGCTGATTTCTCAACAGAAACTATGCAGGCCAGACAGGAGTGGCAAGAAATTTTCAATGTGATGAATAGCAAGAACCTACAACCAAGATTACTCTACCCAGCAAAGCTATCATTCAGAATTGAAGGGCATATAAAGAGCTTCACAGGTAAGAAAAAGCTAAAGGAGTTCATCACCACCAAACCAGTATTATATGAAATGCTGAAAGGTATTCTTTAAGAAGAGGAAGAAGAAGAAAAAAGTAAAGATAAAAATTATGAACAACAAATACATATCTATCAACAAGTGAACCTAAAAATCAAGTGAATTAAAAACCTGAGGAACAGAATAATCTGGTGAATATAATAGAATCAGGGGCATAGAAAGGGAGTGGACTGATAATTCTCAGGGGGAAAGGGGTATGGAGGGTTCAGGAAGATACTGGACAAAAATCATACACCTATGGTTGAGGACAGTGTGGGGGAGGTAAGGGCAGAAGGTGGGGTGGGAACCGGGTGGAGGGCAGCTACGGGGTGAAAAAGGAGAAACAATTGTAATAATCTGAATAAAGATTTATTTTTAAAAAAAGTTTATTCCTAGGTATCTTAATTTTTTTGGTGCGATGGTAAATGGGATTGTTTTCTTAGTCTTGCTTTTTGTAAGTTCACTGTTGGTGTATAAAAATGACATAGATTTCATGGTGTTAATTTTGTATCCTGCTACATAGCCAAATTCATTTATTAAGTCTAATAATATTTTGATGGCGTCTTTAGGGTTTTCTATGTACAGTATCATGTCAACTGCAAATAATGACCATTTTACTTCTTCTTTTCCAATTTGTATGCCCTTTAGTTCTTCTTCTTGTCTGATTGCTGTGGCTAGCACTTCCAGTACTATGTTGAACAGGAGTGGTGAAAGGGGCATCCCTGTCTTGTTCCTGTTCTTAAAGTCCCGTACTATAATTGTATTGGTATCGATCTCTCCCTTGATATCTTCCAGAAGTTGTTTTATGTATTTGGGTGTTCCTGTATTGGGTGCATATATGTTTACCAGAGTTATATCTTCTTGTTGAATTGCTCCCTTTAGTATTATGTAGTGGCCTTCATTATCTCTTGTTATGGCCTTTACATTGAGGTCTATTTTACCAGATATAAGTATCGCAACCCCAGCTTTTTTCTCATTTCCATTTGCCTGAAAAATTTTTTCCCATCCCTTCACTCTCAGTCTGTGTGAATCCTTTGTTCTGAGGTGAGTCTCTTGCAGACAGAAAATATATGGGTCATGTTTTCTTATCCATTCAGCTACCCTGTGTCTTTTGATTGGTGCATTTAATCCATTTACATTTAATGTTATTATTGATAAGTACTTGTTTGTTGTCATTTTTGTTCTTACTGTTTGTTTTTCTTCTTGCCTTTCTGTTTCTTCTTTTTACAGAAGTCCCTTTAGCATTTCTTGCATTGCTGGCTTGGTAGTAATAAACTCTCTTAGCCCTTTTTTGTCTGTGAAGCTCCTGATTCCACCTTTAATTTTGATTGATAGCCTTGCTGGGTAAAGTATTCTTGGATGAAGTCCCTTGCTTTGCACCACTTTGCATATTTCATTCCATTCCCTTCTAGCCTGGTGTGTTTCTGTTGAGAAATCAGTTGATATTCTAATAGGAGATCCCTTGTAGGTAACTTTCTGTCTCTCTCTGGCAGCCTTTAAGATTCTTACTTTGTCGTTGGTGTTTGCCAATTTAATTATGATGTGCCTTGGTGTCGGTCTTTTGGGGCTCATCTTGTTTGGGACTCTATGTAATTCTTGGATTTGTATAGTTTTTTTCTTGCCAATATCAGGGAAGTTTTCTGTCATTATTTCTTCATAGAGGTTTTCTATTCCTTGCTTCTCTTCCTCTCCTTCTGGTACCCCTATTGTGCAAATGTTGTTTTGTTTTGTGTTGTCCCAAAGCTCCCTTAGGCTCTCCTCTTGCTTTTTAAGTCTTCTTTCCTATTGCTGCTGTGTTTGTGTGTTTTTTTCCTACCTCGTTTTCTAATTTGCTGATGCAATCCCCAGCCTCTTCTAGTCTACTGTTTAAGCCTTCCATTGTGTTCTTTATCACAGCTACGTCGTTCTTCATCTCCTCTTGGTTCCTTTTCATGTTGGTGACATTCTCATTCAGCTCATTATAATTCTCATTGAGTTGTGTGTATTTGTCATTGAGTTGTTTGTATTTGTTATCCAGCCATTTGAGCATCCTTATAACCATTACTCCGAATTCTTTCTCTGATATGTTGTTAGCCTCAATTTCATTTAACTCCCTTTCTGGTGATTCCTCTTTTTCTTTCTTCTGGGGATCGCTTTTTTGTCTTCCCATGTTTTGCTGTAATGTTTTAATTATAGGTCCGATTGCTTTGCTACCCAGGTTCTTTTGGGGATGGTGCTATTGGCGTAATCTCTCAGTTCTCCTGGGGTTGTTAATCTAGTGTAGCTCCCTACTTGAGCTATTTGGGTTCTCTTGATGTAGGCCTGCGAGCTGGAAAGGTACAACTGTGGTGTCTGCAAGTCAGCAGCCGTGGAGGGGGGTGTCCCAATTTTTGCTGTCTTGCGCCCTTGACTGAAATCGCGCGTGCCCAGGGGGGACTCACAGTGGCACCCAGGAACCATCTGTTGGGGTAATGGGGTGATGGGGGCCTGCAATCTGGAAAAACGTGACTATGGTGTCCAGAGTTCTGTAGTTGTGGGGTGGGCAGACTCAGCTTTTGCTGCTGCACCTGTGGTGGATAGGTGCATGCTCCCAGTGGCAGCTCACAGGGGCACCCACGGTGCGTTTGCCAGCGAGGGGCACTGAAGCACTCTGAAAGGCCCTGGCACTGAAGCCGCATAACTGAGGCATCTGTGGGCAGGTATCCAGGATGAGTGAATTCAGAATTTCTACTGCCGGGGGGAGTGCGTCCCTGTTTGTCCAAGATCACACCCAACGAGGACTCACAGCAGCTCCCACGAGTGCCCTGTGGATAGATGGGCTTACGGTGCCTGCCCTTTGGAAATGCATGACTGTGGTGGTTCATTTGCTGGCGCAGAGCTCTGATGCATTCTGAGGGGCCCTGGCGCTGAAGATGCACAGCTGGGGTGTCTGTGGGCAGTTATTTAGGAAGAGGGAATTCAGAATTTCTACTGTGGGGCAGCGCACCCTTGTCGTACAAAATCACATCCAGCAGGGGCTCACAGCAGCTCCTCAGAGCACTCTTGGATAGATGGGCTCAGGATACCTGCTCCTTGGAAATGCATGACTGTAGCAGTGCGTTTGCCGGCACAGAGCTCTGATGCACTCTGAGGGGCCCTGGCGCTGATGTTAAGCATCTGGGGTGTCTGTGGGCAGGTATCCAGGATGAGTGAATTCAGAATTTCTACTGCCAGAGGGAGTGCATCCCTATTTATCCAAGATCACACCCAGCGGGGGCTCACAGCAGCTCCCACGAGCGCCCTGTGGATAGATGGGCTCAGGGTGCCTGCCTGTCGGAAATGCGTGACTGTGGTGTGCGGTTTTTGGCGCAGAGCTCTGACACACTCTGAGGGGCCCTAGCACTGAAGTTACGCAGCTGGGGTGTCTGTGGACAGTTATTCAGGAAGAGGGAATTCAGAATTTCTACTGCGGGGCTACATGCTTGCCCTTGTCTGTACAAAATCACACCCAGCAGGGGCTCCCAGGCGCTGCCTACAGAGTGGTGTGCCCTGGATGCCTGCACGCTGAAACGCGCGAATGTGGTGTCCGGAATTCTGCTGCTGGGGAGGGGGGGAAGTTGCGCTTACTGCTGCGGGAACGGTGCCCCTTTGGAGGTGGAGGTCCCAGAGTACACGGGTCTGCTGGTGGGGCAGCAGGATTTTGGCTGGAGTGACTGCTGGGTTACGGGCAGTGTCAAAGGCCTGTCTGGGCGGTGGTGCTGATGAGTTCCTAGAAAAGGCCACTCTCCCCTTCAAGATGGCGTGGGCTCCATGCCCGAGTCCCGCAGTCCAGGGAGTGCCCACAGCAGTGGTAGTCTCTTCTTGTCCAAGAGAGCCTGGTCTGTCAGCCCCTGCTGCTCCTACGGGGATTTAACTGTCCCTCACTCACTCACTTACACACAACACACACATCCGCACTCACTCACTTCCATCCCTCACCTCCATCACTCACTTCCTCTCCCTCACCTCCGTCCTGCCAGCCGCCATCTTCAGCACCCCCTGTAATATACATTTTTTTAAAAGTAGAGGAAGAAGAAGGAGGAGGAGAAGAGATAAAAGATATGAACAATAAAATGGCAACAAATACATATCTATCGACAGTTGAATCTAATAATCAAAATAAACAAACAAGAAATCTAATGAACAAAATAAACTGGTAAATAAAATAGAATCAGAGGCATGGAAGCATGGAACAGACTAATGAATCTCAGAGGGAAGAGGGGATAGGGGGGCAGGAAGAGATTAACCAAAGATCTTAACTGTGAACACCGACAGTAAGGTGGTAAAAGCCTGGGGTGAGGTGGGAACCTGGTGGAGGGGGTCACTGTTGGGGAGGGAGAGAGGGGGACATCTGTAACACTCTCAACAATAAAGATTTAAAATAAATAAATATCTTAATATATTTTTAAAAGAAAATACATCATTTGTTTCATTATTTTAAATGGATCAACCTCTTTTTTTCTGTTATATTAGTATTCTTTGAAACAGCAGGGTGACAGGTCTTATTCATAGGCATTAGTGAAGGAAATGTTTTCACAGATCAACTCTCTAACACTGAGCCCACATATCATAGGGATTCTGTTAGGAGAGGCACAGCCCTTGCTTTTCTGACATCCTAATCTAACACTCCAAAGTTCCAATGGAAAAATTATAACCACTTAGAATTAACAGAGCTTTCAAAATTACATGAAGTTGGCTCTGCAAACAGCAAAATCTAAGTCACTCTTCTGTTTATTCCAAGCCAGTTTGAAACTATAAACTTGCCACCAGATGGAAAATGAAAACAAAGAATATAGACGCCCCCTTGTGGAGAGAATGAGCACTGCCACTTCAAATGGTTTGATTCTCCAAAACAGAGTATGTCCCAAATAATAAAGCATTTAAAAAAATAGTCATCTTCCTAACTATTGCTGAAGTGAATACTTGGCTTCTAGACAAGGGCTTCAGAGTCTCATATGCTGTGTGATCAGAGCCTTGCCTCCCAAATTCTTCTTAGCAGACTCTCCTGTGTGGTCCCAGGCCCATGAATGTCCTCAGGGCTTATATACCCAGTCCTCCCTGATGGTTTCACTCAGGTCCTACCCTTTCAAGGCCTGAAGCCATCATAGCCTTATTACTTCCTGTCTAATGAAATAGGTCCTTCGCTTTGTCAGAAGTTGTGCATTCATTTTACCTTCATTATGTGAAAAAGAAAATCTGATATGAGTAAATCTTATGCTCACTAAGCTCAGAGAAATAATGGTGCTATTCTCATGTTTGGAAAACCTGCTAGGGCAAGAGTTCTTCCACAGCATTTGTGATGGCAGATTTTAATTGCTCAACTGCTTGGTGGTCTCTTCTTGGATTGTAAGTGCTGTGAAGGCAGAGACTCTCTCCTACTTTACTGGGGCACTCTCAGGCCCTGCAGAGTTCCTGGCATACAGTGGGTGCTTAATACTAGTACATAGATGTTGCACAAATAAATTCCACTTCAATGTCTGAATTTGGCTTGCCAGAGTCAGCAGCCAAGAAAGTGATGTAA
Organism: Plecotus auritus; assembly: GCF_963455305.1. Taxonomy (NCBI): domain Eukaryota; kingdom Metazoa; phylum Chordata; class Mammalia; order Chiroptera; family Vespertilionidae; genus Plecotus; species Plecotus auritus. The sequence continues at coordinate 117,514,423 of NC_137772.1, forward strand.
GCAGTACGTGCATAGGCTAACAGAAAGTATCCAGAACTGTGGTTGGGATGGCACAGGGGGCCCCTTCACCAGTGGAGTGCTGGGACCACACAGGAGAGCTGAAGTGAAAGGAGAGAAAAACCAGAGGGAGCTCAACATCTGAGGCTGAAATACTGCACATGCACCTCCCATTGCCGCACCCCAACCAACCTGAGCAGACATCACTCAACTAGAAGGCTCGTTAAGCCAGATGGCAGGGCCCCACTCTACAGTCTCTGACTCAGCAGGTCTGGGTGGGACCCAAGAATGTGAATCTCTAACAAGGTCCCAAGTGACTCCAATGCTACTGGTCTGAGGAACACACATGGAGAACCACTGGTGTAAAGCAATATTTGATTCTCTCTCTAGCTGCTCATTATAGCCACCAAGACTTCTACTAAGGCTACCCTGTAGAGAGCGCCTGGGAAGGCACATGGGCATTTCTTTAATTATTGTCAGCTGAATCCAGTGGCGTTGGCAAAGCCACGTCCTGGAAACATGCTTTGCCAAAAGGCAGGAGTGTTGTCAGCTTGACCTTCAGCCCAGGTGCCAGGGGGTGGGTTTTGTTATTTAAATCCAGCCAAGCACCAGAAATGAATACGACTTGGGCCCACCCAAGAATGTACATAATCTCCTTTGTCTTGACTTTTAGTAAAACTTCCTGTTTTTTGCTGTATAAAATAAACACGCTGTATTGGCTCGAGGTCCCTATCCCTGTCGAGGACAGTGGTCCCACCTGGCCCCAGCTTTTTCCTTCTATCTCTATGTCTGTCTCTTTCTTTCATTTTCTCAATCCCTAGCTGCCCCTACTCAGGAACCGGACTGCTCTCTAGCCACGCTGGACGAGGAACAGAGAGAAATATTTACACTACCCCACCACCAGGACAACCAAGATGAGAATCTTTGTGGGTGAGATACAGGCAACAATGATGTCTGAAGTTTCCCAGATAGAAGACTTTGTAGACAGAAAGGTTTTACTGAAGTTAAGGACCCTCTGCCTGTGTGGGTTGTCAGCTTCAGTGACAGAAACACACAATGATAACATATCTTCTTTTTTTTTAATTTTTTTAAATTGTTTGAAGTATTACGAATAGTAGTACATATGTCTCTTTTTTTTCCCCCATTGACCTCCCCCCAGCCTCCCCTTCCCCCCAGTACATGCCTTTACCTGCCCCCCCCAAACATATCTTCTTACAACAACGATAGGTTCCCCTCCATTGTTCCATTTGAGCCTCAAACAACCCTAGGAGAAAGTTTTAACTCAATTTTAGAGAGAAAAAGTCAGGTAATAAATGGCAGTTCTTGGACTTAAATCAGATGATGTTTGTTTGTTTTTAATATCAACCTCAGAGTCAAATAAACTTGGAATAGAGGTATTCAGAGGTGAAGGGATTGCTGAGCAGACAATCTGAGAAGTAGCAACACTGTGAACTAAAAGGGGAAGGTGTGCTATTAGAGCTCAGGGTCACTTGGTGGAAACTGGACCCGTGGCAGGACAGAGCCACACCAGAGAGGGAAAAAGAGAAATGCCTTGGCTTCTCCAACCTCTCCCAGTTCCTCCCAGAACCTTCTTTTAGTCCAATTGGTGTGGAAGCCCCTGACATGGGAGCTGGGGGCTACGAAGCTAAGCAGAGTAGTGAGAATCTCAGTGCAACTGGCCCAGAATGAAATATGGACACAATCAAACCCCAGATTTGCCCATAGAAGATGGACAACCTCGGTCAAGAAACCTGACCTCTCAGAAACTATCTTCTACTATAGAAAGTGGAGCTTATACATCTAGGTTGAATGATAGAATGAAACAATATTGGCACTGAGTAGGCACCACATAAACTTGGTTTCCCTCCTATCACCCTAGCCCTATGTTGTCACAGCTATTGGTCTTCTTGCTATCCCACAATTTCAAAAGCACCAGAAATATGAGTCCATATACTAGTAATGTCTGTGGTGCTTCCATGATCTGAGTGTCACTACTGCCATTACCATAGACATCCTCAAGTCCCAGCACTGCTGTTGCTGTAACAGAGGAGTTAGATCAGTGCTAGAGAAAGTGGCTATTACGGGCTGTAGCAAGGCTATGTCCACCAGGATGGGGTGTTAGAGACAGGACAATAGTCAGTTTGAGAAGCTGCTTACAATACAGTCAGGAGAAATAATGCCACTATAAGTAGACTGACATAGAGTATACTAGTAGAAGTGTGAGGTGTAGACTAGTCTCCAAAACATTCTTACTATGCTATCGGTTGGTGACCACAAGCTATGAAACTGCTGTCCCTCTTTCTTTCCAAAGGATATCCACAAGTAAAACATTTCTGAAAATATTTTCATGTATATTATAGGGCATTTATTTTTATATCACTATTTTTTCTTGTCAATGAAAAGGAGTAGATTCATCCTCTGGTCACTTTCTATTGAGAAACTGGATGCACATTATATAGTAAGAATTAATCAGTAATAACAGGTAAGAAACAAGAGGGAGATCAAGATTGGAAATGTACTTCATGATTACTTAGTAAGAAGTAAACAAAACTTTCATCATTAACAACCTAATAGGCAGCCTTTGTTTTTGCCAGTCTGTATTTAGAATGCCAAATTATTAAAGCCTAATAGCAAGATAGTGGGGTTTTTTAAAGAAAAATCTTTATCTAGAACAGCTGTTGCCAACCAGTGGTCCGTGGACCACTGATGGTCCATGAGGTCCGAAAGGTTGGTGACCGCTGGTTTAAGGAAACCTTTGGAGCAGTGGTCACCAGCTGGTGGTCCGCAGACCACTAGTGGTCCATGAGGTCTGAAAAGTTGGCGACTGCTGATCTTAAAAAAAGCATTTCACTAGGAGTCAGGAGACCTGGGTTATATTTTGCTAGACCCAGCACAAAATTCAAAGTCTCTGGGTTCATTTTGTCTTCTTTGTAAAATTAGAAAGTTAATAAGTGATTTCAGAGTTTTCTTCCAAATCTAAATCTAATCTCACCTAGTAACTCTGAGCCTATTCAAATCAAGTGTAGTGACTCACCTGCTCGGCTGCTGGAGACATTCAATGAGTTCATGCCAGGTATGTGGCATCACTTACGTTGGCCATTTTATACCAAACTTAAGTTCTAAGAAAAAAACTTTTTACTAACCAGTACTTCAGAAATTTGCAAAAACCCATACCAAAATTTATCATGAAAAAAAGTATTTTAAAATTTTGAGGTCATAGAGACCTTCAAAAATAAAATTAACTTCTAGAGAATTCAAACATTCCTATTACTGCTGTAATGAACAAATGGTATTTGCCTCTGTTATCAGTGTAGATATTAGGATAACGATATATTTTCCTCTATTCAGATAGCAACTCTTCCCAAAGAATTTGGTGCATTTTACACATGTATTTCTCTTTAAATATCTTGACTACAGGAAATAATCATAATTAAAATACAATGTGTTTTATAGGAAACAATAATTATGATGTAGTTTTACAATCTAAAACTTTATTGAGAAAAAATATATACACTTTGTCATCTTCAGTATTATTTTTAAAGCATCACATTTTAAGATAAACTTTATTATTAATTATTGTTATTAACAACAATAATACTCCTTGTATTCATTAGCTCTTGGCATCTGCTCAAAGAAACTGGAGACTCAATAAGCTTCTTCAAGTTTAGCATTTTCATTCAACGTATAATTTAAAAATACTGAAAATAGGTTTAAACACTAGTAATTCTGTATTTGTTTCCTTAATGGTGCTGTGATGTAATAGATTTCTTTCCTGTTTCAGTTACTTCTCCCAGCTGCATACACAGCAATTATTCAAAACTCTGTAATTCACTTTAGCCTTAGATACAGAGATCCTAATAAATATTCCAAGGAACTGGAGTAAAATATAGCAATTAATATTGTTGATCTTCATATGTTTTATTATGCTTTGTAATTAAGCTCACTTTAGAAGCCAAAAACAATTAGATAAATAGATAGATAGATATATTTATATAGTAACACCAAGTTAAAAAGGAAACTATCAGTAAAGAAATAACAAATTACTATTTCTAATAAGAATGAAAAAGAATTAATTCCACTAATGTTACACATCCTAAACTTTCTAGAATGGCTCATTTCACTGAGTACCATTATTGATACTTAATCAGTTGCTTCCAAGAATCAGTGGTAAACTCTTACTGGAGTCCTAGCCACAGCGATCAGACAAGAAGAAGAAATAAAAGGTGGCCAATTTTGAAAGGAGGAAGTAAAACTATCACTTTTCGCAGAAGATGTGATATTATATGTAAAAAACCCTAAAGACTCCACCAAAAAACTACTAGATTTAATAAATGAATTTGGCAATGTAGCAGGTTACAAAATCTACACCCAAAAATCGCTGGCTTTTTTATACACCCATAATGAATTCTCAGAGAAACTAAACAAACAATATCATTTACCACTGCAACAAAAAAATTAAGATATTTGGGAATAAACTTAACCAAGGAGGCAAAACACCTGTACTCGAAAAACTACAGGACATTGAAAAAAGAGATAGAAGAAGAAACAAACAAGTGGAAGAATATACCATGTTCATGGATTGGTAGAATCAACATAATTAAAATGTCCATACTACCCAAGACAATCTACAGATTCAATGCAATCCCTATTAAAATACCAAGAGCATATTTCACAGAGCTAGAACAAATACTCAAAAATTTTATATGGAACCAAAAAAGCCCCAGAAAGCCCCAGCAATTTTGAGAAAGAAAAACAAAGCTGGAGGAATCACAATACCAGAGTTCAAGTTATACTACAAAGCCACTGTAATCAAAACAGCCAGGTACTGGCACAAGAACAGGCATATAGATCAATGGAACTGAACAGAGAACCCAGAAATGGACCCAAGCCATTATGCTCAATTAATATTTGACAAAGGAAGCAAGAGCATACAATGAAGTCAAGACAGTCTCTTCCATAAATGGTGTTGGGAAAATTGGAAAGATACGTACAAAAAAATGAAACTAGACCACCAACTTACACCACACCGAAGAATAAACTCAAAATGGACAAAATAATTATATGTAAGTCATGAAACCATATAAATTCTATAGGAAACCATAGGCAGCAAACTATGAGACATCTCTTATAGCAATATGTTTGCAGGTATAACTCCGAAGGCAAAGGAAACTAAGGACAATATAAACAAATGGGACTACATCAAAGTAAAAGATGCACAGCAAAGGAATCCATAAACATAACAAAAAGAGAACCCACTGTATGGGAGAACATATTTAGCAATGATACATCTGATAAAGGGGTAATATCCAAAATATATAAGGAATTCATACAACTTAACAGAAGGAAGACAAACAATCCAATTTAAAAAAAATGGGCAAAGGACCTAAATAGACACTTCTCCAAAGAGGACATGCAGATGGCCAAGAGACATATGATAAAAAATGCTTAAAGTCACTGATTATCAAAGAGATGCAAATTAAAACGAAAATGAGGGCCCTAGCTTGTTTGGCTCAGTGGACAGAGTGCCGGACTGCAGACTGAAAGGTCCCGGGTTTGATTCCGGTCAAGGGCACGTGCCTAGGTTGTGGGCTCGGTACCCAGTGGGGGGCCTACAGAAGGCAGCCAATCAATGATTCTCTCATCGTTGATGTTTCTCTCTCTCTCTCCCTCTCCCTTCCTCTCTGAAATCAATAAAAATATTTTTTTAAAAAATAAATTAATTAATAAATAAAAATGAGGTATTACCTCACACCTGTCAGAATGACTGCCATCAACAAATCAACAAATGACAAGTGCTGGCGAGCCTGTGGAAAAAAGGGAACCCTAGCACACTGCTGGTGGGAATGCAGACTGGTGCAGCCATTATGGAAAATAGTATGGAGTTTCCTCAAAAAATTGAATTAGGTACTGCCATTTGACCCAATGATCCCACTTCTAGGAATATATCCTAAGAAATCCAAAGCACCAATCAGAAAGAATGTATGCACCCCTATGTGCATAGCAGCACAATTTACAATAGCTAAGATCTGAAAACAGCCCAAGTGCCTATCAGTAGATGAATGAATTAAAAAGCTGTGGTACAGCCCTAACCAGTTTGGCTCAGTGGATAGAGCATCAGCCTACGGACTGAAGGGTCCCAGGTTCAATTCCAGTCAAGGGCATGTATGTACCTTGGTTGCGGGCACATCCCCAGTATGTGCAGGAGGCAGCTGATCAATGTTTCTCTCTCATTGGTGTTTCTCTCTATCCTTCTCCCTTCCTCTCTGTAAAAAATCAATAAAACATTTTAAATAAAAACCTGTGGTACATTTATACCATGGAATACTATCCTATCTAATAAAAGAGTAATATGCAAATTAACCACCACTCTGCTACACCCACTAGCCACGCCCGCTAGCCAATCAGGAGTGAGTATGCAAATTAACCGCAAACAAGATGACTGCAGCCACAGAGAGAGCAGAAGGGAGGCTTGGGTTTCCCCGGCAATGGAGGAAGCCAAGCTTTCTGCACACCCTGGCTGGCCCAGGCCTCCATGTAAGGCTACAAAGTTTCAATGATATAAGATAAATAAATCCCAACAAAAATGACGGCAGCCACAGAGCTGGAGAGAGCAGGAGACTAGGATTGCCCCCAGAAATAGAGGAAGCCAAGCTTTCCGCATACCCTGGCTGGCCCAGGCCTCCACTTAAGGCTACAAAGTTTCAATTATAGAAGATAAATAAATCCCAGATACCAGGGCCTCCGCTTGGGTTGCCGGGGGGCGTGGCCAGCCTGCAAACCACCACAGGCCTTTCGCTCAGGCTGCCCCAAGCTCCAAGGGAACCCCCACCCTGCTCCAGGACACCCTTCAGGGCAAACCAGCCAGCCCCCACCCATGCACCAGGCCCCTATCCTATCCAATAAAAGAGTAATTTGCAGATGGACCATCACTCCAACACACAAGATAGCTGCCCCCATGTGGTCAAAGATGGCTGCCCCCATGTGGACACAAGATGGCCACCACAAGATGGCCAGCAGGGGAGGGCAGTTGAGAGGGACCAGGCCTGCAAGGGAGGGCAGTTGGAGGCAATCAAGCCTGCAGGGGAGGGCAGTTAGGGGTGACCAGGCCAGCAGAGGAGGGAAGTTGGGGGCAAACAGGCCAGCAGGGGAGCAGTTAGACATCAATCAGGCTGGCAGGGGAGTGGTTATGGGGTGATCAGGCTGGCAGGCAGAAGCGGTTAGGGGCAATCCAGAAGGCAGGCAGGCAAGCAGTTGGGAGCCAGCAGTCCTGGATTGTGAGAGGGATGTCCGACTGCCCGTTTAAATGGGCAGTCGGACATCCCGCGAGGGGTCCCAGATTGGAGAGGGTGTAGGCTGGGCTGAGGGACACCCCCCCATGCACGAATTTTGTGCACCGGGACTCTAGTCTATATATATAAAAGGCTAAGTGTCTGTCTGTCTGACCAGGGGGCAGACAGCCAATGCAGGAGCTGCCATTATGTGCACTGGCCATTTAAAAATAAACAGCACCACGGACCTGCACCGACAAACCAACACTTGGCTTCCCCCAAATGGGACACAGGCCCTGCCACCACCCCAGAACGACATCCCACCAAATCGCAGCCAATGCTGCCAAGACCCCATGGCGCAAAATGCGGCCCACATCCCAGCCCAGCCCAGAAACTTCCTGGACTTGTAAGTCTATTTCTTTCACCAGGTGGGGGAAGTTTTTGGTCATTATTTCTCCAAATAGGTTTTCAGTATCTTGCTCTCTCTCTTCTTCATCATAATTCAGATGTTGGTACACTTGAAGTTGTCCCAGAGGCTCCTTACACTATCTTCATATTTTTGAATTCTTTTTTCTTTTTGCTTTTCCAGTTGAGTGTTTTTTGCTTCTTTGTATTTCAAATCTTTGACTTGATTCTTGCATTCCTCTAGTCTGCTGTTAGGTTTCTGTGTAATATTTTTTATTTCAGACAGTGTATGTTTAATTTCTAGTTGGTCCTTTTTCATATCCTCGAGGGTCTCACTAAATTTATCAGCCTTTTCTAGGAAATTCTTGTAAAACCTTATAACCATGGTTTTGAATTCTATATCCAGTCGTTTGTTTTCCTCCATTTCTTTCATTTGTGATCTGTTTCTTTGTCTCCGCATTTTGGCTGCTTTCCTGAGTTGGTAGGGTAGCTTTGTGTGCTAGGTGTCCTATATGGCCCAGTGGGTCAGCTTCCCCTGTTACCTGAGGTGGACACTCTTGGTGCACCCCTTTGTGGACTGTATGTACAGCCTTGTTGTAGTTAAGTCTTGATTGTTGTTGGTATCACTGGGAGGAATTGACCTCCAGGCCAACTGGCTGTGAGGATCAGCTGTGTCTACACCGGGAGACCTTTTGTGCTGGAGACAGCCTTATGGGACCAGACTTGCAAAATTGCAATAGCCTCTGTGCTCAGCTTGGATTGGGCGGAGTTTCAGGCAGGGCTGAGCAGACAGTCTTAGCTTCTGGTCAGCCCAGCCCTTGCGCACGCGCCTCCAGACCTCTGCCTTTCGCGGCTCCCCTAAGTTTCCGCCTGACAGTCCATATTCCCCCCATAAGAGCGTGGGTCCCCAGGGGCTCGCCCAGAACTGGGGTTCAGTGCAGTCGGAACTGGGGATCAGTGCAGTCAGGAACTTCCTACTGCCTTCCGCTAGGGAAAGCCAGCGGCAACCTCCGCAGTCAGTCTTCTCTGCGCGCGAGACTCCAGACCCTGTCCGCCACGGCTCCCCGAGTCTCCGAGCATCCGTGTGCCTTTCTCTCTACCTGACAGTCGAGACTCTCCCCGTATAAGCCTGGGTCCATGGGGTTTCACCCGGAACTGGGGTTCAGTGCAGTCGGAACTGGGGTTCAGTGCAGTCGGGGGCTTCCTTCCCCCTCACGCCAGAGAAAGCCAGCCAGGCACTCAGCCACCCTTCCTCTCTGTGCGTGTGTCTCCGAACCTCAGCCCTTTGCAGCTCCTCTGATTCTCCATTAGCTTTTCTCTTTCCTTCTAGTTGTAGAATTTCCACTCAGCCAGCTTTCCTGTGGTTCTGGATAATGTCCGTTCTGTCTTTTAGTTGTGGTTTTGAAATTGTTGTGTGAGGCAGCAGTTTAGGTGCTTACCTATGCCACCATCTTGGTTTCTTTCCTAAAATTGTTTCTTAACACTATGTAGCCTAGTCTTTTCTCATTCATGATGTAAACCTACAAGGAGGAAACATAAGCAGTAAGGTAGAAATATAGGTAAAGGACTGCATTGCTCTGGTGATAGTTATTAATATCAGCCTAACTATCTTGAAGGGAGGAGAGTTAAAATAAAGACACAAGGATCTAGCTAGAGACGCTACAAGAGTCCAGTGGAACCCTTGGCTTCCAGAAGAAACAAATATCCTCAACTTAGGTCCACAGGTTTTCCAAATATGAAGACAAACAAAAAATGAGCTCCCAATCAAATGTCACAAAACCAAAAATTAACACCATGAATCAGAATCAGCAGAAACATAAAAAAAAAAAAAAAACATAGAACACTCAAGAAGGACAGATATTTAAATTACCAACCGTATGTGTAGTTGCAGCACAGGGGGGAAGGAGCCATTTTTACATACATTCACCCCCGCAAAGGCTCAGCTGGCACCATTCCCAACAGAAGACTCTTTTGATCTGTCCTTCTGAGTCCTAGCGGCTCTGTCCTACTGAGATTTATCTTGCAATGGAGCTGGCTAGCTGCACCCAACCTAAATCTGTTGTGCCCTCTTCCTGAGTGAGCTAGGGGTGGAGACTCCAGCAGAGACTAAGTGGTATGATTCTGGAATAGGGACCACTTTCCCCCCATTGAGTGCCGAACTGAGCTTCCCTCAAGCAAGAGATCCACAATCCCCACTCTACCAAGGTCCCACCTCATGGAAGGGTCTATGGGTTGTGGCCAGTCTGGACCCACTCTACAGTATTTCTTCAGAAGGCTCTGGAGGAACACCAGGCAACCTAAAGGGTGGCAGAGTAGCCAATAGGTGGAAGTGGACCTTATGGAGCCTTGACTTTCCATTGATCTGCCTCTGGCTGAGAGCTGGAAGAAACTGACCCTGTACACAGTTTGGCCCCTTGCATATGCAACCAGGGCCAGCAGAAACAGCCACAAATAGTAAATAGTGAGGAAGCTTCAGATAGGTAGCCCAAGGCAAGTTATATGCAATATCTGACATCGACCTGTACCAGAACCCGGTCCAAGTGGGCCCAGGACCAACACAACCAGTGGTGGGCTTCAAGCCACACCAGACCTCGACCCATCTAGCCACACAAGCAGCATACCCAAAGGGGGATACCAGCAGGCACCAGACCCTGATGTGAACAACTCTACCTTGGGAAGGGAAGTGGATCCTGCACAGTGACTGATATACTGTGATCAAGGTCTATATCCTTATACTCAGCCACTATAAGGGTTAAGTCCAACCACAAACAGGCCAACAGCATTCAAGATTCAATTAAACAGAAAGGCACACATAACCCACACAAGAGACATTCTTAGAGCACCTAGCTCAGGTGATCTGGAAGACTGCACCACTGAGCCCCACAAGACACCTATATCATAAAGCCATCATAACAAGTTTAGGAGTCAGAGTAGATCTACCTAATACACTGAGACAAACACAAAGGGCAGGCAAAATGGGGAAACAAAGAAACAAGACTCAAATAAAAAAAAGAGAGAGAAATTTCCAAAATAGAATTAAATTAAATGGAAGCATTCAAAATACCACACACAGACTTTAAAATAATGGTTATAAGAATGCTCAAGGACCTTAGAAGAATAATAGATTATCTCAGTGAGAAGTTAAAGAGATAGTAAGAATTAAAAAGGATATAGGAAACATAAAAAAAAAACAGTCAGAAATGCAGAATACAATATCTAAAATGACTAATACACTACAATGAATCAAGAGCAGGTGAGATGAAGGAGAGGACTGAATCAGAGATTTAGAGGACAAGATAACAGAAAACACCCAAGCAGAGCAACAAAAAGAAAAAAAAAAGTTTTTAATGAAGAAAGTCTAAGGGACCTCTTGGACATTAAGCATGATAACATCTGCATCATGGGGTACCAAAAGGAGGAGAGAAAGCAAGGAATCAAGAAACTATTTGAAGAAATAATGGGTAAAAACTTCCCTAACCTGGTGAAGGTAAAAGACACACAAGTCCAGAAAACACAGAGAGTCCCAAACAAGATGAACTCAAATAATCCCACACCAAGACACATCATAATTAAAATAGCAAAAGTTAAAGATAAAGAGAGCCACTGTTCCTTAACACCCAAACCACGAAGTAGAGAGCCCATAGGCCAATAACTGAGCCCTCCCCAAATCTGAAATGATGTTCCTACATTTCTTAAAATATATTTTTTATTGATTTCAGAGAGAAAGGGAGAGGGAGAGAGAGGTAGAAACATCAATGATGAGAATCATTGATTGCCTGTCTCTCGCATGCCCCACACTAGGGATTGAACTTGCAACCAGGGCATATGTCTTCACCAGGAACTGAACTGTGACCTCCTGGTTCATAGGTCAAAACTCAACCACTGAGCCACATCTAACCACAATTGAGCAGTTTTTACTACACTTTTAAAGGAGTGAGTTAAAAAGTATAGTTTGAATTTTGTACTTGGTCTTTGAGGAAAGGCATAATATGTGCAAGTGTAAAGCTTCTAAATAAAAATAATTGCAGCTTGGATATTTTGAACATATAGGTATTTGATATATCTCATAAAGCAGAGACAATTAACTGAAACTTTATTTTTAATCTGCTAGTTTTTCAGTCATGTGGATACAGCTAATGATTCATTTTAGAGGGACAAGTTAGCCATTTGAAGTTCATTAAGAAGTTACATCTTGGTAGAAGAAGGTAAAGGGGGCTAAATGGTGATGGAAGGAGACTTGACATGGGGTGGTGAACACACAATACAATATACAGATGATGTATTATAAAAATGTACAACTGAAACCTATATAATATTATTAACCAATATCACCCCATTAAATATAATTAAAAAACAATTTTTAGGTGCCTGGGTCCTGCAGTGAGTCTCAGAATGTGCCCCTCCCGCCAAACCCACCACTTCAGCCACAGGCCTGGTGCAATTCAGTGCCTGGACACTCCAGTGAGAACAAAAATGGGAAGACAAAGAACCCTCAAAGGAAAGAAAAGGAGTAACCCCCCCCAAAAAAGGAACTAAATGCAACAGAGGCATGCAACATGTCACACAACGAATTCAGAGTAAGGTCATAAAATTGCTAAACTTGATGGATGAGAAAATCACTAACTTATGTAAAAATCAAGAGGAAATTAAGAAGGATATACCTACATAAAAAACAAAATGGAAGGTCTCAACACTAGACTAGAAGGAGCAAAGGACCAAATTAGCAAGTTAGAAGACAGGGCAGAAAACACACCCAATGTGTACAGCAATTGGAGAAAAAAAAAACAGAAAGCAAGAGGAGAGCCTAAGGAAACTTTGTGACAAAATGAAACAAAGTAACATCCATATAACAGGGGTTCCAGAAGCAGAAGAAGAGGAGCAAGCATTAGAAAACCTATCTGAAGAAATAACAACAGAAAATATCCCTAATTTGGGGAAGAAAAAGTCACATAAGCACAGAGAGTTCCAAACAAAGTGAACCCAAAAAGACCACACCAAGAAACGTCGTAATTACAATGCAAGATATTAATGACAAACACAGAATCTTAAAGGCTGCAAGAGAGACAGAATTACCAACAAGGGATCTCCCATTAGACTATCAAATGATTTCTTAACAGAAACACTTAAGTTTAGACGGGAATGGGATTAAATGCACAAAGTGTTGCAAAGCAAGGGACAGAATCCCAGAATAATCTACCCAGAAAGGCTATCATTCAAAATTGAAGAGGAAATCAGGATTTCACGAAGAAAACAAACAAACAAAAAGGCTAAGGATGTTTATAACTACCAAGCCAGCAATGCAAGAAATACTAAAGGGACTATTGTAAAAAGAAAAAATAGAAAGGGAAGAAGGAACTAAGGCATAAAGAATAAAAATGGCCTTAGAAATTTGGTTCAGTGGAGAGAGTATCAGCCTGTGGACCAAAAGGTTCAGGGTTTGATTCTGATCAAGGGCACGTCACTCGGTTGCAGGCTCCTCCTTGGCACAGGCTCTGGTAGGGGCACATGCAGGAGGGAACCAATTCATGTGTTTCTCTCACATCGATATTTCTCTCTGTCTTTGCCTCTCTCTTCCATTCTCTCTAAAAATCAATGGAAAAATATCCTCAGGTGAGGATAAAACAAAAAGAATAAAAACAGCTACACACTACTACCTATCATTAATAACCTTAAATGTAAATAATTAAATGCTACAATCAAAAGACATAGGGTACCTAAGTGGATAAGAAAATATGACCCATATATATGCTGTCTACAAGAGATCCACCTCAGAACAAGGGACTCAAACAGACTGAAAGTGAAGGGATGAAAAAATATTTTTCAGGCAAATGGAAATGAAAAAAAAAGCAGGGGTAGCAATACTTATATTTGACAAAATAGACCTCAGAGTGAAGGCCATAACAAGAGATAAGAAAGGCCACTTCATAACACTAAAGGGATTGATACAACAAGAGGATATAACTACAGTAAATATATATGCATCCAATACAGGGACACAGAAATACATAAAAAAAACTCCTGGAAGATAAAAAGGGAGATATCGACAGCAACGCAATCACAGTAGGGGACTTTAATGGCCCACTGACATCACTGGATAAATACTCTAGACAAAAAAATCAACAAAAAAATCAATCCTAAATAACTCACTAGATCAGATGGACTTAATGGACATCTTCAGAACATTTCACCCCAAAGCTACAGAATATACATTCTTCTCAAGTGAACATGGGACATTTTCAAGCATAGACCACATATTGGGACACAGGCAAAGTCTCATAAAATTCAGAAAGATTGAAATCTTTATAAGCATCTTCTCAGATCACAATGGCATAATAATAGAAATCAACTAAAATAAAAACAATCAAAAAATTCAAACACTTGGAAGCTAAATAATATGCTATTAAACAATGATTGGGTTACCAAAGAGATCAAAGAAGAAATTAAAAACATCCTGGAAATGAAAACACAACAATCCAAAATCTTCAGAACACAGTGAAAGCAGTCATGTTAGGGATGTTTATAGCTCTAAAGGCCTATCTCAAAAAAACAAGAAAAAATTGTAATAAATCATCTAACTCTATAAATTAAAGAATTACAAAGAGAGAAAAAAGAAGAGCCCAGAATGCACAGAAGAAAGGAGATAATAAAGATGAGAGGAGAAATAAATGATATAGATATCTATATATATCTATATATATCTATATATCTATATATCTATATATCTATATCTATCTATCTATCTATATATAAATATATCCTATCTAGTAAAAGAGTGATATGCAAATTGAATGTCACTCAAACACACAAGATGGCTGCCCCCATGTGGACACAAGATGGTTGCCACAAGATGGCTGGCAGGGGAGGGCAGTTGTGGGTGATCAGGCCAGCAGGGGACGGCAGTTAGGGGTGACCGGGCCAGCAGAGGAGGGCAGTTGGGAGGGACCAGTCCTGCAGGAGAGGGCAGTTGGGGGAGACCAGGCCTGCAGGGGAGCGCATTTGGGGGGAACCAGGACAGCAGGGGAGGGCAAAGGGGGAATAGAGGAATCATAGCTAAATATAATAAAAGCCTTATATGACAAACCTACAGCCAACATCATACTCAATGGGCAACAACTAAAACCATTTCACCTAAGAACAGGAACAAGACATAGACACACACTTTCACCACTCGTGTTTGACATAGTACTGGAAATACTAGCCATAGCAATTAGACAAGAAGAAGAAATAAAAGGTATCCAATTGGAAAAGAAGACATAAAATGGTAATTATTTGCAGATGACATGAAACTATACATAGAAGACAGTAAAGACTCCATTAAAAATTATTAGACATCATAAATGAATTCAGCAATGTAGCAGGATACAAAATTAATGCCAAGAAATCGATGGCATTTTTATAGAACAATAGTGGACTTACAGAAAGATTTTTTTAAAAATCCCAGAATTGGAAGATGGCTGCCTATGGGAAGGCAGACTGCAAGATAGTGCATGAGTGAGAGAACAAAGGGAGAGTGTGTGGTCGCATGGGGAGTGTTTGTTGGTGAGTTGAGAAACAGCTATACTCTAGGGGACTTGGGGGGACTGCCGAACGGGGTTCCCCCAACCGGGAAGCCTCCACTGCTGCCAGAATCCCTCGGAACAACCGGCTCTGACACGGAGACTGCGCCATCTTGAAGGGGAGAGTGGATATTATTGGAAGCCTGAAAAGCCTGGGAATCTACAACTACGGCACCCAGCAAACATCTGCGAACCCAGGAACACGGGTCCCCAAGAGGCACAAGCACACAGATTCAGAGGAGCTCTGCACCCTCTCACAGAAAGGTCAGATTTCACCTGGGATAAGGTGAGGTCTGTGGTCCAGACAGGAGGGAGAAATGCGCACAGCGGGAGCTGGAGGACCTGATGAAGTCTGCGCCCAGAAAAATCTGCAGCCACTGGGGCTGGTGTGATACGCGAATGTGGAAGGGGATTTGCAGAGCTACTAACAGAAGGGAACTCTATAAAGCAACCCATAGATGAACTGGGTGCAAAAGGACAGCCTAAAATTTTAAAAGTGTGCTGGCTGCTTAGACCCAAGGGAAAAGAAGACTGCACAGACTTGCGCCACAGCGCCGGAGTTTGCACACTCACTCTGGCTTTTTTCTCTCTTTTTCTTTTCTTTTTTCTCTTTAAATCCTTGCTTTTGATTACTAAGCCCAATACATAGGATCACCCAATAGGGGACACTCTAAGAGACCGCAGGGGAAACTTGTTTTTGTGTAACCTGGGGATCAGAGCGGGGAATAACCATCAGTGAACCAGCTCTGGGGCAGCCCATTTCCCCAAACCGGTATTAAATGCCACAGGGAAAAGAAAATCTAAACACTAGCTAGAGAAGACCTATAGACCCAGAGGTAAATCCAGAAACACTGCCACCCAGGGGTTGAATCACAAATTGACTCTTGTGTAAACACAAATAAAGGAGTATAAGTAAGAAATAAAGACATACTGCCTGCTTGGAAATCAGGACTGTGGCCTACAACACTGAGGAGCAGTGGAACACAGGGAACTTCAATACTGTCCTGACTAGGAAACAGGCGTGCCAAACAGAACAGTAGAGGAAGTGAATGACCGTCACTACTGCACATTTTTATTTCTTTCATCTTTTACTTAAGAAACTAAATTGTTTTCTCTTTTTTCCTCACTTGATTTTACCTTTTTAATTATTACATTTTTATTTTCAATCAGTATTATTACTACTACTGTTTTACCTTTTTTCAAAAAGTGTGATTTTATTTCCTTTTTATTTTACTTTAGGATTATGGTTCTACATTCTATTTTCATCTTTCCTTTAGAATTTTATTCTATCTCAACTTTACCTTTATGCCAACACTCCCTTCCTCACTTTTCCTTTTGTTCTCCTGTTTCTCTTACCCTATTCCTGCTTTAGATTTTCCCTATTCCTTCTTTTTACCCCCTTTTAAAATTTCACCCTACTTATATATCTAATTTCCAATCCCCTGCTCCAAGTCCTCTCTCTCCTCTTTCTTCACTATCAAAAAATTTTTTCTGTCCTTTTGTTGTTGCTTGCTTGATTGTTGATTATATCAATTTTTTATGCTTGTTGGTGAGATTCGCTATTTCTTTGTGTTTCTGCTTCTGTTTTCCCTCCCCTCACTTGATATTAATTGATGATGGTAGTTTGCATTCATCTCTAGGTATTTGTTGCTGGCATTTGTTGGGATTAATGGCTGTTCTACTTGAGTTTTCTCCCCATATAGTTTTTCCGCCCCTTCTTTCATATTCTCTTACTTTTATCTCTTACTTTTTTTCCTTTTCCCAATTTCATTTTTACACAGCTTTTATTCTCTTCTTTCTTTCTTTTGCATCCTCTAATTCGCTTTTCTCTGGTGGTCACCTTTCTTGGGGGTTATTGATATCGTGAATACATTTGTGTTCAGTGCCTTGAGTGTTGTACCTTGTTCTGTTGTATTTTGTGCCTTTAAATCAACGCAGGAAAGAGAGAACTACATAACCAGACACGCGGAGAAGAGAGATCATGGAGAGATAAAGAAACAGCTCACATATAAAAGAAGAGCAGGCATAACCAAAAAAGGAAGTAACCAAAATGGAGGCAAGCAACCTGTCAGAGAAAGAATTCAGAGAAATGGTCATAAGGTAGCTTAAAAGGTTGGAAGACAAACTCAACAATATGTTTAAGAACCAAGAGAAAATGAAGAACCCAGAATAAATGAAAAATGACATCGCTGCTATAAAGAACTCAATAGAAAGCATCAACAGTAGACTAGTAAAAGCAGAGGACTGCATCAGTGGCCTAGAAGACAAGGTAGGAAAAAATACCCAACCAGAGCAGCTTCTAGAAAAAAGAATAAAAAGTAGGAGGAGAGCCTAAGGAAACTTTGGAACAACACAAAACGAAACTATATCCAAATAACAGGACTGCAAGAAGGAGAGAAAACGAAGCAAGAAATAGAAAACCTGTTTGAAGAAATGACAGAAAACTTCCCTGATATAGGGAAGAAAAAACTCACACAAATCCAAGAAGCTCACAGACTCCCAAACAAAATGAACCCCAAAAGACTGACGCCAAGGCACATCATAATTAAACTAGAGGCAAGGTGCACGAAATTCGTGCACGGGGGAGGGGGGGCGGGGAGGTGTCCCTCAGCCCAGCCTGGACCCTCTCCAATCTGGGACCCCTCGAGGGATGTCTGACTGCCCATTTAGACCCGATCCCGGTGGTATCAGGCCTAAACGGGCAGTCGGACATCCCTCTCACAATCCAGGACTGCTCGCCTGCCTGCCTCCCTGATTGCCCCTAACTGCTTCTTCCTGCCAGTGTGATCACCCCCTAACCATTCCCCTGCCAGCCTGATGCGTAACTGCTCCCCTGCCAGCCCGTTTGCCCCTAACTGCCCTCCGCTGCAGGCCTGGTCACGCCTACCTGCCGTCCCCTGCAGGCCTGGTCACCTCTAACTGCCCTCCCCTGAAGGCCTAGTCCCCCCAACTACCCTCCCCTGCTTGCCATCTTGTAGTGGCCATCTTGTGTGCACATGGGGGCAGGATATTTGACCACATGGGGGCAGCCATCTTGTGTGTTGGAGCGATGGTCCATCTGCATATTACTCTTTTATTGGATAGGATAGGGGTCTGGTGCATGGGTGGGGGCCAGCTGGTTTGCCCTGAAGGGTGTCCCAGATCAGGGTGGGGGTTCCCTTGGGGCATGGGGCAGCCTGGGTGAGGGGCCTGTGGTGGTTTGCAGGCTGGCCACGCCCCCCGGCGACCCAAGTGGAGGCCCTGGTATCTGACATTTATCTTCTATAATTGAAACTTTGTAGCCTTAAGTGGAGGCCAAGGCTGGCTAGGGCTCCAGAAGCTTGGCTTTCTTCATTGCCATGGGAAACTCTACCCTCCTGCTCTCTCTAGCTCCGTGGCTGCCACCATTTTTGTTGGGATTTGTTTATCTTCCATAATTGAAACTTTGTAGCCTAGAGTGTCGGCCTGGGCCAGCCAGGGTGTACGGAAAGCTTGACTTCCTCCATCACCGGGGAAACCCAAGCCTCCCTCCTGCTCTCTTTGAGGCTGCAGCGATCTTGGTTGGATTAAATTGCATACTCGCTCCTGATTGGCTAGTGGGCGTGGCTAGTGGATGTAATGGAGTGGTGTTTAATTTGCATATTACTCTGTTATTAGATAGGAATGGCAAACACCAACAACAAAGTAAGAATCCTAAAGTGGAGAGAGAGACAGAAAGTTACCTACAAAGGATCCCCCATTAGACTAGCTACTGATTTCTCAACAGAAACACATAAGGCAAGAAATGAATGGAATGAAATTTACAAAGTCATGCAAAGGAAGGGTCTGAATCTAAGAATACTGTACCCAGCAAGGCCATCAATCAAAATTGAGGGGGAAATCAAGAGCTTCACAGACAAAAAAGGACTAAGTGAGTTTATCACCACCAAACCAGCAATGCAAGAAATGCTAAAGGTTCTGCTGTAAAAAGAAGAAATAAGAAGCGAAGAAGGAACACAGGGGTAATGAATAAAAATGGCGACAAACAAGTACCTATCAATAATGACTTTAAATGTAAATGGATTAAATGCCCCAATCAAAAGACCTAGGGTAACTGATTGAATGACCCATATATCTGCTGTCTAAAGGAAACCCACCTCAGAAAAAAGACTCACACAGAATGAGGGTGAAGGGATGGAAAAAAGGTTTCTCAGGCGAATGGAAATGAAAAAAAAAAAACACACCTAGGGTAGCAATACTTATATCTGACAAATTAGATCTCCAAGTGGAGGAAATAAAAAGAGATAAGGAAGGACACTTCATATTACTAAAGGGAGCAATCCAATAAGAAGAAATAACTGGTAAACATATACGCACCCAATATAGAAACATCAAAATACATAAAAAAAAAATACCTGGAGGATATCAAGGGAGAGATTTCCAGCAATACAATCATAGTGGGGGACTTTAATACCCCATTATCACCATTGGACAAATCCTCTAAACAAAAAATTAGCAAAGAAACATCAATCCTAAATGACTCACTAGACCACATGGAATTAATTGACATCTTCAGAACATTTCACCCTAAAGCCACAGAACATACATTCTTCTCAAGTGCACATGGGTCATTTTCAAAGGTAGACCATATATTGGGTCACAGGCAAAGTCTCTTCAAATTCAAGAACACAGAAATCATATCAAGCATCTTCTCACATCACAATGGCATGAAACTGGAAACCAACTACAACAAAAACAATCCAAAAAAATCAAACACATGGAGAATAAATAGCATGCTATTAAACAATAACTGGGTTACCAGAGAGATCAAAGAGGAAATAAAGAACATCATGGTAACAAACGACAATGAAAACACAACAATCCAAAATCTATCGGACACAGCGAAAGCAGTCTTGAGAGGGAAGTTCATAGCTCTACAAGCCTACTGCAAAAAAACAAGAAACAATGGTAATAAATTGCCTAACCCTACAACTCAAAGAGTTAGAAGAAGAACTACAAGAAAAGCCCAGTGTAAGCAGAAGGAAGGAAATAATAAAGATCAGAGCGGAGATAAACAACATAGAGACCAAAAAAACAATACAAAAGATCAACAGAACCAAGAGCTGGTTCTTTGAAAGGATAAACAAGATAGATGAACCTCTATCCAGGCTCACCAAGAGCAAAGAGAGAGGACCTAAATAAACAAAATCAGAAATGAAAGAGGAGAAATAAGAACAGACCCCACAGAAATACACAAGTTAGTTTAAAAAAATACTATGAACAACTCTATTCCAACAAACTGGAAAACCTGGAGGAAATGGACATATTCCTCGAAAAATACAACATTCCAAAACTCAATCAGGAAGAATCTAAACATCTCAACAGGCCAATAACTATGGAAGAAATTGCAACAGTCATCAAAAAGCTTCCAGCAAACAAAGGCCCGGAGTCAGACAGCTTCACAAGGGAGTTTTACCAAACTCCTCAGACTATTCCAAAAAATTCAAGAGGAAGGAACACTTCTAAGCTCATTCTATGAAGCCAGCATCAGCCTAATACCAAAACCAGATAAAGACAACACAATGGAAGAGAATTACAGGCCAAAATCCCTCATGAACATAGATGCCAAAATCCTCAACAAAATTCTAGCAAATTGGATCCAGCACTACATCAGAAAGATCATACACCATGACCAAGTAGGATTTATCCCAGGGATGCAAGGATGGTACAATATGCGCAAAACAATAAATGTGATACATCACATAAACAAATTGAGAGATAAAAATCACACAGTCATATCAATTGATGCAGAAAAAGCATTTGACAAAATCCAACACCCTTTCTTCACAAAAACGCTCAGCAAGGTGGGAACAGAAGGATCATACCTCAACATAATAAAAACTATATATGACAAACCCGCAGCCAACATCATACTCAATGGGCAAAAACTGAAAACATTCCCCCTAAGAACAGGAACAAGACAGGGATGCCCACTCTCACCACTCCTGTTCGACATAGTACTGGAAGTATTAGCCATAGCAATTAGACAAGAAGAAGAAATAAAAGGCATGCAAATTGGAAAAGAAGAAGTAAAACTGTCCTTATTCGCAGATGACATGATATTATACATAAAAAACCCTAAAGACTCCACCAAAAAACTATTAGACTTAACAAATGAATTCGGCAATGTAGCAGGATACAAAATTAACGCCAAAAAATCTATGGCATTTCTATCCACCAATAGTGAACTTACATAAAGAGAGACTAAAAAAGCAATCCCATTTACCATTGCACCAAACAATTAAGATACCTAGGAATAAACTTAACTAAGGAGATAAAAGACATATATGCAGAAAACTACAGGACACTGAAAAAAGAGATAGAGGAAGATATAAATAGATGAAAGAGCATACTGTGTTCATGGATTTGTAGAATCAACGTCATTAAAATGTCCATACTACCCAAAGCAATCTATAGATTCAATGCACTCTCCATTAAAATACCAACAGCATATTTTACAGACCTAGAAAGAACTCTCCAAAAATTCATCTGGAATAAAAAAAGACCCCAACTAGCCACAGCAATCCTGAGAAAGAAAAACAAAGTAGGTGGGATCTCAATACCAGATTTTAAGCTGTATTACAAAGCCACTGTTCTCAAAACAGCCTACTACTGGCACAAGAACAGTCATATAGACCAATGGAATAGAATAGAGAACTCAAATATTGACCCAAAACACTATGCTCAATTAATATTTGACAAAGGAGGCATGAACATATAATAGAGTCAAGACAGTCTCTTCAATAAATGGTGTTGAGAAAATTGGACAGATACATGCAAAAAAATGAAACTAGACGACCAACTTACACCATACACAAAAATAAACTCAAAATGGATACAGGACTTAAATATAAGATGGGAAACCATAAAATTACTAGTGCAATCCACCAGCAGAGAAAACTCAGACTTATGCCGAAGCAATTTCTTCACCGATACCACTCCTAGGGCAATGGAAACTAAAGAGAAAATAAACAAATGGGACTACATCAAAATAAAAAGCTTTTGCATAGCAAAAAAAAAAAAAAACCATCAACAAAACAACAAGAAAGCCCACTATATGGGAGAACGTATTTGCACATGTTATTACTGATAAAGGTTTAATCTCCAACATTTACAGGGAACTCATTAAACTTAATAAAAGGAAGATAAATGATCCAAAAAAAAAATTGGCAATGGACCTAAAGAGATCCTTTTCTAAAGAAGACAGAAGGAAGGCCAAGAGACATATGAAAACATGCTCAAAGTCACTAATTATCCGAGAGATGCAAATGAAAACGACAATGCGGAACCATCTCACACCAGTCAGAATGGCTATCATCAACAAATCAACAAACGACAAGTGCTGGCAAGGATGCAGAGAAAAAGGAACCCTTGTGCACTGCTAGTGGGAATGCAGACTGGTGTAGCCACTGTGGAGAACAATATGGAGTTTCTTCAAAAAACTAAAAATGGAACTCCCATTTGACCCAGTAATCCCACTTCTAGGAATATATCCCAAGAAACTAGAAACACCCATCAGAAAGGATATATGCACCCCTATGTTCATAGTGGCACAATTCACCATAGCTAAGATTTGGAAACAGCCTAAGTGCCCATCAGCAAATGAGAGGATTAGAAAACTATGGTACATCTACACAATGGAATACTATGCTGCTGTAAAAATGAAGGATCTCCTACCATTTGCAACAAACAGCATGGATGGAGCTGGGAGCATTATGCTAAGTGAAATAAGTCAGTCAGAGAAAGATAGATATCACATGATCTCACTCATTTGCGAATTAAAATGAACTAGAGGCCCGGTGCACGAAATTCATGCACGGGGGGTGTATCCCTCAGCCTAGCCTGCACCCTCTCCAATCTGCGACCCCTCAAGGGATGTCTGACTGCCCGTTTAGGCCCAATCCTACCGGGATCAGGCCTAAACGGGCAGTCGGACATCCCTCTCACAATCCAGGACTGCTGGCTCCCAACTGCTTGCCTGCCTGCCTTCCTGATTGCCCCTAACCGCTTCTGCCTGTCAGCCTGATCACCCCCTAAACACTCCCCTGCCAGCCTGATTGATGCCTAACTTCTCCCCTGCCAGCCTTTTTGCCCCTAACTGCCATGCAGGCCTGGTCACTCCTAACTGCCCTCCCCTGCAGGCCTGCTCCCCCCAACTGCTCTCCCCTGCAGGCCTAGGTCCCCCCCAACTGCCCTTCCCTGCAGGCCTGGTCGCCCACAACTTCCCTCTTCTGTCAGCCTGGTCACCCCTAACTGCCCTCCCCAGCAGGCTTGATCACCCCCAACTGCCCTCCCTTGCTGGCCATCTTGTGGTGGCCATCTTGTTTCCACATGGGGGCAGGATCTTTGACCACATGGGGGCAGCCATCTTGTGTGTTGAAGTGATGGTCCATCTGCATATTACTCTTTTATTAGATAGGATAGAGGCCTGGTGCATGGGTGGGGGCCAGCTGGTTTGCCCTGAAAGGTGTCCTGGATCAAGATGGGGGTTCCGTTGGGGCGTGGGGCAACCTGGGCAAGGGGCCTGTGGTGGTTTGCAGGCCGGCCACGCCCCTCGGTGACCCAAGTGGAGGCCCTTGTATCTGGGATTTATTTACCTTCTGTAATTGAAACTTTGTAGCCTTGAGCAGAGCCACGCCTCCTGCTTACTCCATGGCCGCAGCCATTTTTATTGGGCTTTATTTATCTTCTATCATTGAAACTTTGTAGCCTTGAGCAGAGGCAAGGCAGGCCAGGGCTGTGGAAGCTTGGCTTCCTCCATCGCCAGGAGCAACTCAAGCCTCCTGCTCTCTCCAGCTCTGTGGCTGCTGCCATTTTTGTTGGGATTTATTTATCTTCTATAATTGAACTTTGTATCTTTGAGTGGAGTCCAGGGCCGGCCACGGTGTGCGGAAAGCTTGGCTTCCTCCATTGCCAGGGAAACCGAAGCCTCCTGCTCACTCCATGGCTGTAGCCATCTTGGTTGGGTTAATTTGCATACTCGCTCTTGACTGGCTGGTGGGCATGTCTTGTGGGTGTAGCAGAGGTACGATCAATTTGCATATTACTCTTTTATTAGATAGGATAACATAAACTGATGAACAAAAACAGATCTAGAGACAAAGAAGCATCGATCAGATGCTCAAACCGCAGAGGGAAGTTAGGGGAGGGTGGGTAAGAAGAAGAGATCAAGCAACAGACTTGTATGCATGCATATAAGCATAACCAGTGGGCAGAGATTGCAGGGGGGTGAGGGCATGTACAGGAGTTGTGGGGGGCAATGGGGAGATATGGACACATATGTAATACCTTAATCATTAAAAAAATTTTAAAAAATAAACTCTAAATGGATAAAGTATTTAAACGTAAGACGGGAAACCACAGACATCCTAGAAGAAGCCATAGACATAAAATAGCAGACATACACTGAGTGGCCAGATTATTATGGTCTCTGAACGCATAATAATCTGGCCACTCAGTGTATATCCTGTATAAGAAAAGGCTAATATGCAAACTGTGCCCTGGACCAGGAGTTCGACCAGCAGGCAGGCCGGCCAACCGCCCAGGTCCCCAGGCTTGCCGGACCCCACCCATGCATGAATTCATGCACCGGGCCTCTAATACACACACACACACACACACACACACACACACACACACTGAGTGGCCAGATTATTATGCATTCAGAGATCATAATAATCTGGCCATTCAGTGTATATCATAGAAATATCTTTACCAATACAGCTCCTAGGACAATGGAGACTAAGGAGAAAACCAATGGCACTACATCAAAATGAAAAGCTTTTGCACAGCAAAAGAAACCATCAACAAAACAACAAGAAAGCCCACTGCATGGGAGAACATATTTGCCAACGTTATCTCTGATAAGGGCTTAATGTCCAAAATTTATATGGAACTCATTCAACTTAACAAAAGTAAAATAAACAATCCAATCAAAATACAGGCAAAGGACCTAAATAGACACTTTTCAAAAGAAGACATACAGAAGGCCGAGAGACATATGAAAACATGCTCAAAGTCACTAATCATCAAAGAGATGCAAATCAAAACAACAATGAGGTACCATCTCACACCTGTCAGAATGGCTATCATTAACAAATCAACAAACGACAAGTGCTGGCGTGGATGTGGAGCGAAAAGAACCCTGTGCACTGCTGGTCTGACCCAGTAATCCCACTTCTAGGAAAATATCCCAAGAAAATAGAAACATCAACCAGAAAGGATATATGCTCCCCTATGTTCATAGCAGCACAACTTACAATAGTTAAGATTTAGAAGCAGCCTAAGTGCCCATCAGCAGATGCGTGGATTACAAAACAGTGGTACATCTACACAATGGAATACTAGGCTGCTGTAAAAAATAAAGAATTGTTACCATTTGCAACAGTATGGATGGAACTGGAGAGCATTATACTAGGTGAGATAAGCCAGTCAGAGAATGATAAATATCACATGATCTCACTCATTTGTGGAATATAGTGAGTAACATAAACTGATGAACAAAAATAGATCCAGAGACACAGAAGCATCAAACAGACCGTCAAACTTCAGAGTGAAGGCTGGGTGGCGGGGGTTGAGAGGGTAGGTAAGAGGTCAACCAAAGGACTTATATGTAAGCATAACCCATGGACACAGACACTGGGGGGGGGGGGCATGTGCTGGAGGGTGGGAACGGCCAGGGAGAGGTCAATGGGGAAAAAGGAGACATATGTAATACTTTAAACAATAAAGAATTTAGATTTAAAAGAAACATAATGTACTCCTAAGCTCTTGATTTCTCAATTTTTATATTGTAGCATTGTTTTTTTTTTGTTTGTTTGTTTGTTTTAAATATATTTTATTGATATTTCACAGAGAGGAAGGGAGAGGGATAGAGAGCTAGAAACATCGATGAGAGAGAAACATCGATCAGCTGCCTCCTGCACACCTCCCACTGAGGATGTGCCCGCAACCAAGGTACATGCCCTTGACCGGAATCGAACCCAGGACCTTTCAGTCCGCAGGCCGACGCTCTATTCACTGAGCCAAACCGGTTTCGGCTGTAGCAATGTTTTATTTACCAAGTAAAATTCTTTCTGTTCTCCTAAAAATAAAAAAAAAATAAAATACTTCCAGAATTACTACAGAAGTGATATTTAACCATCTTCACGATAAATAAACCTAAACCCTTTTATCCTTAGGATATAGTTTGAGCCTGATTCCTCCCTTTTCTGAAAGAAGCCTTTCACAGATTCTTTACCAGGAATTAGTGGACAGTTAGTTCAGGCCAGGCCCTCCAGGAATGGTACACAGGCCACTTGCTTGGGAAAGGAGGAGGAAAATAAAATGATCTACTTCCCAGCAGTGCCTAGGGCACAGGCATTTAAAGTCACAGGCAATAGAGAAGATTGGACACAGTTTTCCATTTGCTTGTGTTCCCTTATTTCTCTTGTGGACTTTACTATGAATTTAAAGCCCTTTTTTCAGTTCAGCTTCGGTGACTTCATACAGTCACTACTTTGTATAATCAGAAGCAAATCTGTCCCCAGTAGAGATACCTGAACATTTTCCAGTACCTCAATGTTCTAGGGACTTAGTCAAGGCTATATTTAGATACCACAATGCATTTCAGAGAAAATGTAACTTTCCTTGGAGGGTTTGCTCCCACGTCCCCTACTTAAACCAAACATACTTTCAATTTAATAAAAGCCTACCTGCTGAGGTAGCATAACTGGCTATAATTAAAAGAGAGGAAATATTTTACAGAAAAAAACGCGTTTTTTTCCTCTTTTTTATTTAATGAACAAGATGTTGGAAGAAAATTGTCTTAACTCTTAGCTTACTATATTGTAATATGTTTTTTTAATGTTTCATATGGTGACTGCAATTGAGCCTGTAAAAATAACTTTAAATTCCAATGTCATGTGGAACGTGAAGATTTGGTTTCATTTTCAAAACTGGTCTATTCAGAAATACACCCTAAAAAGCAGTTCTCATTTTACTCCATTATAGCTCGAACAGCTGCAGGAAGAATTATAAAATGTATTTAACCCAATCTAAAGTTTATATTTTTGATCTCTGCAGAAAGCATTTTTAGAGTCTCGCACATGCTAGAAAGAGGATTTAGAACTTTAATAAGGCTTCACAAAGAGAGACACACTGTGAAATTTTAACAAATGGCTACCTTCTTTTTTTTCTTCAAGAATGTTTCAGATATATACTATTCAACTTAATTTTTATATAGTGTATTATAGATGAATAAGTAATACTTTATTCCTGAATTTTACACCCTCTGGACCTATGCTGTCACATACGAAAAGAAACTTTATACAAACAAATTCAAACATTTGTTCACAAAAGAGCAAATGTTACACACACACATACAAATATAGTCATATACATTTGTTTTCTGGAAGTTCACCCATGAAAACCATGTTTTCTAACATAGTATATGTTTCTGAAAATGCAGACAGCTCTTTGAAGAGTTACCAGTTAATAAGGACCTAGAGCCAATGACTTCACAAAGCCTGTCCCTGGGACCATCATAGATGTCTGGAGAAGTGAGAACAATGGCCCACAGAACCTTCTGTTTGTAATGCTGGCCTCTCCTATAGCTCAACCTTGCTGCCTTCCCACCTCACGGTAGCAGATACCTACATCTGCCAGCACCTTATCTTCATTCACAATGACAGGTAATTCATCATTGCTGTCATGTTAGAAAAAAATCACAATGCAGTATTTCAGTATCTGTTTCTCTGCAGCCTTTATAACTTGTTTAAGCAATTTTTATATTAATAAAATATGTCCTGTTTGCTGTCTCATTGCTTTTCTCTTTTTACTTCATTAAAAGATTTTTTATGAAATTTGTGAACACTGTATTTCTTCCCAAATAAGTTGTTATGCTTCTCAATATCTACACTTGAGTGAGAAATGAAGTATTTCTTTAAAAAAAAAAAAACTACAATTCTGAGGTCATATGAATGGAAATATGGAGAAGTATATATGTAACAAAAGCAGTGTGCACCACATAAATAATTATCTATAGTTGTTTCCTTTTGCTCACTTGTGTTCCATTTGTCTCATTTCATTCCATTTCAAACCTAACACTTTGAAATCAATACATATACTAACATCTTTATTAATCAATTAACTAAAAAATTTTATTAAATGTTACTGGGAGAGCTACCAAAAATCTAGAAATGTTACAAACCTCAAGGAGTTTATATTCTAACTGAAAAATGTGACAAAATAGATAACAATAAAAGTATCCTTTTTAATGTATTCATATCAGCCTTCTAAAAAATATTTGAGGCATTTAAAGAAACATTAAAACATGGATTTATCCTTATTTTTTAGCAGGAAAGGATAGTGACAAAGAAAAATAGAAGTGGGAAATCTGAATATATTACAAATACAAATAATGTGTATCAGAATAGTGTATATCATACAGTTACTGCACACAAGCCACAAAATTGGCACTGAATACTGAATATGAACAGTTCCAGATGCAGAGTGTACATGAAAGAAGAGCAGACCCAGTGCTCAGATAAGGGATCTTTCATTATTACTGGAAATAAGAGAAATTTCCCCTCTGGAGTCTCATCAGGGGATGCATCATGACTTAGTGGGCTACAACCTCAACAACACTCTTTAAATCTTGTAATTGCAAGTTTCACTTCACTGTTCAACATTCCTCAGAGTATTGTCAATAAAACCCTCTATAATAAAAGGCTAATATGCAAATAGACTGAATGGCAGAACAACCAGTCGCTATGATGCACACTGACCACCAGGGGGGAGACGCTTAATGCAGGAGCTGTCCCCTGGTGGTCAGTGCGCTCCCACAGGGGGAACGCCACTCAGCCAGAAGCCGGGCTCACGGCTGGCAAGCGCAGCAGCGGTGGTGGGAGCCTCTCCCACCTCCATGGCAGCACTGGGTATGTCCAACTGACAATTTAGGCCCACTGTCAGTCAGACATCCCCCGAGGGCTCCTGGACTGCAAGAGGGCTGCAGGCCAGGCTGAGGAACCCCCACACACACACCCAGTGCACGAATTTCATGCACCAGACCTCTAGTACTATATATAATTGAGAGCTATATTGGAGAACTTATGGAATACAAACAGATAACCTGTGTATCAGGCAGAGTAACTCACACAACTACTCTAACACTCAACCACAAAGTTTAGGTCCCATAACACAAAAAAAGTTAAAGCCAAATGTATGTTTCTCCTTGGCAGCTCTTCCCCTAAAGGGGGTTTCTCTCTTAGCTATGCCCTCTGGAATGCATGCCTTCAAGATCATCGCACAAGATGACCCACATCAAGCATGGAAGAAGGTACACTGGCCCTTCACTACCTGGCTCAGAATGAACACAGTCAACTCTCCTTACATTCTGTTGACCAGACATGATGACCTGACCAATCTCATTTCAAGGGTAGTTGGGGAGTGCACCTTCCTGGTGTCCTGGAAGAGAAAAATAAAATGGGGTTTGATGGACTTACAACACTGTCTTTGCCACAAGAGAGAATGCTAAACTGGGAGGTTGCATTTGATCCAAATGAACTAGACCTATGGTTCTCCAAAGTGAGTGTACATACAATAGATGACAAGGAACAGAATATTAAAACTCCTATGTATTGTTTCACTGTCAATGAAAATAAGCCTGAACATAATGGATAACTGGTTGTAAAAGACTCCTGCAAAAGCACTACAAATAGAAGAAAATCCTGGGCTTTATTTTTAGGAAACAACTAATCAAACAAAAGTCAGATTAAAAAAATTATCAAAAAGGTTCTCTGAGAAACTAGGGGATTTATATCACCAATGATGAGCCTACTGCTAATGTGTACTGTGGCTTGAGATATTAGCTATTAAATGATTTAGAGCCATAATAATAATTCAAAATTGACTATTCAGAAGAGCCTCCACAACTGAAATTTTTCAACAATATTTAATTCAGTATCTGACAAAATTTTACTAAATTTAAACAGTCACAAGCTCCTTTTGATATCTGTTAATCTCAGAGAACAAAGCCCCCAAAACTCATCAAGAAAATCCTTGTGTTTCCTATCATAATAAAAAATTACTAAAGTTATATTAATTCACTTAATATTACTGCCCTAGGTAGTTTGCTCAGTGGATAGAGCATCAGCCTGTGGACTGAATGGTCCAGGTTCGATTACAGTCAAGGGCATGTATCTCGGTTGCAGGATCCTCTCTGACAAGGGATCTAGTCAGTGGACACGCAGGAGGCAACCAATCTATGTGTTCCTCTCACATCACTATTTCTGTCTTTCCCTCTCTCTTCCAAACTCCCTAAAAATTAATTGAAAAATATCCTAGAGTGAAGATTAAAAATTACAACAATAAGTAAATAAATAGTTACTGACACCCAGTATGCACCCTGCCCAGGACCACACTGCCAGTGTGAGCCGAAGCCACCAGGAGCAGCGACCCACGAAGGCCCCAGGACCGCAATGCCGGTGTGGGCTGGGGCACCTGGTGCACCACCCTGTCCAAGTCCCAAAACTGCTCTGCTGGTGCGAGCCGAAGCCACCTGGACCTCACTGAAGGTGTGAGCCAGGGGCACACAGCACAGTGCTGCGTGCAGGTCCCAGTACCAAGCTTCCAGAGGGACCTGGAGAACCAAGCTGCCAAGGGCCCAAGGGCCAAATAGCGAATGGCATACCAGACGACTCTGGGGCTTCACAGGGAGTCTCAAAACAGAGGAACTGTGCATGCACCTCTGCTGACCCCAAGCATCTTCAGCAGGACACTGAGGGATGAGAACTGTGTGGGAAGGGAGTACAACTCAAAACAGAGACAATAAAGGCGTAAGACTCAAGGCAGACCCAGCCTCTGGGCTAAGGAGGCCCAGACTATTGGACAGCTGGGGCTTCAATCTCTCAAACCTCAAGCAAGTTGTCCAGGGTCAGAAAGAGACAGGAACTCTAGTTACAGAGAAACAAATACAAAGGGACAGCAAAAATGTGCAAAGAAACAATCCCCAAAGGAAACAAAAGGAGCAATCACGGAAAAGGAAATAAGTGAAATAGAGGCAAGTGATTTGTCAGAAAGAATTCAAACGTCTGGATGAGAAATTCACCAACATGTGTAAGAATCAAGAGGCAATGAAGAATGACATGGCTGCAATAACGAACACAATGGAAGTTTCAACAGTAGATTAGAAGCTGAGGACTGAATCAGCAAGTTAGAAGACAAGGTAGAAAATACCCAATCTGAACAGCAATAGAAAAAAAACAAACTTAAAATGCAGGAGGAGAGATTAAGGGAGCTTTAAGACTGCATGAAAAGAAGTAAAATCCGCATAATAGGGGTTCCAGAAGAAGTAGAAGCTGAGCAAGGAATAAAAAACCTATTTGAAGAAATTATGACAGAAAACTTCCCTGACATGGGGAAGAAAAAAGTCACACAAGCACAGAGGGTTCCAAACAAGATGAACCAAAAGATAACGACAATGAAAGAATATTAAGGGCTGCAAGAGAGACACAGAAAGTTACATACAAGGGATCTCCCATTAGACTATCAAATGATTTCTCAAAAGAAATACATCAGGACAGAAGGGAATGGAATGAAGTATACAAAGTAATGAAAAGTAAGGGACTGAACCCAAGAATGCTCTATCCAGCATAGCTATCATTCAAAATGGCAGATGAAATCAGGAGCTTCACCGACAAAAAAAAAAGCCTAAGGGAGTTTATTACCACCAAATCAGCAATGCAAGAAATCCTAAAGGGACTGGTCTAACAAGAAGGAATACAAAGAGA
This sequence comes from Plecotus auritus, assembly GCF_963455305.1. Taxonomy (NCBI): domain Eukaryota; kingdom Metazoa; phylum Chordata; class Mammalia; order Chiroptera; family Vespertilionidae; genus Plecotus; species Plecotus auritus. Next base: position 117,546,436 of record NC_137772.1, read on the forward strand.
GGGAGAAACACAGACATAAAGAATTAAAATGGAAACAAGCAAGTACCTGCCAATAATAAATTTAAACATAAACGGATTAAATGCCCCAATCAAAAGATACAGAGTGGATGAATGGATAAGAAAACATGACCCATATATATGCTGTCTACAAGAGACCTGTCTCAGAACAAAGGAGTCACAGACACAAAATGAAGGGATATAAAAAACATTTTCAAGCAAATAGAAATTTAAAAAACAAAACAAAACCTGGGGCAGCAATACTTATATCTGAGAAAAAATAGACCTTAAAGTAAAGGCCATAACAAGAGATAACAAAGGCCATTTCATAATACTAAATGGATCAATACAAGAGGATATAACTCTGGTAAACGTATATGCACCCAATATAGGAACACACAAATACATTTTAAAAATACTTCTGGAATATTGAAAAGGAAGAGATCAACAGCAATACAATCATAGCAGGAGATTTTAATACCCCATTGAATCACTGAATAAATCTTCTACACAAAAAAATAATCAACAAGGAAACAACAATCCTAAATGACTCACTAGATCAGATGGAACTAACTGATATGTTCAGAACATTTCACCTTTAACATATGGAATATACATTCTTCCCAAGGGGACATGAGACATTTTCAAAGATAGACCACATATTAGGACACAGGCTAACTCTCTACAAATTCAAGAAGACTAAAATCAAGAAACAGGAAGATGGCTGCCACTGGGAAGGCAGACTGCAAGATAGTGTGTGAGGGAGAGAATGAAAGGAGAGAGTGTGGACATGTGGGGAGTGTCTATTTGTCAGTGAGGGACACCTAAATTCCGAGAGACTGTTGGGAACTACCAAACCTGACGCCCCTGACCGAGCAGCCCATGCTGCTGCTAAAATCTCTCCCAGAGCGGCTGGCTCTACCACAGAGACTGCGCCATCTTGAAGGGGAGAGTGGCTGTAATCGGAAGCCTAGCCTTACATTCAACCAGGAAGAACATGGATACCTCCCGGGACCCTACAACCACAACACCCAGGGACCAGCTGCAAACCCACAAACACCAGGTATCTAGCAGCGCAAATACACAGACGTGGATGATCCCTGAACCTTCTCACGGAAAGGTTAAATATCTACTAGAGAAAGTCAACACGGGAGAGAGAGCGAGCTACATACAGACACCCGGAGAGGAGCGATCATGGGGAGACAAAGAAACAGCCCACATATGACAGAAAAGCAGGCATCACCAGAAAAGGAAGGAAATGAAATGGAGGCAAGCAACCTGTCAGAGAAAGAATTCAGAGAAATGGTCATAAGGTCGCTGAAAAGGCTGGAAGACAAACTCAACAATATGTGTAAGAACCAAGAGGAAATGAAGAAGAACCAAGAAGAAATGAAAAAATGACATCGCTACTATAAAGAACTCAATAGAAAGCATCAACAGTAGACTAGAAGAAGAGGAGGACCACATCAGTGAGCTAGAAGACAAGATAGGAAAAAATACCCAAGCAGAGCAGCATCTAGAAAAAAAAATGTAAAAAACAGGAGGAGAGCCTAAGGGAACTTTGGGACAACACAAAACAAAACAACATCTGCATATTCAGGGTGCCAGAAGGACAAGAAACTAAACAAGGAATAGAAAACCTGTTTGAAGAAATAATGACAGAAAACTTCCCTGATATAGGGAAGAAAAAACTCACACAAGTCCAAGAAGCTCACAGAGTCCCAAAGAAAATGAACCCCAAAAGACCGATGCCAAGGCATATTATAATTAAATTGGGAAACACCAAAAACAAATTAAGAATCTTAAAAGCGGCAAGAGAGAGACAGAAAGTTACATACAAAGGATCCCCCATCAGACTAGCAACCGATTTCTGAACAGAAACACATCAGGCAAGAAGGGAATGGAATGAAATATACAAAGTTGGGCAAAGGAAGGGTCTGAATTCAAGAATACTGTACATAGCAAGGCTATCAATCAAAATTGAGGGCGAAATCAGGAGCTTCACAAACAAAAAAGGACTAAGGGAGTTTATCAGCATCAAACCAGCAATGCAAGAAATGCTAAAGGGTCTGCTGTAAAAAAAAAAAAAAAAAAAAAAATTGGAAGGGAATAAGGAACAAAGGCATAAAGAATAAAAATGGCGACAAACAAGTACCATCCATAAAAACTTTAAATGTAAATAGATTAAATGCCCCAATCAAAAGACATAAGGTAGCTGAGTGGATAAGAAAAAATGACCCATATATTTGCTGTCTACGGGAAACACACCTCAGAAAAAAGGACTCACACAGACTGATGGTGAAGGGATGGAGAAAGGTTTTTCAGGCGAAAGGAAATTAAAAAAAAGCTGGGGTACCAATACTTATATCTGACAAATTAGATCTCAAAGTGAAGGCCATAACTTCATAATACTAAAGGGAGCAATTCAACAAGAAGGTGTAACTCTGGTAAACATATATGCACCCAATACAGGAGCACCCAAATACATAAAAAAAAACTTCTGAAGGATATCAAGGGAGAGATTGACAGCAATACAGTCATAGTACGGGACTTTAATACCCCACTAACACCACTAGACAAAAACTCTAAACAAAAAAATTAGCAAAGAAACAGCAATCCTAAATGACTCACTAGATCACATGGAATTAATTGACATCTTCAGAACATTTAACCCCAAAGCCACAGAATATACATTCTTCTTGAGTGCACATGGGTCAATACTTCAAAGATAGACCATATATTGGGACACATGCAAAGTCTCTTCAAATTCAAGAAGATAGAAATCATATCAAGCATCTTCACAGATCACAATGGCATAAAACTAGAAATCAACTACAATAAAAAAATCAAACATATGGAGGCTAAATACCATGCCATTAAACAATGACTTGGGTACCAGAGATCAAAGAAGAGATAAAAAGCATCATGGCAACAAATGACAATGAAAACAAAACAATACAAAATCCATGAGACACAGTGAAAGCAGTCTTGAGAGGGAAGTTCATAGCTCTGCAGGCCTACCTCAAAAAACAAGAAACAATGGCAAAAAATAATCTAACCCTACAACTCAAAGAGTTAGAAAGAGAGCAACAAGAAAAGACCAGTGTAAGCAGGAGGAAGACAATAATAAAGATCAGAGAGGAGATAAACGACACAGAAAGAAAAAACAAAACAAAATAAAAGATCAACAAAACCAAGAGATGATTCTTTGAAAGGATAAACAAAATTGATGAACTTCTAGCCAGGCTTACCAAGAAGCAAAGAGAGAGGACCCAAATAAACAAAATCGTAAATGAAAGAGGTGAACTAACAACCAATCCCACAGAAATACAAATGATTATGAAAAAATACTATGAACAACTCTATTCCAACAAAATGGACAACGTACATGAAATGGACATATTCTTAGAAAAATACAAGCTCCCAAAAGTCAAGCAAGAAGAGTAAAAAAACCTGAATTGGCTGATAACTACCAAAGAAATTAAAATAGCAATCAAAAATCTTCCAGCAAACAAAAGTGCTGGTTCAAACGGCTTTACAGGAGAATTCTACCAAGCATTCAAAGAAGAACTAAAACCTATCCTTCTCAGACTATTCGAAAAAATGAAAGAGGAAGGCACACTTCCAACCTTTTTCAATGAAGCCAGCATTACCCTAATCCCAAAACCAGATAAAGATACCACCAAAAAAGAGAACTACAGGCCAATATCCTTGATGAACATAGATGCTAAAATCCTCAACAAAATTCTAGCAAATAGGATTCAGCAATACATTAGAAAGATCATACACCATGACCAAGTGAGATTTATTCCAGGGATGCAAGGATGGTACAATACCCACAAATCAATAAATGTGATACATCACATAAACAAACTGAGAGATAAAAATCACATAATCATATCAATTGATGCAGAGAAAGCATTTGACAAAATCTAACAACCTTTCTTGATAAAAACTCTCAGCAAATGGGAATAGAGGGGTCATACATCAACATAATAAAAGCCCTATATGACAAATCTACAGCCAACATCATACCCAATGGGCAAAAACTAAACTTATTTCCCCTAAGAACAGGAAGAAGACAAGGATGCCCACTTTCACCACTCCTGTTCGACATAGTACTAGAAGTATTAGCCATAGGGATCAGACAAAAAGAAATAATTGGAAAAGAAGAAGTATAACTGCCCTTATTCGCAGATGACATGATACTACACATAGAAAACCCCAAACACTCCATCAAAAAAATACTAGACCTAATATGAATTTGGCAATGTATCAAGATACAAAATTAACACCCAAAAATATATGGCCTTTTTATACACCAATAATGAAGTCACAGAAAGAGAAATGAAAACAAAATCCAATTTATCACTGCACCAAAAAAATTAAGATAACTAGGAATAAATTTAACTAAGGACGTAAAAGACCTGTACTCAGAAAACTACAGGACATTGAAAAAAGAGATAGACGAAGACATAAACAAATGGAAGAACATACCATGTTCATGAATTAGTAGAATCAACATCATTAAAATCTACAGATCTACAGATTCAATGCAATCCCGATTAACATACCAATGGCATATTTCACAGACCTAGAACAAACTCTCCAAAAATTCATCTGGAATAAAAAAAGAACCCGAATAGCCACAGCTACCCTGACAAAGAACATAGTTGGAGAGATCACAATACCAGATATCAAGCTATACTACAAACCCACAGTTCTCAAAACTGCCTGGTACTGGCACAAGAACTGACATATAGATTAGAGAAACAGAATAGAGAACCCAGAAATTGACCCAAGCCAATACACTCAATTAATATTTGACAAAGGAGGCAAGAGCATACAATGGAGTAAAAACAGTCTCTTTAATAAATGGTGATGGGAAATTTGGTCAGATACATGGAAAAAAATGAAACTAGATCACCAACTTACACCATACACAAATACAAACATTAAATGGATAAAGGACTTGAATGTAAGACAGGAAACCATAAAAATCCTATAAGACTCCATAGGCAGGAAAATTGCAGACATACGTTGTAGCAATATCTTTACAGACACAGATCCTAGAGCAAGAGAGACTAAGGACAAAATGAACAAATAGGACTATATCAAAATAAATAGCTTCTGCACAGCAAAAGACAGAATCAACAAACCAACAATAAAGCCCACTGCATGGGAGAACATATTTGCCAATGTTATCTCCGATAAGGGTTTAATCTCCAACATTTACAGGGAACTCATACAACTTAACAAAAGGAAGATAAACAATCCAATCAAAAAATGGGCAAAGGACCTAAATAGACACTTTTCAAAAGAGGACATTCAGAAAGCCAAGAGACATATGAAAACATGCTCAAAGTCACTAATCATCTGAGAGATGCAAATCAAAACAACAATGAGGTACCACCTCACATCTGTCAGAATGGCTATCATCAACAAATCAACAAACGACAAGTGCTGGAAAGGATGTGGAGAAAAAGGAACCCTCCTTCACTGCTGGTGGGAATGTAGACTGGTGCAGCCATTGTGGAAAACAGCATGGAGTTTCCTCAAAATTTTTTTAATGGAACTGCCATTTGTCCCAGTAATGCCACTTCTAGGAATATATCCCAAGAAAACAGAAACACCAATCAGAAAGGATATATGAACCCCTATGTTCATAGCAGCACAATTTACAATAGCTAAGATTTGGAAACAGCCTAAATGCCCATCAGCAGATGAGTGGAATAGAAAACTATGGTACATCTACACAATGGAATACTACGCTGCTATAAAAAAGTAGGAATTCTTACCATTTAAAGCAGCATGGATGGAACTGGAGAGCATTATGCTAAGTCAGTGGTCGGCAAACTGCGGCTCGTGAGCCGCAGTTTGCCGCTCTGTTGACTAATGAGTTTGCCGACCACTGAGCTAAGTAAAATAAGCCAGTCAGTGAACAAAATACACCACATTGTCTCACTCATTTATGGATAATAAAGAACATTATACCCTGATGAACCAAAAGGTAGATACAGAGGCAGAGAAGCATCGAACAGACTGTCAAATTACAGTGGGAAGGCTGGGGAAGGTTGGGGCCGGGGAAGGTTGGGCCAGGGAAGGTAAGAGATCAATTGGGGGACTTGCATGCATGCATATAAGCATAACGAATGGATGCAAGACACTGGGGGCGGGGGTGGGAGGGTGAGGGCATGTGTGGGGGGTAGGGGAGGCCGGGGGAAGGTCAGTGTGGAAAAAAAGGAGACATGTGTACTACTCTTTGTAATACTTTTAAGCAATAAAATAAAATTTAAAATAAATTAATTTTTTAAAAAGAAGACTGAAATAATATCAAATAAAATAATGGCATCAAATTCTCAGATCATATGACATAAAAATAAAAACAAATTCCCCCCCAAAAAAATCAAACACATGGGGGCTAAATAGCAGCTACTAAACAATGAGTGGGTTAACAAAGAGATCAAAGGAGAAATAAACAACATTCTAGGGTCCATACTACCCAAAGCAATCTATAGATTCAATGCAATCCCCATCAACATACCAACGGCATATTTCACAGACCTAGAACAAACTCTCCAAAAATTCATTTGGAATAAAAAAAAAAGACCCCGAATAGCCATAGAAATCCTGAAGAAAGAACAACAAAGTTGGAAGGATCACTATACCACATATCAAGCTGTACTACAAAGCCACGGTTCTCAAAACTGCCTGGTACTTTCATAAGAAAAGACAGATAGAGCAATGGAACAGAACAGAGAACCCAGAAATAGACCCAAGGCAGTATGCTCAATTAATATTTGACAAAAGAGGCAAGAGCATACAATGGAGTCAAGACAGTCTCTTCAATAAATGGTGTTGGGAAAATTGGACAGATACATGCAAAAAAAATGAAACTAGACCACCAACTTACACCATACACAAAAATAAACTCAAAATGGATAAAGGACTTACACATAAGACAGGAAAACATAAAAATCTTAGAAGAATCCATAGACAGCAAAGTATCAGGCATATCCCATAGCAATATGCACAGCAAAAGAAACCATCAACAAAACAACAAGAAAGCCCACTACATGTGAGAACATATTTGCCAATGTTATATCTGATAAGGATATTCCCATAATTTATAGGGAACAAATACAATTTAACAAAAGGAAGATAAACACTGGGCAAAGGACTTAAATAGACACTTCTCGAAAGTGGACATACAGAAAGCCAAGAGACATATGAAAACATGCTCAAAGTCACTAATCATCTGAGAGATGCAAATCAAAAAAACAATGAGGTACCATCTCACACCTGTCAGACTGGCTATCATCAAACAAATCAACAAACAACAAGTGCTGGAGAGGATGTGAAGAAAAAGGAACCCTCGTGTACTGCAGGTGGGAATGTAGACTAGTGCAGCCATTGTGGAAAACAGTATGGTGTTTCCTCAAAAAATTAAAAATTAAACTTCCATTTGACCCAGTAATACCACTTCTAGGAATATATCCCAAGAAAAAACAAACACCAATCAGAAAGGATATATGCACCCCTATGTTCATAGCGGCACAATTTACAATAGCTAAGATTTGGAAACAGCCTAAGTGCTCATCAGCAGATGAGTGGATTAAAAACCTGTGGTGCATCTATACAATGGAATACTATGCTGCTGTAAAAAGGAAGAAACTCTGGAAGAAGGCTGCTGACGGTAAGGCAGATTGCAAGATAGTGCGTGAGAGAACGAAGAAAGGGTGTGTGGTCGCACGGGGAGCGTTTGTTTTGAGTTGAAGGACAGCTATACTCCAGGGGACTATGGGGGATAACAAGACAGGGTTCCCTGAACGGGCAGCCTCCACTGCTGCTGGGATCCCTCCCAGAGTGACCAGCTCTGACATGGAGACCAGGCCATCTTCAAGGGGAAAGTGGATGTTGTCTGAAGCCTGAAAATGCGAGAATCTACTACACTGGCACCCAGAGAACTGCGGCGAACCCTGGAACACTGGTCCCAAGTGGCGTGAGCATGCGGATTCAGAGGTGCTCTGTGCCTCCTCACAGAAAGGTCAGATTTCGCTTGGGATAAGGTGAGGTCTGTGGTCCGGGCAGGAGAGAGAAGTGCACGCAGGGATGTCTGCGCCCAGAAAGAATCCACGGCTATTGAGGCTGGCGTGATCCGCGAGTGTGGAAGGGGAGCCACAAGGCTGCTAACAGAAGGGAACTCTAGAAAGTGGCCCATAGCTGAAATGAGCATAAAAGGGCAGCCTAGGGATTTTAACAGTGTGCCACCTGCTTGGACCCAAGGGAAAAAAAAGATTGTGCAGACTTGCACCACAGCGCTGGAGAGCACGTGTTTGCTCTGGCTCTTTTTTTTCTCTCTCTCTCTTTTTTTTCCTCTTTAAATCTTGCTTTTGATTACTAAGCCCAATACATAGGATCACACAATTGGGGAAACTCAGCGAGACTGCAGGGGAAAGTTGTTTTTGTGGTACCTGGGATTCACCGCGGGAATAACGATCAAGAGAACCAGCTCTGGAGCAGCCCATTCCCCCAAACCGGTATTAAGTACCACAGGGAAAACAAATTCTAAGCACTAGCTAGAGAGGACCTATAGACCCGGAGGTCAATACAGAAACACTGCCACCCAGGGGTTGAATCACAAATTGACTTTTGTGTAAACACAAATAAAGGAGTATCAGAAACAGAGAAGTACGGGCCGGCTTGAAAATCAGGACTATGGAACGCAGGGAACTTCAATACGATCCTGACTAGGAAACAGGCATGCCAAACAGAAGAGTAGAGGAAGTGAATGACCGTCACTACTGCACATTTTTTTTTCATCTTTCACTTAAGAAATTAAATTGTTTTCTTTATTCCTCACTTGATTTTACCTTTTTAATTATTACACTTTTATTATTAATCAGTATTATTACTACTACTATTTTACCCTTTTTTAAGTGTCATTTTATTTTCTCTTTATTTTATTTTGGGATTAGTGTTCTACATTCTATTTTCATCTTTCCTTTAGCACCATTTTACTCTATCTCAACTTTACCTTTATGCCAACACTCTCTTCCTCACTTTTCCCCTTTTGTTGTCCTATTTCTCTTATCCTATTCCTGTTTAGATTTCCCTATTCCTTCATTTTATCCCCTGTTAAAATTTTACCCTACTTATATATCTAATTTCCAATCCCCTGCTCCAAGTCTATACACACCTCTCTCTTCTCTTTCTTCACTATCCAAATTTTTTTCTCTCTGTCCTTTGGTTGTTGTTTGCTTGACTGTTGATTATATTATTTTTTATGCTTGTTTGTGAGATTGTTTCGCTTTTTGTTTTGTTTTTATTTTGTTTTGGTTTGTTTTTTGCTTCTGTTTTCGCTCACCTCACCTGATATTAGTTCTTGTTTGTAGTTTGCATTCATCTCTAGGTATTTGTTGCTGGCATTTGTTGGGATTAGTGGCTGTTCTATTGGAGTTTTCTCCCCATATAAATAGTGTTTTCCCCCTCTTCTTTTTTATTCTCTTTCTTTTCTCTTACTTTTTTTCCCTTTTCACAATTTCATTTTTGCACTCCTTATTTCTCTCTTTTCTCTTTTTTTCTCTTCTTCTTGCTTTCTTAACATCTAAAACTCTTTTCTCTGGTGGTCAACTTTATTTGAGGTTATTAGTAACGTGAATACATTTGTGTTCAGTGCCTTGTGCGTTGTGCCTTGTTGTGTTGTATTTTGTGCCCATAAATCAATGCAGGAGAGAGAGGACTACATAACCAGACACCCGGAGAAGAGATATCATGGGCAGATAAAGAAACAGCCTGCGTATGACAGAAAAGCAGGCATCACCAGAAAAGAAAGTAAACGAAATGGAGGCAAGCAAACCTGTCACAGAAAGAATTCAGAGAAATGGTAATAAGGTGGATGAAAACAATGGCAGATAAATGCAACAATATCTGGAAGAACCCGGAAGAAATGAAAAATGACATTGCTGCTATAAAGAACTCAATAGAAAGCATCAACAGTAGATTAGAAGAAGCAGAGGACCGCATATGTGGGCTAGAAGACAAGGTAGGAAAAAACACCCAACCAGAGCAGCTTCAAGAAAAAAAATTAAAAAGCAGGAGGAGAACCTAAGGGAACTTTGGCCCAACACAAAAGAAAACAACATCCACATAAAGGAGTGCCAGAAGGAGAGGAAACCGAGCAAGGAATAGAAAACCTGTTTGAAGAAATAATGACAGAAAACTTCCCTGATATAGGGAAGAAAAAACTCACACAAATCCAAGAAGCTCACAGAGTCCCAAATAAAATGAACCCCAAAAGACCGACGCCAAGACACATCATAATTAAATTGACAAACACCAAAGACAAAGTAAGAATCTTAAAAGTGGCCAGAGAGAGACAGAAAGTTACCTACAAAGGATCCCCCATCAGACTAGGGACTGATTTCTCAACAGAAACACATCAGGCAAGAAGGGCATGGAGCCCTAACTTGTTTGGCTCAGTGGACAGAGCATCGGCTTGCGAACTGAAGGGTCTCCCGTTCGATTCCGGTCCGGGGCATGTACCTTGGTTGCGGGCACATCCCCAGTGGGGGGCGTGCAGGAGGCAGCTGATCCATGTTTCTCTCCATCGATATTTGTAACTCTCTATCCCTCTCCCTTCCTCTCTGTAAAAAATCAATAAAATATATTAAAAAATAAAAATAAAAAAATAAAAAGTAAGAAGGGAATTGAATGAAATATACGAAGTCATGCAAAGGAATGGTCGGAATCCAAGAATATTGTACCCAGCAAGGCTATAATCAAAATTGAGGGGGAAATCAGGAACTTCACATGCAAAAAAAGACTAAGGGAGTATATCACCTCCAAACCAGCAATGCAAGAAATGCTAAAGGGTCTGCTATAAAAAAAAAAAAAAAAAAAAAAAGAAAGAAAGAAAGAAAAAAAAAGAAATAGGAAGCAAAGAAGGAACACAGGAATAAAGAATACAAATGGTTACAAACAAGTACCTATCAATAATAACTTTAAATGTAAATGGATTAAATGCCCCAATCAAAAGACACAGGGTAACTGAGTGGATGAGAAAACATGACCCATATATCTGCTGTCTACAGGAAACCCACCTCAGAAAAAAAGAGACACACAGACTGATGGTGAAGGGATGGAAAAAAGTTTTTTAGGCGAATGGAAATGAAAAGAAAGCTGGGGTAGGAAAACTTATATCTGACAAATTAGATCTCAAAGTGAAGGATATAAAAAGAGAACAGGAAGGCCACTTCATAATACTAAAGGGAGCAATCCAACAAGAAGATATAACTCTGGTAAACATATACACACACAATAGAGGAGCACCCAAATACATAAAAAAATTCTGGAGTATATCAAGGGAGAGATTGCCAGCAATACAATCATAGTGGGGGACTTTAATACCCCACTATCACCATTGGACAAATCCTCTAAACAAAAAATCAGCAAAGAAACATCAATCCTAAATGACTCACTAGACCACATGGAATTAATTGACATCTTCAGAACATTTCACCACAAAGCCACAGAATATACATTCTTCTCAAGTGCACATGGGTCATTTTCAAAGATAGACCATATATTGGGTCACAGGCAAAGTCTCTTCAAATTCAAGAAGATAGAAATCATATCAAGCATCTTCTCAGATCACAATTGCATGAAACTGGAAATCAACTACAATAAAAACAATCCAAAAAAATCAAACACCTGGAGACTAAAAAGCATGCTATTAAACAATGACTGGGTTACCAGAGAGATCAAAGAAGAAATAAAAAAAAAATAATGGCAACAAACGACAATGAAAACACAACAATCCAAAATCTATGGGACATAGCAAAAGCAATCTAGAGAAGGAAGTTCATAGCTCTACAAGCCTATTGCAAAAAAACAAGAATCTGTGGTAATAAATTACCTAAACCTACAATTCAAGGAGTTAGAAAGAGAGCAACATGAAAAGCCCAATGTAAGCAGAAGGAAGGAAATAATAAAGATCAGAGCGGAGATAAACAACACAGAGAACAACAAAACAATACAAAAGATCAACAAAACCAAGAGCTGGTTCTTTGAAAGGATAAACAAGATTGATGAACCTCTACCCAGGCTAACCAAGAAGCAAAGAGAGAGGACCCAAATAAACAAAATCAGAAATGAAAGAAGAGAAATAACAACAGACCCAACAGAAATACAAAGGATTGTTTAAAAAAAATACTATGAACAACTCTATTCCAACAAACTGGACAACCTGGAGGAAATGGACATATTCCTAGAAAAATATAACCTTCCAAAACTCAATCAGGAAGAATCTAAACATCACAATAGGCCAATAACTATGGAATAAATTGAAGCAGTCATCAAAAAGCTTCCAGCAAACAAAATCCCAGGGCCTACAGCTTCACAGGGGAGTTTTACCAAATATTCAAGGAAGAACTAAAACCTATCCTCAGACTATTCCAAAAAATTCAAGAGGAAGGAACACTTCCAAGCTCCTTCTATGAAGCCAGCATCACCCTAATACCAAAACCAGATAAAGACAACACAATGGAAGAGAATTACAGGCCAATATCCCTCATGAACATAGATGCCAAAATCCTCAACAATATTCTAGGAAATCAGATCCAGCAGTACATCGGAAAGATCATACACCATGACCAAGTAGGATTTATCCCAGGGATGCAAGGATGGTACAATATCCGCAAATCAATAAATGTGATACATCACATAAACAAATTGAGAGATAAAAATCACATCGTCATATCAATTGAGGCAGAAAAAGCATTTGACAAAATCCAACACCCTTTCTTGACAAAAACTCTCAGCAAGGTGGGAATAGATGGATCATACCTCAACACAATAAAAGGCTTATATGACCAACCTATAGCCAACATCATACTCAATGGGCAAAAACTAAAACCATTTCCCCTAAGAACAGGAACAAGACTGGGATGCCCACTCTCACCACTCCTGTTCAACATAGTGCTGGAAGTACTAGCCATTGCGATCAGACAAGAAGAAGAAATAAAAGGCATCCAAATTTGAAAAAAAGAAGTAAAACTGTCCTTATACGCAGATGACATGATATTGTATATAAAAAAAACCCTAAAGACTCCACCAAAAAACTATTAGACTTAATAAATGATTTCGGCAATGTAGCAGGATACAAAATTAATGCCTAGAAATCTATGGCATTTCTATCCACCAATAGTGAACTTACAGAAAGAGAGACTAAAAAAGCAATCTCATTTACCATCGAGCCAAAAAAATTAAGATACCTAGGAATAAACTTATCTAAGGAGGTAAAAGACCTCTCCTCAGAAAACTACAGGACGTTTAAAGAGATAGAGGAAGACAAATAAATGGAAGAGCATACCATGTTTATGGATTGTTAGAATCAACGTCATTAAAATGTCCTTACTACCCAAAGCAATCTATAAATTCAATGCACTTCCCATTAAAATACCAACGGCATAATTCACAGATCCAGAACAAACTCTCCAAAAATTCATCTGGAATAAAAAAAAGACCCCGAATACCCTCAGCAATCCTGAGAAAGAAGAACAACGTAGGAGGGATCTCAATACCTGATATCAAGCTGTATTTCAAAGCCACTCTTCTCAAAACTGTCTAGTACTGGCATAAGAACAGACATATAGACCAATGGAATAGAATAGAGAACCCAGAAATCGACCCAAACCACTATGCTCAATTAATATTTGACAACGGCGGCAAGAGCATACAATGGAGTCAAGACAGTCTCCTCAAAATGTGTTGGGAAAATTGGACAGATACACGCAAAAAAATAAAACTAGACCACCAACTTACACCATACACAAAAATAAACTCAAAATCGATAAAGGACTTAAACATAAGATGGGAAAACATAAAAATATTAAAGAAATCCACAGGCAGCAAAATCTCAGACATATGCTGAAGCAATATCTTCACCGATACAGGACCTAGGGACATAGAAACTAAAGAGAATTTAAACAAATGGGACTAGATCAAAATAAAAAGCTTCTGCACAGCAAAAGAAACCATCAACAAAACAACAGGAAAGCCCACTGCATAGGAGAATATATCTGCCAATGTTATCTCCCATAAGGGTTTAATCTCCAACATTTACAGGGAACTCAAACAACTTAACAAAAGGAAGATAAACAGCCCAATCAAAAATGGGCAACGGACCTAAATAGATACTTTTCAAAAGAAGACATAAAGAAGGCCGAGAGACATATGAAAACATGCTCAAAATCACTAATCATCCGAGAGATGCACATCAAAACAACAATGCGGTACCATCTCACACCTGTCTGAATGGCTATCGTCAACAAATCAACAAATGACAAGTGCTGGCAAGGATGCGGAGAAAAAGAAACCCTGGTACATTGCTGGTGGGAATGCAAACTGGCGCAGCCACTGTGGAGAACAGTATGGAGTTTCCTCCAAAAACTAAAAATGGAACTCCCATTTGACCCAGTGATCCCACTTCTAGGAATATGTCCTAAGAAACTAGAAACACCAATTAGAAAGGATATATACACCCCTGTGTTCATAGCGGCACAATTCACCATAGCTAAGATTTGGATCAGCAGATGAGTGGATTATAAAACAGTAGTACATCTACACAATGGAATACTACGCTGCTGTAAAAAGTACTCCTACCATTTTCAACAGCATGGATGGATCTGGAGAGCATTATGCTAAGTGAAATAAGTCAGTCAGAGAAAGATAAATATCACATGATCTCACTCATTTGCAAATTATAATGAATAACATAAACTGATGAACAGAAACAGATCCAGAGACACAGAAGCATTGATCAGACCGTCAAACCTCAGAGGGAAGGTAGGGGAGGGTGGGGCAAAGGGGAGAGGTCAACCAAAGGACTTGTAAGCATGCATATAAGCAAAACCAATGGACAAAGGCAATAGTGAGGTAAAGGCCTGGGCTGGGGTGCGGGTTCAGGCTGGGAGAGGTCAACGGGGAGGTGAGGGGGTAAGGAGTAATATGTAATACTTTCCAAAATAAAGAATTTTTTAAAAAAATATTTAAGGAGAAAAAAATAGTTACTGAATGCCTACTATGTGCTAGGCATTGTTCTAGGCATCAGGGAGATAAGAGTACACAAAACATACAAAAATCACTGCCCTCCTGGATATGACATTTCAGAAGAGTAGTTCTCAACTGGGGAGATTTCCCACCTAGAGGGCATCTGGTAATGTCTAGAGACATTTTTACTTTCCACACCTGGGGGACAAGGGGCGAGTGCTACTGGCATCTAGTGGGTGGTAGCCAGGAATGCTGCTAAACATCCTGAAGAACACAAGATAGCCCCCCACCACGAAGAGTTATCTGGCCCAAAGTGTCAATAGTGTCAAACCACCAGTGCTTAATTTCATAAGCTGTCTGATATATTGTGAAATCTTTACAATTATCTAAAGTGACATAGAATGTGACCATGAAACTCCTAGGCCTCAAAACAATTAGCTAGTAAACTAGCGGCTAAGTAATCTAAGCAACTGTCACATGGAAAGGTGAGTTACACACCTTTCTTTTACAAAATGATAGGTGTTCCATATTTGTTGTCCATTTCTACAAATAGTTATTAGTAATATACTTAATTTAAAAATGTATTAATCTGTTGCTTAAAGGCAAATATAATTTGTTAATTTTTTTTTGTTAATCCTTACCTGATGATAATTAGTAAAATGTATATGAAAATCTCCCTCCTGTCAGAGTCTGGGGTGTGCCTCGGACCTAGAATCAAGTCCCTGCCACCACCCACATGTGCTTTGAAAACGCTGGAGACCCAGAACCACCCCCATTGGGTTAGACCCAGACCCAGTGGCCCCACCCCCGTCAAGCCCCTCCAGATGGGGGGTGCAATCTCAGGTCCCCTGTCAAGCACCGCCGGGCAGGGCGTGCGACCTGAAGTCCCCGTCAAGCTCCTTGGGCGGGGGGCACAGCCTGAGGTCCCTCACTCTGGCCAGGCACCATGCAACCTCAGGTCCCTGCTGTTCGATCGTGATGCTACAGTGTCCTGGCTAATTTGCAAATTCCTCTATTATTACATATTTTTGTTTGTTTGTTTTTGTTAATTCTCACCATAGGAGATCGTTCCCATTTCAGAGAGTGGAAGGGAAGGGGAGAGATGGAGAGAGAGAAACATTGATGTGAGAGAGACACATCAATTGGTGCCTCCTGCACACACCCCAACCAGGGCCAGGAATCGATCCTGCAACTAAGGTATGTGCCCTTGACCAGAACTAAACCCAGGACCTTTCAGTTCACAGGCCGACGCCCCATCCACTGAGCAAAACTGGTCATGGCTTCCATTGATTTTTAGAGAGGGAGGGAGGGAGGGAGGGAGGGAAAAATCAATGTGAGAAAGACACAGCATTCAGTTGTCTCGAGCATTCACTCCAACCAGGGGTGGGGATCAAACCTACAACCCAGGTACATGCCCTTGATCAGGAATCCATGCGCAGGCCAACACTCTTATCACTGAGCAACACTGGCCAGGGTGGATTTAAGTTTTTCTTGACTAAGAAAGTAGTTGCTTTTTAAACAAAGTTCAGCTTGGACAGTACATTTTTTTAAATTTAATAAATCTTTATTGTTCAGATTATTACAATTGTTCCTCTTTTTTCCCCCAATAGCTCCCCTCCACCTGGTTCCCACCCCACCCTCTGCCCTTACCTCCCCCGCACTGTCCTCATCCATAGATGTACGATTTTTATCCAGTCTCTTCCCGCACCCCCCACACCCCTTTCCCCCAAGAATTGTCAGCCCACTCCCTTTCTATGCCCCTGATTCTATTATATTCACCAGTTTATTCCGTTCATCAGATTTTTTATTCACTTGATTTTTAGATTCACTTGTTGATAGACATGTATTTGTTGTTCATAATTTTTATCTTTACCTTTTTCTTCTTCTTCCTCTTCTTAAAGAGTACCTTTCAGCATTTCATATAATACTGGTTTGGTGGTGATGAACTCCTTTAGCTTTTTCTTATCTGTGAAGCTCTTTATCTGACCTTCAATTCTGAATGATAACTTTGCTGGGTAATCTTGGTTGCAGGTTCTTGCTATTCATCACTTTGAATATTTCTTGCCACTCCCGTCTGGCCTGCATAGTTTCTGTTGAGAAATCAGCTGACAGTCGTATGGGTGCTCCCTTGTAGGTAATTAACTGTTTTTCTCTTGCTGCTTTTAAGATTCTCTCTTTGTCTTTTGCTCTTGGCATTTTAATTATGATGTGTCTTGGTGTGGTCCTCTTTGGATTCCTTTTCTTTGGGGTTCTGTGTGTTTCCTGGACTTGTAAGTCTATTTCTTTCACTAGGTGGGGGAAGTTTTTGGTCATTATTTCTTCCAATAGGTTTTCAGTATCTTGCTCTCTCTCTTGTTCTGGCACCCCCATAATTCGGATGTTGGTACGCTTGAGGTTGTCCCAGAGGCTCCTTACACTATCTTCAAGTTTTTGGATTCTTTTTTCTTTTCTTTTTTTGCTTTTCTGGTTGAGTGTTTTTTGCTTCTTTGTATTTCAAATCTTTGACTTAATTCTTGTGGTCCTCAAGTCTGCTGTTAGGTCTCTGTATAACATTTTTTATTTCAGACAGTGTATGTTTAATTTCTAGTTGGTCCTTTTTCATATCCTCGAGGGTATTGTTAAAATTTATCGGCCTTTTCTAGGAAATTCTTGAAAAACCTTATAACCGTGGTTTTGAACTCTATATCCAGTAGTTTGCTTTCCTCCATTTCTTTCATTTGTGATCTGTTTCTTTGTCTCCGCATTTTGGTTGCTTCCCTGAGTTGGTAGAGTAGCTTTGTGTGGTAGGTGTTCTATAGGGCCCAGTGGCTCAGCCTCCCCCCGTTACCTGAGGTGGACACTTTTGGTGCACCCCTTTGTGGACTGTGTGAACAGCCTTGTTGTAGTTAAGTCTTGATTGTTGTTGGTATCACTGGGAGGAATTTACCTCCAGGCCAATTAGCTGTGAGGATCAACTGTGTCTACACTGGGAGAACTTCTGTGCTGAAGACACCCTTATGAGACAAGACTTGCAAAATTGCAAAAGCCTCTGTGCTCAGCTTGGATGGGGCAGAGTCTCAGGGCGGAGCAGACAGCCTTGGCTTCCCATCAGCCCTGCCCTATGAGGCCCCTGGGTCTCAGTGTCCTTCGGTAATCGCTGTAAGCACCTCTGAGAGAAAGCCACCCTCAAGTTTCGCCTGTTGCCAGACAGTCCAGTTTCTTCCCGAATGAGTCTGGGTTCCCAGAAACTTGCCTGGAACTGGAGTTCAGTGCTGTCAGGAGCTTCCGTCTCCCTCCCGCTTTAGAAAGCCAGCCATGCACTCAGCCACCTGTGCACTCATAAGTCAGTCCTCTCGGTGCCCGTGTGCCTTGGGACCTCTGTCTCCGCAGCTCCCCTGAGTCTCTGTGTGCTTTCTCTTTTCCTGACAGTCCAGTTTCTCCCCAAATGAATCTGGGTTCCCAGAAACTCGCCCGGATCTGGAGTTCAGCGCAGTTGGGAGCTTCTGTCTCCCTCCCACTTTAGAAAGCCAGCAGCGCACTCAGCCGCCTGTGTACTCAGCCACCCTTCCTCTCTGTGCACTCGCGTGTCTCCGTACCTCAGCTTTTTGCAGCTCCTCTGATTCTCAATGTGCTTTCCTCTTTTCTTCTAGTTGTAGAACAGGGGTGGGCAAACTTTTTGACTCGAGGGCCACAATGGGTTCTTAAACTGGACCGGAGGGCCGGAACAAAAGCATGGATGGAGTGTTTGTGTGAACTAATATAAATTCAAAGTAAACATCATTACATAAAAGGGTACGGTCTTTTTTTTTTATTTCAATAGTTTTATTCATTTCAAACATTTTAACAAGAAGAATGTAAACACTAATTATTATAATTTGAAACTTCAAAAAATGGAGGAATCATAGCACAATAACATACCTTATATTGAAAATGGCAAAGGCAAAATAAAATTGCCTAACAAAGGAAAGGTACAAAAGCCTTTCAAATTAAACTTAAATATAATAAAATAATTTAAAACTAAAACAAATAGAAAAGAACAAAATGTGTAAACAGTAAATTAAACATTTTCTTTAGTGCAACTTCCAAATTATGCCCGGGACATAGATGTAGATGGCAATGTAGACTGGGTTGAAAGGTTTTTGGTTTTTAAAACACCAACTTCAGTGGGAACAGTGTTGTTGGTCTCCTTTTTTAGCTAATGCATCAAAGTCTGGAGTTAGTTTTGTTGTGGCTATTCTCAGGATAGATCTGAGGTGTTCGTCAGTTAAGCTGGATCTGTGAGGGGCTTTGTTAATGTTCGTGACGCTAAATGTCTGCTCACAAACAGCACCAGTATCTTCTGTGCCATCCTCCGGATGTTTGGAAAAGTGGCTTCATTAAGTGAAGCATAAAAGTCTCTTAGTTCAAGAGACTGAATTTCTCCTTTAGGACAAAGTCAGACTGAAGATCGATGAGTTCCAGTTGCACCTATTCTGGTGCTGTTTCAGGGTTTGGTGACAAAGGACAGGCCACCAGTTGAAGTGACTGGTCAATTTTTTCAACATCAGAAAACTGACGACAGAATTCTGCATGCAGGTCATCCAGTGATTTGCTGTATTTCTTCACGTTTTGGATGGTCTCCTTCTGTGTGGCTAGTGTGGCAAAATGAGTGAAGACTTTGTCTGAAATTTGTCTGGAAAACAAAATCAGCTTCGATTTAAAGGCTTTCACATTAGTGTACATGTCATGTACATACTGATCTTTTCCCTGTAGCTTCACATTTAGCTCATCCAAATGTGAAAATATATCTACAGCAAATGCAAAGTCACACAGCCTCAGCTCAGTAAATTCATCAGACTTCCCCTTTAATATCAAAAATGCACCAAATCTCTTCTTTGAGCTCCCACACTTGTTGGAAAACTTTGCCCAAACTCAACCAGCGGACACGAGAGTGGTAAAGTAAGTCGTGGTGATCCGCATCAGTTTCCTCCAGAAACTTAATAAACTGACGGTGCTGAAGTCCCTTTGCTCGAATGAAATTAACAAGCTTTACGACTGGATTAACAACATGATTAAGTTGTAATATAGACTTGCACAATGATTCCTGGTGAATAATACAGTGAGGAAAAATAACATCTTGGTTAAGGTTCTCCTCTTTCACTTTATCCTGAATTCTTTTTAGCAGTCCAACATTTTTTCCAGTTAAATTTGGAGATCCATCTGTCGTTACATTAGCAAGTTTACTCCATGGTAGCTTCATTTTCTCGATGACAGTAGACACCCAGTCATACAAGTCCTCTCCCGTGTTTTTCCTTTCAGTGGCTCCATGGCTAAAAACTCCTCCGTAATTTCAAAATTGTCACTAATCCCTCGGATAAAAATTAAGAGCTGAGCAGTGTCCTTTACGTCATTACTTTCATCTAATGCTAGTGAATAAAACTTAAAGAACTCTGCCTTATTATTTAACTTGTTGGCCAAGTCTTCATCAATCAGTTCCACTCGACGAGTCACTGTCCTGTGCGATAAGCTGAGTTTTTCAAACTTGCCTTTGCTCTCTGGACACAAGAGACCTGCTGTCTCTATCATACATTCTTTCAAAAACTCTCCTTCAGAGAGAGGTTTGCTAGCTTTTGCTAATTTGAATGATAGCATAAAACTTGCTTTGGTAGTTGTCTCTTGAATTGCAGTTTGTCTGTGAAAGACATTTTGCTGAGCCTGTAATTTAGCCATCAACCTCTGTGCAGTTGCCTCCCGTTCTTGAGGTGACTGCTTGCTAGCATAGTTGCCATGCTTTGTGGCAAAGTGACGGCTGAGCTTGTACTCTTTGAAGACTGCAAGTGTTTCCTGGCATATCAGACATACCGGCATTGATCGGACTTTGGTGAAAAAATATTTTGTTGTCCACTACCTCTTTTTTTTTTTTTTAATATATTTTTATTGATTTTTTACAGAGAGGAAGGAAGAGTGATAGATAGTCAGAAACATCGATGAGAGAGAAACATCGATCAGCTGCCTCTTGCACACCTCCCACTGGGGATGTGCCCGCAACCAAGGCACATGCCCTTGACCGGAACCGAACCTGGGACCTTTCAGTCCGCAGGCCGACGCTCCATCCACTGAGCCAAACCGGTTTTGGCGTGTCCACTCCCTCTTAAACACTCGGCATTCACTGTCCACTTTCCTTTTCTTTGGTCCACTCATGTTTAATATTGGGCTAAAACCAACAGTACTGTTCTCTCATTAAATTCTTTACTAAAATAAGACAGTAAAGTATAAAAACAAGTGATTAAATTTGCTCTACTATAACATTTTTGGTCTTCTAAAATATATATATATAACAAAATCATCTGAAAAAGTTCAGACATGGGACAGAGGCACACCCTGACCATAGAGAACAACCCCTTTCCTCCATAGGAAACCTGTGTATCTTTCACACAGGCCCTTTGTTTATGGTAACACACATAGCTGCACATTGCTGTGTCTTCCAGACACACTTGTATGGGAGGTGCTAGGGCAGGGCAAAACATGCGTAACCAGTAGTTACCACTAGCACTTCCGTTACTGGCAAAAAACAGCCGCAGTGCACATAGTGTGAAAGAGCCCATTATCAATGTCATATTGCATCCACTGGACTCTATAAAAACAACCAAGTGCCACTTTTAAATGCCCATTGCAACAGTTTTTCTTATTAAAAGCTGGAAATGGCAGGATATTTATATATATACCCCTACTGTGACAGCCTGGCAGAGCATTACAAAAGAGAAAACCCAGCATCTGGTGATGTCCATAAGTACAAGACTTCAGGCTGTCATTACCAGGAAAGGGTTTCACCCAAGTATTAGATATGAACATTTGATTTTCAGTTTTTCATTTGTCCAATTACTTCTGAAACCCTGAAATTAAGCGATTTTGTAACAAAATCTTTAGTTCATCACATTTCTATACAATCTTTTTGTTCAACCCACTGAATTAGGGTTCGTTCACACTAGCCGTGCTGCCGTTGCAGTGTGGTGCAGTACTGCAATGCAGCGCAGCTAGGGTTAATGCAGGGTACACAGGTTTCCATCATGTTTGCGTTGATGCTAATGTGCAGTGGTGCATGTTAACACAAATGCCCTGTAGCACGCATTTTTACAGGCGCAAGGGGGAGAAGCAAACGCAGCGCAAAATGCATTTGTTTTGCCGCTAACACATGCGGTTAGTGGCCACAGTAGCGTTACTGATACCGCATCCGTATCAGCAAAAAAATGCAGCCGCAGCATGGCTAGTGTGACATGTCCTCTGTGTGTCTTTTTCCCTGCTGTGCGCATCCGCAGTGGGAAAAAAAACTGCAGTGGATACGAGCCCTAAAAGCTGAAAGTCTTTGTTGTTTTATTAACAAGTCATTGTGATGTACAGAATGTGGGAACAGGAAAAAATTGTGTTTGAGTAGAGCTCTTAATCTTACCTCAGAAAGGCTCTGATACTGTGCTCTCCAGGGGCGTGTCTCCCTACATCACCACGATAACGTTTCTACACATTCCCAGGGTAATGTCGGGAGACGCGTCCACAGGCATTACAAGGAGACTCTGGAAGATTGAGAGGTTGTTCCTTCTACTGAATGGGCGGATATAAATCCGCCCACTCAGAAGAAGGAGCTGCGGCCGTGTTTCCCGACGTTGCCATGTTAACACTGCTGCTGGTGAAGGAGCGGAGGGGAGAGCAAGAGAACCCTGTGCTCTTTCAGCTCCGCGGGCCGGATAGAACAGCCAAACGGGCCAGATCCAGCCTGCGGGCCGTAGTTTGCCCACGGCTGTTGTAGAATTTCCACTCGGCCAGCTTTTCTGTAGTTCTGGATGGTGTCCATTTTGTCTTTTAATTGTAGTTTTGATATTGTTGTGCAAGGCAGCAGTTTAGGTGTTTACCTATGCCGCCATCTTGGTTTCTCCTTGGACAGTACATTTTAAAAACCAGTATTTGGAGGCACAGCTGACCCTTGAACAACATACTAATAGGTTTGAATTGAATGGGTCCACACAGTTCAAATTGTTCAATAGTGAACTGCATTTTAGATCTGTGGATGCAGAGGGCCAGCTATAGTAATATACAGATTTTCCACTGAGAGGAACATCGGCTCCCCAAACCCCTACATTGTTCAAGGGTCCACTGTATTTGCATAATTATATGGTTTGTTGCCCAAAAATGATGTGTTACTTAGAAAACCTCATATCTATATACTTACAAAACCTAACTCCTAAAATGTCTAACCCATTTGAAAATTTTTGAACATTTTTGGTGAGTTTTGAACACAATTATTTGAAAGAACAAGTGAATGACATCAAGGAAGTTGATTTCTGGAGCCAAACTCCCTATACAAACAAACTTCCCCTAACTGGTGGATGGAACTGTAATATATCACTTTGGGCCACACAGTCATGCAAACTACCTACTACCTTCACCACAACCCATGCCCTGGATCTGGAATCACAGTTCATTCATGCAACAGCTACATGTGAGCAGCTGAGAGCGATCAATGGCTCTTGGAAACACCACTGGTCAGCAGCCAAGGAAGAAACTGGCAGGAAGCTCCATCTCACCAAACAAACAGTACATAGATGTTGGCCTCTAACATTCCACGCCCAGGCTCAGTGCTCACACTGTTTCCTCCTATTGCTTCAATTCACCCCACCTGCTGGTTCTGGACATGGCTCCTCCTCGCCTACCCAGCCAGCCCAGCCCTGCAAAATATCTGATTCCCCAGGGCCTCCAAAATATTCACAAATAATATAAGCACAAATAGGCCACTTGGCCCTGGTGTCCAAGTTCAGAGGGTCTGGGTGGAACAGGCAGACCTGCTATCCTGCTGGCGGCTATCTCCTTAAAGACAGATCTTCCATAATCATCCCTTCTCCCTTCAGCCCAGAAGCCCCATCACTCCACCTTGCCTGGCTCTTCCACACACCAACTCTCCCATACTGAAGCCCACCCCCATATAAGATGCCATACTGTATGTGACTCAGATTCCATTGTATTGCTCAATCTCTGAAGAAGTCCCCTACAGCAGTGGTTGGCAAACTGCGGCTCACGAGCCACATGCGGCTCTTTGGCCCCTTGAGTGTGGCTCTTCCACAAAATACCACGGCCTGGGCGAGTCTATTTTGAAGAAGTGGCGTTAGAAGAAGTTTAAGCTTAAAAAATTTGGCTCTCAAAAGAAATTTCAATCGTTGTTACTGTTGATATTTGGCTCTGTTGACTAATGAGTTTGCCGACCACTGCCCTATGGTATAGCGGGAACTGGCTCTCCAAAGCCACACAGCTCTGGCACAGCTCCTTTTGTGTCCAGAAACAAACGCCTGAAGCCCCACCCCCAAAATCCAAAAGTGGCAACTGAAGGTCTCACACTGGAAAAGGTCACTGTGATCATGGTCAGGAAGACATAGTGAGCCAGACTGAATCCTTCAAGGCCACCTGCATCACCTACCTGAGAGCCAAGCAGGCGGCAGGTGGCCAGCATCCCAGTCATCAGTCCACTTGTGTTCAGGCTAAAGATCTGTCTACCCTGTGAGTTACTGGAGGGTCTTCTATCACACCTAGCCCCCACTGTCCTCACCATGTCTCCCATAGCTCTCAACACCTCATGATCATCCTTGTCTCTGGGAGAGTGTTTGAATGGCGACCATCGTGGTATATTTTTCTGAGTTCCTCAAGCACAAACCAAATTTGGGGCAACCCAATCAGTTGGAGAAAGAAGCTCCTAAAGGAAACTGAGATTCTGCTGCCAGATGACCAGCCTCTCTGGCTCTGCTGGCCCCTATTGGACAAACCACCTCAGGCCAGTGGTACAGCTACCATGTGTTTCACATAGCATGGTAGGCTAAAGACAGGTAACTGACAGACCAATTTGGGGGGAATAGTAAAATGAAATTGAACATTTTTATTTTGTTTTTTTTTAAGAAACAATAAAAACAGCAAAGCTTTTGCACCAACTTAGTGACTTAGTCTTTTGCACAGCTGAAAACAGGCTATGATATTCTAGATGTCTTAATGCATATAAATATGCATCATGGACTTGGAAGTTCCTGCTGAAATCCTGGCATCAAGGAACATTTCCTTAGATTTTTAGTTCCTGTCCCCTTCTGCCCCTTGGGATGTGCCATCTATCTTAACTCTTCTCTAGTTGTCATCTTTTATTTGCTTAAGATGTATGGCTTGCAGTTGAAAAGGGGCAAAGGAAAGAAAAGTGTTAATGTTCTTTCTTGCTGGGATCTGCATAACTTTGAAGACATTACAACTGACTTGAAAATAATAAAATTTTCTGTACATGCACAATCTGTTCCACAAATGTGTTTTCAGAGAAAACCTTGTTTGCAACCTCAAACATTGTACTCTCATTCATTTCCAAGTACACTTCATGGCAACATAATCCACTCTCCTGTAATTCATCAGTGTTACAAAACACTGTTACAGTAAGACATTTTTATTCTCCTTCTCATTACCATGCTGTTGTCCGCCTAACAACCCAGCATTTCATGCAATCTTTGCAACTATTTTGCCTCAGTAAAGTTTGTGTGCCCATTGGATTACAAACCTTAAGAAATATAAAACCCAAATGTGGTTTTGGTATGTGGGTTTTCAAATGTGCCGCATCTTTTAAAAACACATAATGAACAAAATACATATAATAAAATTATATGGGCTTGAGAATTACTAATCTAGTTGGGAAGTTGGGAGACTTGGAGAACTATTGATGAAACAAGATGGGTCATGAGTTCGTAATTGCTGAAGTCAGGTTAGAGGTAGATATAAGATTCATTTTATTCTCTTGAATTTTGCCTATATTTTAGGTTTTTATTATGACGTTTCATAATAAAAAGCTTGAAGAAATATGTGTATCATGATTTCATTACTTCAGTTAAAATACACTCCTGCCCTAACTGGTTTGGCTCAGTGGATAGAGCGTCGGCCTGCGGACTGAAGGGTCCCGGGTTCGATTCCGGTCAAGGGCGTGTGCCTTGGTTGCGGGCACATCCCCAGTGGGGGGTGTGCAGGAGGCAGCTGATCGGTGTTTCTCTCTCATCGGTGTTTCTAGCTCTCTATCCCTCTCCCTTCCTCTCTGTAAAAATCAATAAAATATATTTAAAAAAAAATACACTCCTTCAATATGAATTAATATATTTTTATAAGATATACTGGAACCTCGTTTCTCTAACTTAATTCGTTCTGGAAGGCTGTTCAAGAAGCGATTTGTTTGAAAACTGAATCATTTTTTTCCCATTAGAAATAACGTAAATTGAATTAATCTGT
This sequence comes from Plecotus auritus, assembly GCF_963455305.1. Taxonomy (NCBI): domain Eukaryota; kingdom Metazoa; phylum Chordata; class Mammalia; order Chiroptera; family Vespertilionidae; genus Plecotus; species Plecotus auritus. Next base: position 117,572,725 of record NC_137772.1, read on the forward strand.
TCTATACCCCTCAATGACTCCCTGTTTTAACCTTTCTTATACACAGTACATGTCTGATGTATTGTTTAATTTAAAACTAAACACTTCTTTTCTTAAAATGATTAAACCACCTACTAGCCTTAAACTAATTTTTCATATATCACTGCCTCAGAAATGCTATCACCTGCTAACTGCCTTTCCTTTATCCAATCAACAGTTCCTCTACCAATTCAATTGCCTGTGATTATTGTTTTGTGAGCACTTTCACACCCTTAGCAACATTAGCACCCTTGATGGCCTCTTTATGCTTTAAAATTGTGCTAATAATTGATTTTTCCAGCAACAAAAGGATTCTCTCCTTTGTTGAACTGAGAGACACTTTTTGTCATTTTGATGTACCAGCATGAAAGGGTTGTCAAATCGAAAACTGAAGTTTGATCAACAATCAAGACATTTTTTTCTGTGAACAACTTGGTGGAAAATCGAATTGTTTAAGATGGCAGGAGACGTTTGAGAACCGAGGTTTGACTTTTCTTTTTGAGCTTTGACAGGCATTAAAAATTAACGTCTAGCCCAGCTGGTGTGGCTCAGTAGTTGAGCATCAGCCTATGAACCAGGAGGTCACGGTTCAATTCCATGTCAGGGCACAAGCCCAAGCTATGGGCTCCATCCCCAGTATGGGGAGTGCAGGAGGTAGCCAATCAATGATTCTCTCTCATCATTGATGTTTCTATCTCTCTCTCCCTCTCCCTTCCTCTCTGAAATCAATAAAAAATATATTTTATAAAAACTAACATCTAAACTGAATAACTGGGTAAAGAGGTGAAGGAATTAAGAAGTACAAATTGGCAGTTACAAAACAGTCACAAGGATGTAAATACAGCATGGGGAATACAGTCAGTAATGTTGCAATAACTATGTATGGTGCCAATTGGGTACTAGAAATATCAAGGGAATACTCTGCAAAGTATATGGTTGTCTAACCTATATGCTATATACCTGAAACCAATACAAAATAATATTGAAAAGAAAGAAAGAGATCTGGACGGGTGGTTCAGTTGGTTGGAACATCCTGCCACCTGATAAGGGTTTGAAATATTGAGGGTTTGATTCCTGGTCAGGTTTTGGGTTTAATCCCCAGTTGGGGCACATATGGGAGGCAACTAATTGATGTTTCTCTCTTATATCAATGTCTCTGTCTGTGTGTGTCTCTCTCACCCCCTTCCTCTCTCTCTAAAATCATCGATTTAAAAAAAAAAAAGGATCAAAAAAGGAAAAATCCCCAGTAAGTACTCGAAAAAGTAAGTAAATTAACTGAACAAATGCCAGAGATGTGTATCGCTATCTCATACACCTTAAATAAAGATTGTCCACATTAACAAAGTCAATTTAATAGATTGTTCTCACTAAAACATTAACATTTTGAGAGCAAAACATTCATTGCACCTTTAATAATAAAATTAAAAATTTTATAATTATTTCATCTTTATCTCATCATTAAAACTTTAACATTTAGTTGTAAACATGTAGATTTTAAAAATAAACACACATAAATGGGAGTATTTATAAACATGCTTTAAATTTTAAGCAAAGGGACCATAATCCAACCTGTGGAAACTCCAGCATTTACATCTCTAAGGTGTGCCACTATGTTTGGCATGTATTTCACACTCGATACAGAATGCTAAATGAAAAAGAAAAAAAAAAGAAAAGAAAAAGAGACACTTTGAAGTGGTACAAAATGAGAATTTTAGAACTGAAAAAAAATAAACTGAACAAGGAAACAGAGGATTAGGAAGGTTACATCACACAGCTAATGGAAGTATGGTGAGAGAAATGTTTAAGGAAGATTGATCTGACATAGATCTATGGGATGCCTCAGAGGAGAAAAAGATGAGAATCAACAGCCAGTCTGTGTTAAGAGCCAACTGCAGTCATCAAAGCCTGCAGCAATGAAAGAGAAGACTGGCGTGATGGGGAGGGGATGAGAAGCAAAGAAGGGTCTGAAAGACACTTAAAAGGCAACTCTTGGCACTGCTTTTTCACCACCATGAGATTTAAACTTTACCTATTTCTGTACATCCTAGTATCACACGATACCAAAATAATTTTAGCCATTGCCCCAAACTGCACACACATCTATATATATAAAGAGGTAATATGCAAATTAGGCCAGGACTCCGTAATGGGTCACGACCAGACAGGAGGAGGTTGCGTGTGCAGGTGAGGCCCAGAGTGAAGACGGAGACAGAAGCGGGGGGTGGGGGGGGGGGGTCTGCCTGAGCCGGCACGGTGGCTCGGGTGGCCCCGGAGCAGACACAGGCAGGAGGACTGGGGGACACTGTGAGTCAGGTGCGGGTCCTGGCCCCCCGCGGTGCTAGTCCGGCCTCCCGCAGTGCTGATCCAGCCTGACTCCCGCAGCGGCCAGTGCTGCGCGAGTCAGGCGCAGGTCCTGGCCCCTGCGGGGTGCCTCCTCACACGGTGAGAGGTGGGGCGCCTCCGCACGTGATTTCAATCGTGCACTGGGCCTCTAGTCTCTATATATAAAAGGCTAATATGCTAAGGGTCCAACCATCCGACTATGATGTGCACTGACCACCAGGGGGCAGATGCTCAATGCAGGAGCTGCCATGATGCACACAGAGAAACGGCACCACAGACCTGGTGCCCACAAAGCAACACTCAGCTTCCCCCAAGTGAGACACAGGCCCTGCTACCACCCCGGAGCAACAGCCCATCAAATCGCAGCTGACACTGCCGAGACCCCGTTGCGCAAAATGAGGCCCACAGCCCAGCCCAGAAACAGTCGCTGGGGGTGCTGGGTAATGACATCACATAGCATGCCCAGCTTCCTCTCCCTAGCAACGACTAGCCTCCTTGCATTTCTTCAGTCCAGGAACACTACTTGCTTTATAGCCAGGTACAAACATTTCACACTTTAACTAAATGTTTGTGAAGCATTTTCCCATGCCTTATCTCATTTGATCCTCACAGAAGTCCTAGAGTAGGTAGACAGGAGACTCGGTGGAATCCTATTTTTTTAATAGCTAGAAAACAGAGATTTAGAAAGTTTAGAAACTTGACCCAACTGAAAAGAATGGTGGACATTGAAAATGACTTCAGGTTTTCTCACTGCGCAGAATATATACAAACACTGCTACAGTTAAATATTTTACCCTTTGTTCTTCCTGCATGATATACAATAATCTGCTTCATGTTGATATTTACTGACATGTTACTGACAATTACCTGAAAGAGAAGTTGACTCGCACATGCACGATACATATACTAGTAAAGCTCTCGCTGACGCCAATCATACGCATGTGTTTTGATCTGTCATTGTTGATTGTGAATTTGGTTGACACTTCTATTATAGAGAAAGGGTGAAGAGCGATATTAAAATATTTCTTATAATTAATTTCTTTTCAATGTGCAGGAGCCACTAGTAAAGACATAATTAGCGGAGGAGGACAAAATGGCAGCTGAATGGACGGACATGTCCTGAGCCTTGTCCTGGAGCAGATAGCTGAAACGAATAACATCCACCCCGAATTGGTGAAGGAGACTCAGCTGGTAAGACAATTTGCAGCCAAGAAGGGCAGGGGACCCCTGGAGAAAGGTAAAATCAAGGATCTGGGCAGGAGAGTCTGCCAGACCTCTGAGCCCAGAGGGTCAGAGAGAAACTGCACAGCACCAACCTGAGTCCCTTGGAACAGGCACAGCGTCTGACTGTGGAAAGGAGGTCCACAGGATTGCTGGTGGGAGGGGATTCTAGATCTGGGTCCACAGTCACGGAAGACTGAGCCCAGAGGGGGCAGCCTGAAGGGCTGACCAGACCACGTAGTGCTGTCAGGAGAGGACCTCGCAGAGGCACAGTCTTTCCCCTCTCTGTGGCCTGTGCTTTTAGTCACTGAACCTAGTTCATAGAACCTTTCGGATACAGATACTCACCCGTGGCTGAGGTGCTAGAGAAGGTGCGGACTTGTGGAGTCTGGGGAGAGGTTGGGAGAGGAGAGGGTCCAAGAGAAGTGGCAGCAAGTCTGGAGCTGAGTCATACCTGAGCCCGGGACCTGGGCAGCCATTTTCTCCTGAAGAGATAGCCCCTCCCTCCAGTTTCCAGGCAACCAATACAACTACACCCAGAATGCACCCTGAATGGTACAAAGGATTTTATTTTTTAATCTGAATAGTCCCTAAGAGTCCACAGGGACTGGACTAAAGAGAGGCCTTCAGTCCCAGAAACAGGAAACTCAGAAACCACAGACAGTACAGAAGACTGGGATCTTAAGCCAGCCAAAGGAACGACACTTCACTTTTTCATTTTTATTTTTATTTTATTTTATTATTATTTTATCTTTTTTCTTCTTTTTTCTTTATCTTCCTTTTTTTGTTTGTTGCTTTATTTTCTATTTCTTCTCGCAATATTTTTCCATCATTCTATTCTATTTGCTATTTTATATTTTTATACCATTTTTAAATCAATTTTTTTGTAAATGTTTTATTATTATTGTTTTCTTCTTGTTCTCTTTCTTCTTATCCACTCATCCCCTTTCTACTTCTTCTATACTGAACTCAGATCCTCCCCATATTCATCCAATTCTTAACCTTATTTTCTGAATATAAGCTCAGCCTCTACAGATTCTGGCCCCACTTTCTTTACTGGGTGCTTGGTGTTTGCATTTTTTTGGTTTATCTGTTTGTTCTGTGGTGTTTTCTTGCCATCCTATATAATAAAAAGGTAAGATTCAGATTGACTCTCATGCCCTCGTGTCACAAAATGGCCGCCACCACACTGTCACAAGATGGGCACCCCCACATAGTCACAAGATGGCAGCACCCACGTTGTCACAAGATGGCCGCCCCATGTCATCACAAAATGGCCGCCCCATGTCGTCACAAGATGGCCGCCCACACGTCATCACAAGATGGCCACCCCCATGTTGTCACAAGATGACCGGCCCATGTCGTCACAAGATGGCCACCACATGATGGCTGCCCCCATGTCATCACAAGACGGCCATCCCCACATCGTCACAAGATGGCTGCCCCCACATTCTCACAAGATGGCCACCTCCATGTCGTAACAAGATGGCCACCACAAGATGGCCGCCCCACTGACATCACTGGATAAATCCTCTAGACAAAAAATCAGCATGTAAACAGCAATCCTAATGACTCACTAGTTCAGATGGACTTAATTGACATCTTCAGAACATGTCACCCCAAAACCATGAAATATATGTTCTTCTCAAGTACACAGGGGACATTTTCAAAAATAGACCACATATAGGGTCACATGCAAAGTCTCCCCAAATTCAAGAAGACTGAAATCTTATCAAGCATCTTCTCAGATCACAATGGCATAATATTAGAAATAAACTACAATAAAAACAATCAAAAAAATTCAAACACTTGGAAGCTGAATAGCATGCTATTAAACAATGATTGAGTTACCAAGGACATCAAAGAAAAAATTAAAACATCTGGGAAATGAATGACAATAAAAACACAACAATTCAAAATCTACGGGACACAATGAAAGCAGTCCTGAGAGAAGTTTATAGCTTTACAGACCTAACTCAAAAAAACAAGAAAAAATGGTAGTAAATCATCTAACTCTACAACCTAAAGAATTAGAAAGAGAGCAACAAGAAAAGCCGAGTGGGAGCAGAAGGAAGGAGATAATAAAGATCAGAGCAGAAATAACTAACAGAGAGACAAAAAAACAATACAAAGGATCAACAAAACCAAGAGCTGGTTCTTTGAAAGGATAAAGAGGATTTATGAACCTCTACCCAGGCTCACCAAGAAGCAGAGAGAGAGGACCCAAATACACAAAATCAGAAATGAAAGAGGTGAACTAACAACCGATCCCACAGAAATACAAAGGATTGTTAAAAAATACTATGAACAACTCTATTCCAAAAACTAGACTACCTACAGGAAATGGACATATTCCTTGAAAAATACAACCTTCCAAAACTCAATCAGAAAGAATATAAATATCTCAATAGGCCTATAACTACGGAAGAAATTAAAGCAGTCATCAAAAAGCTTTCAGCAAACAAAAACCCGGGGCCAGATGGCTTCACAGGGGAGTTTTACCAAACACTCAAGGAAGAACTAAAACCTATCCTCCTCAGACTATTCCAAAAAATTCAAGAGGAAGGAACACTTCCAAGCTCATTCTATGAGCCCAGCATCACCATAATACCAAAACCAGATAAAGACAACACAATGAAAGAGAAGTACAGGCCAATATCCCCCATGAACATAGATGCCAAAATCCTCAAAAAATCCTAGCAAATTGGATCCAGCAGTACATCAGAAAGATCATACACCATGACCAAGTAGAATTTATCCCAGGGATGCAAGGATGTTCAATATCTGCAAGTCAATAAACGTGATACATCACATAAATTGAGAGATAAAAACCACATACTCATATCAATTGACACAGAAAAAGCATTTGACAAAATCCAACACCCTTTCTTGATAAAACCTCTCAGCAGGGTGGGAATGGAATGATCATACCTCAACATAATAAAAGCCATATATGACAAACTCGCAGCCAACATCATACTCAATGGGCAAAAACTAACACCATTTCCCCTAAGAACAGGAACAAGACAGGGATACCCACTCTCACCATTCCTGTTCGACATAGTACTGGAAGTACTAGCCATAACAATTAGACAAGAAGAAGAAATAAAAGGCATTCAATTTGGAAAAGAAGTAAAACTGTCCTTATTCGCATATGACATGATACTGTATATTGAAAACCCTAAAGACTCCATCAGAAAACTATTAGACTTAATAAATGAACTCAGCAATGTAGCAGGATACAAAATTAATGCCAAGAAATCTATGACATTTCTATAGACCAATAGTGAACTTACAGAAAGAGTGACTAAAAAAGCAATCCCATTTACCATCATACCAAAAAAATTAAGATACCTAGGAATAAACTTAACTTAGGAGGTAAAAGACCTATACAAGGAAAACTACAGGACATTAGAAACCAAGATGGCGGCATAGGTAAGCACCTAAACTGCTGCCTCGCACAACAATTTCAAAACTACAAATAAAAAACAGAACGAACACCATCCAGAACCACAGGAAAGCTGGCTGAGTGAAAATTCTACAACTACAAGGAAAGAGAAAAGCTCACAGAGAATTGGAGGTACGGCAAAGGGTCTTTGTGCGCGCAGAGAGGAAGGGCGGCTGAGAGCCTGGCTGACTTTCTCTGGCGGAAGGGGGAAGGAAGCCCCTGACTGCACTGAACCCCAGTTCTGACTGCACTGAACCCCAGTTATGGGCGAGCCCCTGGGGACCCACGCTCTTACGGGGGGAGTCTGGACACTCGGGCAGAGACTCGGGAGCTGGGAAGGCAGAGGTCTGAAGGCGCGCGCGTGCCAGTGCGCACAAAGGCTGCGGAGGTTGCCACAGGCTTTCCCTAGTGGAAGAGAGTTGGAGGCTCCTGACTGCACTGGGCCCCAGTTCTGACTTCACTGAACCCAGGTTCCGGGCGAGCCCCTGGGGACCCACGCTCTTGTGGGGGAAGTCTGGACTCTCGGGCGGAGACTCAGGAGCCTGGGAAGGCAGAGGTCTGAAGGCGCGCGTGTGCCAGTGCGCACAAAGGCAGCGGAGGTTGCCACAGGCTTTCCCTAGTGGAAGGGAGTCGGAGGCTCCTGACTGCACTGAGCCCCAGTTCTGACTGCACTGAACCCCAGTTCCAGGCGAGCCCCTGGTGACCCACGCTCTTGTGGGGGGAGTCTGAACTCTCGGGCGGAGACTCGGGAGCCAGGGAAGGCAGAGGTCTGAAGGCGCGAGTGTGCGCGCAAGGGCAAGGCTGACAGGAAGCCAAGACTGTCTGCTCCGCCCTGAGACTCCACCCCATCCAAGCCGAGCACAGAGGCTATTGCAATTTGGGAAGACTAATCCTATAAGGCTGTCTCCAGCACCAAACTTTTCCCAACATAGACGCAGCTGATCCTTACAGCCAACTGGCCTGGAGGTCAATTCCTCCCAGTGATACCAACAACAATCAAGACTTAATTACAACAAGGCTGTACACACAGTCCACAAAGGGGTGCACCAAGAGTGTCCACCTCAGGTTAACTGGGGAGGCTGACCCACTGGGCCATATAGGAAACATAGCACACAAATCTACCCTACCAAATAAGGGAAGCAGTGAAAATGCGGCATCAAAGAAATAGATCACAAACTAAAGAAATGGAGGAAAACACACGACTGGATATAGAGTTCAAAACCACGGTTATAAGGCTTTTCAAGAATATCCTAGAAAAGGCCGATAAATATAACGAGACCCTCGAAGATATGAAAAAGGACCAAATAGAAATTAAACATACACTGACTGAAATAAAAAATATTATACAGAGACCCAAAAACAGACTAGAGGAACACAAGAATCAAGTCAAAGAATTGAAATACAAAGAAGCAAAAAACACTCAACCGCAAAAGCAAAAATAAAAAAAAAAAATCCAAAAAGTTGAAGATAGTGTAAGAAGACTCTGGGACAACTTCAAGCGTACCAACATCAGAATTATGGGGGTGCCAGAACAAGAGAGAGAGCAAGATACTGAAAACCTATTGGAAGAAATAATGACCGAAAACTTCCCCCACCTGGTGAAAGAAATAGACTTACAAGTCCAGGAAGCGCACAGAACCCCAAACAAAAGGAATCCAAAGAGGACCACACCAAGACACATCATAATTAAAATGCCAAGAGCAAAAGACAAAGAGAGAATCTTAAAAGCAGCAAGAGAAAAACAGTTAGTTACCTACAAGGGAGCACCCATACGACTGTCAGCTGATATCTCAACAGAAACTATGCAGGCCAGATGGGACTGGCAAGAAATTTTCAATGTGATGAATAGCAAGAACCTACAACCAAGATTACTCTACACAGCAAAGCTATCATTCAGAATTGAAGGGCAGATAAAGAGCTTCACAGATGAGAAAAAGCTAAAGGAGTTCATCACCACCAAACCAGTATTATATGAAATGCTGAAAGGTATTCTTAAAGAAGAGGAAGAAGAAAAAGTAAAGATAAAAATTATGAACAACAAATACATATCTATCAACAAGTGAACCTAAAAATCAAGTGAATTAAAAACCTGAGGAACAGAATAATCTGGTGAATATAATAGAATCAGGGGCATAGAAAGGGAGTGGAGTGATAATTCTCAGGGGGAAAGGGGTATGGGGGGTTCATGAAGAGACTGGACAAAAATCATACACCTATGGATGAGGACAGTGGGGGGAGGTAAGGGCAGAAGGTGGGGTGGGAACCGGGTGGAGGGGAGCTATGGGGGGAAAAAGGAGAAACAATTGTAATAATCTGAATAAAGATTTATTTAAAAAAAATAAAAATAATAATAATTAAAATAAAATAAAAAGAAAACTACAGGACATTGAAAAAAGAGATAGAATAAGACATAAACAGATGGAAGAACATACTGTGTTCATGGATTGGTAGGATCAACATCATTAAAATGTCCATACTATCCAAAGAAATCTATAGATTCAATGCACTCCCCATTAAAATACCAATGGCATATTTCACAAACCTAGATTGAACTTTACAAAAAATTATCCTGGAAAAAAAAAAAAAAAGACCCAAACAGCTGCAGCAATCCTGAGAAAGAAGAACAAAGTAGGAGAGATCTCAAAAAACTGAAAATAGAACTCCCATTTGACCCAGTAATCCCACTCCTAGGAATATATCCTAAGAAACTAGAAACACCAATCAGAAAGGATATATGCACCCCTATGTTTATAGCAGCACAATTTACAATAGCTAAGATTTGGAAACAGCCTAGGTGCCCGTCAGCAGATGCCTGGATCAGAAAACTATGGTACATCTACACAATGGAATACTATGCTGCCATAAAAAGAAGGAATTCTTACCATTTGTAGCAACCTGGATGGAATTGGAGAACATTATGCTAAGTGAAATAAGCCAGTCAATGAAAGAAAAATACCACATGATCTCACTCATTTGTGGATAATAAAAAACATTAAAAACTGATGAACGAAAAGATAGATACAGAGGCAGTAAAGCATCAAACAGACTGTCAAATTACAGCAGGAAGGTTAGTGAGAGGTGGGGGAAATAGGAGATCAACCGAAGGACTTATATGCATGCATGTAAGAATAACGAACGGATGCAAAACATTGGGGGGTGAGGGCATGTATGGGGGTGGGGTGTGGGGGCAATGGTGAGATATGTACACATATAATACCTTAATAAAAAAAAAGTAACAGAGATCTCAATACCAGATATCAAGCTGTATTACAAAGCCAATGTTCTCAAAACAGCCTACTACTGGCAGAAGAAAGGACATATAGACCAATGGAATAGAACAGAGAACCCAGAAATCGACCCAAATCACTATGCTCAATTAATATTTGACAAAGGCGGCAAGAGCATACAATGGAGTCAAGACAGTCTCTTCAATAAATGGTGTTGGGAAAATTGAACAGATAAATGCAAAAAAATAAAACTAGACCACCAACTTACACCATACACAAAAATAAACTCAAAATGGATAAAGGACTTAAACATAAGATGGGAAACCATAAAAATACTAGAGGAATCCACAGGCAACAAAATCTCAGACATATGCCGAAGCAATATCTTCACCAATACCGCTCCTAGGGCAATGGAAACTAAAGAGAAAATAAACAAATGGGACTACATCAAAATAAAAAGCTTTTGCACAGCAAAAGGAACCATCAACAAAATGACAAGAAAGCCCACTGCATGGGAGAGCATATTTGCCAATGTTATCTCCCATAAGGGTTTAATATCCAACATTTACAGGGAACTCAAACAACTTAACAAAAGGAAGATAACCCAATAAAAAAATGGGCAACGGACCTAAATAGATCCTTTTCGAAAGAAGACCGAAGGAAGGCCAAGAGACATATGAAAACATGCTCAAAGTCCTAATTATCCGAGAGATGCAAATCAAAACTACAATGCGGTACCATCTCATACCTGTCTGAATGGCTATCATCAACAAATCAACAAATGACAAGTACTGGCGAGGATGCGGAGAAAAAGGAACCTTCGTGCACTGCTGGTGGGAATGCAGACTAGTACAGCCACTGTGGAGAACAGTATGGAGTTTCCTCAAAAAACTAATATGTTCATAGCGGCACAATTCACCATAGCTAAGATTTGGAAACAGCCTAAGTGCCCATCAGCAGATGAGTGGATTAAAAAACAGTGGAATACTACGCTGCGGTAAAAAAGAAGGATTTCTTACCATTTGCAACAGCATGGATGGAACTGTAGAGCATTGTGCTAAGTGAAATAAATCAGTCAGAGAAAGATAAATATCACATGATCTCACTCATTTATGGAATATAATGAACAACATAAACTGATGAACAAAAACAGACCCAGAGACAGAAAAGCATCGATCAGACCGTCAAACCTCAGAGGGAAGGTAGGGGAGGGTGGGAGTAAGGGAAAGAGATCAACCAAAGGACTTGTACGCATGCATATAAGCCTAACCAATGGACACAGACACCGGGGGGTAAAGCTTGAGAGGGGGGTTAGAGGGACAATGGGGGGATAAAGACACATATGTAATACCTTAATCAATAAAGAAATTAAGAAATAAATAAATAAAAGGAAAATAAATCCATAAAAAAGGGACATAATTAGCAATTCTTTTTACTCACCTAGGGCCTATGAGAGTGATTCACAGCCTCCTCTACACAATTATCCAAGATAAATACAGTTTAACCTTTGTCTATTCCAAGCATTGATCCTTTAATAATGTCCATTTTTATGTTGTTTACTTCATTACCACAGGATTGAATCCAACCTTCTTAATTTATCTTTATATATCCTCCATATTTCTTCTCCTCCACCTAAGATTATCAATCTTAATACACATTCCGTAATACAACAGTGAATTATCTGGCAAAATCAGAATAGCAATTTTTATCTTCCCCACACATGCTAAAATCAAAGGTGCATTTGAGCTAATAAGTTTGTTTTTTTAAATGGAAATACAATTGAGTAATGTCTTCAATAAGAAAAGCTAGTTGATCTCTTTTGTTCAAGATCAGCAACCAGAGAAAATCAAAATTTTGGTTGTAAATAGTAGGGATATAATTTAGAGAAGCACATGGGACAGAAAAACCAGGATAGAATCTGGACAGTCCGAGACAATCACTAGGGTAAAGTATGTCTGAGACACAGACATCAGGCACAAAAGCGGGTCAGGAGAGCTGACAGTCATTCCATAAACTAGTGGAAATTGTTGCATAACCCCTGTGGCCCTCAAGCCAACTCAAGACCAGCCCTAAAGCAGCCCTTCTGCTCCAAGCCATGTAAACACACACCATATCTACTTCTTGCCCACACTCTCAACCTTATTGTTCCACCAATTTTGGAGGACTCTACCTAGCTAAACCTTTTCCACTTTCCAAGTCCCAGATCATGTCTCCTTTTTGCCTTAGATGCCTTTCTGAATGCCCCAGGCCACCACACTCTTGCTCTTCTGTACAGTACAATGGTTAAACACCATCTTGCATCGTTTTAAAATTCAGTATAGGTCTCTTCAGTGACAGTAAAGCCCCTTGAGAACAGTTTTTCTGCCATATAACTTTTGTCTCTCTTACAGGAAAAGAGTACTAAGTGAATTAAGAAAACCTTGAAGTTGTTTCTATTCTGTTTTTCTCAACTACACTTAAAAATAGCATAGATCTTACAGCTTTAGAAGCAATCCTTTATTTGGGGATTGGTTTAAAAGCCACGTGGCTGAAAATACATCCCAGCCAAGGACTTTCTCTACAGCTGGTGATGAAGAAGTGAACAAAGCTGGAGCCTAAAAAGACTAATACAGTCAATATACTTAGACAAATGTCAGCAGCTGCCAGGGAAGAGTTCATACTTAGAATGGTTAGTTGGCTAGAGATTGGCTCTATTATAGTAATTTGTTTACTGTGTAAAAGAAACGTTTGAATACATTAAATCTTAATGTAAGTTCAAGAGGCCTGGGCACATAACACACAAAAACTAACTACAAAACAGTTTTCCAAGTAGGTTCAAATTTTTCTGCAAAATAATTTAAAATGAAGTTTTCGTCTTGGAATATAAATTACACAAAAGGAATAATATATTTCTGTATGTTTGGTGGCCACAGTTGAATAGGCACACCAGGGTTTCATTTGTGTCATCTATTTAATCTCTTATTCATTGAATGTCTGATATGTGCAGGGTGCTGACGAATAGAAAAACAAGTTATCCTCAAGCAGGAGGATGTCAAACTGTGGGGAAAATGCAATGTTTTTAAATATGCCAAATGCTCGAACAGAAATATGTGCAATGTTTTTAAATATGCCAAATGCTCGAACAGATGCGGGGTTTCATTAAATGGCTATAGAAACTGTGTAAATTAGGCAGCATGTATATAAATAACACTACCATTTTAACTGTGGTCTTTGGAAATCAAGAATAAGCGACAAGGCAAGACATCCAGGATGTCCAAACATATCCTAGAAATCCTATAATCAGCAGGGCATGGAAACAAGCTAGATTGTCAACAATCCAGGAAAAAAAACAAAAAAAACAAAAAACAAAAACAAGACATATGTCAAGAGGTACCAGAGTTAACAGAGGTGAAAACAGACCAGAGGTCTATGAGGTCAAGCAGGAAATTCTCAGGTTAGATGGGCTATCTGAAATAAAAAACATCAATCAGGCTCATTTATGATCAGAAGGCAGGGGTAAGCCCGATCTTGAAGATTAAACTACAGTGAGTTGACCATGTGCCAGGTCACTTCCCATAGAATTTTTATTTAATCCCTCAACCCAAAACCATCAGACTTGCTCACAGTGGAGAAAATTGAGACTCAGAGATGAAGTAATTTGCCCCAAATCACAGTGATCATTCCAGCAGAGCCAGGATTCCAACCCTGTGGTCTTGCTCATCAGTTCACAGTGAGTCAGACGTACTTCCTTCCTGGGAAGGCACTGAAAATGGTTTCAGCAGCTGGGGAGCATGTAAGGAAGCTCCCACTGCAGATTAATTTAAACAAACTCGCTAAGAAAAAGGGAGCAAGAATGGAGGGTGGATTATGACCAAATGAGCTGAGGAATCAAGTGGTCAAATTAGATTTAGTGCAACCTTTATGTTTGGTTTGTTTCACAAAACTTCAAGATGGCAGTGATTGTAAGATCAGGACTCTTGGCACCTTTGACTTTGGCTCTGTTTCTCTATGCCCAAGTTTTTGAAGTAAACTGACAGTGAAAAAAACAAAAATTGGAGAGTCAGAGGTGACAAAATAAAGCTAAGTCATCTGCCTCAGTGAAATCATTTTTTTATGGCCAATGGAATGGCCAGCACTGAGGTAACGTTCCCACCCACAACTGGGAAAACTGGGTCCCTGATGACAGGAACATCGGATAGGGGTGCTGCTGCATCTGACTTGGTCCCAGGTGGTATAACAGATAGCATCAAACATGTTATCAGAACAGAGTTTAAATTCAACACTGAGGAAGAGAAAAAATGGTGGCCCAATAGGCAGACCTGTCGTGCATCTTGTTCCAGAGCTGAATTGGAGAACATTCATCTGGAATTACCAACTAAAGTCCAGCTAAAGAGGAGACGTATATCAAGGAAGGACAGAAAACACCTGGAGATGGACAGGAAGGGCAAGGTTGTGAGAGGAGCTGACCCAGCTTCCAGGGGTGGCTGCAGGCCGAGAGCGAGGAAGGAGCACTAGGCTACGGGAGGGTCTGTTCCCTCAGAAGATAGAGGCCTGGAACCCAGGCTGGGCTCCACAGCCCGGAGCATCAGAGCTGAGACCCAAGGCCAGTAACATCCAGCGGTGAAAGGTGGCAGGACTGCTTGCCACGGAAGAGCCTGGTGCTGATAGACCTGAGATAGTCGGAGAGAAAACCACTGTTTTAGTTTGTGTGGTTTTTTAACCTAGAGCACAGGAGTTTTCAGTTGCAGCTACTCACCCAAGGTTTTGGTGCAGGGAGAGAAACGTGGAGGAGTGCCTCAGGAGAGGCTGGGGTGGGAAGCATTGTGGGGAGACATGGAAAAGCCTCAGCCAGGAGTATTTGGTCTTGGGCCCCCAAACAGAAAGGGTCATTTTTCCTGAGAGGAACTAGCTGCTCCCAGTAGCCACAAGGCAGAAAAAGAAAAAAAAAAAAAAAAACGCCCTAGGTGACACAGCCTATCCCATCCTTGGAGCCCTCCATACACTGCATTTTGAGCTTTTCAGGGGAAACAAAAGCAGAGGTCAAGCCTATGAGGTTTGAAGAATCTCAGGAGCTTCAGTGACTGGATTTGGAGAGGGGCTGTTCACTCCACTATTTTGGGAACCAGACTGGTACTTTCCCCACACAGGAGAGCTGATAAAAACTCCAAGTTTCAAGCCGACCCCACTGGTCTCCACACAAGGATCGCTGTCCAGCCAAAGGCAGAGTAATATTTTGGACCACTTGTGGAGGAGTAGCTCTGGGACAGGGAAACAACCAATACATACCCTGAAAGCTAAACAGTACTTCCCTCACCTAAAGCCCTTTCAGAAACAGACTTTTGAGTGATAGCTGGCTAGCAGGCAAAGGCAGGCAGAGGCAGAGTTGGGTAGGGGTGGGGAGAAGTTCGTTGTCCAGCCATGGGCCCTGGTCTGCTAAAAAATCTACTTTATAGGGCAAATTGGCCCCTCCTGATTCCAACCAAGCCCTGTGGAGACAGACACAAACAGTGGATCAGTGGATTCGTTGGAGCTTCAATCAGATTGCTGACAGCCAAAGGACAGTTCATGACAGTGGTTAGCCTCTAAGTACCCCACAGGAAGGCAAGAACTGATAGGCAGAAGAGAGGGTAGGATCCAAAGGAAGACCCCATGGGGGACTACACTTTGCTAAAACAAACACCACTTCTCTTTTTTTTCCCCCTTTTTTCTTCCCTTTTCTTTTTTTCCCCTTTCCTATATTTTTTCCTTTTTAAAATTTATCTTCTTTATCTATGTGCTTTGTAGATTATTCTAGTCTTCGTTGTTCCATTCAGATATATAATTTTCCTCTTTCCTTTCCCTACTCATTTTTTCTTTTTTTCACTACTCAATTTGTTTTTCTCTTTTCTTTCTCACTTTTCTTTTTCTCCTGCTTTCTCAACTTTTTTCCTTTTCGTATTTTAGTTCTATCTGCTTTCTCCTATATTTTCCTTTTCAATTTTTTCTCCCTCCCTTCCTTGAAACAGTTTTCCTTCCCCTATTCCCTTAATTCTTTATTCTTATTTTCTTTATCTTAGATCTGCATTTACATATTCCTTCTTCTACTTGTTGTTTGCTCTTGTATGTGCTTTTTGTGTTTGTTTTGTTTTAAATTCATATTTTTTCCTTCTTTCTATCATTCTTGCTCTCTTTTCTCTTTCCTAATTCTCTCTTTTCTGCTGGCTGCTTTTGTTGGTGCTGTAGGGGTCTTGTGTATGTTTTTGTTTTGTTTCTTTTGTTTCATGTTTTGTTGTGTTATATTTTGCTGTTAGGAGAGCATCTCCACAATAGCTCACATGACATGGTCAAGGGTGAGCCACATAGTCAGGCAGCCTGAGAGGAGATTCCATCGATGAACAGGCCAATAACATTCAAGACAGAATTATAACAGGAGAACACAAATAAGTCAAGTAAGAGGCTCTCCTAGAGCACCCAGCTCAGGAGATCTAAGAGACTGCACCACTGGGTCCCTAAAACACCCACTATATAAGCCAACTCCACAGAATTTAGGAGGCATAGCAGTTTGATCTAATACATAAAAATAAAAACAAAGGGACAGCAAAAATAGGGAGACAAAGAGACAATTCCCAAATGAAAGAAAAGGAGGGATAGCCATAAAATTAACTAAATGAAATATAACAAGCAATATGTCAGAATTCAGAGTAATGGTAATAAGGGTACTTAAACAATTCAGTGAGAACTACAAGCAACTTAATTAAAATTAATGAGAGCTATACAAACAGCAAAAGAGAGCATTAAACAATAAATAAGAATTGGAAATGAGGAAGGACATAGCTGAAATAAAGAATAACCTGAAAGGATTCAACAATACTAGGTGTACCAATTAACAATGCGGATTTTTTTCAATACATGGAGTTACACATATGTTGATATATTTGCAGGAAGTTTTAATTTGTTACTTTATTTTGAAGAAAAGTGCTGTTGAATACTTCGGGAAGCATATGGTGAACATGCTCCATCTCAAGATACTTGTGAACGCTGGTTTAAATGCTTTAAAAGTGATGATTTTGATGTGAAAGACGAAGAACGTCCAGTAGTGAAAGACAAATAAAAAGTTTGAAGACCAACAATTACAAGCATTATTGGAGGACGATGCATGTCAAACTCAAAAACAACTTGCATAAAGATTAAATGTTGCTCAGCAAACAATTTCCTATAGTTTACAAGCAATAGGAAAGATTTTAAAGGAAGGAAAATGGGTGCCACATCAACTGAACGAAAGACAAATGGAAAACCGAAAAGTCATCAGTAAAATGTTGCTTCAATGGCAAAAAGAAAGTCTTTTTTGCATCTAATTGTGACTGGCAATGAAAAGTGGATTTATTTTGAGAATCCCAAATGCACAAAATCATGGGTTGATCCAGGTCAACCATCAACATCGACTGCAAGGCCCAATCGCTTCAGAAAGAAGACAATGCTCTGCGTTTGGTGGGATCAGGAAGGTGTGGTGTATTATGAGCTTCTAAAACCAGGTGAAACCATTAATACTAATCACTACTAAAAACAAATAATTAATTTGAACCACACTTTGATTGTGAAATAACCAGAATGTACCAGAAGACACGGCAAAATAATTTTGCTTCATGATGACGCACCATCACACACTTCAAAACCAGTTAAAGACATGTTAAAAGATCTTGCCTGGGAAGTATTAACCCACCTGCTGTATTCACCAGACCTTGCTCCTTCAGATTACCATGTGCTTCTATCAATGGCACATGCACTTTCTGAGCAGCACTTAAAAACGTACGAAAAAGTGGAAAATTGTGTTTCTAAATTCTTTGCCTCAAAACAAGAAAAGTTCTATTGGGACGGTATCCACAAATTACCTGAAAGATGGGGAAATGTGTAGCTAGTGATGGACATTACTTTGAATAAAGCACTTTTGATGTTTCTCTTGAAATTATTGTGCTTTCTTTGATTACAAAATCTGCCATTTTTAACCGGTACATCTAGTAAACTAGAAACTGAGGAGCGAATTAGAAGATCTTGTAGAAAAAAAAAACACCCATTAGAGCAGCAAATAGGGGAAAAAAATTAAAAAGCAGGAGAGTTTAAGGGAGCTTTGGGACAACATGAAACACAACAACATTCACATTATAAGGATCCCAGAAGGAACACAAACTGACAAAGGAATAGAGAATTTGTTTGAAGAAATGATGACAGAAAATTTCCCTAACCTGGTGAAGGAAAAAGTCACTCAAGTTCAGGAAACACAGAGTCCCAATCAAGATGAACCCTAAGAGATCCACACCTAGGCACGTATTAATTAAAATGGTAAATATTAAAGACAAAGAAATAATCTTAAAGTCTGCAAGAGAGAGAGAGAGAAAGTTACTTACAAGGGAGCTCCCAGCTGATTTCTCAATAGAAACACTTCAGGCCAGAATAAAATAGCATGAAGTATACAAAGTAATAAAAACCAAGGGACTGAACCCAAGATTACTCTATCCAGCAAAGCTATCATTCAAAATCAAAGATGAAATAAAGAGCTTCACAAACTAAAGGAAAAAGTTTATAACCACTAAACCAGCATTTCAAGAAATGTTAAAGATGCTGCTGAAAGAAGAATAGAAAGAGAAGAACACTGGCATAAAGATTAAGAATGTCAATAAATAAGTAACTATAAATAATAACCTTAAATGTAAGGCTTAAATGCTCTAATCCAGTGGTCGGCAAACTGCAGCTCACGAGCCACATGCAGCTCGCAAGCCGCAGTTTGCCGCTCTGTTGACTAATGAGTTTGCCGACCACTGCTCTAATCAAAAGACATAGCAGAGAAGAAAGGATAAGAAAAGCATGATCCATATATACTAGTATGCTGTCTACAAGAGACCCACCTCAGAATAAAGGACTCACAGAATGAAAGTCAGAGGATGGGAAAAAAATTTTCCATGCAAATGGAAATGAAAAAAAAAAAAAAAGCTGGGGTAGCAATACTGATATCTGACAAAATAGACCTCAAAGTGAAGACCATAACAACAGATAATGAAGGCCATTTCATAATACTAAAGGGATCAATACAACAAGAGGATATAACTCTGGTAAATATACATGTACCCAAAGCAGGAGCACCCAAATACATTAAAAAAAAAAAAAAAAAAAAGACTTCTAAAAGATATCCAGGAAGAGATCGACAGCAATACAATCATAGTAGGGGACTTTAATACCCCATTGACACCACTGGATTCATAATCTATACAAAAAAACAGCAAGGAAACAGTGATCCTAAGTGACACACTAGATCAGATGGAATTAATTGACATTTTCAGAACATTTCACAAGATACCTACACAATACATATTCTTCTTAAGTGCACATGGGACCTTTTCAAAGATAGATCACGTTAGGACACAAAACAAGTCCATACAAGTTCAAAAGGATTGAAATAATATCAAGCATCTTCTCAGATCACAATCGAATTAAATTAGAAATCAACTACAGTAAAAACACTCAAAAACATTCAAACACATGGAGGCTAAAAAGCATGTTATTAAACAATGAATAGGTTACCAATGAGATCAAGAAACAAATAAAAAACTTTATGGAGCCCTAACCAGTTTGGCTCAGTGAATAGAGTGTCAGTCTGTGGACTGAAGAGTCCCAGGTTCGATTCCAGTCAAGGGCATGTACCTTGGTTGCGGGCACATCCCCAATAGGGGGTGTGCAGGAGGCAGCTAATCGATGTTTCTCTCTCATCAATGTTTCTAACTCTCTTTCCCTCTCCCTTCCTCTCTGTAAAAACAAACAAACAATAATATGTATTTCTTTAAAAACTTCCTGGAAACAAATGAAAACAAACACACAACCCAAAATCTCTGGGACACAGCAAAAGCAGTCCTGAGAGGGAAGTTCATAACAGTACAGGCCTATCTAATAATAATAATAATAATAATAATAATAATAATAAACCATTTAATCCTATAATTAAAGAATTTAAAAGAGAACATCAAGACAACCCCAGAGTAAATAGAAGGAAGGAAATAATAAAGATCAAAGCAAAAATAAATGGCATAGAGATTAACAAAACAATATAAAAGGTAAATAAACCAAGAACTGTGCCCTAGCTACTTTGCTTAGTGGATAGAGCGTTGGCCTGTGAACTGAAAGGTCCCAGGTTCCATTCCAGTCAAGGGCACATGCCCAAATTGTGGGCTCAATCTCCAGTAGGGGGTGTGCAGGAGGAAGCCAAACAATGATTCTCTCATCATTGATGTTTCTATCTCTCTATCCCTCTCTCTTCTTCTCTGAAATCAATAAAAATATATATTTTTTTAAAGATGGAATGAAAGATGGCTGCCAAGGGGAAGGCAGGCTGCAAGATAGTGTGTGAGTGAGAGAACAAAAGGAGTGTGGACATACGGGGAGTGTCTATTTGTGAGTGAGGGACACCTAAATTCCAAGGGACTATTGGGGACTGCCAGACCAGGCTCCCCTGACCGGGCAGCCTCCACTGCTGCTAAAATCTCTCCCAGAGTGACCGGCTCTGCCACAGAGACCGCACCATCTTGAAGCGGAGAGTGGTTGTGATTGGAAGCTTAGCCTTACCTTTAATTGGGAAGAATCAGATACCTCCTGGGACCCTACAACCACAACACCCAGGGACCTTGGCTGCGGGCACATCCCCAGTAGGGGTGTGCAGGAGGCAGCTAATTGATGTTTCTCTCTCATCAAGCTGCAAACCCACAAACACCAGGTCTCAAGCATCGTGAATACGTGGACTCAAATGAGCTCTGCACCTTCTCACAGAAAGGTCAGATTTCGCCCAGAGAAAGGTGAGGTCTGAGATCCAGGATGAAGGGAGAAACATGCAGAGCAGGATCTAGAGGTACAGAGGAAGTCTGTGCCCCACAAAATCTGTGGCCGTTGGGGCCAGCGTAGTCCGTGAATGTGGAAGGGGTTCCACAGAGCTGATGACAGAAGGGAACTCTAGAAATCAAACCATAGCTGGGCTGGGCACAAAAAGGCAGCCTAAAGTTTTACCAGTATATGGGCTGTGCTATGCCAGGGGGAAAAGGTGTGCGCAGAGTCACGCGCAGTGCCGGGGCGAAAAAGTCGCGAGTTCGCACGCTTACTCTGGCTGTTTTTTCTCTTTAAATCCTTCCTTTTTATTACTAAGCCCAGTACATAGGATCACCCAATTAAAAACACTCTCAGAGACTGCAGGTGAAAGTTGTTTTTGTGGAACATGGGGATAAGAGTGGGGAGAAATGATCAGAAAACCAGCTCTGGGGCAGTCCATTGCCCCAAACCAGTTTTAAGTGCAGCAGGGAAAACAAAATCTAAATACTGGGTAGAGAGGACTTATAGCCCTGGATGGCAATACAGAAACACTGCCACCCAGGGGTTGAATCACAAATTGACTCTTGTGTAAATACAACTAAAGGCAAGCTGAGAAACAAAGAAATACTGCCTGCTTGAAAACAGGATTGTGGTTTACAACACAGAGGAGCGGTGGAATGCAGGGAACTTCAATACTGTCCGGACTCCCTGACAGGAAACAGGTGTGCCAAACAGAACAGTAGAGGAAGTGAATGACCTTCACTACTGCACATTTTTATTTTTCATCTTTTACTTAAGAAACTAAATTTTTTTCTCTCACTTGATTTTACCTATTTAATTATTATATTTTTATTTTTCTAATCAGTATTATTCTACTACTAGAGGTCCACTGCATGAAATTCGTGCACAGGAGGGGGAGGGTCCCTCGGCCCAGCCTGCACCCTCTCCAATCCAGGACCCCTGGGGGCCTAAACTGGCAGTCGGACATCCCTCTTGCAATCCAGGACCACTGGCTCCTAACCACTCACCTGCCTGCCTAATGCCCCTAACTGCTCCCCTGCCTTCCTTATCGCCCCTAACCACCTCTGACTGCCTACCTGGTCGCCCCCAATGTGCATATGGCTTGGGTCCCTCAGCCCAGCCTATGGCCTCACACAATCTGGGGGCCCTCAGGGAATGTCCTCGGGGGAGCGGGCCTAAGCCAGCAGTCAGACATCCTTTGCTCTGCTACGAAGGCGGGAGAGGCTCCCACCACTGCTGCTGCACTTGCCCACTGTGAGCTCAGCTCAGGGCTTCTGGCTGAGTGGCACTCCCCCGGTGGGAGTGCACTGATCACCAGGGGGCAGCTCCCACATTGAGTGTCAGCCCCCTGGTGATCAGTGTGCATCATAGCGACTGGTTGTTCCACCTTTTGGTCGATTTGCACATTAGCTTTTTATTATATAGGATGAGAGGGACTGACAGAGGTCAAAGGGGAGGGGGATGGACATAGACAAAAGTGTGGTGATGGCCAGAGGTGGGGAGGGCTGGGTGGAGGAGGGTAAAGGGGGGAAATGGGAGACATCTATAATAGTGTCAACAATAGGATAAAAACAATGATATACCACTACACTACATACCTATTAGGGAAAAAAAAGATACATTATGAAATATGTATTTACTACTTTGATAAAATTAAAAAATTTAAAAAGAATTTTGCCCAGAAAGGAGTGTTGTTGAAATGTTCTTTTTATTTTTATTTTTATTTTTTTTATGGTAAAGCTAAGGAAGCTTCAGAGCCCCTATGAGGGCTGGATTTGTTCTGGGGGAGAGAGCAAGCAAGTTGCAACCAGTAGCATTTTGGATAACCTGCCTGAAATGATATAAAAGAGAAAGGGAAAAATTCCCCAAGCCTACAATTATTTGTAATTTATTTTCTTATTCTAAATAAAGACATTTTTGAACCTTATTAAATCCGCCCCCCCCCCCCCCCCGCGCCAAATTAGTCCTTAAGGTTCAGTAAAATTTAGGCCTCACAAAACCTGTGTTAGTCCCTGAGGGTTGGTGCCGGGAGCCATAAAAGCAGTTCGGTCTTACTTCCTGGTCAGCCCTACTTCCTGATTAAGCAAGAACAAAGAAAGCCCGCGAGCGCCAAGGGGCAGAAGAACCTCCCACATCAGAAAAACCAATCAGCTAGGACAGATACCCAGTCCCCAACCAATCATCCCATGGCAACTCCTTATCCTACCCCTCCCCTCCTGAGTGCTTATATACCGCAACACTCGAATAAAAAAACGAGGCTTGATCAGAACCTTGTCTTGCCTCCGTTCTTCGCGTTCCTTGTTTGTTTCATTCTCTTAGGTGGTTCCTGCGTGCCCTCGTTGTTGCCCCGCGGGCCGGGGCAAATTGGCGCCCAACGTGGGGCACCCTGGGGACCCCCGACGAGAACGTCTACCGGAGAAGCCCGGGCCAGGCAACCCCCCAGAGTCACCGCGAGGACCCGCGAGTGAAGACTCAGCACTAGATCGCCACGGTCCCACCCGCCGTGAGACAGATCGGAGTAAGGTAGGTAGACGATTTTTCAAACAAGATTTCAGAACATTTCACCCCTTTTTGCTCGACTGCTATTATTGGCTCTCTTGGTCGATTCCTTCCTGCCCACTAATAAGCACTCACTTGTCGATTTGGGGAAGAGTGAAGGGTACCCATCTCCGGCTGTGAGAACTCTGATTCACTTGAATTAGTATCGTCGCCCGGCTTTCTTGTCGCAAATTCTCTCCAATTAGATCTACTCTTAAAACCTTGAGCTTGCTTTGAACAAAAGGTCGTTCACCTCACAGACTCAACAAAGGGAATTCCTACTCCCTGACAAGGGCAAAAGGGGTCTTCCCGTCTGTGCGGATCCGTGTAGGCAGATTATACCTACCGACTGTTTCACGCAAGCAAGGGAGTAAAGGGTAGAGTCGAAAAGAGAGTAATTCCACCTGAATCCCTGGGTTGACAGGAAAATTCAGGCTGACCTGGAACAGGGATTATATGTCCCAGAGGCTTACGTGGGGGAAGGGGTCACTCGGAGCGCCATCCAGTCGACCAATAATGGGGAATTCTTTGAGTACTCATGAAATGTTCCTTGACGGTGTCAAGATGTCCCTCAGAGTGCGAGGAATAAGGGTTAAAAGAAAAGACCTTAGGCAGTTCTTTGAGTTTGTTCATGATACCTGCCCTTGGTTCCCCCTAGAAGGAACTATTAATCAAAAACGCTGGGAACGGGTGGGAGATGCCCTACAGGATTTTTATCGGGCCCTTGGCCCTGAGAAGATTCCCGTTACTGCCTTTTCTTATTGGAACCTAATTCATGACATTCTAAAAATCCATTCTCAGGACCCTGATGTTAGAGAGGTCATCAAAACAGGAGAGGAGATTCTTAAGGAAAACTCCCGTCCCCCCTCAACATGCCCTTCAGTCGTTATAGATCTCCCAGGAGAACCCCCAGAGACCCCTAAAGCCCAAAAACCTTTAAATATTAAAAAAGAACCAGAAAAGCCACAAGAAAAAATCCCCAATATCTACCCCTCGCTTACCTTTAAAAAAGATTACTCGGATCACCTAACCCCCGAAGAACAAGAAACCTTAGATGAGGAGGCGGCTCGCTATCATAATGACCCTTGGCGCCTAACTGCCCCGGCGCTTCATAGACCCCCCCCCCCATAATCCCAATTCCCTAGTTCATCCTTCTCCTCTTCCAGATTTTAACTCCCGTCCATCTGACCCCATCAGACAAGCTAAAATAACCCTTGCTCGAGAAGTTTCTTCTTTAAAGGAAATTTTACAGCAGAAACGAGAGCATGTCCAACTTATTAAAGAAATTCAAGCCCTCGAGGCTGAGCTTTCCACCCTAAGTCCTACCCAACAGAATACTCCTCCCTCAACAAAATCACCCCCCAACAGACGAAAAACTAAAACTAAAGCCCCGCCCCAGGCCCTATCGGCTAAAAACAAACCCCCTCTCCTTGCCTTCCCGGTCACCCGCAGTCGCGGCCCTAAACCCCCCTCAAAAGATATAGGGGAAGAGGAAGAAAACTCCCCTGATGAAGATGATACTCCCCCAGACTCCCAAAATCCTAATCAAGACCCTATAGATAATGACTCTGAAACAGAGGACCCAGACCCCAAGCCCCAACACAAGAATCAGAAATACCGTCGCCTAAACCTTAAACACATAAAAGATTTAAAGGCGGCGGTTACTAATTACGGGCCCACGGCTCCTTATACAGTAGCTATACTCGAGAGCCTGAGTGATCGCTGGCTAACTCCTAATGATTGGATCTCTCTAGCCCGAGCGACACTCTCGGGGGGTGAATATGTCCTCTGGAGAACAGATTTTGTTGAAAACTGCCGAGAAACTGCCCAGCGCAATAGTGAAAGCAAAACTTCGCATTCTTAGACGAGAGATAAGTTACTCGGCCGGAGTCCCTATGACTCCAATGAGGCACAGGTGGCCTTCCCCCCTGGGTTATTAGCTCAAATTCAAAACGCAGGCCTTAAGGCCTGGCGCCGACTCCCCCCAAAGGGCTCAGTCACAACCTCCTTGGCCAAGGTCCGACAGGGCCCTGATGAGCCTTATAGCGATTTCATCAGTCGCCTCACTGATGCCGCGGAACGGCTGATTGGCGAGGGCGAGAATGAGAGCACATTTATTAAACATCTTGCCTATGAGAATGCCAACACGATATGTCAGGAAACCTTAAGACCTTACCGGTGTGGGAGCCTTTCTGATTATATCAAGTTATGTTCAGGGATTGGTACTTCCCACTCTCTTGGCCTAGCTATAGGGGCAGCTTTAAAGAACTTCAGCCCGGAAAAACAATGAGCCTGTTATAACTGTAAACAACCTGGGCATTTTGCTCGTGATTGTCCTACAAAGGAGCCTCAGACGCCAACCCTCCAGAAACCCCCCTCTAACAACTCATCAGATCGAAAACCCCCTGGAACTCCCTGCCCACGCTGCCGGCGCGGTCTTCACTGGGCTAAGGAATGCTACTCTAAAACGGATATAGAGGGCAAGCCTTTACCACCAAAACAGGGAAACTTCCAGAGGGGCCAGCTCTCAGCCCCAAACCAGGGACTGAATCAGGGGGCTATCCGATTCGTCCCACAGACGCTACCCCCTCAACAGATCCTTCACACTCAGGAGTCAGTTCCCTCCTCCGGGCCACCCCCGGCAGTGCAGGATTGGACCTCTGTCCCACCGCCAAAAATGTACTAACTCCCGATATGGGTCCACAAGCAATCCCTACAGGGATTTATGGGCCATTACCTAAGGGCACCATGGGACTTATTTTAGGAAGAAGTAGCTTATCTATGAAAGGATTAGAAGAATATCACTACTTGCTCCTGGGAGAGGTGCAGAGAATGTACAGTTTGAATTTGAATTGCCATTGGCTTAGAGCAAAGAATATCCTTACATGGTATTTTTCCTGGTTTGTATGCTTAAAGAATGTGGTTTCTTGTTCAAATTAAAATCTTAGTTTGTATTTGGAATTTAAAATCTATAATAAGAAATGAAACTCCACTCCTGAAACAGCCTCTGGAGTGGAGAAATTCAATGGTGGCAGGAGAGGGCAAAGCTATCTGCTCTCCTGCAATGAGATTACTTAAAAGTTTTCTTTAAAATTCATAAAATAATCCGCAGGAAGATTCTGATCTTGGCCAAATTGGGTGTTAGTTATAAAGAAAAAATTTGAGATCTGTCTTTTAAGCATGAAAAAATGTGGCCAGATCTGTTGCAAAAACTTCCCCTAAAGTAAGCAGAATGTAGGGGAAGGGAGAGACACATGGCAATCCAATATAGACACCACTCCCCAAGAAAGCCACCATAAGAGGCCTCATATTCGCCATCTTTCCTTTTTCCAGCTAATGAATTAAAGTTTTTACAAATTCATAAATGCATCGGGGATTTCTGTGCTCATGTAAAGTGAAAAGGCCAGTTTACAAACGAGTGCGCATAGTTTTTGAGCTGGGCTTGACACTTTTCTGTGTACAGAATAAAAACCCTAGAGATTTTAGCTTTAAAGATGGTGAAGATGAACTGGGAGACAAATTAAAGCTAGTTTCCCAAGGCATTTTAAGCAGCCCCTTTTGAAATTCCCACCCTGAGGCAAGTAACCAGCAGGAAGTAAATAACAAGTTTGCATATGAATGGAGGATGCAAAAACTAGTAAATCATATATGAATATTAATATTTGTTTGATGGTGTTTTTTTTTTTCATGTTAAAATTTCAAGGCCTTAACAGAGATGATTCTTGTAAAGCTCCAAGGGCCCAGAGTAATACAAGAAAATTATTCTCTCTTCTTAAAAGAAATCCTTTTAAAACATCTAATATACTTGAAATTGCATGGTATTATTCTACAATGTCATTATAATTTTTGATATTTTACAAACAGCATATTGTACAATTAATCCAAACAAACTTAAAAAAATCTAAAATTTTTTTAATGTTTGGCAGCAATTTAAAAGGGACATGAAAGGATTCAATTCCTTCCACTGTGTGAAAGGCCCCTTGGGAAGGTACTTGAGCATTCTATATTGGCCCTTTTTGTCAAAAGGAACCCTCTTCTCACAATTCAACTGCCCACAGCTGTTGCTTGAGTTTTCAGTTCATTCTGAGGTTGAAACCTCATGTTGGATGATACCATAGATCTGTCTCTCGCACAATGGCGTGAGCTGGGCCCTCCCTGGAGAAGAAACCTGGGTTCCCCAAGATATATGATCAATGCCGGGGCCCCCCACCAGTGGGGGGATCCCAAGGCAGGTGCTGGGCATGGAGGCCATAGGGGCATAGGCTACCAAGGAGACAGAACTGAACCTTACATCACCCTGCTTGGCCCCAGATGGCTGGTTAGTCAATGACGGGTAAGACTCCTCAAGGGAGGGGCAACCTAAGACAGGCACAGTCGCAGGGGGTCATCAGGAGAGAACTTGGGGGTCAACAGAGGTGTGGCACAGATCCTCACCCCCCCAACATTACAGGGGTTTGAACACTCGCCCCTTCTGAGGGAGGTCTCCTGCCCCATGGCTGCTTCGTGCTTCCCATGCCCAGCTCAGATTGGGACCCAGGCAACAAACAGATTTGGCCCAGCTAAGACTGAGACCCAGGCAACAGAGAAGTGGTTGATGGCAGCTGCCCTATACCTAAATCTAGCCTAAATCCAGGAGTGCTCAGGGCTTTCTCAAGGATGCATATAATCCTTTCCATTAACTAAAATTGTTGTTAAAGTATTAAATTTGACAGTAAAATAGTCAAGTTTTCAGATTAATCTAAATTGGCTAAATGAAATAAGGGAATATTCAAGAAAATCTAATTGTACAAAAGGCTGTTCCTAAAGTATTAACCAAAATTTCTATTTGTAGTTCATTTCATGGTAAAATTGCTTAACATGCAATGAACCTAAAGCAGTCATATTTTTGTGCAAAAAATTAAAATTTAAAGTTATCAAGACTGCATTATATATTTTCCAAAAGCCTCCTAATAATTAAATCAAAAAAAGGGGGGATAGTGGAGTAATATTATGTAAGGAAAAATACCTTGTAAGTAAATTACATCTAGAAAAATTTTTACTTTGAAAATTAATTTTCATTTGTTACGCTAACAGCAAGACACCCATGAAAAACACACATGGTGTCAAAATAAGCCAAAGGAAAATTAGTTGGGCAAAAATAAAAAGGATCCCAAGTCAAATTTATAGAAAAGACACCTTTATTAACTTTTGGTCGAGAATATGTTTGTATATTTTCAGAAAAAAAAAAACAAACTCCAGGACCATGTGGATTCCTGCAACAGAGAGGAATTAGCAGTAAATAATTCAGCCATGAAGACAAGAGGAGACGGCATACGCTGAGGGGCTCTTCTATAGGCCCTACCTGCAACCTAAGACAGGCACTGAATCAGAGCGATTCAGTTAAGCTGATGACGGGTAATGCAGGCGTTAAACCAGGTATCCCGAGTCTCCTGACCTAAGATAGGCGCAGCCACCGCAGGGGAGGCTCTCTGGCCTTAATTCCAGGCTCTACCTCTCCTCCTCAAAAGATACTGAGAGCCGATACCTGTGGGCTTGGGAAACCCACGGGAGGAGCCGGGTCACTACTCCCTCGCTCGGTTAAAGCCCACTCCCGCTTAAAAACAGAAAGGGAGGAGATGCCGGGAGCCATAAAAGCAGTTCGGTCTTACTTCCTGGTCAGCCCTACTTCCTGATTAAGCAAGAACAAAGAAAGCCCGCGAGCGCCAAGGGCCAGAAGAACCTCCCACATCAGAAAAACCAATCAGCTAGGACAGATACCCAGTCCCCAACCAATCATCCCATGGCAACTCCTTATCCTACCCTCCCCTCCTGAGTGCTTATATACCGCAACACTCGAATAAAAAAACGAGGCTTGATCAGAACCTTGTCTTGCCTCCGTTCTTCGCGTTCCTTGTTTGTTTCATTCTCTTAGGTGGTTCCTGTGTGCCCTCGTTGTTGCCCCGCGGGCCGGGGCAGGTTGGGGTCCCCAAACGAGTTTGGATTCATTCATTATATTTATTTGCTCCTTTTAATTCTTGTTCTAGAGGGAGAGTGAGGACGGTTTTTTACTCAGTAATTTTTATAATAAGGATGGTATTGGAACCTGCTCCTTCTTTGGCTATTTACGCGTTTACCTTACCAGGAACTCACAGAGACTTAAGCCCTTTGAAGATAGGGACAGAGCTGTATTGTGATTCTATAATACAGGCACAAAGTTAATACAACTTTTATAAATATTTGTTGAAGAAACTGATAAATTTCAGTGCCATGAGGCACTACTTTTCCTTCTGCTCCATCTCTTTATTGAGACTTTTGTGCAAAGCATAAGACTGAGGGAATGAGCAGGTAGAGTGGAGCCAAGGTGCTTTTTCCAAACCCTAGATACCATACTTTGATTTTACATAGTAGATGCATTTCTGAATGACATTTTGAATTGGGTATATTAGATTTTGCTAATATCAACTCCCTTTACTCATAGAGATTTTTAATGATGTTTAAATGTTTCATACTATGAGGTGCAAAATATTTTGCTTATTTCAAGAATCTTTGTGCATTCTTTCTGTAGTAAAGTGAATTATCAACATGGTAAGTCTATTTGGGGGGTCTGCTTAAAATGGGGCAAACCAGTACTAAATTCGGCTCTAACAATGACTAATTCTCACACCATGTGTGGAGTTAGATAGCTGTTAGACATAACCATTTCATTTGGTCCCTTTGCTCCCACAGCACCTGGTTCAACCAGAGGCAGTGTCTTTGTCATGGCAACCGTGGGGCATCTACTGCCTGAGGCCTTGGCAGTCAGCCGGGTGTTGACCTTCCCAAGATGGCAGCAACCCTAACAAAAGCGCATCAGGGGCAGGATCCCATCTGCAGAGGCAGGGCAGGGAGGCACATGGGGAGAGTTTTCGGGCAGGCTGGCTGAACCCAAGAGTCGCAACAACAGCTTCCCTCCTCCTCTCCTCTCCTCCCGTGCCGGTGGGCTGATGGCTGAGGGGAGATGCAGCCACTGGCAAGGCCAGGTTTGGGCTCGCGAGAGTGGGGAGCCTGAGGCACTAGTCCCGGTGGGTGAGCGGGCACCTCTTCCCAGGGTTTCGGAGGGTGTTGGGGGCTGGAAAGGAGGGAAGCTGCCCCCTTCCCCACTGCTGGGTGGGACGTTGGGAAGGAGGGGCCAGGTGCCACCAAGAGCTGCCCTGCCCTGCCGCTGCGAGCCATGAGTCACCCAACTTTTTGCAACAGTACTGCAGTCAGCACTGAGGACATGGGGCATGCTAGAGAAGGAACACATGGTGATTGTCCTAGTGAGAGACACTGCCTAGCCTGAACCACTTTTCCAGCTCCACATTTGTGTCACAAAAGCAGTTATTTTAAAATCTGACCCACTGCCTCAGTCCTACCCACTTGGTTTGAAATTTTTGCACCAGGAGCCGGGAGCCACCCCACCTCACTGCCGGGAACCGCTGCTCACAGGCATGGGAGAGGGGGCACCAAGAGAGGCTCAATGCTCCTCATGGTGATGGTTCGTCCATCTAATCATTGTAGTCGTTAGGGACAATGGCCTTTTATAATGTAGATAATTTTACGTTTTTTTAAAGTTTCCTTTTATTTTCTCTTTTATTTTATTTTATTTTGGGATTAATGTTCTACATTCTTTTTTCATTTTTCCTTTAGCATCATTTTACTCTATCTCAACTTTACCTTTATGCCAACACTCTCTTCCTCACTTTTCCCCTTTTGTTGTCCTGTTTCTCTTACCCTATTCCTGGTGTAGACTTTCCCTATTCCTTATTTTTACCCTGTTAAAAATTCATCCCACTTATATATCTAATTTTCGATCTGCTGCTACAAGTGCATACTCACTTCTCTCTGCTCTTTATTCACTATCCAATTTTTTTCTCTCTTCCCTTTTTTTCCTGTTTGTTTGTTGTTGTTTTTGTTGTTTTGGGTTTTTTAATGTTTTTTTTTTTATTTTATTATGCTTGGTTTTCTCTTCTTTCGCTCTGTCCTATTATTGATCTTTGATTGTTGATTAGATTGGTATTTTTGTTTCTGTGATTGTTTCTTTTTTATGAAAAGAAACAATTTTTTTTTGCTTCTGTTTTTCCTCTCCTTGCTTATTATTAATTATTGTTTGTAGTTTGCATTCATCTACAGGTGTTAGTTGCTTGCATTTTTTTTGGATTAGTTGTTATTATATTGAGTTTTCTCCCCATATAAAGTTTTTCCCCCTTCTTTTTCATTCTCTTTCTTTTCTCTCTTACTTTTTTTCCTTTCCTCAGTATCATTTTTGCACTCTCTCCTTTTTTTTAACCCCTAATTCTCTTTTCTCTGGTGGTCACCTTTATTTGGGGTTATTAGTATCATGAATACACTTCTGTTCAGTGCCTTGTGCATTCTGCCTTGTTGTGCTGTGTTTTGTGCCTTTAAGTCAACACAGGAGAGAGCTACAAAACTAGACACCCGGAGAGGAGAGATCACAGGAGACAAAGAAATGGCCCGAAAATGAAAGAAAAGGAGGCATAACCAGAAAAGGAAGGAAATAAATGGAGCCAAGCAATATGACAGAGAAAGAATTCAGAGAAATGGTCATAAGGTCGCAGAAAAGGCTGGAAGACAAATTCAACAATATGTGTAATAAACAAGGGGAAATGAAGGAGAACAAAGAAGAAATGAAAAATGACATTGCTGCAATAAAGAACTCATTAGAAAGCATCAACAGTAGACTAGAAGAAGCAGAGGACCACATCAGTGAGCTAGAAGACAAGGTAGAAAAAAATACCCAACCAAAGCAGCATCTAGAAAAAAAACTTAAAAAACAGGAGGAGAGCCTAAGGAAACTTTGAGACAACACAAAACGAAACAACATCTGCAAAATTGTGGTACCAGAAGGAGAGGAAACCGAGCAAGGAATAGAAAACCTGTTTGAAGAAATAATGACAGAAAACTTCCCTGATATAGGGTTGAAAAAAATCACACAAGTCCAAGAAGCTCACAGAGTCCCAAACAAAATGAACCCCAAAAGACCAATGCCAAGGCACATTATAATTAAATTGGCAAACACCAACGACCAAGTAAGAATCTTAAAAGGGGCCAGAAAGATTCAGAAAGTTACCTACAAAGGACCCCCATCAGATTAGCAACCGATTTCTCAACAGAAACACATCAGGCAAGAAGGGAATGGAAAGAAATATACAAAGTCATGCAAAGGAAGGGTCGGAATCCAAGAATACTGTACCCAGCAAGGCTATCAACCAAAATTGAGAGGGAAATCAGGAGCTTTACAGACAAAAAAGGACTAAGGGAGTTTATCACCACCAAACCAGCAATGCAAGAAATGCTAAAGGGTCTGCTGTAAAAAGAAGAAATAGGAAGCGAAGAATGAACACAGGGGTAAAGAATAAAAACGGCGAAAAACAAGTACCTATCAATAATAACTTTAAATGTAAATGGATTAAATGCCCCAATCAAAAGACCTAGGGTACATGAGTGGATAAGAAAACATGACCCATATATCTGCTGTCTACAGGAAACCCACCTCAGAAAAAAGGACTCACACACTGATGGTGAAGGGATAAAAAAAGGTTTTTCAGGCGAATGGAAATGAAAAAAAAAACCAAAAAACTGGGATAGCAATACTTATATCTGACAAATTAGACCTCAAAGTGAAAGCCATAACAAGAGATAACGAAGGCCACTTCATAATACTAAAGGGAGCAATCCAAGAAGAAGATATAACTCTGGTAAACATATACGCACCTAATACAGGAGCACCCAAATACATAAAAACACTTCTGGAGGATATCAAGGGAGAGATTGACAGCAATACAAATCATAGTACAGGACTTTAATACCCCACTAACACCACTGGACAAATCCTCTAATCAAAATATCAGCAAAGAAACATCAATCCTAAATGGCACACTATATCAGATGGAATTAATTGACATCTTCAGAACATTTCACCCCAAAGACACAGAATATACACTCTTCTCAAGTGCACATGGGTCATTTTCAAAGATAGACCATATATTGGGAAACAGGCAAAATCTCTTCAAATTAAAGAAGATAGAAATCATATTAAGCATCTTCTCAGATCATAATGACATAAAACTAGAAATCAACTACAATAAAAACAATAAAAAAATCAAACACCTGGAGGCTAAATAACATGCTATTAAACAATAACTGGGGTACCAAAGAGATCACAGAAGAGATAAAAAGCATCATGGCAACAAATGACAATGAAAACACAACAACCCAAAATCTATGGGACACAGTGAAAGCAGTCTTAAGGGGAAAGTTCATAGCTCTACAGGCCTACCTCAAAAAAAAGAAAAAAATGGTAACGAATTATCTAACAATACAACTCAAAGAGTGAGAAAGAGAGCAACAAGAAAAGCCCAGCGCAAGCAGAAGGAAGGAAATAATAAAGATCAGAGTGGAGATAAACAACATAGAGACCAAAAAAAAAAAATAATAATACAAAAGATCAATGAAACTAAGAGCTGGTTCTCTGAAAGGATAAACAAGATTGATGAACTTCTAGCCAGGCTCACCAAGAAGAAAAGAGAGAGGACCCAAATAAACAAAATCAGAAATGAAAGAGATGAACTAACAACCAATCCCACAGAAATACAAACCATTATGAAAAAATACTATGAACAACTCTATTCCAACAAAATGGACAACCTAGATGAAATGGACTAATTCTTAGAAAAATACAAGCTCCCAAAACTCAACTAAGGAGAATTAAAAAACCTGAATAGGCAGATAACTACCAAAGAAATTGAAACAGCGATTAAAAATCTTCCAATAAACAAAAGTATTGGATCCAACGGCTTTACATGGGAGTTCTACCAAGCATTCAAACAAGAACTAAAACCTATCCTCCTCAGACTATTCCAACATATGCAAGAGGAAGGCACACTTCCAACCTCTTTCAATGACCAGCATTTCCCTAATCCCAAAACCAGATAAAGACACCACACACAAAAAAAGAGAACTACAGGCCAATATCCTTGATGAATATAGATGCCAAAATCCTCAACAAAATTCTAGCAAATCAGATTCAGCAATAGATTAGAAAGATCATACACCATGACCAAGTGGGATTTATTCCAGGGATGCAAGGATGGTACAATACCCACAAATCAATAAACAAACTGAGAGACAAAAATCACATAATCATATCAATAGAAGCAGAAAAAGCATATGACAAAATCCAACACCCTTTCTTGATAAAAAAAACTCTTAGCAAAGTGGGAATAGAGGGATCATACATCAACATAATAAAAGCCCTATATGACAAACCTACAGCCAACATCATACTAAATGGGCAAAAACTAAACTCATTTCCCCTAAGAAAGGAAGAAGACAAGGATGCCCACTTTCACCACTCCTGTTCGACACAGTACTAGAAGCACTAGCCATAGGGATCAGACAAAAAGAAATAATTGGAAAAGAAGTATAACTGTCCTTATTTGCAGATGACATGATACTATATATAGAAAACCCCAAATACTCCATCAAAAATCTACTAGACCTAATATGAATTTGGCAATGTATCAGGATACAAAATTAACACCCAAAAATATATGGCCTTTTTATACACCAATAATGAAGTCACAGAAAGAGAAATGAAAACAAAATCCAATTTACCATTGCACCAAAAAAATTAAGATACCTAGAAATAAACTTAACTAAGGATGTAAAAGACCTGTACTCGGAAACCTACAGGACATTGAAAAAAGAGATAGAGGAAGACATAAACAAATGGAAGAACATACTATGTTCATGAATGGGTAGAATCAACATCATTAAAATGTCCATACTACCTAAAGCAATCTATATATCCAATGCAATACCTACTAAAATACCAAGGCATATTTCAAAGATCTAGAACAAACTCTCCAAAAATTCATCTGGAACAAAAAAAGACCCTGAATAGCCACAGCTATCCTGAGAAAGAAGAACAAAGTGGGAGGGATCACAATACCAGACATCAAGCTATATTACCAAGCCACGGTTCTCAAAACTGTCTTGTAATGGCACAAGAACACACATACAGATTAAAGAAACAGAATAGAGAACCCAGAAATTGACCTAAGCCATTATACTCAATTAATATTTAACAAAGGAGGCAAGAGCATACAATGGAGTCAAAACAGTCTCTTTAATAAATGGTGATAAGAAATTTGGTCAGATACATGCAAAAAAATGAAACTAGATCACCAATTTACACCATACACAAAAACAAACTCAAAATGGCTAATGGACTTGAAGGTAAGACGGGAAACCATAAAAATCCTACATAGGCAGCAAAATTGCAGACATATGTCGTAGCAATATTTTTACACACAAAGATCCTAGGGCAAGAGAGACTAAGGAGAAAATCAACAAATGGGACTACATCAAGATAAAAAGCTTTTTCACAGCAAAAGAAACCATCAACAAAACAACAAGAAAGCCCACTGTATGGGAGAACATATTTGCAAATGTTATCACTGATAAAGGTTTAATCTCCAACAGTTACAGGGAACTCATACAACTTAATAAAAGGAAGATAAACAATCCAATCAAAAAATGGGCAACGGACCTAAATAGATATTTTTCTAAAGAGGACATTCAGAAAGCCAAGAGACATATGAAAACATGCTCAAAGTCACTAATCATCTGGGAGATGCAAATCAAAACAACAATGAAGTACCACCTCACACCTGTCAGAATGGCTATCATCAACAAATCAAAAGACAAGTGCTGGTGAGGATGCGGAGAAAAAGGAATCCACCTTCACTGCTGGTGGGAATGCAGACTCATACAGCCATTGTGGAAAACAATATGGCATTTCCTCAAAAATTTTAAAATGGAACTTCCATTTGACCCAGTAATACCACTTCTAGGAATATATCCCAAGAAAACAGAATCACCAATCAGAAAGTATATATGCACCCCTATGTCCATAGCAGCACAATTTACAATAGCTAAGATTTGGAAACAGCCTAAATGCCCATTAGCAGATGAGTGTATTAGAAAACTATGGTACATCTACACAATGGAATACTACACTGCTTTAAAAAAAAAAAAGGATAAATTCTTACCATTTGCAGCAGCATGGAAGGAGCTGGAGAGCATTATGCTAAGTGAAATAAGCCAGTCAGTGAAAGAAAAATATCACATGATCTCATTCATTTATGGTAAATAAAGAACATCATAACCTGATAAACAAAAAGATAGATACAGAGGCAGAGAAGCATCGAACAGACTGTCAAATTACAGCAGGAAGGCTGGGGAAGGTTGGGTTAGGTGGAGGTAAGAGGTCAACTGAAGAACTTGTATGAATGCATATAAGGATAACCAATGGACTCAAGACACTGGGGGCAGGGGGCGGTGAGGGCATGTGGCGGGGGGGTAGGGGAGGTCGGGGGAAGGTCAATGGGGAAAAAAAGGAGACATATGTAGTACTATTTGTAATACTTTAAACAATCAAAAAGAAAAAACAAGAGCTGGTTCTTTGAAAAGATAAACTAAATTGATGAACCTCTAGCCAGGCTCATCAAGAAACAGAGAGAGGACTCAAAAACACAAAATCAAAAACTAAAGAGGGTGAAGAAACAACTGACCCCACAGAAATACAAAGGATCATATAAAAATACTATGAGAGGAGAAACCAAGATGGCAGCATAGGTAAGCACCTAAACTGCTGCCCCCCACAACAATTTCAAAACTACAACTAAAAGACAGAACAGACACCATCAGAACCACAGGAAAGCTGGCTGAGTGGAAATTCTACAACTAGAAGGAAAGAAGAAAGCTCACGGAGAAGGACTGGCAAAGAGCTGAGGTACGGAGACACGCGCGCACAGAGAAAAGGGGCGGCAGAGTGTCTGGCTGACTTTCTCTGGCGGAAGGGGGAAGGAAGCCCCCGCCTGCACTGAACCTCAGTTCCGACTGCACTGAACCTTAGTTCCGGGTGAAACCCTGTGGACCCAGGCTCATACAGGGGGAGTTTGGACTGTCAGGTGGAGAGAAAGCACACGGAGACTCGGAGACTCAGGGCAGCCGCGGCGGCAGGGATCTGGAGGCGCGAGTGCGCACAAAGACTGACTAAGGAGGTTACCACAGGCTATCCCTAGCAGAAGGGAGTCGGAAACTCCTGACTGCACTGAACCCCAGTTCCGGGCGAGCCCCTGGGGACCCACGCTCTTACGGGGGAAATCTGGACTGTAAGGCAGAAACTCGGGAACCGCAAAAGGCAGTGGTCTGGGGACTTGCGCGCAAGGGCAGAGCTGGCAGGAAGCCAAGACTGTCTGCTCCACCCTGAGACTCCACCCCTTCCTTCCAAGCTGAGCACAGAGGCTTTTGCAATCTGGCAAGGCTAATCCTATAAGGCTGTCTCCAGCACCAAAAATCTCCCAGTGTAGACACAGCTGATCCTCACAGCCAACTGGCCTGGAGGTCAATTCCTCCCAGTGATACCAACAACAATCCAGACTTAAGTACAACAAGGCTGTACACACAGTCCACAAAGGGGTGCACCAAGAGTGTCCACCTCAGGTTAACTGGGGAGGCCAACCCACTGGGCCATATAGGAAACCTAGCACACAAAGCCACCCTACCAACTCAGGGAAGCAGTGAAAAATGGGGAGATGAAGAAACAGATCACAAACGAAAGAAATGGAGGAAAACAAACATCTGGATATAGAATTCAAAACCACGGTTATAAGGCTTTTCTAGAAAAGGCCGATAAATATAATGAGACCCTCGAAGATATGAAAAAGGACCAACTACAAATTAAGCATACACTGACTGAAATAAAAAATATTATACAGAGACCCAACAGCAGACTAGAAGAATGCAAGAATCAAGTCAAAGATTTGAAATACAAAGAAGCAAAAAACACTCAACCAGAAAAGCAAAAAAAAGAAAAAAGAATCCAAAAAGTTGAAGATAGTGAAAGAAGCCTCTGGGACAACTTCAAGCGTACCAACATCAGAATTATGGGGGTGCCAGAACAAGAGAGAGAGCAAGATACTGAAAACCTATTTGAAGAAATAATGACAGAAAACTTCCCCCACCTGGTGAAAGAAATAGACTTACAAGTCCAGGAAGTGCACAGAACCCCAAACAAATGGGATCCAAAGAGGACCACACCAAGACACATCATAATTAAAATGCCAAGAGCAGGTGAAGAGAAAAATGGCGGCGGAATAGACAAACGTGTTCCGAGCCTTGTCCCGGAGCAGAAAGAAAGAACAGCTGAGGGTCGCACGAGGAGTGTTTGTTGGCAAGTTGGGGGACAGCTGAACTCCAGAAGAAGGTGGGAGACTGCTAGACGGGGTTCCCCTGACCTGGCAGCTCCCACTGCGGCTGGGTCCCCTCCCGGAGCTGCGGGTTTGGACGCGGAATCTGCGCCATCTTGAACCGGAAAGTGGGGCTTATCGGAAGCCTGAGAATCCACAACTGCAGCACCCACAGAACAGCTGCGAGCCCCAGAACAATGCTCCCCAATTGGCGCAAACACACGGATTCAGAGGAGCTCTACACTCCACCACAGAAAGGTCAGATTTCGCCTGGGGTAAGGTGAGGTCTCTGGTCCCAGCGCGAGAGAGGAGCGCGCGTTTTGCGGGAGCTAGAGGACCAGGGAAGTCTGTGCCTAGAAAAATCCGTGGCTGTTGGGGCTGGCGTGATCTGTGAATGTGGAAGGGGGTCCTCAGAGCTGCTAACAGAAGGGCTTTCTAAAAAGCAACCCATTTTGATCTGAAGTGCAGGGACACCCTAAGAATTTCAGGGGTGTGCTAGACTTACGCGCAGCCACGGAGTGCGCACACTTGGGCTTTTTCCTCTTGAAATTCTTGCTTCTGATTACTAAGCCCAATTCATAGGATCAACCAGTTGGGGACACCCTGGGAGACTGCAGGGGAAAGTTGTTTTTCTGGAACCTGGGGATCGGAGCGGGGAGTGACCATCGGAGAGCCAGCTCTCAGGCAGCCCACTCCCACAAACCGGTAGTGAGTGCCACAGGGAAAGAAGGCTCTAACACTCCCTAGAGAGGCCATAGATAAACCCGGAAGTCAATCCAGAAACACTGCCACCCAGGGGCTGAATCACAAATTGACTCTTGTGTAATCAAAAATAAAGGAATACGAATTAAGACACAGAGCCTGCTTAAAATTAGGACTGGCTTACATCACTGAAGAGCAGTGGAACGCAGGGAACTGCAATACTGTCTGGACTGAGAAACAGGCGTGCCAAACAGAACAACAGAGGAAGTGAATGACCTTCACTACGCCAAATTTTATTTTTATTTTTTATTTTTTTATTTTCATTTTTTGCATCTTTTACTCAAGAAACTAATTTTTTTTTCCTCACTTGATTTTACCTTTTTAATTATTACATTTCTATTTTCAATCTGTATTATTACTACTGCTATTTTATCTTTTTTTTTTAAGTGTCATTTTATTTTCTCTTCATTTTGTTTTGGGATTAATGTTCTACATTCTATTTTTATCTTTCCTTTAGCATCATTTTACTCTATCTCAAATCTACCTTTATGCCATCACTCTCTTCCTCACTTTTCCCTTTTCGGTGTCCTGTTTATCTTACCCCTTTCCTGCTTTAGATTTTCCCTATTCTTTCTGTTTACCCCCTGTTAAAATTTCACCCTACTTATATATCTAATCTCCAATCCCCTGCTCCAAGTCCATACACACCTCTCTCTTCACTGTCTTAACTATCCAAAAAATTGTTTTTCTCTCTGTCCTTTCGTTGTTGTTCGCTTGAATGTAGATTATATCGAATTTTTATGCTTTTTTTGTGAGATTGTTTTGCTTATTCTTCTTTTGTTTATTTTTTTTGTTTGTTTAGTGCTTCTGTTTTCCCTTGCCTCACTCAATATTAGTTGGTGTTGTAGTTTGTATTAATCCCGAGGTACTTGTTGCTGGCATTTGCTGGGATAAGTGATTGTTCTATTGGAGTTTTATCCCCAATATATATAGTCTGTTTCCCTTTCTCTCTTAGTCTCTTTCTTGTCTCTCTTACTTTTTTTTCTTCTTTTTTTCCCTTTTCCCAATTTCATTTTGACACTCCTTTTTTTCTTCTTCTTCTTTCTTTCTTTTTACTCTTCTTCTTTCTCTACTATCCCCTAATTTGCCTTTCTCTGGTGGTCACCTTTATTGGAGGTTATTAATATCGTGAATACATTTCTGTTCAGTGCCTTGTGTGTTGTACCTGGTAGTGCTGTATTTTGTGCCTTTAAATCGACGCAGGAAAGAGAGATCTACATAACCAGACACCCAGAGAAGAGAGACCATGGGGAGACAAAGACACAGCCCGCATATGAAAGAAAAGCAGGCATCACCAGAAAAGGAAGTAAACGAAATGGAAGCAAGCAACCTTCCAGAAAAAGAATTCAGAGAAATGGTCATAAGGTGGCTGAAAAGAATGGAAGACAAATTCGACAATATGAGCAAGAACCAAGAGGAAATGAAGAAGAACCAAGAAGAAATGAAAAATGACATCGCTGCTGTAAAGAACTCAATAGAAAGCATCAAGAGTAGAATAGAAGAAGCAGAGGACCGCATCAGTGAGCTAGAAGACAAGATGGGAAAAAATACCCAAGTAGAGCAACTTCTAGAAAAAAAAAATTAAAAGGCAGGAGGAGAGCCTAAGGGAACTTTGGGACAACACGAAACAAAACAACATCCACATAATAGGGGTTCCAGAAGGAAAGGAAGCTGAGCAAGGAATAGAAAACCTCTTTGAAGAAATAATGACAGAAAATTTCCCTGATATAGAGAAGAAAAAACCCACACAAATCCAAGAAGCTCACAGAGTCCCAAGCAAAATGAACCCCAAAAGACCGACGCCAAGGCACATTATAATTAAATTGGCAAACACCAACGACAAAGTGAGAATCTTAAAAGCGGCCAGAGAGAGACAGAAAGTTAAAAACAAAGGAACCCCCATCAGACTAGCAACTGATTTCTCAACAGAAACTCATCAGGCCAGAAGGGAATGGAAAGAAATATACAAAGTCATGCAAAGGAAGGGTCTGAATCCAAGAATACTGTACCCAGCAAGGCTATCAATCAAAATTGAAGGTGAAATCAGGAGCTTCACAGACAAAAAAGGACTAAGGGAATTTATTACCACCAAACCAGCAATGCAAGAAATGCTAAAGGGTCTGCTGTAAAAAAAAAAGAAATATGAAGCGAAGAAGGAACACAGGTGTAAAGAATAGGAATGGCGAAAAATAAGTACCTATCAATAATAACTTTAAATGTAAGCGGATTAAATGCCCCAATCAAAAGACATAGGGTAATGGATTGGATAAGAAAACATGACCCATATATCTGCTGTCTACAAGAAACCCACCTCAGAAAAAAAGACGCACACAGACTGAGGGTGAAGGGATGGAAAAAGGTTTTCCAGGCAAATGGAACTGAAAAAAAAGCTGGGGTAGCAATACTTATATCTGACAAATTAGATCTCAAAGTGAAGGACATAACAAGAGATAAGGAAGGCCACTTCATAATACTAAAGGGAGCAATCCAACAAGAAGAAATAACTCTGGTAAACATATATGCACCCAATACAGGAGCACCCAAATACATAAAAAAACTCCTGGAGGATATCAAGGGAGAGATTGACAGCAATACAATCATAGTAGGAGACTTTAATACCCCAATATCACCATTGGACAAATCCTCTAAACAAAAAATCAGCAAAGAAACATCAATCCTAAATGACTCACTAGACCACATGGAATTAATTGACATCTTCAGAACATTTCACCCCAAAGCCACAGAATATACATTCTTCTCAAGTGCACATAGGTCATTTTCAAAGATAGACCATATGTTGGGACACAGGCAAAGTCTCTTCAAATTCAAGAAGATAGAAATCATATCAAGCATCTTCTCAGACCACAGTGGCATAAAACTGGAAATCAACTACAATAAAAACAACCCAAAGAAATCAAACACATGGAGGCTAAACAGCATGCTCTTAAACCATGACTGGGTTACCAGAGAGATCAAAGAAGAAATAAAAAACATCATGGCAACAAATGACAATGAAAACACTACAATCCAAAATCTATGGGACACAGCGAAAGCAGTCTTGAGAGGGAAGTTCAGAGCTCTACAAGCCTACTGCAAAAAACAAGAAACAATGGTAATAAATTACCTAACCCAACAACTCAAAGAGTTAGAAAAAGAGCAACAAGAAAAGCCCAGAGTAAGCAGAAGGAAGGAAATAATAAAGATCAGAGCAGAGATAAACGACATAGAGACCAAAGAAACAATACAAAAGATCAACAAAACCAAGAGCTGGTTCTTTGAAAGGATAAACAAGATTGATGAACCTCTAGCCAGGCTCACCATGAAGCAAAAAGAGAGTACCCAAATAAACAAAATCAGAAATGAAAGAGGTGAAATAACAACAGATCCCGCCGAAATACAAAGGATTGTTAAAAAATACTATGAACAACTCTATTCCAACAAACTGGACAACCTGGAGGAAATGGACATATTCCTAGAAAAATATAACCTTCCAAAACTCAATCAGGAAGAATCTAAACAGCTCAATATGCCAGTAACTATGGAAGAAATTGAAGCAGTCATCAAAGAGCTTCCGGCAAACAAAAGCCCGGGAACAGACGGCTTCACAGGAGAGTTTTATCAAACATTCAAGGAAGAACTAAAACCTATCCTCCTTAGACTATTCCAAAAAATTCAAGAGGAAGGAACACTTCCAAGCTCCTTCTATGAAGCCAGCATCACCCTAATACCAAAACCAGATAAAGACAACACAATGAAGGAGAATTACAGGCCAATATCCCTCATGAATGTAGATGCCAAAATCCTCAACAAAATTCTAGCAAATCGGATCCAGCAGTACATCAGAAAGATCATACACTATGACCAAGTAGGGTTTATCCCAGGAATGCAAGGATGGTACAATATCCACAAATCAATAAATGTGATACATCACATAAACAAAATGAAAGATAAAAATCACATAGTCATATCAATTGATGCAGAAAAAGCATTTGACAAAATCCAACACCCTTTCTTGATAAAAACTCTCAACAAGGTGGGAATAGAAGGATCATACCTCAACATAATAAAAGCTATATATGATAAACCCACAGCTAACATCATACTCAATGGGCAAAAACTAAAACCATTTCCCCTAAGAACAGGAACAAGACAAGGATGCCCACTCTCACCACTCCTGTTTGATATAGTACTGGAAGTATTAGCCATTGCAATTAGACAAGAAGAAGAAATAAAAGGCATCCAAATTGGAAAAGAAGAAGTAAAGCTGTCCTTATTTGCAGATGACATGATATTGTACATAAAAAACCCGAAAGACTCCATCAAAAAACTAACAGACTTAATAAATGAATTCGGCAATGTAGCAGGATACAAAATTAACGCAAAGAAATCTATGGCATTTATATACACCAACAGTGAACTTACAGAAAGAGAGACTAAAAAAGCAATCCCATTTCCATCGCACCAAAAAAATTAAGATACTTAGGAATAAACCTAACCAAGGAGGTAAAAGACCTATATGCGGAAAACTACAGGACACTGAAAAAGAGATAGAGGAAGATGTAAACAGATGGAAGAACATACCATGTTCATGGATTGGTAGAGTCAACATCATCAAAATGTCCAGCCACAGCTATCCTGAGAAAGAAGAATAAAGTAGGAGGGATCCCAATACCAGATTTCAAGCTGTATTACAAAGCCACTGTCCTCAAAACAGCCTGGTACTGGCACAAGAACAGACATATAGATCAATGGAATAGAATGGAGAATCCAGATATCGACCCAAACCAATATGCGCAATTAATATTTGACAAAGGAGGCATGAGCATACAATGGAGTCAAGACAGTCTTCAATAAATGGTGTTGGGAAAATTGGACAGATACATGCAAAAAAATGAAACTAGATCACCAACTT
Source organism: Plecotus auritus (assembly GCF_963455305.1). Lineage (NCBI taxonomy): Eukaryota > Metazoa > Chordata > Mammalia > Chiroptera > Vespertilionidae > Plecotus > Plecotus auritus. The sequence continues at coordinate 117,617,290 of NC_137772.1, forward strand.
ACACCATACACAAAAATAAACTCAAAATGGATACAGGACTTAAATATAAGACAGGAAACCATAAAAATACTAGAGGAATCCACAGGCAGCAAAATCTCAGACATATGCCAAAAGAACTTTTTCAGTGATACTGCCCCTAGGGCAATGGAAGCCAAAGAGAAAATAACAAATGGGACTACTTCAAAATAAAAAGCTTTTGCACAGCAAAAGAAACCATCAACAAAACAACAAGAAACCCCACTGTATGGGAGAACATATTTGCAAATGGTATCACTGATAAAGGTTTAATTTCCAACATCTACAGGCAGCTTATACAACTTAATAAAAGGAAGATAAATGATCCAATAAAAAAAATGGGCAAAGGACCTAAATAGAATATTTTCGAAAGAAGACAGAAGGAAGGCCAAGAGACACATGAAAACATGCTCAAAGTCACTAATTATCCGAGAGATGCAAATCAAAACGACAATGCGATACCATCTCACACCTGTCAGAATGGCTATCATCAACAAATCAACAAACGACAAGTGTTGGCGAGGATGCGGAGAAAAAGGAACCCTCGTGCACTGCTGGTGGGAATGCAGACTGGTGCAGCCACTGTGGGGAACAGTATGGAGTTTCCTCAAAAAACTGAAAATGGAACTCCCATTTGACCCAGTAATCCCACTCCTAGGAATATATCCTAAGAAACCAGAAACACCAATCAGAAAGGATATATGCACCCCTATGTTCATAGCAGCACAATTTACAATAGCTAAGATTTGGAAACAGCCTAGGTGCCCGTCAGCAGATGACTGGATCAGAAAACTATGGTACATCTACACAATGGAATACTATGCTGCCATAAAAAAGAAGGAATTACTACCATTTGTAGACACCTGGATGGAATTAGAGAACATTATGCTAAGTGAAATAAGCCAGTCAATGAAAGAAAAATACCACATGATCTCACTCATTTAGGGATAATGAAAAACATTATAAACTGATGAACAAAAAGATAGTTACAGAGGCAGTAAAGCATCAAACAGACTGTCTAATTACAGCGGTAAGGTTAGGGAGAGGTGGGGGAAATAAGAGATCAACTGAAGGACTTGTATGCATGCATATAAGAGTAACCAACAGATGCAAGACATTGGGGGGTGAGGGCATGTATGGGAGTGGGGTGGGGGGGGGGCAATGGTAAGATATGTACACATATAATACCTTAATAAAAATTTGAAAAAAAAATAAAAAATAAAATAAAAATAAAATGCCAAGAGCAAAAGACAAAGAGAGAATATTAAAAGTAGCAAGAGAAAAACAGTTAATTACCTACAAGGGAGCACCAATACGATTGTCAGCTGATTTCTCAACAGAAACTATGCAGGCCAGACGGGAGTGGCAAGAAATATTCAAAGAGATTAATAGCAAGAACCTACAACCAAGACTACTCTACCCAGCAAAGATATTATTCAGAATGGAAGGGCAGATAAAGAGCTTCACAGATAAGAAAAAGCTAAAGGAGTTCATCACCACCAAACCAGTATTATATGAAATGCTGAAAGGTATTCTTTAAGAAGAGGAAGAAGAAAAAAGTAAAGAGAAAAATTATGAACAACAAATACATATCTATCAACAAGTGAACCTAAAAATCAAGTGAATTAAAAATCTGAGGAACAGAATAAACTGGTGAATATAATAGAATCAGGGGCATAGAAAGGGAGTGGACTGATAATTCTCCGGGGGAAAAGGGTATGGGGGGTGCAGGAAGAGACTGGACAAAAATCGTACACCTATGGATGAGAACAGTGTAGGGGGAGGTAAGGGCAAAGGATGGGATGGGAACCCGGTGGAGGGGAGCTATCGGGGGAAAAAGGAGAAACAATTGTAATAATCTGAACAATAAAGAATTATTAAATTAAAAAAAATAAAAATAAAAATACTATGAGAAACTGTATTTCAAAAACTGGAAAAATTGTATGAAATGGAGATATTCCTAGAAAAATACAATTTTCCAAACTCAATCAGGAAGAAGCAAGAAAACATGAATATACCAATAACTACTAATAAAATTGAAGCAGTAATAAAAAAAAGAACTTCCAGCAAACAAAAGCCCTGGTCTAGAGGAATTCACAGGGGAGTTTTACCAAACATTCAAAGAACAACTAAAACACATTCCAAAAACTATTCCAAAAAATCCAAGAGGAAGGAACACTTCCAAGCTCTTTCTATAAGGCCAGTATTATCCTTATTCCAAATCAGATAAAGACGCTATAAAGAAAATTACATGTCAATATACCTGATGAACATAGATGCTAAAATACTGAACAAAGTATTAGCAAATTGGATCCAACAATACATTAAAAATATCATACAACGTGACCAAGTGGGATTCATTCCAAGGATGCAAGGCTGGTACAATATTCACAAATCAATAAATGTGATACATCATACACAAATTGAAAGATAAAAATCACATGTTCAACCCTAACCAGTTTGGCTCAGTGGATAGAGTGTCGGCCTGCAGACTGAAAGGTCCCAGATTCGATTCCAGTCAAGGGCATGTACCTTGGTTGTGGGCACATCTCCAGTGGGAGGTGTGCAGGAGGCAGCTGATTGATGTTTCTCTCTCGTCAGTGTTTCTAGCTCTCTATCCTCTTCCTCTCAGTAAAAAAATCAATAAAAAATAAATGAAATTTTAAAAAATCACATAATCATTTCAACAGATGCAGAAAAAGCATTCAACAAATTCCAACACCCTTTTTGATAAAAATTCTCAGTAAAGAGGAATAGAGGGATCATACCGCAACACAATAAAGGCCATATATGACAAACCTACAGCCAACATTATACTCAATAGGCAAAAACTAAAACCATTTCCCCTGAGAACAAGTTTTTTCAACATTCTTGTTCGACATAGTACTGGAAGTACTTGCCATAGCAATTAGACAAGAAGAAAAAATAAAAGGCATCCAAATTGGAAAGGAGGAAGCAAAACTGTCATTACTCGAAGATCACATGATATTATATATAGAAAACCCTAAAGACTCTGTCAATAAAACTACTAGATTTAAAAAATTAATTTGGCAATGTAGCAGCATATACAATTAAAACCCAGACACCTATGGCATTTTTATACACCAATAATGAATTCTCAGAAAGAGAAACTAAAAAGAAAAAATCCATTTTCCCATTGCAACAAAAAAAAATTAAGATACTTAGGAATAAACTTAACCAAGGATGTAAAAGACGTGTACTCGGAAAACTACAGGACTTTGAAAAAAAAGATAGAGGAAGATATAAACAAGTGAAAAATATACTGTGTTCATGGATTAGTCGCATCAAAATCATTAAAATGTTCTTACTAACAAAAGCAATCTACACATTCAATACAATCCTTATTAAAATACCAACAGCATATTTCACAGATCTAGAATAAATATTCCAAAAGTTTATATGTAACCAAAACAACCCCAAATAGCTGCAGCAATCCTGAAAAATAAGAACAAAGTTGGAGGGATCACAACACCAGATATCAAGTTATACCACAAAGCCACTGTAATTAAAACAGCCTGGTACTGGCACAAGAACAGGCATATAGACTAATGGAACAGAACAGAGAACCCAGAAATGGACCCAAGCCATTATGCTCAATTAATATTTGACAAAGAAGGCAAGAGCATACAATGTAGTCAAAACAGTCTCTTCAATAAATGGTGTTGGGAAAACTGGAGAGTTACATGCAAAAAATGAAACTAGATCACCAACTTACACCATGCACAAGAATAAACTCCAAATGGATAAAGGACTTAAATGTAAGATGTGAAACCATCAAATTCTTAGAAGAAACCATAGGCAGCAAAATCTCAGACATCTCTCATGGCAATATGTTTGCTGATACATCTCCTACGGCAAAGGAAACTAAGGAGAAAATAAACAAATGGGACTACATCAAAATAAAAAGCTTCTACACAGCAAAAGGAAACCATCAACAAAATGAAAAGAGAGCCCACTGCCTGGGAGAATATATTTGCCAATGATACATCCAATAAGGGGTTAATTTCCTAAATATATAGGGAGCTCAGACAATTTAACAAAAAGAAGGCAAATAATCCAATTTAAAAATGGGCAAAGGACCTAAATAGACACTTCTCCAAAGCAGACATACAGATGGCTAAGAGACATATGAAAAAATGCTCAAAGTCACTGATCATAAGAGAGATACAAATTAAAACAAAAATGAGGGATCACTTCATACTTGTCAGAACAGCTACCATCAACAAATCAACAAATGACAAGTGCTGGCGAGGATGTGAAGAAAAAGGAACCCACATGCACTGCTGATGGGAATGCAGACTGGTGCAGCCACTGTGGAAAACAGTATGGAGTTTCCTCAAAAAATTAAAAATGGAACTCCCATTTGACCCAGTAATCCCACTTCTGGAAATATATCCTAAGAAACCAGAAACACCAAACAGAAAGGATATATGCACCCCCATGTTCACAGCAGCACAATTTACAACAGCTAAGATTTGGAAATAGCCCAAGTGCCCATCAGCAGATGAGTGAATAAAAATGCTGTGGTACATTTACACAATGGAATGCTATGCAGCTATAAAAAAAAGAAAGAAATTTTACCTTTTGCAACAACATCAATGGACCTGGAGAGTAATATCCTAAGCAAAATAAACCAATTAGAGAAATATAAGTATCACATGATCTCACTCATTTGTGGAATCTAATGAACAAAATCAATTGATTAATAAAATAGAAACAGGGACACAGAAGCATGAACCAGACTGAGGAATTTCAGAGGGAAGGCCAGGGTGAAGATGTGTGGGGTAGGAGGGCAGTGATTAACCGGGGAACTCATATGCACATATGCATAACCCATGGACACAGACAATAGAGTGGTGAACGCCTGGGAGGGGTGTGTATGGGGAGGAAGGGGGTAATGAGAAAACAAACAAACACACAAAGGGGACATTTGTAATACTTCCAATAACAAAGATAAATTTAAAATAAATAAATAAATAAAATAAATTCAACATTCAGGGAGAGAACCAAGTTGGCGGCATAGGTAAATACCAGTACTCAGATCCTCCCACAACCACATCAAGATTACAACTAAAATACAGAACAACCATCATTCAGAGCCATCTGAAATCTGGCTGAATGGAAGCCCTACAACTAGACCATTAAAGAAGTAGCCACGTTGATACTGTTAGAAGGAGGGGGAGCATGGAATGGGCTGGCCCAACACCTATCTGTGGGGTGTTTTTAATTGGTAGAAATATCTTAGCTTTGGAGACCTCCGTGAAGGATCAAGGTGTCCCAGCCCCACACCAGGCCCCCAGCCCACAGTTTCAGTGCCGGAAGAGAAGTTCTCATAACACAGCAGGAATTGTGGCTGAGTGATAGAGAGGCTGCTGAAGACACAGACAGTTCCTCTTAAAGGGCCAGCATAGATTTACTCAGACTCACTCCCTCTGAGGTCCAGTGCTGGGATAGAAGCAGCTTGAAAGGATCCAGGGACACCTGGGAAGAACTAAACTGTATGGGCTCAGGGAAAGAACTGGGGGGCAGCTTTGTTGCAGAGCTGACTGGCAGATGTGATAGCTGAGTCTCCATCAACCTGGCTTGTACTATTTTCCCTGCCCTGGAGATTCCCTGAGATCCAGCCTCATCCAATTAGCAGCCCTACCCAAGCTATGAATGGTCTGTCTTCAAACTTTGGCTCAGGCTTCAGACTTTCCTAAAATATCTCAAAGCAGCAGCAGCTGAACTCAGTGTGCCCATACCTCTGGATAAGTGGCCCCAGGCCCAGCACTTCTAGCAGTTTGCCAAGATTCACAGCTTGGCCTCTCTTGGGCACCTCTAAGTCCAACACAAGCAGTGGCTGATTTTGCACCTCCTGGGAGGCCCCAAAGCCCATGCACCAATAGAGAGCTTCAGACCACACGAGAATACAACTCTACCAGATCCATTAGTGATACACTCAAGGATTGGACTCAGTGAGCAACAAAGCCCTACTGAAGCAAGTCCTGCTCCAAAGGGGTGTCTCCTGCACAGCAGCTCTTCCACTGTAGTCACAGCTGGTCCTCACAGCCAATTGGCCTGAAGGTCAATTCTTCCCAGTGATGCTAACAGCAATCAAGGCTCAACTACAATAGGACAGTGCACGCAGAGCTCAGGTGACTGGGAAGGCTGAGACACTGGACCCTACAGGACACCTACTACATAAGGCCACTCTACCAATTCCAAGAGACATAGCAGCTCTACCTAATACATAGAAACAAACACAGGGAGGCAGCCAAAAAATGTGGAGACAAAGAAACATGTCTCAAATAAAAGAACAGAAGAAACTGCCAGAAAAGGAACTAGACTACTGGATACAGAGTTCAAAACAATGGGTATATGGATGCTCAAGGAACTTAATGAAAATTTCAAAGAAATAAGTGAGACCATCACACTAACTCAGTGGTCGGCAAGCTCATTAGTCAACAGAGCCAAATATCAACAGTACAACAATTGAAATTTCTTTTGAGAGCCAAATTTTTTAAACTTAAACTTCTTCTAATGCCACTTCTTCAAAATAGACTCGCCCAGGCCGTGGTATTTTGTGGAAAAGCCACACTCAAGGGGCCAAAGATCCGCATGTGGCTCGCGAGCCGCAGTTTGCTGACCACGGCACTAACTGAACAGTCATTTACAGGAAATGAACTGTAGAGGACTCTGAGAATCAAATCAGTGATTTGGAATATGAGAAAGCAAAAAACACCCAATGAGAAGAGCAAAAAGAAAAAATAATCCAAAAATATGAAGATAGTATAAGGAGCCTCTGTGATAAGCGTACCAACATTCACATCATGGAGTGCTGGAAGGAGATGAGAGGGAGTAAGAAACTGAAAATCTATGTGAAGAAATAATGACAGAAAACTTCCCCTACCTGGTGAAAGAAAAAAATATACAAGTCCAAGAAGGGCAGAGGGTCCCAAACAAGAGGAAATCAAAGAGGCCCACACCAAAAGACATCATAATTAAAATGCCAAGGGTTAAAAACAAAAAGAGAATCTTAAAAGCAGCAAGAGAAAGGCAGTTAGTTACCTACAAGGAATTACCCATAGGACTGTTTGGTGGTTTCTCAACAAAAACCTTGTAGGCCAGAAATGAGTGGCAATAAATATTCAAAGTGATGAAAAGCAAGGACCTACAATCAAGATTACTCTACCCAGCAAAGCTATCATGTAGAATTGAAGGTCAGATAAAGAGCTTTACAGACAAGTAAATAAATGAGACCATCAAAGTTCATTACCACTAAACCAATATCATATGAAATGTTGAAGGGATTTCTTTAAGAAAAAAAAAAAAGATCAAAAATATGAATGCCCGGCTGGAGTGGCTTACTGGTTGAGCATCAAAATATGAACCAGGAGGTCATGGTTCAATTTCCGGTCCGGGCACATGTCTGGGTTGCGGGCTCGATCAGGGGTGTGCAGGAGTCAACTGATCCATGATTCTCTCTCATCATGGATGTTTTTCTATTTCCCTCTCCCTTCCTCCATCTGGAAAAAAAAAAATCACATATTTTATAAATGAATAAATAAACAAACAAGGAATCTAAAGAACAAAATAAACTGATGAATAAAATAGAACCAGAAGCATGGAAACATGGAACAGACTGACTGACATCATAGGGAAAGAAGGGGGTGGGAAAAGACTAACCAAATAACTTATATGCATATAAAGCATTACCCAGGTGAAGGCCTGGGAAGGGGTAGGATCCAGGTGGAGGAGGGCAACAGGGCAAAAAAAAGTGGGGGGGATAACATCTGTAATACTCTAACAATAAAGATTTTTTAAATATAAATTTAACATTCAGTAAATAGGGATTGCCTGAAATAAAGAGAGTGGCTCTGTTTGGGCCTTTATAGGTATACTAGAAGCCCAGTGCCCAAATTCATGCACCAGTGGGTTCCCTTGGCCTGGCCTGCAGGATCTGGTCAAAACGGGCTCTTCAACATCCCCCAAGGGGTCCCAGATTGCAAGAGGGCACAGGCCAAGCCCAGGGATCCTACCAGTGCACAATCGGGGCCAGGGAGGGACGTGGGAGGTTGGCCACTTGGGGAGGGACCGTGGGAGGGCTCCACAGCGTGTATGGCCCATCTCGCTCAGTCCCAATCGGCCAGACTCCAGCAGCAAGTTAACCTACCAGGCAGAGCATCTGCCTCCTGGTAGTCAGTGCACATCATAACGACTGGTTGATTGGTCGACTGTCTGCCCCCTAGTGATCAGTGCACATCATAATGAGCAGTTGAGCGGCCTTACCATATCATTAGCATATTACACTTTGATTGGTTGAAAAGATGACTGGATGACCGGACACTTGGCATATTAGGCTTTTATTATATACGATACTTCATCTAAGTGGTATATATGGGATAGGACATGATTTACCAAAAAAAAGAGCAGTTAAGGATATGAGGATAGGTACATACAGAGAACAAATTGATGGTCACCAGAGGGGAGGGGGATTGGGGGGGCTGGGTGAAAAATGGTGAAAGGATTAATACAAATTGGCAGTTACAAAATAGTCAGGGGATGTAAAGTACAACATAGGGAATATAGTCAATAATCCTATATAATAAAGAGCTAATATGCAAATGCTCATCACACCCTCACGCCATAACAGCTCAGACATTCAACACTGGGGAGAGAGGAATGGGGACCAGCCAGGCTACGGCCCGGGAGAGGGACAAACCGCCCGCCCTGCGGTCCTGGGCACCAGTGCCTGCGGCTGTGGCTGGGGAGAGCCCCGCGGTCCCAAGCACCTACGGCTGTAGCCCAGGCAAAGTCACCCACCCATGGTCCCCTGCAGCTGTGGCTGACCTGGGTGAAGCTGGCCCAGGTCCTGGGTGTCTGCAGCCGGTCAGAGGGAGGGAAGCCCGGGTCCCAGGTGCCTGTGACCAGCTGGAGGATGAAATCCTGGGTCCTGGGTGCAGAGCGAGGCAGAGGCAGTTAAGGGCGATCAAGTCAGCAGGGGAGCAGTTAGGGGCAACCAGGCAGGCAGGCAGAGGGGTTAGGGGCAATCAGGCAGGCAGGCAGAGGGGCTAGGGGTGATCAGGCAGGCAGGCAGGTGAGTGGTTAGGAGCCAGCAGTCTCAGATTGCAAGAAGCAGTCGGACATTCCCCGGAGGAGTCCTGGATTGGAGGGGGTGCAGGCGGGGCTGAGGGACCATCCATGCACAAATTTCGTGCACCAGGCCTCTAGTATTGTAATAACTATTTAAGGTGCCAGGTGAGTACTTGAAATATCAGGGGGACCACTTTGTAACGTAGACAATTGTCTATGCTGTATACATGCAACTAAAACAAACTAATTTGAATATTATAAACTTTAATTCAAAAATAAAAATATTTTTTGAAGAATATGACGGTAGGAGGGATGAACAAAACAGACAGAAAGGACACTTAATTTTTTTACCTTTGCCAGTTTTGCAAGTTGTAAAAAGTTCTGGATATGGATGGTGTGATGGTTGGACACCCCTATGAATGTACTTAATGCCACAGAACTGTAGACATAAAATTGGCTAAGATGGTAAATCTTAATGTTATGTATATTTTACCACAATTTAAAAATCAAATTTAAGCAAGATTACTTAGCTGCTTAAGTAAGCCAAGTAGAAACAATTATTTATACCAAGACTGCTTACTAGAGGCGGGTCAGCTAATTCATGGTATTTGAAACAGCATGTGCGAAAGTATCTGCAGACTTCTGAATATCAGGATAGCTTTAAGAAACCGTTAATACAGGTAGGCGTGTGGCATGAAGAGCAAATGTAGCTCTCAGGAATCTGCAGCGTATTGGGCTCCGCGTCCCAGCCTCTTCAGACATGGTTCCAAGGACGCGTTCCTATGAGGCAAACTGCAGGGCTGCTCTCAATTATCATCAGATAATTGTGCCGCTTCCTGTACAGGGCGGAGCCAACAACCCAGATCCCTCAATGACCTACAGGTGACACGCTTGCTTACGGACCGGGGGGCACTTCCTCCACCACATGGCTCCATCTACCTCGGATTGGGAGCCTTTATGGCTGTTCGGTGTTTCTCCAGTTCCACCCGGCCGGCCGGTAGCAGAAGGTATTTCTTTCCGCCACCTCAAATCTTACGCAGCGCACCCACGGCGCAGGCGCTGGAGGCGGGGCGGAGGCCGCAGATCTCGCGAGGTCAACGGGTGCAAGAGTTCTCGCATGAAGGGGCGCGGATGCTTCCGCAGACATGGCGGCAGCGGCAGCGCGGAGCGCTCGACTGGTGGCCTGGGGCGAAAGCCTGCGGCGCGGAGTGGCTGCCAGACCCGTGGCGGCGTCACTGGCCGGCGTCGCGCTGGCAGGAGTGGGAGTGGCATGGTACCACGGCCTCGTGAATGTGGCCGCGCCACAGGGCCGCCACTCTGTCCTAGCGCAGGTAGGGAAGGGCCCTTTGCGCCGCCCGCCCCCGAGCTCCTCCGACGCCCGGCCTGGGACCGTGGGGGTGGGGTAAGGTTCAGGCAGGGCGGCGGAAGACCCGACAGGGTTGAGTAAGAGCCCCGCCGTGCCCAACTCCACGGACAAACGTCGACAACGCAAAATTGGTGGTGATGACAGAGGGCGTGTCTTAATGCAGCACTGAATTTGTCTCTGCGCGATGCCCCTTCCTTCCTCCCTCCCAGCCAAGTGGTTCACAGATCCGCAGGTCGTTTTGTCCAGTTACCCTATCCGGGCGTACCTAAGCTTGTACGACTGCTTCTTTGATGAAGTTATCCTAATAGATGATTTTCATTTAATCGTAAAAATGTTAACCGTAAGAATTAACTGGCTGATAATTTCCAGATTTTATGATCAATTGTATAATGCTTCAGTAGACTGAGCACTAAGTAAAAGACGTTTCTTCTAAAAACCTCCATGTGTTAAAGGTCAAATTCCCTAGTGTAATATAAAATGCCTACGTAAAACATTTGAAAAACTACTTTTTAAATATCTTATGGACATTTTAATATATTTTTGTGTGGATTTTTTTTTTTTACTTTAAAATGTGCAGTTTATTGAATGCCCGTTATATTATTTTTTTTAAAAAATCTTTATTGTTGAAAGTATTACATGTCCCCTTTTTCCCCCATGTATCCCTTCCAGCCCACGCCCCCACCCCTGCCCCAGGCCCTCACCACCCCTGTGCGGATTTTTTTTGAAAATTAAAAGTATTCTTTTTCTGTTCGTTTGTTAGATTTACATTAGCTTTTCTCATGAAAAACACCAAGAACAGTCTGATACAACAAAAAAGAGGAAAGCGGGCCGTGTGAGTTAAAATTATTGACAAATAACATCGTTTACTTAATAAATGAAGATGTCACGTAGAGAAAATATGCAATAACTAACTGTCCTGCATCCTTACACCATTTCTGATCACAGGTAGCAGGATCTATCTTTTAGTGTTTTATAGCATTTTTGTTAATCTGTGTCAAGCAGTTTATTCATCATTGGTTTCTCTATTTGTGTATTCTCGACCCTTTAATTCATCTTAAGATGCTTTGGTTAACCTTCCCAACGGAAACCCTTAGTGCCTTGATCTACCTAGGATAAAATCCACATTTTTAAATTTTGTCCTTCAGAGCCCTCTAGTCACACTCAGTCGGACCTGTCACTGCTCAGACACACTTTCAAGCCAAAGTGGATTCACCTCTGTCCCCAGAACAAGCAATTTGTAGAGAGATTTCAGTTCATCTGTCTCATTGCTTTTTTCTGGCCCACTTCTAACCTGTTTGTGTTTTAAATTCCTGACATGATACTAAAAACTACACCAGTGTGGTAGTTTGGATTCTTCCCAGCTCCCTCCCCTCCCCTGCCCTCCCCTCCTTCAGCCTAATACAGAAAACATTTTATTATCAGGTTTTTTTACAAAGACTATCCACACATCCTTTACCACCAGTGAAGAAGTCTACACATTCCTCTCAGCAGCAGTGGTTGAATACAACAGGGATTGAGAGACCTGTAGTTTGAAAACTCTCCCTCCATCTCATCAATTCTGATAACACTTTCCAAGGAGGGACTTGCAGTCCCTCCCCCATAGCTACCACTAGCATGTGCATAGTTGAGAATTACTGACATAGATGTGTACCATCTCTTGGTATTACTTTGTTTTATATATTAGTTCTAGTATAGTTATTTTGCTTAGTATTGCAAGGTGATAAAATCTTCCTGATATGGATTTATAATAATAGTGATAATGTCCTTCATTTTCAATCATCACACTAAGTGATTTTTCCAATAAAAATTGTAGTTTTATATTCATCAAATTCTACACTTTTTCCCATTGTGACCAACAGCTTGCATTTATGAGGGTCAATCAGGAATTAACGGTAGAATTCAAAGTCACAAAACAGCAAATAAATTGGAATTTTCTTTTTTCTTTTCTTCCACAATTACTGAAGTACCTACTCGGTGCTAAGGCAGCATGCAAAGAATGGGGATTTGAGGCTTCCAGTTTCTGGGGAGAGCAATTTTCACATTATGCTGTGATAGGGTAGTAAGTGAGGCAATGGGAGCACATTGGAAGTGCATTCAACACAGTCTTGGTTTCCTAAAGCAATGTGAACTGACACCTGTAGATGATTAGGAGTCTGCCAGACAAAAAGTGTGGGAAGAATATTGCAGGCATTAGCATTGCCAAAGTCTAAAGGTAAGGATTTCACTTTGTAGAACATGAGCTTCAAAATATGGGGTTCAAGATGGCTTAAGTGGTGGCAGGCAGTCAGATCACAAATTGCCCCTTAAGCCATATGACAAAAATGTTTATCTGAGGACAGAAGGGAACTAGTTTAGGGGTACTTACCCTTCATGGGCCCAGGCATAGAACCCAGGGAGTCTATGAACTTAGATTAAAAAAAGATTACATTTTTGTTTTCATTGACCTGTATTTAACATTTTCTTCAATTACGAATGTGTTAACAGTAACCGACTTTGCATCAATAGAAATCTCAGGTATTTTCCATTATAGTTGTTACAGCTATCAGTATCACTTCTTTGAAATTAGATCACCTGTATTTTTTAAACCTGCCACCATATGGTTATTTAATGCATAAAGAATTACATATATTACTATATCACAAATATAGAAGGATGGAGTGCCAAGCCAAAGCTGTGTTTAAAGTGGCTAAATTCAGTTTATAATTAGCATGTCTTTCCTCCAAGCTTCAATCCATCTGTGTTCATATGCATGTTTGCAGTTCTGAAGCATTTTCACTGATCTGTGAGTAGTGGGTTATTACTTTGCAGAATGTTTCTTAATTTAGATTTGGTTGATGCCTCATGATTTAGGCTTTTTGTGTTATGAATAACACTAAACCAGGGGTGGGCAAACTTTTTGACTCGAGGGCCACAATGGGTTCTTAAACTGGACCGGAGGGCCGGAACAAAAGCATGGATGGAGTGTTTGTGTGAACTAATATAAATTCAAAGTAAAGGAGCGGAGGGGAGAGCAAGAGAACCCTCCGCTCTTTCGGCTCCGCGGGCTGGATAGAACAGCCGAACGGGCCGGATCCGGCCTGTGGGCCCTAGTTTGCCCACGGCTGCATTAAACCATGCTGTGTTCTTTTCAGTGCATGACGTTAGGAGGCACATGATGCAGATTTCTACTGATGATATTAACTTTCATCTTTTAGTAAGATTAGGTATCTGCCAGGTTTCTTAACTGTAAAGTTAATGTATATTTTATACTCATTTATACATACAAAAGCCTAAGTGACCGAACGACCGGCCGGTAGCTATGACGAGCACTGACCCAGACCTTGATGCTGGGGCCCTGACAGCCCTGAATCTGGTTCACCTGTGCCCTGACCCAGACAGGAGGGAGGAGGGAGCCCTATTCCTCGTGGAATCGGCTGTTGGTTAGCTTGCTGCTGGGGCCAACCTTCCGAAGTCCCTCCCCGCAGCAGGCTGCGCGCCCCCCCACCCCCGCTGCATGGCCCTGATTGCCAGCCAGGCTGAGGGACTCCAACCATGCACGAATTCGTGCACCGGGCCTTTGGTTAATAAGTATTTTGGAGGGTGGTACTTTGAGGCTTTCTGGAGCTTTCTCTTCTCCACTGTTCATCCATTCATTTATATCTGTTTGGACTCATGGATTCTTGTTTTATTCAAAACATTTCAATTCATGACTGTCATGTTTGTGTGGATACTAGATTTCCCTGTATGTAAGCAGTGTTCCAAAAGCTGTGCCCAATCTTCTCACCCTGGGCAAAGGAGGAGGAGGAAGAAAAGGGCTGCAGACAATAATTGATTGGTTGATTGATCAATCTCAGAGAAGAGCTTTCAGCATAGTAACAAAATGACAGGTAACTTGCCTAGGATATGGTCAATGATAATCTCTGAAACGTCAAACAAATAAAGGGAAAGAGGGAAGAGGGTACCTGGAAAGCAGCTAGGGAGACAAAAATAGACATCCTCCCCCACTGATGTTAATGCTGTGGGGTTTTTTTCTTAAATTATATTTAAGTGTGTTTATTTATGCTGACCTTAATACTGAAAGGATTCTAATTGGCTTAGAAAAATGCTACTGCAATTTATAGTTTTTAAACGGAGAGGAAAATAAAAAATACAAGATGAAGCTTTAAAAAAGATTAAAATGTATGCTGTGAGATTCTGTATTATGCTTGATTTTAAACTTAGCAACAAGTTCAAAGAGGAGAACAGGCCAGTTATTTGCTTCATAATACAGTTATGCTGTGTAACGATGTTTCTGTGAACAACAGACTGTAAGTACGATATACCATACAGATGATGTAGTGAGGTGTACCATCTAGGTTTGTGTAAGTGCCTCTGTGATGTTTGCCCAACCACAAAATTACAGAACTTATCCCTGTCATTAAGCGACACATGACTATAGTCAGTTGCTCAGAAGCATAACTAATTCTGAGAATAAAACAGTATTTTCTTCCGTTTCATAAAGAAGATACTATAGCATCATTATAATAAGTATAACAAGAAGTTTCATATGGCAGTTTTTATAATCTCAAAGTAGGATATTTCCATAACCCAAAAAAAGTATTAGATAAGTGTGCTTACCATGGCAGCATAGGCACAAGAAAACCCTTCAAGAAGGAGGGAGTACCCACTTAAGTCTGTGGATGAAAAGAGGAGAACAGAAAATGGAATTTTGGGTGTGGCAATAGGGAAGTTGTTGGTGACACTGACAAGAGGAATTTCGGTGAAATTTAATTGGGATGTGGTGAGAGACTGAAGTAAGGAAGCAAATAAATGAATAGAGATACTTTTTTCCAGAAGTGTTACTATAAAGGATGTAAAAGGCAGTGAGCAGGAGATAAGAGACTTAGGGCAGGTTTTGGTTTTTATTTTAAGACTAGAGGCCCAGTGCATGAAATTCGTGCACAGAAGGGGGTGTCCCTCAGCCCATCCTGCACCCTCTCCAATCTGGGACCCCTCGGGGGATGTCCGAATGCCGGTTTAGGTCTGATCCCACACAATCTGGGACTGCTGTCTCCTAACCACTCGCCTGCCTGATTGCCCCTAACCACTCTGCCTGCCATCCTGATAGCCCCCTAACTGCTCCCCTGCCGGCCTGATCGACACCTTAACTTCTCCCCTGCCAGCATGATCGTCCCCAACTGCCCTCCCCTGCCGGCCCGATTGCCTCCAACTGCCCTCCCCTGTTGGCCCGATAACTCCCAACTACCTTCCCCTGTGGGGCTGAGGGGACTGGGGGACTGAGGCTGGATGAGGCGGGGCTGAGGGGACTGGGGGACTGAGGCTGGATGAGGTGGGGCTGAAAGTACTGGGGGACTCTGGCTTGTTAAGGCAGGGCAGAGGGGACTTCGGAACTCTGGCTGGATGAGGCGGGGCTGAGGGGACTGCAGGACTGAGGCTGGATGAGGCGGGACTGAGGGGACTGGGGGATTCCGGCTGGATGAGGTGGGGCTGAGGGGACCGGGTGCTGCCATCTTGTGGCTGTGGGTGCTGCCATCTTCTGAGGATGTGGCAGTCAATTAGCATATTCCCTCTTTATTGGCTGTGGGTGCCGCCATCTTTGTGAGGGTGTGACAGTCAATTAGTATATTCCCTCTTTATTACATAGGACTAGTGGCCTGGTGCGCGAAATTTGTGCACAGAGGGGGGTTCCCTCAGCCCAGCCTGCAACCCTCTCTAATCGGGGACCTCTTGGGGGATGTCCAAATGCTGGTTTAGGCCCTATCTCTGTGGAATCGGGCCTAAACTGGCAGTCGGACATCCCTCTCATAATCTGGGACCACTGGCTCCTAACCACTTGCCTGCCTGCCTTATCGCCCCTAACTGCCTCTGCCTGATTGCCCCTAACCCATATGCCTGCCTGCCTGATTTCCCCTAACTGCCTCTGCCTGCCAGCCTGATCTCGCCCCCAACTGCCCTCCCCTGCCAGCCTGATCTCACCCCCAACTGCCCTCCCCTGCTGGCCTGATCTCACCCCCAACTGCCCTCCCCTGCTGGCCTGGTTGCCCCCAACTGCCCTCTCCTATTGGCCTGATCTCGCCCCCAATGGCCCTCCCCTGCCGGCCTGATCTCACCCCTAACTACTCTCCCCTGCCAGCCTGATAACCCCTAAATGCCTGTGCCGGCCTGATCGCCCCTAACTGCCCTCCCCTGCCAGCCTGATCTCACCCCCAACTGCCCTCCCCTGCCAGCAAATTTGATTCTGATTAGTTGGTTTCTATGCCAGTCAGCATCAAAAGCTCCGCCTCCTAGGCAGCAATTGGCTCCTCACAGTTCACCCAGATTTGGTTCTGATTGGTCAGTTTCTATGCCAGTCAGCATCTCTGGGCCTATCTCCAGGCCTGATCAAAGAGGTGGGGCTGATCAGCAGCCCCCTCTGAGGCCCGGAGAGAAACAGGTGCAGCTGCTGGCAAAGCCAGGAGAGAAAGAGAGGCAACGGCTGATCAACAGCTGTGGATCAGACCCTGCCTCTCTCTGGGCCTCTCTCCAGGCCTGATCTGCGGCAACCCAGCACTTTCTGCAGGATTGACTTCCGGTGTTCGGTGGAGCCTTCAGTCTGTCATTACAGACCCTGGGTTTTTATATAATAGGATGTGAGACAATAGAGGACATTTGAATGCTGACAAGATAATGTGATAAATAGGCAAAAAATTGTCACAGATCTGGGGGGTAGGTAAATATAGGTCAAAGTCTTTTTGAAAGGAAGTTATATGAAGTCAAGACCATTGTACAAAGTTTGGACTTTGATGGTAACAAGTTTTCTTCCTCTGTTGTAATGAGTGAAAGCAGAGGGTGTGGTTAATCCTAAAAGCTGCCTATAGACCTAATTCCACTTTACTTCTATGTAATTTTTTTTTTTAAAGAACCTGATTGTAAACAGCTCTAGAAAATTAGGAGGTGGAATCAGGACATGGGCTGTTGGAGGGATCTGTAATGACACTGCTACTGGAGAAAAGCACATAGAGTGGGAAGAGGGGATGACTTAACAGTTCCTAAAGATGAGAGCTTAGAAACAACAATTGTGATGAATATGGGACCAATTGCCAAAAACTTCTAATGGCTTTCTTTTGGTGGGGTTTTTCAATGTTGCTAAAAAGTATTATCTAACAAATTATTTTTAAGAAACCTTGATATTATTAGTTTAATATGCATAACATTGCATCATGGCATTGATTAATTATTAAAATTCTAAGAAAACACCAAATATGGTTTGTTTTCTTTGATATTATTTATTTATTTCAATTCTTTGTTGTTGAAAGTATTACATATGTCTCCTTTTTCTCCCATTAACCTCTCCCCAACCAATCCCACCCCCCAGCACAAGCCCTCATAACCCTACTGTCTCTGTTCTTTGGTTATACTTATATGCATGCAAACAAGTCTTTTGGTTGTTCTCTTACCACCCCCTCGTGTCCTCCCCCCTCCCTCTGAGGTTTGACAGTCTGTTCCATGCTTCTGTGTCTCTGAAACTATTTTTGCTCATCAGTTTATATTGTTTATTATATTCAACAAATAAGCGAGATCATGAGATATTTATCTTTCTCGGACTGGATTATTTCACTTAGCATAATGCTCTCCAGGTCCATCCATGCTGTTGCAAATGGTAAGAGTTCTTTCTTTTTTTACAGCAGCGTAGAATTCCATTGTGTAGAGGTTCCATAGTTTTTTAATCCACTCATCTGCTGATGGGCACTTAGGCTGTATCCAAATCTTAGCTATTGTAAATTGCACTACTGTGAACATAGGGGTGCATATATTCTTTCTGATTGGTGTTTCTGATTTCTTGGGATATATTCCTAGAAGTGGGATTACTGGGTCAAAAGGGAGTTACATTTTTAATTTTTTTTTTTTTTTTTTGAGGAAACACCATACTGTTTTCCACAGTGGCTGCACCAGTCTGCATTCCCACCAGCAGAGCACAAGGGTTTCTTTTTCTCCACATCCTCCCAAGCACTTGTCGTTTGTTGATTTGCTAATGATAGCCATTCTGACAAGTGTAAGATGGTACCTCATTGTCTTTTTGATTTGCATCTCTCAGATAATTAGTGACTTTGAGCATGTTTTCATATGTCTCTTGGCCTTCTGTATGTCTATTTTCAAAAAGTGTCTAAGTCCTTTGCCCATTTTTTGATTGGATTGTTTATCTTCTTTTGTTAAGATGTATGAGTTCCCTGTAAATGTTGGAGATTAAACCCTTATCGGAGATAACATTTGGCAAATATATTCTCCCATGCAGTGTGCTCTCTTATTGTTTTGTTGGTTTCTTTTGCTGTGCATACATTTTTTATTTTGATGTAGTCCCATTTGTTTATTTTCTCCTTAGTTTCCTCTGTCTTAGGATATGTATCAGTAAAGATATTGCTATGAGATAGTTTGATATTTTGCTGCCTATGGATTCTGCCAAGATTTTTATGGTTTCCCGTCATATGTTTAAGTCTTTTATTCATTTTGAGGGGGTTTTTTTATATGGTGTAAGTTGGTGATCTGGTTTCATTTTTTTGCTAGTATCTGTTCAATTTTCCCAACACCATTTATTGAAGAGGTTGTCTTAACTTCATTGTATGCTCCTGCCTCCTTTGTCAAATATTAATTGAGCATAATGGCTTGGGTAGATTTCTGGGTTCTCTGATCTGTTCCATTGGTCTGTATGTCTGTTCTTGTGCCAATACCAGGCAGTTTTGAGAACAGTAGCTTTGTAATATAGCTTGATACCTGGTATTGTGATCCCTCCAACATTGTTCTTCTTTCTCATGATTGCTGAGGGTATTCAGGGTCTTTTTTTTATTCCATATGTATTTTAGGAGAGTTTGTTTTAGGTGTGTGAAATATGCCATTGGTATTTTAATGGGGAGTGCATTGAATCTATAGATTGTTTTGGGTAGTATGGACATTTTAATGATGTTGATTGTACCAATCCAGGAACATGGTATATTCTTCCACTTGTTTATATATTCTTATATCTCTTTTTTCAACATCCTGTAGTTTTTTGAGTACAGGTCTTTTACCTCCTTAGTTAAGTTTATTTCTAGGTATCTTAATTTTTTTTGTTGCAATGGTAAATGGGATTGTTTTTTAGTTTCTCTTTCTGTGAGCTCATTATTGGTGTATAAAAATGCCATAGCTTTCCGGATGTTAATTTTGTATCCTGCTACATTGCCAAATTCATTTATTAAATCTGTTAGTTTTTTATGGAGACTGAAGGGTTTTCTATATACAATATCATGTCATCTGCAAGCAATGATAATTTTACTTCTTCTTGTCCAATTTGGATACCTTTTATTTCTACTTCTTGTCTGATCTCTATGGCTAGCACTTCCAGTACTATGTCAAGCAGGAGTGGTGAAAGTGGGCATCCCTGTCTTGTTTCTTTGATATTGTTTAAATTCATATTTGAATTCATTTTTTATTTTATGAGTACAACCTGACTAAAACAATTGGTCATGCGCTGGCCAGTGTGACTCAGATTTTATCATTGTCATGGACACCGAAAGATTGTGGGTTCCATTCCCAGTCAGGGCAAATACCTAGGTTGCAGATTCAATCCCCAGTTGGTGCACGTATAGAAAGGCAGCAATTGCCCTAACCGGTTTGGCTCAGTGGATAGAGCGTCGGCCTGCGGACTGAAAGGTCCCAGGTTCGATTCCGGTCAAGGGCATGTACCTTGGTTGCGGGCACATCCCCAGTGGGAGGTGTGCAGGAGGCAGCTGATCGATGTTTCTCTCTCATCGATGTTTCTAGCTCTCTATCCCTCTCCCTTCCTCTCTGTGAAATATCAATAAAATATATTTAAAAAAAAAAAAAAAAGAAAGGCAGCAATCAATGTTTCTCACATTGATGTTTTTCTCTCTCTGATTTCTCTTCCCCTCTCTAAAATCAATAAGCATGTCCTTGGGTAATGATTAAAAAGGGAAAAAAATATTGTCACATATTTTAAATAAATAAAAGCAAGGAAGGTGGATCATAATGTTTAAATAATCAAACAGAAATATATTAACTTGGGAGTTATTTTATAAGTTTCATTTGATGTAGGACTTTTTTTTATCACATATAAATGAATATTCTAAAAACTCAAATAATGTAATTAATAAGATGGAGCTATTTCAATTTGCTGTAAGACCTCTAAACAATTCAACAGCCTAGCCAGCGTGGCTCAGTGGTTGAGCATTGACCTATGAACCAGGAGGTCATGGCTCAATTCCCAGCCAGGGCACGTGCCTGGGTTGTGGACTCAATCCCCAGTGGGGGTGTGCAGGAGGCAGCTGGTCGATGATTCTCTCTCATCATTGATGTTTCTATCTCTCCCTCTCCCTTCCTCTCTGAAGTCAATAAAAATGTATTTTCAAAAAAGGAATTCATATAGTAAAATTGGCATTGCTTTTATTTCAAGTTGTGGGGATAATTTTTGTGAAAGGGGGAAAAATATACTAATAAGACAGTTTAACAGAGGTTAAACTAAAGTGTGTGGGAGTATACTTGGATCAGGGTGTATTTGTGTGCAGTGCATTGGGTTTCGTGACAGTACATTTAAAACTGGTATGCCAAGGACAGTAAACTTTACAGTTCTATACACAAGTTTAATAACCAGGAAATGTTGTAAACCTAATGAAGACTAAAACTCTTGCAACAATAAAGCAAGAATGCAAAATCTTTTTTTTTTACATTATTGCCCCAGGTAAAAATGCCTTCAAAACAGGTAAGTGATGACAAAGCTTTGATGTTAATAAACCCAAATGGAAGTCAAAAATCAAAGTGTGTAAATGGCTAGATTATAAAAGAAAGATGACAAAATAGTACCCTGTAATTATATGTAATTTGTGCTTTTGGCATAGCTATTTGTCCTGCATGAATGAGAGGTTGTCTTGCTTTTTCCTTCCTTGATAATAGAAGGACAGTACATACATATATATCATACTGTCAGTCTGGGGGGATGAGGGGAGACAAGAAAGAAAGAAAAACAAATCTATATATACATAAAAGCCTAAGTGACCGGCTGACCGACTGGTAGCTATGACACACAATGACCCTCACGGGGCAGACGCTCAACGCAGGATCTGCCGAGCCACAGCACCTTTGCAGAGTGCCCTCTCGCACTCCAGGACCCCTTGCGCTGTTGGACTGCCGGGTTTGGCCCAATGCTGGCAGGCCAGGCCAAGGGACTCCACCTGCTGGTGGGACCCTGCTCACTCCTCATATGCCTTTCGAGTCCTAGCGCCACCCCAGGTGCAGCCAGCCAGGGAGGGACCGTGGGAGGTTGGCTTCAGGGTGTGTCCGGCCCATCTCGCCCAGTCCCACCCACCAGCCACCTTCTAATTAATTTCCTTTCAGTGTGCATGAATCTGTGCACCAGGCCTCTAGTTGTAATATAAAAGCAGAAGCATATTTTAGCCTTTCCTTTTGTAGTGATATTTATTTGCAATTATACCTGTTTAGCTGAACGCAAGTAAAAAATTACTGTTCTATAAAACATAAGTTCTAGTTGAAAATATATACAAATTAATGCCTTTATTCCTGTGAATTTTGGAGTTTTATGAATTACAACCTTTCATAAACATATCCTGACCCACAATTAATAGCAGTATATGAACTTAAAACTTATAGTTTAAAAACTGGTAAATATTTGGTAAAGTCAACCAATAGCAAGTATATTCTCTTAATAACCTGCTTTCCATAAATAAGATGGTTAAATGTTACAGTTTGTAACCAATTTCATTATAGCAATAATACTTAATGAACCCTGTATTTAAGTAGGGATGGTCTATACAGAAAATTTTTATTGACATCTATGAAAGTTCCATGAATGTGTGGTGTGTGGAGTAAAAGTTGTAATTACTATTAAGAAAAATGACCTTACAAAATTTTAATTTTATCTACATGTATAAGGTATGGTTTATGTGTTATGTACTAAAAACTTTATACCTTATGTGTTTCTTATTATATATCACTAGAGGCCTGTGGGGTCCCTCGGCCTGGCCTGCGGGGATTGGGCCGGAACAGGCTCTCTGACATCCCCTGAGGGGTCCCATATTGCGAGAGGGAAGTTCTTGGGTGATGCACCCAAGAATCAGGCTCCCTCCTCTCTGGTTCCAGGTGCATCACCCAAGAACCACAGCTGCCAAGTCACCGCAGCTCGCAGCTCCTGCGTTGAGTGTCTTCCCCCTGGTGGTCATTGCACATCATAGCTACAAGACAGTCACTTAGGCTTTTATATATGTACTAGTTATATTGTTAGATCATTTATGTCTTTACTTAATCCCCCCCCCCTCCTTGAATTCTCATGCTGAGTGGTGTGTGTGTGTCTTATTTATAGTGAATTTCTATTTATTTATTCTTGGATTGGCTATAGTTTCTATTATTTGGTTTATAGATATTAACTTATTTTTCATTGTGAAATAGAGCTTTTAGCATTTGTCTGTTGAATACTTTTTGCTTAAATTTTATTTTGTCTGGTATGATTGCAACCTGATTGTTCCATTTGTGTGATAAGTATTTATTCATCCCTTTATTTTTAGCCTTTTTGAATCAGTGCATTTTAAGTATGTCCTATATATACTGAATAGAGTTGGACTTTGCTCTCTAAGCAAGTTTGAAAATCTTCAAATAGGCAAGTTAAGTTCATTCACATTGTTATATCTGATATGTTTGTTTTCTCTTCTGTCATTTTATAATTACTATCTGTATTATACTTACTACTAGAGGCCCGGTGCACAAAATTCGTGCGG
Organism: Plecotus auritus; assembly: GCF_963455305.1. Classification (NCBI taxonomy): domain Eukaryota; kingdom Metazoa; phylum Chordata; class Mammalia; order Chiroptera; family Vespertilionidae; genus Plecotus; species Plecotus auritus. Next base: position 117,640,501 of record NC_137772.1, read on the forward strand.
GGGGGGGTGTCCCTCAGCCCAGCCTGCACCCTCTCCAATCTGGGCCCCCTCGAGGGATGTCCGACTGCCCGTTTAGGCCCGATTCCGGTAGCATTGGGCCTAAACGGGCAGTCGGACAGCCCTCTCGCAATCCAGGACTGCTGGCTCCCAACTGCTCGCCTGCCTGCCTTCCTGATTGCCCCTAACTGCTTCTGCCTGCCAGTCTGATCACCCCCTAACCACTCCCCTGCCAGCCTGATTGATGCCTAACTGCTCTCCTGCCAGCCTGATAGCCCCTAATTGCCCTCCCCTGCAGGCCTGGTCACCCCTAAATGTCTTCACCTGCAGGCCTGGTCGCCCCCAACTGCCCTCCCTTGTAGGCCTGGTCCCTCCCAACTGCCCTCCCCTGCTGGCCTGATCGCCCCCCAACTGCCCTCCCTTGCAGGCCTGGTCCCTTCCAACTGCCCTCCCCTGCTGGCCATCTTGTGGTGGCCATCTTGTGTCTACATGGGGGCAGCCATCTTGTGTGTTGGAGTAACAGTCAATTTGCATATTACTCTTTTATTAGATAGGATAGAGGCCTGGTGCACAAGTGGGGGCTGGCTGGTTTGCCCTGAAGGGTGTCCCGGATCTGGGTGGGGGTTCCCTTGGGGCGTGGGGCGGCCTGGGCAAGGGGCCTGTGGTGGTTTGCAGGCCAGCCACGCCCCCTGGTGACCCAAGCAGAGGCCCTGGTATCTGGGATTTATTTATATTCTATAATTGAAACTTTGTAGCCTTGAGCGGAGGCCAGGGCCGGCCAGGAAGCTTGGCTTCCTCCATCGCCGGGGGCAACCCAAGCCTCCTGCTCTCTCCAGCTCCGTGGCCACTTCCATTTTTGTTGGGATTTATTTATCTTCTATAATTGAAATTTTGTAGCCTTGAGCAGAGGCCAGGGCTGGCCAGAGCGGGCAGGAAGCTTGGCTTCCTCCATTGCCGGGGAAACCCAAGCCTCCTGCTCTCTCTCTGGCCGCAGCCATCTTGGTTGGGTTAATTTGAATACTCACTCCTGATTGGCTGGTGGGAGTGGCTTGTGTGTGTAGCGGAGGTATGGTCAATTGGCATGTTTCTCTTTTATTAGTGTAAATAGTGGCTTGGTGCACGAAATTCGTGCATGGGGGGGTTCCCTCAGCCCAACCTGCACCCTCTTCAATCGGACATCCCTCTCACAATCTGGGACTGTTGGCTCCTAACCGCTCACCTGCCTGCCTGCCTGATCGCCCCTAACTGCCTCTGCCTGCCTGCCTGATCGCCCCTAACCTTTCTGCCTGCCTACCTGCCTGCCTGATTGCCCCTAAATGCCTCTGCTTGCCTTCCTGATCACCCCTAACTGCTCTCCCCTGCTGGCCTGATCTCACCCCAATTGCCCTCTCCTGCTGGCCTGATCTTGCCCAGTCTCTGTCTCTCTTTGTTTTTCTCAGCAGTCCTCCAGGCCTCCCTGCCTCCCTGTGTCCCTTTTCCTCTTTCCCCGGCTGGGAGGGGGTGGGGCCAGTGGGGGCCGCTCCACCCTCTGCCCGCCCTCCCTTCCATCTAGGCCTCTTCAGGCCTAGTCTGTTTTGTTTCCTCATTCTGAGAGAGGCTCCGAGAGCGAGCTGGGAGGGAGGGAAAGAAAGGGAAAAAAGGCTGTGAGCTGATGGGCACTGTGTGTGTCTGTGCATGTATGCAGTTGTGAGTGAGTGTGAGTGTCGGCCCCACCTCACCCTTCCCCGTCTCCGCTGCCATAAGTCCCCACCCACCAGAGCCTGCTGCGGCGCACAGCCTGGGTGTCAGGTCAAGCTGCAAAGATGTTCTTTAGCACTTTGCTTTATTCTGGGCGTTAGGTCCGATGTGATGGACCCAGGGTTCCAGGCATCTCCCTTCTCCGTCCCTCATCACTTAGCTAGTATGTGCATTGGAAATGCATACCATTTTTAAAATCAGGCAAAATAAACTTTAAGAAAGCACAATCTTGTTCCTCAAATCGTTCTAGATATTAAAGCAACATATGATCGCCCTAGCCCAGTGGTCGGCAAACTCATTAGTCAACAGAGCCAAATATCAACAGTACAATGATTGAAATTTCTTTTGAGAGCCAAATTTTTTCAACTTAAACTTCTTCTAACGCCACTTCTTCAAAATAGACTCGCCCAGGCCGTGGTATTTTGTGGAAGAGCCACACTGAAGGGGCCAAAGAGCCGCATGTGGCTCACGAGCCGCAGTTTGCCGACCACTGCCCTAGCCTATTTGGCTCGGTGGATAGAGCATTGGCCTGCGGACCAAAGGGTCCCAGGTTCCATTCCAGTCAAGGGCACATACCTTGGTTGCAGGCTCCTCCTCAGCCCAGGCCCTGGTTGGGGCTGGTGCAAGAGGCAACCAATCGATGTATTCCTCTCACATCAGTGTTTCTCTCTGTCTTTCCCTCTCTTCTATTCTCCATAAAAATTAATGGAAAAATCTCCTTGGGTGAGGATTAACAAAAAAATAAAAATAAAGCAACATATGATTTAACTTAGTATATCTGCCATTTGGGAATATGATGTCATTTTTCTCATTTGCTGATATGTACAATTAGAAGATTATATTTTCAAAAAAGATTGTACTGATAAGAATTTATATGATTGCTATGTTTTGTGTGTTTGCAGTATCAATGCCTAGAGATTAAAGCACACTTTTAAGTGTTTTATTTATTTTTTATTTTTTTAAAAATATATTTTATTGATATTTTACAGAGAGGAAGGGAGAGGAATAGAGAGTTACAAACATCGATGAGAGAGAAACATCGGTCAGCTGCCTTCTGCACACCTCCTACTGGGGATGTGCCCACAACCAAGGTACATGCCCATGACCAGAATTGAACCTGGGACCCTTCAGTCCGCAAGCCGACGCTCTATCCACTGAGCCAAACCGGTTAGGGCTATTACGTGTTTTAAAGACAAAATCTTTTTCAGTTTAATTTGATCATAATTGTCCATTTAAGAGCCCCTGTATCCTTGCTCTCTGGTTTCTTCTCACCCATATTTCTCTTTAGTTATTTCTCTATTTAAAAGCTGTATATATTAAATGCTTAGTGTGATACTGCTTTCTTACAGAGAGAAGGGCCTAGTATGGGGAAGTCAGCCTACAGTGGTTTTATGGCCACTTCAGAGAAAAGATACAGTGAAAAGTCAAAACTGTGCAGATATACATATAGATTTTATTAAGATCAAGCTTTTATTTGGAAATTTTATACAGTAAAGATGTTCTTTAGCACTTTGCTTTATTCTGGCTAGACAGCAGTTGTATATTCTTTATTTTAATTAATCTGCTTTAGTTAGTAGAAAATGCAAGACCTTTTTAAAGGACCTGGAATTTGTAAATTTTTCATTTTATACTTTGTCCTGTTGGAGAAGCTTTTTTTTTCTTTTAAATTTTAAGAGACCTCTATGGCCATATGTTGAAAATGGATTGAATCTGATATTCATATCAGTTATTTAAAGTTAACTGTTTACACTAATATGGTTAGTGCTTAAAATTGGAGTGTTTTATTTTACAAATCATTTTATCATAGCACCGTATTTTATCATATTTTCACTCAGATTTGCTGTTCATCTTTGTCACTTAACCTTTGAATATGTTGTGAATTTATTTGAGAATGTGATAAAAATTACGTAGTCTCTCCCAATAGGTGCATACACATATTTTCTTTCACTTGTAATTTCAGGGAGTTACAGACACCAGGAAGTATGACCATATAGTGTAGGTCTGCTTTAAATTTTTAGGTTACATCCTTGTCCCTTGTCCCAAAAGTATTTGTCCTTCACATTATTAAATATTTCAAATGTTACATCAAAAATTTTCTGGTTCACTGCTTTGATCATGTCTTTAGCCTCAGATCAGATAATTTATGATATTCACTTCTGTTCTAACTCTACATTCTTTTCTAGCCCAGTGTATGTTCTGTTAGCCCTATGGTACTAGATTATTCTTTATAATAGATAGACTTAAACCTTTATAAATGCCTTTGTTTCTGTATCCCTTTCCTTTAAATCATAAAGATTCATCATCCTAGGGAGCATCTTCAAATTTCTTCTCTTTACCCCCTCACCTGTAAGGGAGTTGGGTTATTCAAGTTTTCAGAGCCTAAGGAGTCTGCCTATAAATTCTTAGGAATGTTATTAATAGTGGTAATAATACATGATACATCTATAAAGTTTTTTTTTTTTTTTTAAATAAATCTTTATTCAGATTATTACAATTATTTCTCCTTTTTTCCCCCATAGCTCCCCTCCACCCATTTCCCACCCCACCTTCTGCCCTTACCTACCCCCCACTGTCCTCATCCATAGGTGTATGATTTTTGTCCAGTCTCTTCATGAACCCCCCATACCCCTTTCCCCCTGAGAATTATCAGTCCACTCCCTTTCTATGCCCCTGATTCTATTATATTCACCAGATTATTCTGTTCCTCAGGTTTTTAATTCACTTGATTTTTAGGTTCACTTGTTGATAGATATGTATTTGTTGTTCATAATTTTTATCTTTCCTTTTTTCTTCTTCTTCTTCTTTAAGAATACCTTTCAGCATTTCATATAATACTGGTTTGGTGGTGATGAACTCCTTTAGCTTTTTCTTGTCTGTGAAACTCTTTATCTGCCCTTCAATTCTGAATGATAGCTTTGCTGGGTAGAGTAATCTTGGTTGTAGGTTCTTGCTATTCATCACATTGAAAATTTCTTGCCACTCCCGTCTGGCCTGCATAGTTTCTGTTGAGAAGTCAGCTGACAGTCGTATGGGTGCTCCCTTGTAGGTAACTAACTGTTTTTCTCTTGCTGCTTTTAATATTCTCTCTTTGTCTTTTGCTCTTGGCATTTTAATTATGATGTGTCTTGGTGTAGTCCTCTTTGGATTCCTTTTGTTTGGGGTTCTGTGGGCTTCCTGGACTTGTAAGTCTATTTCTTTCACCAGGTGGGGGAAGTTTTCGGTCATTATTTCTTCAAATAGGTTTTCAGTATCTTGCTCTCTCTCTTCTTCTGGCACCCCCATAATTCTGATGTTGGTACGCTTGAAGTTGTCCCAGAGTCTTCTTACATTATCTTCAACTTTTTGGATTTTTTTTTTTGCTTTTTGCTTTTTCGGTTGAGTGTTTTTTGCTTCATTGTATTTCAATTCTTTGACTTGATTTTTGTGTTCCTCTTGTCTGTTTTTGGGTCTCTGTATAATATTTTTTATTTCAGTCAGTGTATGTTTAATTTCTAGTTGGTCCTTTTTCATCTCTTCGAGGGTCTCGTTATATTTATCGGCCTTTTCTAGGATATTCTTAAAAAGCCTTATAACCGTGGTTTTGAATTCTATATCCAGTCGTTTGTTTTCCTCCATTTCTTTCGTTTGTGATCTGATTCTTAGACGCCGCATTTTCACTGCTTCCCTGAGTTGGTAGATTTGTGTGCTAGGTTTCCAATTCGGCCCAGTGGGTCTGCCTCCCCAGTTAACCTGAGGTGGACACTCTTGGTGCACCCCTTTGTGGACTGTGTGCACACCCTTGTTGTAATTAAGTCTTTATTGTTGTTGGTATCACTGGGAAGAATTGACCTCCAGGCCAGTTGGCTGTAAGGATCAGCTGTGTCTATGCTGGGAGAAGTTCGGTGCTGGAGACAGCCTTATAGGATTAGACTTGCCAAATTGCAATAGCCTCTGTGCTCAGCTTGGATGGGGTGGAGTCTCAGTCTTGGCTTCCTGTAAGCCTTGCCCTTGCGCGCACGTGTGTGCCTTCAGTCCTCTGCCTTCCCGGCTCCCGATTCTCTGCCCCAGAGTCCAGACTCCCCCACAAGAGCGTGGGTCCCCAGGGGCTCGCCTGGAACTGGGGTTCACTGCAGTCAGAACTGGGGCTCACTTCAGTCAGAACTGGGGTTCAGTGCCGTCAGGAGCCTCTGACTCCCTTCCGCTAGGGAAAGCCTGTGGCAACCTCCGCAGCCTTTGTGCGCACTGGCGTGCGCGGACTTTCAGTCCTCCGCCTTCCCCGGCTCCCGAGTCTCCGCCCGAGAGTCCAGACTCCCCCCACACGAGCGTGGGTCTCCAGGGGCTCGCCTGGAACTGGAGTTCACTTCAGTCAGAACTGGGGCTCAGTGCAGTCAGGAGCGTCTCACTCCCTTCCGCTAGGGAAAGCCTGTGGCAACCTCTGCAGCCTCTGTGCGCACTGGCGCGCGTGGACTTTCAGTCCTCCGCCTTCCCCGGCTCCTGAGTCTCTGCCCGAGAGTCCAGACTCCCCCCACAAGAGCGTGGGTCCCCAGGGGCTCGCCTGGAACTGGGGTTCACTGCAGTCAGAACTGGGGCTCACTTTAGTCAGAACTGGGGTTCAGTGCCGTCAGGAGCCTCTGACTCCCTTCTGCTAGGGAAAGCCTGTGGCAACCTCCGCAGCCTTTGTGTGCACCGGCGCGAGCGGACTTTCAGTCCTCCGCCTTCCCCGGCTCCCGAGTCTCCGCCTGAGAGTCCAGACTCCCCCCACAAGAGCGTGGGTCCCCAGGGGCTCGCCCGGAACTGGGGTTCAGTGCAGTCAGAACTGGGGTTCAGTGCGGTCGGGGGCTCCCTTCCCCCTTCCGCCAGAGAAAGTCAGCCAGGCTCTCAGCCGCCCTTCCTCTCTGCGCGCACAAAGACCCTTTGCCGTACCTCCAATTCTCTGTGAGCTTTTCTCTATCCTTCTAGTTGTAGAATTTTCACTCAGTCAGCTTTCCTGCGGTTCTGGATGGTGTCCGTTCTGTCTTTTACTTGTAGTTTTGAAATTGTTGTGCGAGGCAGCAGTTTAGGTGTTTACCTATGCCGCCATCTTGGTTTCTCCCTCACCTATAAAGTTTTTTAAAATTATAAGTTAAAAGAGAATCTAAACAATAGCCATAAATATTTAGGAACTAATTTTACACTAAACAAAGTGACCAAATCCACCCAAGTCTTTAAATATTCAGAGTTACTCTTTGGGACTTCACTAGCAGTTCAAGTTTTGGAGATTTGAGTTGCCTGATTTCATTTCAGAATGTCAGGCTCTATCTATTCTAGCCTGCAAATAATCTGTTCCTTTTTTCCCCCCCATTTCGTTTCAGAATGTCAGGCTTTGTCTATCTAGCCTGCAAATATCTGTTCCTTCTTTCCAAGATTAAACTAGGATTATTCCCTTGAATAAACTTTTATATAAAGAGTACAGGAGGCTCTGGCCAATTTTCTCAGTGGTTAGAGCATCAGCCTGCGGACTGAAGGGTCAAAGGTTTGATTCCCAGTGTGAGAATAAACAAATCATCTTTTCTGTCAAAAAAACAGTTTAGACAGCCGCCATTTTGGACTGCATAACTTAGCAGCCGCTATGTTGGCCACATGGCTTGCGGCTCCCCTGGGGGCCGCCATCTTGAAATAGCAAAGGCCAACCCCTCCCTTTGAATTAGCCAATTGCAAAAGACTGTGCACCTGAGCTCCAATCAAGAGTGAGGGACAGGTCATGTGCATCAGGGATTATAAAGTCAAGCAGACCACCTGCTCCGTGTGTGCGTGCTTCCAGACCATGTGTGCGCCCCCTTCTACGTAGAAGTAAAGATAATTGCCTTGCAGCCTGGCTCCTGAGTGTGCTTCGTGTTCTACCAGGACCCCTGAATTGGGGGCCTCACCTTATTTCTTACACCAGTCAAGGGCACATATCTCAATTGCAAGTTCATACCCTAATCCCAGTCAGGGCTCGTGCGGGAGGCAACCAATCTTTGTGTCTCTCTCACATCAGTGTTTTTCTCCCCACCTCCTTCCACTCTATCTGAAAATCGTTGTGGGGAAAATATCCTCAGGTAAGGATTTTTTTTTTAAAAAAAAGAGTAAAGGAGTATGTTATTCACCAAATAAATTTTAAAAGACAGGGATTACCCAAGGGCTAGCTCTGTCCATGCCTGCCCATAAAATAGGTATGTAACAACTCATCATAAACTACATTTTCACTGCTTTTGTTTCTCATATAAGATCCTAAAATTCTCAGGAGTCAAGATAAAAATTTTTCTTTAACATGCACCCCAAAGAATTTCATATTTGGTAGAGATTCCACTGTTGCCTGGGCACATGCTAGCAATTATGCAAACTTAGTAACTGATTCATCAGCAGTTTTATACTACTTACTAGAGGCCCGGTGCATGAAATTCATGCACAGGGGGGTGTGTCCCTCAGACCAGCCTGCACCCTCTCCAATCTGGGACCCCTCAAGGTCCTCTCACAATCCAGGACTGCTGGCTCCCAACCGCTCGCTTGCCTGCCTGCCTTCCTGATTGCCCCTAACCGCTTCTGCCCGCCAGCCTGATTGATGCCTAACTGCTCCCCTGCCAGCCCGATTGCCCCTAATTGCCCTCCCCTGCCAGCCTGGTCACCCCCAACTGCCCTCCCCTGCTGGCCCAGTCACCCCAACTGCCCTCCTCTGCTGGCCTGGTCACTCCTAACTGCCCTCCCTTGCCGGCCTGGTCCCCCCCAACTGCCCTCCCCTGCAGGCCTGGTCCCCCCTAACAGCCCTCCCCTACAGGCCTGGTTCCCCCCAACTGTCCTCCTCTGCTGGCCTGGTCACCCCCAACTGCCCTCCTCTGCCAGCCCAGTCACCCCTAACTGCCCTCCCCTGCAGGCCTGATCTCTCCCAACTGCCCTCCCTTGCAGGCCTGGTCCCTCCCAACTGCCCTCCCCTGCCGGCCATCTTGTGTCCACATGGGGGCAGCCATCATGTGTGTTGGAATGACAGTCAATTTGCATATTACTCTTTTATTATATAGGATTTTCTGTACTGGAAGGTTAAGATGTAGAAAGTCATTCCTCATTTGACACCAACTGTTATAAAAGACATAGAAGGTTGATGAGTTGAAGGAGAAAAGTGGCCATGAGTTCCAGTAGTGGTGGCAATTAACATAGTAAAGTGGGAGTTCTTTTCCAGTTATTTAGCAGTTGTTTACTTGTTATGCTTAGTGCTATTTTAAAACCAAAAAGAAAAAAAATAATAAAAACAAAACAGTATTTGGTTTTCAGTCACTACAGAGCAAATTCTATAATGGAATCTTTTTAAATCTTCACTGTTAAAGTATCTTCAGAAATTACTAAATGAGAGCAATAATATTTTATCATGAAATATCTCCAAAGAATAAGGTAAAAGCAGAAAGGGAGATTTGGCAAATCCAGGCCAGTCTGAAATGACTTGTTGTAGTTTGTACTTCGCAGATAAAAAGCAGAGCTTTGCTTGAACGGTAAATTAACTTGCCAAAATATATAGTCATATCTATGTATCACTTTTCTATCTGTATTGTGTTACCTATGTACTACTTCTTTTACTAGTAATGTAATTAATAAACATCCACAGAAATACAAACAGCGTGCATCTTAGTACCTTTGCTAGGAAACTACACATTTTGTCAATTCTAGTGAACTGTCTGGCTCATCCCTGCTCATTTCCTACAAATACACTTTAATAGCAAAATTTTTTTGTATGTTACTATGCTTTATTTTTTTAAAATAAATCTTTATTCAGATTATTACAATTGTTTCTCCTTTTTCCCCCCATAACTCCCCTCCACCCAGTTCCCACCCCACCTTCTGCCCTTACCGCCCCCCCCACTGTCCTCATCCATAGGTGTATGATTTTTGTCCAGTCTCTTCCTGAACCCCCTCATACCTCTTTCCCCCTGAGAATTATCAGTCCACTCCCTTTCTATGCCCCTGATTCTATTATATTCACCAGATTATTCTGTTCCTCAGGTATTTAATTCACTTGAATTTTAGGTTCACTTGTTTGATAGATATGTATTTGTTGTTCATAATATTTCTTTTTACTTTTTTCTCCTTCCTCTTCTTTAAGAATACCTTTCAGCATTTCATATAATACTGGTTTGGTGGTGATGAACTCCTTTAGCTTTTTCTTATCTGTGAAGCTTTTTATCTGCCCTTCAATTCTGAATGATAGCTTTGCTGGGTAGAGTAATCTTGGTTGTAGGTTCTTGCTGTTCATCACTTTGAAAATTTCTTGCCACTCCCGTCTGGCCTGCATAGTTTCTGTTGAGAAATCAGCTGACAATCGTATGGGTGCTCCCTTGTAGGTAATTAACAGTTTTTCTCTTGCTGCTTTTAATATTCTCTTTGTCTTTTGCTCTTGGCATTTTAATTATGATGTGTCTTGGTGTGGTCCTCTTTGGATTCCATTTGTTTGGGGTTCTGTGCGCTTCCTGGACTTGTAAGTCTATTTCTTTCACCAGGTGGGGGAAGTTTTCAGTCATTATTTCTTCCAATAGGTTTTCAGTATCTTGCTCTCTCTCTTCTTCTGGCACCTCCATAATTCTGATGTTGGTACGCTTGAAGTTGTCCCAGAGTCTTCTTACACTATCTTCAACTTTTTGGATTTTTTTTTCTTTTTGCTTTTTCGGTTGAGTGTTTTTTGCTTCTTTGTATTTCAATTCTTTGACTTGATTCTTGCGTTCCTCTAGTCTGTTGTTGGGTCTCTGTATAATATTTTTTATTTCAGTCAGTGTATGTTTAATTTCTAGTTGGTCCTTTTTCATATCTTCGAGGGTCTCGTTATATTTATCGGCCTTTTCTAGGATATTCTTGAAAAGCCTTATAACCGTGGTTTTGAATTCTATATCCAGTCGTTTGTTTTCCTCCATTTCTTTCGTTTGTGATCTGTTTCTTTGACGCCGCATTTTCACTGCTTCCCTGAGTTGGTAGGGTAGATTTGTGTGCTAGGTTTCCTATATGGCCCAGTGGGTCGGCCTCCCCAGTTAACCTGAGGTGGACACTCTTGGTGCACCACTTTGTGGACTGTGTGTACAGCCTTGTTGTAGTTAAGTCTTGATTGTTGTTGGTATCACTGGGAGGAATTGACCTCCAGGCCAGTTGGCTGTAAGGATCAGCTGTGTCTACGCTGGGAGAAGTTCGGTACTGGAGACAGCCTTATAGGATTAGACTTGCAAAATTGCAATAGCCTCTGTGCTCAGCTTGTATGGGGTGGAGTCTCAGGGTGGAGCAGACAGTCTTGGCTTCCAGTCAGCCTTGCCCTTGAGCGCGCCTCCAGACCTCTGCCTTCCCCGACTCCCGAGTCTCCACCCAAGAGTCCAGATTCCCCCAAGAGCGTGGGTCCCCTGGGGCTCGCCTGGAACTGGGTTCAGTGCAGTCAGAACTGGGGTTCAGTGCAGTCAGGAGCTTCTGACTCCCTTCTAGGGAAAGCCTGTGGCAACCTCCGCAGCCTTTGTGCACACTGGCGCGCACGCCTCCAGACCCCTGCCCGCCGGGGCTCCCCCGGGGCTCCCCCGAGTCTCCGGGTGCCTTTCTCTCTACCTGACAGTCCAGACTCCCCCTGTATGAGTCTGGGTCCACTTGGTTTTGCCCGGGACTGGGGTTCAGTGCAGTCAGAACTGGGGTTCAGTGCGGTCGGGGGCTTCCTTCTCCCTTCCGCCATAGAAAGTCAGCCAGGCTCTCAGCCGCCCTTCCTCTCTGCGCGCACAAAGACCCTTTGCCGTACCTCCAATTCTCTGTGAGCTTTTCTCTTTCCTTCTAGTTGTAGAATTTTCACTCAGCCAGCTTTCCTGTGGTTCTGGATGGTGTCCGTTCTGTCTTTTAGTTGTAGTTTTGAAACTGTTGTGCGAGGCAGCAGTTTAGGTGCTTACCTATGCCGCCATCTTGGTCTTCTTTTCTATGCTTTATTTTTTTTTTTTTTTAAGTATTACAAATGGTAGTGTATGTGTCTCCTTTTTTGTAATATATTGATTTTTTACAGAGAGGAAGGGAGAGGGACAGAGAGTTAGAAACATCGATGAGAGAGAAACATCCATCAGCCGCCTCCTGCACACCCCCTATTGGGGATGTGCCGCAACCAAGGTACATGCCCTTGACTGGAATCAAACCTGGGACCCTTCAGTCCGCAGGCCAACGCTCTATCCACTAAGCCAAACGGGTCAGGGCTCTCTCCCTTTTTTTTTTTTGTCCCAATTGACCTTCCCCATTTTTCTTAGTCAAACCGTATTAAGATATGTCAATGAACTATAAGCTAACGCTGAAAAAAAGTCTATTAAAACTTAAGCCAAATATGGCTTGAGGTCTGAAATCCATTAGATCATTCATTCAGATTAACAGGAGAGTGTGAAGGAGCTGTGTAATCCAGTTTCTGAGATTCCATAATTTCCACAATTGGAGAAAAATAAGGCAATATGCTTTGGCACAGTTAACACTGGCACCACCTGTCAGTGGCTTTACCTCTTTCTTCTTATTATGAAGGCATTTTTTTTTTCATCTGAAGTAATTAACTGCAGTAAGTTATGGTTATAATAAAAGGCATACACATAAAAGGAATATAATAAGAGAACTTTTATTTCTTTGTGCATATTTCTTTGGTGTAGTTGAACATGGCAGAGTGCATACCTAGCTCTCTAAAGGTATTTTAATAAATTATTAATAGGGTTTAAAATATATAAACACAGCCAGGCTGGCGTGTCTCACTGGTTGAGCGTGGACCTATGAACCAGTAAGTCACAGTTCAATTCCTAGTCAGGGCACATGCCCAGGTTGTGGGCTCGATCCCCAGTGTGGGGCGTGCCAGAGGCAGCCGATCAATGATTCCCTCTCATCGATGTTTCTATCTCTCTCCCTCTCTGAAATCAGTAAAAATATATTTAAAATATAGAAGAACAAAAACCAAGCATGTGCATATTGGTTCACTGAATAGACTGAAATCTCTTTTTAAATTGTTATTTTTTAAATATCACATTGAGTTTGGAATTGATTCCCATTTACAGAGATTAATTCATTCCTGCATACTTTTTTTTTAACCGTTTAACAATATTAATGATGTAGTAAGCACTAGGGACACAGAAAAAAGTTATTTTGTTATTGAGAAATTCAGAGTCATTGGGACTTTGATGAAGTTTAGTCAGGGATCTGTGTGTTAGCACCAAGAGAACAACAAACCCAAAATGGGTACTTTGGAAGAACTAAAATAGGTAATTACTAAAATTCTTAACAAATAAGTCAGCCAAACAATAAGAGGGACAAGAAACCAGCTGTATTACATGATTGGTGAAGTGTTTTAATTACCGTCAGAAGCAGTAAATGGCTGTTTAATCTGTCTTCTGGAAAGATAGGCTATAAAAGATAATTGAAGCTCATCAAAGGTAGCCAGATGAATATTGAAGCTAAGGACAAGCCATCATGTTTACAGTGAACAAAACTAAGGCTGACATTTATGTCAGTACAGTACATATTTTTGTACAGTGACCAATTCATAAAAATAATAGTAACAATAGAATTTTTAAATATAATTAAAATTTTTTAAAAATAAAAAATCATTCTAATATTTTACCACATTTTGTAGGATTAGGATGTGGGGCTTAAAGGACTTGTGCTAGAGGAGTAAACAGCTCTCAGTGTTTAGCCACAAGCTTTGGAAGTCCATCCTTACTATGAGTGTCCTATAACCTGAGGAAGGGTATAGAGGGGACATTCTTTTGCTGTGGATTGGGGATATGGAAGTCCAAGTGGGTCACAGAGAATGGGGGGCTGGGGGTTGTGCAAAATACTATGTGGATGAATCACTTTCCTTCTGCAATCCCAACTATAAAAGATGCTACAGACAGCACCTGTTTCCCATGAAGGGGTGGGAGGAAGGAAAGGGGGGGTCCTTTAATCCATCCCTTCTTTGTGCCACACTGTAATACTGTAGAGCACAATTCCTAAGTATTAACCCTTTCAGTGGTCTCTAATAGCATCACTTTCCCAGGCTTACTGGAAGTTTTCAGTTCCAAGGAGACCTTTTTTACATGGCTGAGGTTTCTGAAATCAGATCATAGCTTGTATCACAAAGGTTCCTTGTTACTACTTGGCTGCACTTCTCATCTGCCAAAGAAAAGAGACCACAATCCAGATAAACTTGTACCAACCTGTTACTAGTGTTCTAGTTAAGTTTAATTATAAAATCTGAAAATTATAATCATTTTGAAAAATAAGTCAGAATGCTACGGTCAATAAATATCATTTTAAAATAAGAGTTTGAAATTTATCATAATGGGACACACATTTGCTGAATGCTGGGTATTTCTTTCATACTCCTGCCTAGCACTGATCACCTTTTGTTGTGCCTCCCCCACTAGAAAGGGAGCATCTATCCATTTGTCATTTTATTTCTGTGCAGTGCTTGGTCATAGTAGACACATAATATTTATTCGATAGACCAATGTTGAATAGTTGTAGAAGGAGTGCACAAAATAGTATTTTCCTTCTCCTACATAGGGAAATGAGCTAAAAGTAATTCAGTAATTTATTGAGAGAAATATGTTTTAGTTGTGGTTGCAATTAATGATTTTGGTCAAACTTTAGGAGTGTATTGAGATTTTAAGTTAAGGCTCTAATCTCCTTTTAATTACTTGAAACCTAATTTAAACTTTCTGTCTATAGCATAAACAAAAATTTATGTAGTTATGATATATCCCCTGAAAGGTAATTTTGGAGGAAGGGTAGATGAGTGTTCTGCTCAGTGACCTCAGCAGGAAAGAGAAGTCAGTTACTAGAAGAGAAGATACTATTGCTGTACTCATCAGCATCTTTTTGACAGTTGCCACCCTTCCTCAGACAGAATGCCAGGGTATTTTTAAGAATCAGTAAATATAAGCATATGCTATTTCTGCCATGCTCACGTAAGAAGAGCCACACCACCTCCCTTCCAGTTTCTGGAAAGCAGTCCAGAGGAGACAAGATCTTCAGAAGCTAGAGAGCAGATCCCAGGGCTTCTTGCATTCTGGGGATGACTTTAGTGTCCTTGGCTGTCTTTTTGTAGAATTTATCATGAGCATAGCTTATATATGCAGTGAATATTTCTAACTTAGTCTGACAATATTTTATTTCACAATAGTGTCTCCCTGATTCAGAACAAAATGGAAAAGTTCTGTAAAATGACTGAAAATTTTCAATTGTAAAATTTTCTTTAAGAAAAGATAATCTTTCAGTTATACCACAGAAAGTTCAGAAACAACAAAGCAATTACACTTTATCCAGATTATTACAGAATCCAAACTAAAGGCCCCAAATGAATAAGGTTTTACATATTTTATCTAATGCTAAGAAAGGCCCTCCCCCCCCACCCCACCCCCACTTTCTTCCTGAGAAATTGTAGAAACCAAAGAATGCTCAACAAAGAACAGAGAGCTAACTTTTTCCGGTTTGTCATTTCATGGATAAAAAGTAGAGACAGACTGGTGAAGCACCTGTTGCTTTAACGGCAATAAACTAGTGAAATGCTTTAACAGAAGTCATCAGCTTTCAAAGATCTCTTTTATCCAGTTCACATCACTCATTGCTCTTAATTCCTTTGTCACATATTTTACTGCATTACAAGTAATCCTTGAAATCCACAGAGCATTTTACATATAAGCAGAACCATGTGGATTGTTGTCAGGTGCTTAGTACAGACTTCAGTCCCAGCAATTCTCCTGCCCCTCCTTTCCCATGTATTTAGCTATAGATGCAGGTTATAGTTGTGGTTACAAGAATTTGTGCACTCCCATCACTTTCCACCTATAGGATCCCCCCCCCCCCCCAATTTGGTGTGTCAGGTGGTTCAGGATAACAGCTACCAGCAAACCCCAAACAGGCCTTTGATCTCCACAACCACATTCCTACCATTCATTCTTAGGAGCTGGTTCCCAGGCAGCTGTTCCCTCTTGCCAGCCCATCTGTTGTTTATGTGTGACAGTACATGTTGGCCCACAGGGTAGCTTTGTACAGTGTCTTGTGGAATCTCATTATTCAGATGAAGGTAGACTATTGTTTGGTCCACTTCCACGTGAATAGTTCTCTTAAACTGCAGGGAGCAAGTTAGGGTGAGGAAGGGCAAAAAATCCTCTTCGGCCTTTCCAGTTGAATAGCTTGGATGTGCTGTCCCCTGCACCACTTTCATCACATATTGCAGAAGGGTGGTACGTGTCTTGAGAATAATCTTAGAAATCAGTCATGTCTCATCCTTTCGTGTGTCATTTTTTGTATTAACTCTTAGAGAACAGCTCTTAGGGCATCATGATTCTAACCTTGTTTAGGTTTTCTGAAAGATACTATAATTGATGAGTCTCCCCTGAGGTCTAGAATTAGTCAAACCTAGAGTACACATAGGGCAGTGGCAAATAGAGTAGCAAACACAAATCTTTGTGCATTTCAGTAAAGTTCCCCCCCTGCCCTCCCTCTGTGTTTTTGAAATAGATGTTTGATTTGCTCTTTCTCTTCCTGAAGCACAGCAAATTATTCCTATGTTGACTCCGTGGTATCGGTCATATATGTGAACATTCTTTTCTCTCTTATTTATTTGGGGGGGGGGGGATGACTTGGAAAAAGTGTGCTTTGGGAAATGCCCACTCTTATGAGGGTGGGAGTAGAGTGGGGGCCACCTAGATAGAGTTGGGAGAGGGGAGGAGTTGGAATAGAAAAAAATCGACATTCTTTTCTCTTCATTGTTTTTTCTGGTGAATTTCTTCTGCCTTCTATGTGTTTTTCTCTAGCACATTGTCCATAGTTTTTCTGCAGTGTCCACTCTAATCTTTACTGTTTCTTAACGATTTTCAATGTTTTATAATGGTATTTTCCCCCTTTGCTTATTTAGCTCAGCCAACTCCCTTGTCAAATAGTTCTGTCCTCTTGCACTTTATCATCGCTCTGATATTATAAAGGCCATCACCTTTTATATGTTGTGTTTTGTTTCCTGTTCAGAATGTGATTTTTATTGTTAACTAACGGGTTCATGCATGTATGGGGTCCCTCAGTCTGGCCTGCGCCCTCTCACAATCCGGGATCTCTTGGTGGCTGTAGTAGTGCGGGAAGCGGCAGGCGGCGGGGGAGGAGCCTGAGCCCCAGCCAGGCGCTGCTCCCTCTTATCCTGGCCACCACAGCTTCCGTAGTCTGGCGCCAGTAAGTCAGCTGAGCTGCATCCCGTTGTGGGAGCACACTCAACACCAGGGGGCAGCTCCAGTGTTGAGCAATTTGTTTGAGAACGGAATCATTTTTTTCCCATTAGAAATAATGTAAATTGAATTAATCCATTCCAGACCCCCAAATGATTCCGTGTTTTAGCCTTAGTCAATTGCCTGTGATTGTTGTTCTGTGAGCATTTTCACACCCTTAGCAACATCAGCAGTCTTGATGGCCTCTTTATGTTTTAAAATTGTGCTTATCCTCGTTTCACCATGTCATGGTCGGTAGCTAGATCAGCCACGCAAACTCCTCTATTATACTCTGTAATTACAGTATTTCTCTGCCCAACCAAGTTATAACTTACCAATGCTGGTCCCACCTTTGAGAGAACACAAATGGGGAAAATGGCAGATATTGAGCCTGTAGTGAATGCAGCGTGTGATGGGAGCTTCCAGTTGGCACATTCTGTAATTTTTTCTGTCGGCCCTATCCCTGCAGATTGGGAGATGTCAATGATAGTATTACTCCAGCACATATGGAAAAGATACCCCCTCCTCAGTGCACTAGACTGCTATTTGCTAGACAGTTGTGTGGTGACCAAGTGTGAACAATGCTCCTTAGAGTTGTTCTGATCAATGAGGAGGTTCAGAATTTCATCCTCTCATTCCGGTACACAGCAGAAGAAACTGGTTTTCAATCCTATTGTTATCTTAGTTTGGTCCAAGTTATCTGTATTCAGAAGGTCCTTCTTAGAATAAGTTTAAAGTAAGAGGTTAGGAGCTTGCATCATCATGGATGTGTGTGTTTTTTGGTTTTGTGTTTTTTTTGGTTTGTGAGAGGGACGTTTTTGTTGTTGTTGGTTTGTGAGGGGGACATTTTTGTTGTTGTTTTTAAGAGAGGGAGGTTTGAAGAACGTTTTCCTGCTACCTTCTCATCAGTTTATAGGGTTTTTTATGACCCTGTGATTTTAAGAGTTAACTCTCAGGAAGGTACATTATACTTTGGGGGGGGGGACTAACATAGAGAAAAGAACTTCCCAGATTTTATTTTAAAATGGATTATATAGATTGAGAGTAAAAACCAAAAATCCAAAGGGGGTGAAAAAAGAAAAGAAAAAACTTGATTTATGCAGCAGATCTTATGCTTGGAGAGTCCAACTTTCTCCAGTGCTGATATTCTTTCAGTAGTCTTGAAACAACCCTTGGTCCTTACAAGGGTTTTAGATATGAATACCAACATTTATAATGAAATTTATACCCTAAATAAATTGCTCAAAATTATGGTTTGCCTTATGATGCTTTTTATTTTTGAAAGGAATTGATTTAGCCCTGGGAGATAATAGTCATGTTTCTCCTTACATCCTGAAATACCCAAACCTGTGTGTTAGCATGCTGAATTAATATTTGTATACGTGCTTTTCCTGTAATTGAACTTAAGTTTTTGTAAAAATATATGATAACAATATTGGAAGGAAGAAAAGATTTGTATCCTGTGGTCCAATTTTATTTGATGTGTAAAAACTCTATCCACTGAGCCAAATTGGCTAGGGCGGTAAAGGCAATTTTTTTTTAACCAGTCATGAACAGCTTAGCTATTAGGAAGTATAAAAGCCAACATTTGTTTTGTTTAAGGATTTGGAAATATACTGTATTTCTGTATAGATTACTTCTGTTAATCTCTTAATAGACTATAAACATTTGTATAATAAATATAAATATTCTCTAAGCTAATAATGTTTATGCCCATGTTCAACTTCTTCTAGTTTTTCTAAAATACCATGCTTGCCTGGCTTCTGTAGTCTAGCTGTTGAGTGTCCACCCAGGAACTGAGGTTGCTGGGTGTGCAGGAGGCAGCTAATTGATGATGTTCCTCTCTCATTGATGTTTATATCTCTCTATCCCTCTCCCTTCCTCTCTCTCTGAAAATCAATCAAACATTTTTAAAAAATAAAATATCATGCTCTCTGTCTCTCTAGGACTTTGCCAGTGCTATGGTATTTACAGAGAAGACTCCTCTTACCCATCCTGCTTCCCTATCCCATCAGATACTTTCTGTAAACTTACTAACAAAGCACTTAGGACATTCTAGTAGGAATTAATGTTCGTCTTGTTTATTGCTGTTTTCATATAGATACTTTATATACGACGTATCTGCCTCATGAATAAAATGTTTAGGAAGTATTAATAAAATTTGGTTTTCTGATTACTTGTATGAGTATAGACTCGTGTAATTAAAACATGTCCCTCAAGTGATTTTTATTAGTAATTTAAGGAGAAAGAAAAGGAAAGACATGAATATATAAGTTTTAGGGGTACAGATCATTATAGTATTACTGAGTGTTCCATATATGTCAGTATTCTGTTAGGTACTGCACGAAACACAAGAGAGGTATAAATCTAGCTGCTCAAAGAAGTCATTATCAGATCATGAGAAAGAATTGAGATTAGCCAAAAAGGAACTTTGAATCTGGAGAGGTTTGAGCAACTGAAATTTATGTTTCCGCATTTCATTTCTAATCAGCATTCATTGACCATCACTTGTGTGTCAGGTTGAATAACCTATCAGTAGTGAGTGTGAAAGGGGAATGGTGTGTCCAAGGAAGGATGTTGTCCAAGTTAAGGCAGCACCTTAAGGAAAGCTATCTAGGGTGAGAGTATGATGTTGGATTTCACAGATAATACATTCTTTTTTTTTTTTTTTTTTTTTTTTTTTAATCCTCACCTAAGGACATGCTCATTGATTTTTGTTTTGAGAGAGAAAGACATCAATTGGTTGCCTTTCCATAAACACCCCAACTGGGAATTGAACCTGCAACTTAGGTATGTGCCCTGACCAGGAATCGAACCAGTGACCTCTTGGTTCATGGGTCAATGCTCAACCACTGAGCCATGCCGGCCAGGCTGGACACTTGGTCTTTTATCCTGACTCTGCCATTTACTTTATAGCTTTTGGATCTAACGTAGTATCTATTGTCCAGTTATTGGGATCATTAAATAATCTGTGTAAAGTACTTAATTAGTACAGTGCATTGCACATAGTAAGTGCTCAATGAAAGATTAGCAATAAATATTTCAGTATTGTCTCTATCAGCATTTGGGTCAAGATCTAGGTTCCTTTGCAAGGACTACAGACTCCTACACTAACAATATTTGACCCATTCTTGTTCTTTTAGCACTTCCTACCCACAATGTAAATATATTTCTCAAAATAATTATTTACCAGATATACCATATTTTATATTTATGGACGCACAACTTTACATGATCTGTTGCCTACCTATCTGATCTTATCTTCTGCCACACTGTTCCTTGAGCACACCAAGTTTATTCCTGTCTTTACCTCTTGCTTAGTATGCTTTTCTTTCTGCGAGCCCCATATATCAGCTGTACCTCATTTAGTCTCCTTACTGTCACCTCTTTAAAAAGGCCTTCTCTGACAACCCTGTCTAAAACAGTACTCCTTATCAGTTTCTTACCCTGATTTGCATTTCTTCTTGGCATTTCTCACTGTCTTGTATTATTTTACACATTTATTCATTAATTACAAGATTATTCTAGAAGGAGTTAAGTTGGGAAATAATACTGAAAGAAGTCTCAAATTGCCTTTTTTTTATTTTAGAAAAATGGTGACTGTAGAAAGATGATAAAGAAGTTGTCTCTTCGTAAACAGCGCTTCATGCAGTTTTCTTCACTGGAACACGAAGGAGAATATTACATGACACCACGAGACTTCCTCTTTTCAGTAATGTTTGAGCATATGGAACGTGAGTTGCTTTTATAAATTTTATTTTATTTTTTTAGTTTAGAAAAACAAATATTGAGGCTGAAAAACCTGTTTTTCAAATTGTTGATAGGTTTTCTTCATTTTAATTGTCATCAATCTTTAGGCAAAATGCATTTACTTATTGTTTAGCTCTTTCAATCTTTGTGACACAGTAGTTAAACTTGTAAACATATTATTTATCTAAGAAATTTTTTTTGTATATGGGTTTTTCTAAAGAGAAAGAGGAAAAATAGTTAAGATTTTTTAATGTCACTAGATGAATTCTTAATAAAATAATTTTATCCAGCATGTTAATTTTCATTGGTGTTAATGTTTTAAATTGGGCAAAAAAATGAAACTTAGCCCTGACCGGTTTGGCGCAGTGGCTAGAGCATCGGCCTGGGGACTGAGGGGTCCCGGGTTCGATTCCGGTCAAGGGCATGTACCTTGGTTGCGGGCATATCCCCAGTTGGGGGTGTGCAGGAGGCAGCTGATCGATGTCTCTCTCTCATCGATGTTTCTAACTCTCTATCCCTCTCCCTTCCTCTCTGTGAAAAATCAATAAAATATATTTTTAAAAAAATGAAACTTAGAGCAATTAAGAGGGTCATATAATGGATTTTGATGTCATCAGTTTAAAAAAACCTGAAAAAATAGAAAAATAAACAAAAATTCAAAAGCTAATAATTATATAATTTTAGTTCATAAACTGCCAATTCTCAGTTACTTCAAATAATATCAGAAATTCTTCATTTTATTATCTAAATTAGTCCTTTTTACTTTACGTAGAGTAGATATGGCCCCATCCTCTGAGCTTTGGAATGTTCTATGAAAATTTCTTGGCTTCTGTCACTTTTTGAAGTATGCTAGATGTGCTGCTCTGAAAGAAGCTATATATGGAACAGAAACTGGATAGGGCAAGGTGCATGGAGGTCTATTATTATCTAGAGCAATTTATGTCCCAAGGCACTCTTGAAAACAACAAGCATTAAACTGGCAATTAGTGGAGCTTAATACCTTGATGCAATCATGAAAAGAGACCGAGAAAGCTACCAAACTAGGGTCATTCCAGTGACTGGGCATTCCCAAAGCTGTGCTTCCCTAAGAAGCAACATCAGAGGAACCAACTAAAGCACCCCAGACAGGCACTAAACAAATAGAGAAGCAAATAACAAGCTAAGAATTTGTTGCTAGTAGATCTGTGGTGAGGGCAGAGGTAGTACCCAGAATTGCTACTATGTATTATCTAAAACAGGGGCGGGCAAACTTTTTGACTCGAGGGCCACAATGGGTTCTTAAACTGGACCGGAGGGCCGGAACAAAAGCATGGATGGAGTGTTTGTGTGAACTAATATAAATTCAAAGTAAACATCATTACATAAAAGGGTATGGTCTTTTTTTTTTTTTATTTCAATAGTTTTATTCATTTCAAACATTTTAACAAGAAGAATGTAAACACTAATTATTATAATTTGAAACTTCAAAAAATGGAGGAATCATAGCACAATAACATACCTTATATTGAAGATGGCAAAGGCAAAATAAAATTGCCTAACAAAGGAAAGGTACAAAAGCCTTTCAAATTAAACTTAAATATAATAAAATAATTTAAAACTAAAACAAATAGAAAAGAACAAAATGTGTAAACAGTAAATTAAACATTTTCTTTAGTGCAACTTCCAAATTATGCCCGGGACGTAGATGTAGTTGGCAATGTAGACTGGGTTGAAAGGTTTTTGGTCTTTAAAACATCAACTTCAGTGGGAACAGTGTTGTTGGTCTCCTTTTTAGCTAATGCTCTGATACTGTGCTCTCCAGGGGCGTGTCTCCCTACATCACCACGATAACGTGTCTACGCATTCCCAGAGTGATGTCGGGGGACGCGTCTGCGGGCATTACAAGGAGCCTCTGGATGATTGAGAGGTTGTTCCTTCTACTGAATGGGCGGATATAAATCCGCCCACTAAGAAGAAGTAGCTGCAGCCGTGTTTCCCGACGTTGCCATGTTAACACTGCTGTTGGTGAAGGAGCGGAGGGGAGAGCAAGAGAACCCTCCCTCCGCTCTTTCGGCTCCGCGGGCTGGATAGAACAGCCGGATCCGGCCCGCGGGCCGTAGTTTGCCCACGGCTGATCTAAAATCTCCAGTTTCCACACAGCCAGCATGGCACAATAGTTAAGCATCAACCTCTGAACCAGGAGGTCACAGTTCAATTTCCAGTCAAGGCACATGCCTGGGTTCCGGGCTTGATCCCCAGTGTGGGGCTTGCAGGAGGCAGCCTATCAATGATTCTCTCTCATCGTTGATATTTCTCTCTCTCTCTTCCTCTCTGAAATCAATAAGAAAATGAAGTCTCAGAAACATGTGGGACACCATTAAGTATACCAACATATGCTTATTGGGAGTACCATAAGGAGAGGAGAGAGAGAAGGAAGCAGAAAAAAAATTTTTTGAATAAATAATAGCTGAAAACTTGCAAAATTTATAGAAAAACACTAATCCATATACTGAGAAAGTTCAACAAACTCCAAGTAGGATAAACATAAAGATATCCATTAACAGACACATCCTAATAAAACTACTGAAAGTCAAGGAAAGGAGAAATCTTGAAAGCAGCCAAAAAATAAATAACTTGCCACTTACTAAGAATCCATATAAGATAATGGCTGACTCTGCAGAAACAGTGGAGGCGGGAAGGCAATGGAATAACATAATTAAATTGCTCAAAGAGAAAGATGGTTAACCAAGAATCCTATATTCACCAAAACTTTCAAAATTGAAGGTGAAAAAAAGACTTTCCCAGATGAAAACTAAGAATTTATTGCTAGTAGATCTGACTTACAAAACTTACAAAAGGAAACTTTTCAGGGAAAACAAATGACTCCAGACAATAATTTGAATCCACACAAACAAACAACATAGATAAAGGTAATTATATAACCTTAAAAGATTGTATAAATGCATATATTTTCTCCTTTAAAAAAAAATCTTTATTGTTGAGAGTATTACAGATGTCCCCTTTTTTTCTCCACATTGCCCCCCTCCACCCAGTTCCCACCCCACTCCAGGCCTTCACCACCCTGTTATTTGTGTCCTTAGGTAATGAATATATGTATATAAGTTCTTTGGTTAATCTCTTCCCGCCCCCTTTCAACCCTCTTACCTCTGAGATTTGTCAGTCTGTTCCATGTTTCCATCCCTCTGGTTCTATTTTATTTATCAGCTTACTTTGTTCATTAGATTTCTTGTTTGTTTATTTGTATTTTTAGATTCACCTGTTGATAGATATGAATTTATTACCATTTTATTGTTCATATTTTTTAGCTTTCTTTTTTCCTTCTTAAGAAAGACCTTTAATATTTCATGTAATACTGGTTTGGTGGTGATGAAATCCTTTCGCTTTTTTTTTTTTTTAATATATTTTATTGATTTTTGAGAGAGGAAGGAAGAGGGATAGAGAGTTAGAAACATCGATGAGAGAGAAACATCTATCAGCTGCCTCCTGCACACCCCCTACTGGGGATGTGCCCACAACCAAGGTTCATGCCCTTGACTGGAATCGAACCTGGGACCTTCAGTCCGCAGGCTGACGCTCTATCCACTGAGCCAAACCAGTCAGGGCTCCTTTTGCTTTTTTGTCTGTGAAGCTTTTTATCTGACCTTCAATTCTAAATGACAGTTTTGCTGGATAGAGTAATCTTGGTTGTTGGTCCTTGCTTTTCATCACTTTGAATATTTATTGCCACTCCCTTCTGGCCTGCATAGTTTCTGTTGAGAAATCACCTAACAATCCTCTGAGCACTTCCTTGTAGGTAACTGTTTTTCTCTTGCTGTTTTTAAGATTCTCTCTTTGTCTTTAACCTTTGGCATTTTAATTATGATGTGTCTTGCTGTGGGCCTCTTGAGTTCCTCTTCTTTGGGACTCTGTGCTTCCTGGACTTGTAAGTCTATTTCTTTCACCAGGTAGGGAAGTTTTCTGTCATTATTTCTTCAAATAGGTTGTCAATGATGTGAGTGTTGGTATGCTTGAAGTTGTCCCAGAGGCTCCTTATACTATCTTCATATTTTTGGATTCTTTTTTCTTTTTGCTCTTCTGGATGGGTGTTTTTTGCTTCTTCATATTCCAAATCACTGATCTGAATATTGGTGTCCTCTACTCCACAGTTGATTCCCTATAAATTATTGTTCATTTCAGTTGGTGTGTGCTTCATTTCTTACTGGTCCTTTTTCATGTCTTTGATGTTCTCACTAAGATCCTTGAAATTCTCACTAAGTCCCTTGAAGCTCTCCTTAAGTACCTTGAGCAATTTTATAACCATTTTTTTTTTAACTCTGTACATAGTGATTTGCTTGCTTCCATTTTATTTAGTTCTTTATCTGGAGATTCCTTCTGTTTTTTCATTTGAAACGTGTTTCTTTGTCTCTGCATTTTGGTTGCTTCCCTGTGTTTGTTTCATTGTATTAGGTAGAGCTGCTATGCCTCTTGGAATTGGTAGAGTGGCTTGTGTAGTAGGTGGCCTGTAGGGCCCAGTGGCTCAGCCTCCCCAGTAACCTGAGCTGGGCACTCTGTGTGGCTGTGTGCACGGTCCTGTTATAATTGAGCTTTGTTTGGGTCTATCTACATTTTCTATTTCTGGTTGAGTTCATTTTGCTAATTTGTTTGTTTCTACTTATTTATATCATCTAAATCATCCAAATTGTTGGCATAGAGTTGTTCATAGTATCTTACCTAATAATAAACATGTAAATTGGGACTGTACCTCTACTACGTCCACCAGCCAATCAGGAGTGATATGCAAATTAACCCAACAAAGATGGCGGTTAATTTGCATACACAGGTGCCTAGTGACCAGGGGGGGCGTTCTGCCCCACCCCTGGTCTCAGGGCCACTGGGCAGAGTGGGAAGGCAGGGCCGGAGAGGAAAGAGTCGGCTCCTGGGCTGGGCCGGAGTGGAAGGGCGGTGCAGGCAGCCAGAGAAAGGAAGGCCCATTCTAGCACAAATCTTCATGCATTGGGCTTCTAGTTCTCATATAATCTTTTGGATTTCTGTAAAATCTGTCCCCGTTTTCATTTCTGATTTTAGTAATTTAAGGCTTCTCTCTTTTTTTATAATCAAACTAGCTGAAGGTTTATCAACTTTGTTGATCTTTTCAAAGAACCAACTTTTGGTTTCACTGATTTTCTCTACTATTATTCTGTTCTCTGTTTTGTCTCCACACTAATCTTTTTTATTTCCTCCCTTGTGCTTTCAGTTTAGTTTGCTCTTTTTATTTCTAAATCCTTAATCTGTATAATTAAGTTATTGATTTGAAATACTTTTTAATGTACAAATTTACAGCAATAAATTTCCCAGTTAACAATGCCTTTACTGTGTCCCAAAAGTTTTAGTACATTGTGTTTTCATTTTCATTCTTCTCAAGGTATTTTCTTTTATTCTTTTTAATTTAAATTCTTTATTGTTTAAAGTATAACATAAGTCTCCTTTCTCCCCCATTGACCTCTCCCAGGCCACCTCTACCCCTCAGCAGATACCCGCCCCCTATCTCCCCCCCCCCCCCCGCAATCTGTGTCCATTAGTTATGCTCATATGCATGCATACAAGTCCTTTGGTTGATCTCTTACCCCTCACCCCCGCCTTCCCTCATAGGTTAGATAGTCTTTTCTATGACTCTGGTTCTATTTTTGTTCATCAGTTTATGTTTTTCATTCTATTCCACAAATGAGTGAGATCAGCTGATGTTTATCTTTCTCTGACTGGCTTATTTCGCTTAGCATAATGTTCTCCAGTTCCATGAATATGGTTGCAAATGATAAGAATTCCTTCTTTTTTACAGCAGCCTAGTATTCCATTGTGTAGATGTACCACAGTTTTCTAATCCACTCATCTGCTGATAGACACTTAAGCTGTTTCCAAATCTTAGCTATGGTAATTGTGCTGCTATGAACATAGGGGTGCATATATCTTTTCTGATTGGGGTTTCTGTTTTCTTGGGATATATTCCTAGAAGTGGTATTACTGGGTCAAATGGAAGTTTCATTTTTAATTTTTTGCGGGAACACCATACTGTTTTCACAGTGGCTGCACCAGTCTATATTTCGACCAGCAGTGCACAAGGGTTCCTTTATCTCCACATCCTCGCCAGCACTTGTCATTTGTTGATTTGTTGATATACCCATTCTGACAGGTGTGAGATGGTACCTCATTGTTTTTTTGATTTGCATCTCTCAGATGATTAGTAACTTCGAGCATGTTTTCATATGTCTCTTGGCCTTCTGTATGTATTCTTTCGAAAGTGTCTGTTTGGGTCCGTTGCCCATTTTTTGATTGGGCTCTTTATCTTCCTTTTGTTAAGTTGTATGAGTTCCCTATAAATTTTGGAGATTAAGCCCTTATCGGAGATAACATTGGCAAATGTGTTCTCCCATACAGTGGGCTTTCTTATTGTTTTAATGGTTTCTTTCATTGTGCAGAAGTTTGTTATTTTGATGTAGTCCCACTTGTTTATTTTCTCCTTAGTTTCCATTGCCCTATGGGCTGTATCGGTAAAGATATTGCTACGACAAATGTCTGTAATTTTCCTGCCTATGGCTGGTTGTAGGAATTTATGGTTTCCAGTCATACATATAAGTCCTTTATGCATTTTGAGTTTATTTTTGTGTATGGTGTAAGTTGGTGGTCTAGTTTCTTTTTTTCTTTTTTTTTTTTTGCATTTATCTGTCCAATTATTGAAGAGACTGTCTTGAATCCATTGTATGCTCTTGCTTCCTTTGTCAAATATTAATTGAGCATAGTGGTTTGGGTCGATTTCTGGGTTCTCTATTCTATTCCATTGGTCTATATGTCTGTTATTGTGCCAGTACCAGGCAGTTTTAAGAATACTGGCTTTGTAGTATAGCTTGACATCCGGTATTGTGAGCCCTCCAACTTTGTTCTTCTTTTTCAAGATTGCTGCAATTATTCGGGGTCTTTTTTATTCCAGATGACTTTTTGGAGAGTTTGTTCTAGGTCTTTGAAGTATGCCATTGGTATTTTAATGTGGATTGCATTGAATCTATAGGTTGCTTTGGGTAGTATGGACATTTTAATGATGTTGATTCTACCAATCCATGAGTATGTTATATTCTTCCATTTGTTTATGTCTTCCTCTATCTCTTTTTTCAGTGTCTTGTAATTTTCTGAGTATAGGTCCTTTACCTCCTTGGTTAAATTCATTCCTAGGTATCTTAAATTTTTTGTTGCAATGGTAAATGGGATTGTTTTTTTTAGTTTCTCTTTCTGTGAGATCATTATTGGTGTATAAAAAAGCCATAGATTTCTAGGTGTTAATTTTGTATCCTGCTCCGTTGCCGAATTCATGTGTTATTTCTAGTAGTTTTTTGAGTCTTTAGGGTTTTCTATGTACAATATCATGTCATCTGCAAATAATGACAATTTTACTTCTTCTTTTACAATTTGGATACCTTTTATTTCTTCTTCTTGTCTGAACACTATGGCTAACACTTCCAGTACTATGTCAAACAGGAGTGGTGAGAGGGGGCATTCCTGTCTTGTTCCTGTTCTTAGGGGAAATGGTTTTAGTTTTTGCCCATTGAGTATGATGTTGGCTGTAGGTTGGTCATATAAGCCTTTTATTGTGTTGAGGTATGATCCATCTATTCCCACTTTGCTGAGATTTTTTAATCAGGAAATGGTGTTGGATTTTGTCAAATGCCTTTTCTACATCAATTGATATGATTATGTGATTTTTGTCTGTCAATTTGTTTATGTGATGTATCACGTTTATTGATTTGCGGATATTGTACCAGCCTTGCATCCTGGGATAAATCTCACTTGGTCATGGTGTATGATCTTTCTAATGTAATGCTGGATCCGATTTGCTAGAATTTTGTTGAGGATTTTAGCATCTATGTTCATCAGGGATATTGGCCTGTAAATCTCTTTCTTTGTGGTATCTTCATCTGGTTTTGGGATTAGGGAAATGCAGGCTTCATAGAAAGAGCTTGGAAGTGTTCCTTCCTCTTGAATTTTTTGGAATAGTCTGAGAAGGATAGGTTTTAGTTCTTCTTTGAATGTTTGGAAAAACTCTCCTGTGAAGCTGTCTGGCCCCAGACTTTTGTTTGCTGGAAGCTTTTTGATGACTGTTTCAGTTTCCTCCTTTGTTATTGGCCTGTTGAGAATTTTTTGATTCTTATTGATTGAGGGTTTTGTTTTTTTTTAAATACGAGAATATTTCTGTTTATCGAATTTTTTTTTAATTTTTTTAAAAATATATTTTATTGATATTTCACAGAGAGGAAGGGAGAGGGATAGAGAGTTAGAAACATCGATGAGAGAGAAACATCGATCAGCTGCCTCCTGCACACCTCCCACTGGGGATGTGCCCGCAACCAAGGTACATGCCCCTGACCGGAATCGAACCCGGGACCCCTCAGTCCGCAGGCCGACGCTCTATCCACTGAGCCAAACCGGTTTCGGCTATTGATTGAGTTTTGAAACGTCATATTTTTCTAGGAATATGTCCATTTCCTTTAGGTTATTTAGTTGGTTGGAGTAGAGTTGTTCATAGTATTTTTTTAAATAATCTTTTGTATTTCTGTGGGGTCTGTTGTTATTTTGCCTCTTTCATTTCTGATTTTGTTTATTTGGGTCCTCTCTCTTTGCCTCTTGGTGAGCCTGCCTAGAGGTTCATCAGTCTTGTTTATCCTTTCAAAGAACCAGCTCTTGGTTTCATTGATCTTTGGTATTGTTTTTCTTGGTCTCTATGTCATTTATTTCTGCATTGATCTTTATCATTTTCTTCCGCTGGGCTTTTCTTTTTGCTCTCTTTCTAATTCTTTAAGTTGTTGAGTTAGATAATTTATTACCAGTTTTTCTTGTTTTAGTTTTGTTGATTTGTTTGTTTTTTTGTTTTTGTTGTGCGTTTTTTTCGTTGGCCTGTAATGCTATGAACTCTCTCATGACTGCTTTTACTGTGTCCCATAGGTTTTGGATTGTTGTGTTTTCATTGTCATTCGTTTGCAGGATGTTTTTAATTTCTTCTTTGATCTTTTTGACAACCAATTTTTTAATTGTTTTTATTTTAATTTATTGCTAATATTATGCCATTGTGGTCTGAGAAGATGCTTGATATTATTTCAATCTTCTTGAATTTGGAGAGACTTTGCCTGCGATCCAATATGTGGTCTATCTTTGAAAATGTCCCATGTGCACTTGAGAAGAAGGTATATTCTATAGCTTTGGGTGGAATGTTCTGAAGATGTCAGTTAAGTCCATCTGATATAGTGAGTCATTCAGGATTGCTGTTTCTTTGCTGATTTTTTTGTCTAGAGGATTTATCCAGTGACGTCAGTGGGGTATTAAAGTCCCCTACTATGATTGTATTGCTGTCGATCTTTCCCTTAATATTGTCCAGAAGTTTTTTTACATACTTGGGTGCATATATGTTTACCAGAGTTATATCCTCTTGTTGTATTGATTCCTTTAGTTTTACGAAGTGGCCTTCCTTATCTCTTGTTATGGCCTTCACTCTGAGGTCTGTTTTGTCAGATATAAGTATTGCTACCCCAACTTTTTTATTCATTTCCATTTGCCTCAAAGATATTTTTCCATCCCTTCACTTTCAGTCTGTGTGGGTCTCTTGTTCTGAGGTGGATCTCTTTTAGACAGCATATATATGGGTCATGGTTTCTTATCCATTCAGCCACTCGAGGTCTTTTAATTGGAGTATTTAGACCATTTACGTTTCAAGTTATTATTGAGAGATACTTGTTTGTAGCAATTTTTATTTTTTGTGCCTGTGTTCCTTCTTCCCTTTTTTTTTTTCTTTATTTTACTACGGTCCCTTTAGCATTTCTTGCATTGCTGGGTTGGTGGTAATAAACTCCCTTATCCTTTCTTTTTCTGTGAAGCTCCTGATTTCACCTTTAATTTTGAATGATAACCTTGCTGGATAAAGTATTCTTGGATTCAGTACCTTGCTTTGCATCACTTTGTATATTTCCTTCCATTCCTTTCTGGCCTGATGTGTTTCTGTTGAGAAATAATTTGATAATCTAGTGGGAGATTCCTTGTAGGTAATTTTCTCTCTCTCTTGCAGCCTTTAAGATTCTCTCTTTGTTGTTAATGTTTGCCACTGTAATTACAACGTGTCTTGGTTCGGGTCTTTTTGGGTCCATCTTGTATGGGACTCTCTGTGCTTGCCTGACTTTTTTCTTCCCCCAATCAGGGAAATGTTCTGACATTATTTCTTCAAATAGGTTTTCTAACCCTTGCTCCTATTCTTGCCGTTTCGGCACTCCTACTATACATATGTTGCTTCATTTCATGTTGTCCCAAAGCTCCCTCAGGCTCTCTTCCTGTCTTTTGATTTTTTTTTCTCCAATTACAGTTCAGATTGGGCATCTTTTGCTTGCCTGTCTTTTAATTTGCTAATTTGGTCCTCCGCTTCTCCTAGTCTACTGTTGAAAGCTTCCATATTGTTTTTTATTGTAGCTATATGACTTTTATTTCTTTCTAATTCTTACATAGGTTGTTGATTTTCTCATGCATCTGGGTTATGAAATATATGACCCTATTCTGAATTCTTTTTCTAAAATATTGCATGCCTTTGTTTCATTTAGTTTCTTTTCTAGCCATTCCTCCTTTTCTTTTCTTTGGAGGTTGTTCTTCTGTCTCCCATTTTTGCTCTCAACAAAGGATCTAGGTGTTGAATTTCACGGGGCCTGTGGCTGCAGTGGTGGCCTTGGTGGCAGTTAGCACGGTCATGGACAGCGGCTGCTCCTCAGGCTGTCACGTGCGATGACTGCTCCTCGCACAGTTGCGGGGCTGCTGCTCCTCAAGGGGGGTCACGAGGTGGCTGCTCCTCGTGAGGTCACAGGTGGTGGCTGCTTCTCTGGTGGTCACCAGCAGCAGCTACTCGCGCGGCTGCTGGTGCAGTTGCGGAGCCCGAGGCTGCTGCGTTAGTCTAGGCCAGTGGTCAGCAAACTGCGGCTCACGAGCCACATGCGGCTCTTTGGCCCCTTGAGTGTGGCTCTTCCACAAAATACCACGGCCTGGACGAGTCTATTTTGAAGAAGTGGCATTAGAAGAAGTTTAAGTTTTAAAAATTTGGCTCTCAAAAAAAATTTCAGTCGTTGTACTGTTGATATTTGGCTCTGTTGACTAATGAGTCTGCTGACCACTGGGCTAGGCTGTTCGCGCGTGTGCAGTTACGGTGCCCAGAGCTAAAGCATCTGGCTAGTGGGAGGGGAGCACCCTCTGGAACTCACAGGAGCCCTCAGCTGGAGAGGCTTGAGTCCCCGTGTCCGTGGGTCAGCAGCCTCGGCTGCAGGTCCCAGGCTGGAGTGGCTGTAGGATCCCAGGTGGTGTCTAAGAGCACCCTGGGTGGAGGTGAGGCTGGGCTCCCAGTCACAGCAGTTCTCCCCCTCAAGATGGCACGGCCTCTGCGGCGGAGCCATCACTCAGGAGAGATTACAGCAGTAGCAGAGGTTGCCTGGCTATCCAAGCCCAGTCCACCAGCCCCTGAAGGTCTCAAGGTATTTTCTAATAGCTCTTGTGACTTCTTCTTTGATCCATTGGTTATTTAAGAGTGTGTCTTTTAATTTCTACATATTTGTGAATTTTTCTGTTTTCAATGTTACTCATTTCTAATTTCATCCCACTGTTATCAGAAAGAAAAATATTTTATATAATTTTGAAACTAGACAACCAATGGGTCCAGGCTGCTTGTCACTGCTTAAGCCAATTGAGTAAAGACTGGGTTGAGTCATATATTTATTCCAATAATGCCAGCAGTGTGGGCGAACAGCAGGTCTTCCATGAAAATCTGCTCTGCAAATCCCCATAAGTCAGCTGCTTGTATGGGATAGGACAAAGATTACATGGGGAAGTACACAAAAGGAATAAGAATGGATACACAAAATGGGTATTACAGGCATGAGGAAATAAGCAAAAGGAATAAAAATTGGTATAATGGTTACAGATTACAGCAAGCATGTCAAACTCGCAGCCCACAATGAATATGTTGTAACTTAATTTTTACAATATCCTGTTATACATACTTATTAATAACAAACTATAACATTTGCTAATGACTGATTACTATAATTGTGTTGCATTCATTTCCCTTACATGCCTTATGTGCATTCGCACCGTTTCTCTCCCCTAATTCTAGCAGCGAATATTTTATTAGCCGATTACCATGCTATTAGTCTTCTACTGACTTCTTTGATGTGTGCAACAGGAAATATTTCTTTGGTTCCTTATTGATCTCTGTGGTTGTTCTATTCATTGGTGAAAGTGAAGTAATGAGGTCTCTATTATTGTAGAACTATATTCTTTGTTCAATTTTGTCAATTAGGCAAGATTTTAAAAAATACATAAAGAGTAAGGCTCACTTTTTCTTAACTTATATATCTGTATACATAATATCCTATGAACCAGGAGGTCACAGTTCGTTCCCAATCAAGGCACATGCCCAGGTTGTGTGCTCAATTCAATCCCCAGTGTGGGGCATGCAGGAGGCAGCTGATCATTGATTCTCTCTCGTCATTGGTGTTTTTATCTCTCCCTCACCCTCTTCCTTCCTCTCTGAAATTAATAAAAATATTTTTAAAGAAATATAAAACCTTTAGAAAATCTATGTTCATTTTAGAAACTGAAATATTACGAAGTATAGAGTAGAAAATATGTCAACCCTAATGCTAACACAACCGTCCAGAAGTAACCAGCATGAACACACAGATTTTTTTCTTTTTTTCTTTTTTATTGATTAAGGTATTACATGTGTACATATCTTCCCATTGCCACCCCCCACCCCACGCCCATACATTCCCTCACCCCCCCCCCCCAGTGTCTTGCATCCATTGGTTATGCTTACATGCATGCATACAAGTCCTTCGGTTCATCTCTTATCTCCCCCACCACTCCCCAACCTTCCTGCTGTAATTTGACAGTCTGTTTGATGCTTTATTGCCTCTGTATCTATCTTTTTGTTCATCAGTTTATAATGTTCTTTATTATCTACAAATGAGTGAGATCATGTATTTTTCTTTCATTGACTGGCTTATTTCACTTAGCATAATGCTCCCCATTTCCATCCAGGCTGCTGCAAATGGTAAGAATTCCTTCTTTTTTATAGCAGCATAGTATCCCATTGTATAGATGTACCATAGTTTTCTGATCCAGTCATCTGCTGACAGCACTTAGGCTGTTTCCAAATCTTAGCTATTCTAAATTGTGCTGCTATGAACATAGGGATGCATATATCCTTTCTGATTGGTGTTTCTAGTTTCTTAGAATATATTCCTAGAAGTGGTATTACTGGGTCAAATGGGAGTTCCATTTTTAGTTTTTTGAGGAAACTCTATTATTGTTCTCCACCGTGGCTGCACCACTCTGCGTTCCCACCAGAAGTGCACGAGAGTTCCTTTTTTTCCGCATCCTCGCCAGCACTTGTCATTTGTTGATTTGTTGATGATAGCCATTCTGACGCGTGTGAAATGGTACAGCATTGTCGTTTTGATTTGCATCTCTCAGATAATTAGTGACTTTGAGCATGTTTTCATATGTCTCTTGGCCTTCCTTCTGTCTTCTTTCGAAAAGTATCTGTTTAGGTCCATTGCCCATTTGTTTATTGGGTCGTTTATCTTCCTTTTATTGAGTTGTATGAGTTCCCTGTAAATATTGGAGATTAAACGTTTATCAGTGATAACATTTGCAAATATGCTCTCCCATACAGTGGGCTTTCTTTTGTTTTGTTGATGGTTTCTTTTGCTGTGTAAGAGCTTTTAATTTTGATGTAGTCACATTTGTTTATTTTCTCTTTAGTTTCCCTTGCCTTAGGAGTGGTATCAGTGAAGAAATTGCTTCGGCATATGTCTGAGATTACTCTGCCTGTGGATTCTTCTAGTATTTTTATGGTTTCCCATCTTATGTTTAAGTCCTTTATCCATTTTGAGTTTTTCTTTGTGTATGGTGTAAGTTGGTGGTCTAGTTTCATTTTTTTGCATATATCTGTCCAATTTTCCTAACACCATTTATTGAAGAGACTATCTTGATTCCATTGTATGTTCATGCCTCCTTTGTCAAATATTAATTGAGCATAGTGGTTTGGGTCAATATCTGGGTTCTCTATTCTATTCCATTGGTCTGTATGCCTGTTCTTGTGCCAGTACCAGGCTCTTTTGAGAACAGTGGCTTTGTAATACAGCTTGAAATCTGGTATTGAGATCCCACCTATTTGTTCTTCTTTATCAGGATTGCTGTGGCTATTCAGGGTCTTTTTTTATTCCAGATGAATTTTTGGAGAGTTCTTTCTAGGTCTGTGAAATATGCTGTTGGTATTTTAATGGGGAGTGCATTGAATCTATAGATTGCTTTGGGTAGTATGGACATTTTAATGATGTTGATTCTACCAATCCATGAACACAGTATGCTCTTCCATCTATTTATGTCTTCCTCTATCTCTTTTTTCAATGTCCTGTAGTTTTCTGAGTAGAGATCTTTTACCTCCTTAGTTAAGTTTATTCCTAGGTATCTTAATTTTTTTGGTGTGATGGTAAATGGGATTGTCTTCTCACTCTCTTTCTGTAAGTTCACTCTTGGTGTATAGAAATGACATAGATTTATTGGCATTAATTTTGTATCCTGCTACATTGCCGAATTCATTTATTAAGTTTAATAATTTTTTAATGGAGTCTTTAGGGTTTTCAATGTACAGTGTCATGTCATCTGCAAATAAGGACAGTTTTAGTTCTTCTTTTCCAATTTGAATGCCTTTTATTTCTTCTTCTTTTCTAATCGCAATGGCGAGTACTTCCAGTACTATGTTGAACAGGAGTGGTGAGAGAGGGCCTCGCTGTCTTGTTCCTGTTTTTAGGGGAAATGGTTTTAGTTTTTGCCCATGGAGTATAATATTGGCTGTGGGTTTGTCATATATGGCTTTTATTATGTTGAGGTAGGATCCTTCTATTCCCACCTTGCTGAGAGTTTTTGTCAAGAAAGGGTGTTGAATTTTGTCAAATGCTTTTTCTGCATCAATTAATATGACTATGTCATTTTTATCTCTAAATTTGTTTATGTGATGTATCACGTTTATTGATTTGCAGATATTGTACCATCCTTGCATCCCTTGGATAAATCCTACTTGTTCATGTGTATGATCTTTCTGATGTACTGCTGGATCCGATTTGCTAGAATTTTTTTGAGGATTTTGACATCTATGTTCATGAGTGATATTGGCCTGTACTTCTCTTTCATTGTGTTGTCTTTATCTGGTTTTGGCGATGCTGGCTTCTTAGAATGAGCTTGGAAGTGTGCCTTCCTCTTGAATTTTTTGGAATAGTCTGAGGAGATAGGTTTTAGTTCTTCCTTGAATGTTTGGTAGAACTCCCCTGTGAAGCCATCTAGCCCCAGGATTTTGTTTGCTGGAAGCTTTTTAATGAATGCTTCAATTTCTTCCATAGTTATTGGCCTATTGGAATATTTAGATTCTTCCTGATTGAGTTTTGGAAGGTTGTATTTTTCTAGGAATATTTCCATTTCCTCCAGGTTGTCCAGTTTGTGGGAATAGAGTTGTTCATAATATTTTTTAACAATCCTTTGTATTTCTGTGGGGTCTGTCGTTATTTCTCCTCTTTCATATCTGATTTTGTTTATTTGGGTCCTCTCTCTTTGCTTCTTGTAAGCCTGGCAATGGGTTCATCAATCTTGTTTATCCTTTCAAAGAACCAGCTCTTGGTTTTGTTGATCTTTTGTATTGTTTCTTTGGTCTCTATGTTGTTTATCTCTGCTCTGTTCTTTATTATTTCCTTCCTTCTGCTTACACTGGGCTTTTCTTGTTGCTCTCTTTCTAACTCTTTGAGTTGTAGGGTTAGGTAATTTATTACCATTGTTTCTTGTTTTTTGCAGTGGGCTTGTAGAGCTATGAACTCCCCTCTCAAGACTGCTTTCGCTGTGTCCCATAGATTTTGGGTTGTTGTGTTTTCATTGTCATTTGTTGCCATGATGTTTTTTTATTTATTCTTTGATCTCTCTGGTAACCCAGTCATTGTTTAATAGCATGCTATTTAGTCTCCAAGTGTTTGATTTTTTTGGATTGTTTTTATTGTAGTTGATTTCCAGTTTTATGCCATTGTGATCTGAGAAGATGCTTGATATGATTTCTATCTTCTTGAATTTGAAGAGACTTTGCATGTGTCCTAATATGTGGTCTATCCTTGAAAATGTTCCATGTGCACTGGAAAAGAATGTATATTCTGTAGCTTTGGGGTGAAATGTTCTAAATATGTCAATTAAGTCCATCTGATCTAGTGTGTCATTTAGGATTGCTGTTTCTTTGCTGAATTTTTGTTTAGTTGATTTACCCAGTGGTGTTAGTGGGGTATTAAGTCCCCTACTATGACTGTATTGCTATCAATCTCTCCCTTGATATCTTCCAGAAGTTGTTTTATGTATTTGGGTGCTCCTGCATTGGGTGCATATATGTTTACCAGAGTTATATCTTCTTTTTGAATTGCTCCCTTTAGTGTTATGTAGTGGCCTTCCTTATCTCTTGTTATGGCCTTTACTTTGAGGTCTATTTTATCAGATATAAGTATCACAACCCCAGTTTTTTTCTCATTTCCATTTGCCTGAAAAATGTTTTTCCATCCCTTTACTCTCAGTCTGTGTGAATCCTTTGTTCTTAGGTGGGTCTCTTGCAGACAGCCAATATATTGATCATGTTTTCTTATCCATTCAGCTACCCTATGTCTTTTGATTGGTGCATTTAATCCATTTACGTTTAATGTTATTATTGACAAGTATATGTTTGTTTTTTTTGTTTTGTTTTGTTTTTAATAAATCTTTATTCAGATTATTACAATTATTTCTCCTTTTTCCCCCCATAGCTCCCCTCCACCCGGTTCCCACCCCACCTTCTGCCCTTACCTCCCCCCCACTGTCCTCATCCATAGGTGTATGATTTTTGTCCATCTCTTCCTGAACCCCCTATACCCCTTTCCCCCTGAGAATTATCATTCCATTCCCTTTCTATGCCCCTGATTCTATTATATTCACCAGATTATTCTGTTCCTCAGGTTTTTAATTCACTTGATTTTTAGGTTCACTTGTTGATACCGTGTTTCCCCGAAAATAAGACAGTGTCTTATATTAATTTTTGCCCCCAAAGACACGCTAGGTCTTATTTTAAAGGGATGTCTTATTTTTCCATGAAGAAGAATACGGTACACATTTATTGTTAAATGAAAATAAAGGAAATTTATTACCTGTATACGGTACGGTAGTACGGTAGTTGTCAACACAAACCAGACAAACTGTGAATCCTACAGTATCAAAAATTTACTTATTTATTCAGTGACAATCATCATAACAATCCAATTCCTGAATTTCCTGATGAATTTCTTGTGACGCCGTTTCTTTCAGAATTAGTGGACCAAATCTCTCATGTTTAGCAATAGCACTGTCTTTAAATGAGTACTTGTTTTCAAGGTAGCCTGCTCGCAGTGCATTTGCAATGCAACTGTCAATGATTTTCTCCCATGAATTCTTCACCCAAGTCACAACTTCTTGCAGTTTAGGTTTCACAAGGTTTCCACGCTGATTTCTCTCCATTCTATTTTCATTGTAGATATTCATTTCCATGCGCAAATTGTCTTTGAATGGCTTGTTTATTGCAATATCAAGAGTCTGGAGATAGGCCGTCATTCCTGCGGGAATCATTATCTGATCTATTTTTCTTTCGTGAAGAAATGTCTTCATGTCTTTAGCGCGGTGAGTGCTGGCTGCATCCCAGACTAGCAGACCTCTTTGGCTCCCTCACATAACAAGCGGCAGCATTAAATTGACCCACTTCCTTATAACTGCTTGTGTGGCCCAGGCTTTTTCACTTTCAAGAATAAAAACTCCCAAAACACGTTCAATCTTTTCCTTCTTGCCCTTAGAAATAATTAAAGGTGGGATTTTAGTGCCATCCAGACGAATTGCCAAAATACAGGAAACCCGTGCACTTTCATAAGCAGTGGAGGGAATGTACGCTAAGGAGGCACCCCGCTGTTCAATTGTTGTTTGAGATGATTGGCCCATAAACACTGCAGTTCATCCATAGCAATCATGTTGGAAAGATTGTATTTAGAGAAGTCAGCATCATCAATAAAGGACTTGAATGCAAGTGCTCGCTTAATAACTTGAGTATCTTCCAACCTAAACAGTGTTGTAGATCTTCTTAAAGACAGTTCACTTCGCTGAAGGAAATTATCCAGCCAGTGTTGTGATGCTTTGAAGTCTTTGGGGGCTATGTCAAACTGTGGTGCCATTGCAAGGGCAAATTCTTGAATCTGAGCCCTATTCACAACCAAAGCCTTTGCTCTCCTGTCAACAACCCATTCACAGATCAGGTCTTCCAGCTAGGAAAACAATGGTTGCCGACCTGATCCACACTTGCGCTTTTTAGCATTTCCCTTGTCCACTTGTTCAATGAGGTTACCATACTCTGCTCGCCATTTTAGGACCAATCGGATACTCAACATCTTCTCTTTTCAGAAAGCAGTAAGATTTTGGCCCCAAGAGTCTTCCACGATTCCTTTCTTGTACTCCACGGAGTAGCTTTTTCTTTTTGCGCTCATTTCTAGGGGTAAAAAAAAAGGAATTGGGGTATCAAGGTGGGGGGAGGGGGATCACTAAAAATGACACGGGGGATCAGAGGGGGAAATCAAAATGGCACAGGAGAGTCAGAGGGGGGATTACCATTTTAGTAACCCCTTTTGATCCTCCTGTGTCATTTTGATTGTCCCCTCTGATCCTCCTGTGTCATTTTAAGTGATCCCCCTCCGCCCACCCCTGTGCCACTGAACACCTTCACCAGACATCCCCCCTACCCCTTTATCAGACATTTACCCCTGGGGCCTGCCTGGGGACTGTCACTGGGCTTGCTGGGGCGTGGATCTGGGCTGGAGCAGGGTCTGCCACTGACTGAGAACCTTCAGTCCTCATGAAGGCGGCCGCGAGCATCAGGTAGTGTCACCAGAGACAGACCAGCACTCACCACCTTCGCCGCGTCCCGTCACTCTAATCCTCCTGTTCTTCTACACGCATCTGCGAAAGT
This sequence comes from Plecotus auritus, assembly GCF_963455305.1. NCBI lineage: Eukaryota > Metazoa > Chordata > Mammalia > Chiroptera > Vespertilionidae > Plecotus > Plecotus auritus. The sequence continues at coordinate 117,680,263 of NC_137772.1, forward strand.
CTCCTCCTCTCTCCCACCCCGCGCTCACCGCTCACTCCGACCTCTGCTCCGCCTCCACACAGCAGTGACTTCAGGACTCCGCGTAACGTCACTGGTTGCTAGATGCCAGTTGAGGCGGCCCTAGCGAACAGTTTATGGTAAATTAATTTTCATTCTGAGACAGAGCCTGGGGGACTTATTTTGGGAGGATGCCTTATATTTCACTTAGAAGGAAACCTGTAAGTAGGTCTTATTTTCAGAGGATGTCTTATTTTCAGGGAATCACGGTAGATATGTATTTGTTGTTCATAATTTTTATCTTTACTTTTTTCTTCTTACTCTTCTTTAGGAATACCTTTCAGCATTTCATATAATACTGGTTTGGTGGTGATGAACTCCTTTAGCTTTTTCTTATTTGTGAAGCTCTTTATCTGACCTTCAATTCTGAATGATAGCTTTGCTGGGTAGAGTAATCTTGGTTGTAGGTTCTTGCTATTCATCACTTTGAAAATTTCTTGCCACTCCCATCTGGCCTGCATAGTTTCTGTTGAGAAATCAACTGACAGTCGTATGGGTGCTCCCTTGTAGTTAATTAACTGTTTTTCTCTTGCTGCTTTTAAGATTCTCTCTTTGTCTTTTGCTCTTGGCATTTTAATTATGATGTGTCTTGGTGTGGTCCTCTTTGGATTCCATTTGTTTGGGGTTCTGTGCGCTTCCTGGACTAGTAAGTCTATTTCTTTCACCAGGTGGGTGAAGTTTTCTGTCATTATTTCTTCCAATAGGTTTTCAGTATCTTTCTCTCTCTCTTGTTCTGGCACCCCCATAATTCTGATGTTGGTACGCTTGAAGTTGTCCCAGAGTCTTCTTACACTATCTTCAACTTTTTGGATATATTTTTTTTGCTTTTTGCTTTTTCGGTTGAGTGTTTTTTGCTTCTTTGTATTTCAATTCTTTGACTTGATTTTTGTGTTCCTCTTGTCTGTTTTGGGTCTCTGTATAATATGTTTTATTTCAGTCAGTGTATGTTTAATTTCTAGTTGGTCCTTTTTCATATCTTCGAGGGTCTCGTTATATTTATCGGCCTTTTCTAGGATATTCTTGAAAAGCCTTATAACCGTGGTTTTGAATTCTATATCCAGTCGTTTGTTTTCCTCCATTTCTTTCGTGTGTGATCTGTTTTTTTGACACCACATTTTCACTGCTTCCCTGAGTTGGTAGGGTAGATTTGTGTGCTAGGTTTCCAATATGGCCCAGTGGGTCGGCCTCCCCAGTTAACCTGAGGTGGACACTCTTGGTGCACCCCTTTGTGGACTGTGTGTACAGCCTTGTTGTAATTAAGTCTTGATTGTTGTTGGTATCACTGGGAGGAATTGACCTCCAGGCCAGTTGGCTGTAAGGATCAGCTGTGTCTATGCTGGGAGAAGTTTGGTGCTGGAGACAGCCTTATAGGATTAGACTTGCCAAATTGCAATAGCCTCTTTGCTCAGCTTGGATGGGGTGGAGTCGCAGGGCGGAGCAGACAGTCTTGACTTCCCGTCAGCGTTGCCCTTGCGCACACGCGCGCGCCTTCAGACCTCTGCCTTCCCCGGCTCCCGAGTCTCCACCCGAGAGTCCAGACTCCCCCCACAAGAGCGTGGGTCCCCAGGGGCTCGCCGGGAACCGGGGTTCAGTGCAGTCAGAACTTGGGCCCAGTGCAGTCAGGAGCCTCTGACTCCCTTCCACTAGGGAAAGCCTGTGGCAACCTCCGCAGCCTTTGTGCACACTGGCACATGCGCGCCTTCAGACCTCTGCCTTCCCCAGCTCCCGAGTCTCCGCCCGGGAGTCCAGACTCACCCCGTAAGAGCGTGGGTCCCCAGGGGCTCGCCTGGAACCGGTGTTCAGTGCAGTCAGAACTGGGGCCCAGTGCAGTCAGGAGCCTCTGACTCCCTTCCACTAGGGAAAGCCTGTGGCAACCTCCGTAGCCTTTGTGCGCACTGGCACGCGCACGCCTTCAGACCTCCGCCTTCCCTGGCTCCCGAGTCTCCGCCCGGGAGTCCAGACTCACCCCGTAAGAGCGTGGGTCCCCAGGGGCTCGCCGGAACTGGGGTTCAGTGCAGTCAGACTGGGGTTCATTGTGGTCAGGGCTACCTTCCCCCTTCCGCCAGAGAAAGTCAGCCAGGCTCTCAGCCGCCCTTCCTCTCTGCACGCACAAAGACCCTTTGCCGTACCTCCAATTCTCTGTGAGCTTTTCTCTTTCCTTCTACTTGTAGAATTTTCGCTCAGCCAGCTTTCCTGTGGTTCTGGATGGTGTCCGTTCTGTCTTTTAGTTGTAGTTTTGAAATTGTTATGCGAGGCAGCAGTTTAGGTGCTTACCTATGCCGCCATCATGGTTTTTCCAGTACATGTTTGTTGTAGTATTTTTCCTTAATGTTTGTGTTTCTTCTTTTTTTTTAATTTAATAAATCTTTATTGTTCAGATTATTACAATTGTTTCTCCTTTTTCCCCCCATAGCTCCCCTCCACCCAGTTCCCACCCCACCCTTTGCCCTTACCTCCCCAACACTGTCCTCATCCATAGGTGTACGATTTTTGTCCAGTCTCTTCCTGCACCCCCCATACACCTTTCCCCTGAGAATTATCAGTCCACTCCCTTTCTGTGCCCCTGATTCTATTATATTCACCAGTTTATTCTGTTCCTCAGATTTTTAATTCACTTGATTTTTAGGTTCACTTGTTGATAGATATGTATTTGTTGTTCATAATTTTTCTCTTTTTTTCTTCTTACTCTTCTTAAAGAATACCTTTCGGCATTTCATATAATACTGGTTTGGTGGTGATGAACTCCTTTAGCTTTTTCTTATCTGTGAAGCTCTTTATCTGACCTTCAATTCTGAATAATAGCTTTGCTGGGTAGAGTAGTCTTGGTTGTAGGTTCTTGCTATTCATGTCTTTGAATATTTCTTGCCACTCCCTTCTGGCCTGCATAGTTTCTGTTGAGAAATCAGCTGACAATCTTATGGGTGCTCCCTTGTAGATAATTAACTGTTTTTCTCTTGCTGCTTTTAGATTCTCTCTTTGTCTTTTGCTCTTGGCATTTTAATTATGATGTGTCTTGGTGTGGTCCTCTTTGGATTCCTTTTGTTTGGGGTTCTGTGTGCTTCCTGGACTTGTAAGTCTATTTCTTTCACCAGGTGGGTGAAGTTTTCTGTCATTATTTCTTCCAATAGGTTTTCAGTATCTTGCTCTCTCTCTTGTTCTGGCACCCCCATAATTCTGATGTTGGTACGCTTGACATTGTCCCAGAGGCTTCTTACACTACCTTCAAGTTTTTGGATTTTTTTTTTTTTTTTGCTTTTTGCTTTTCCAGTTGAGTGTTTTTTTCTTCTTTGTATTTCAGTTCTTTGACTTGATTCTTGTGTTCCTCTAGTCTGTTTTTGGGTCTCTGTATAATATTTTTTATTTCAGTCAGTGTATGTTTAATTTCTAGTTGGTCCTTTTTCATATCTTCAAGGGTCTCGTTATATTTATCGGCCTTTTCTAGGATATTCTTGAAAAGCTTTATAACCGTGGTTTTGAATTCTATATCCAGTCGTTTGTTTTCCTCCATTTCTTTTGTGTGTGATCTGTTTCTTTGACGCCGCATTTTCACTGATTCCCTGAGTTGGTAGGGTAGCTTTGTGTGCTAGGTTTCCTATATGGCCCAGTGGGTGGGCCTCCCCGGTTAACCTGAGGTGAACACTCTTGGTGCACCCCTTTGTGGACTGTGTATACAGCCTTGTTGTAATTAAGTCTTGATTGTTGTTGGTTTCACTGGGAGGAATTGACCTGCAGGCCAGTTGGCTGTGAGGATCAGCTGTGTCTCCACTGGGAGATTTTTGGTGCTGGGGACACCCTTATAGGATTAGCCTTGCCAGATTGCAAAAGCCTCTGTGCTCAGCTTGGAAGGAAGGGGTGGAGTCTCAGGGTGGAGCAGACAGTCTTGGCTTCCTGTCAGCTCTGCCCTTGCGCGCAAGTCCCCAGACCACTGCCTTTTGCGTTTCCCCAGTTTCTGCCTTACAGTCCAGATTTCCCCCGTAAGAGCGTGGGTCCCCAGGGGCTCGCCCGGAACTGCGGTTCAGTGCAGTCGGAACTGGGGTTCAGTGCAGTCAGGAGCTTCCGACTCCCTTCCGCTAGGGATAGCCTGTGATAACCTCCGCAGTCAGTCTTTGTGTGCACTCACGCCTCCAGACCCCTGCCGCCGCGGCTCCCCCGACCCTCCGAGTGCCTTTCTCACTACCTGACAGTCCAAACTCCCCCTGTATGAGCCTGGGTCCACAGGGTTTCACCTGGAACTGAGGTTCAGTGCAGTCTGAACTGGGGTTCAGTGCAGTCAGGGGCTTCCTTCCCCCTCCCGCCTGAGAAAGCCAGCCAGGCACTCCGCCGCCCTTCCTCTCTGCACGCGCGTGTCTCCATACCTCAGCCCTTTGCCACTCCTTCTCCGTGAGCTTTCCTCTTTCCTTCTAGTTGTAGCATTTTCACTCAGCCAGCTTTCCTGTGGTTCTGGATGGTGTCCGTTCTGTCTTTTAGTTGTAGTTTTGAAATTGTTGTGCGGGGCAGCAGTTTAGGTGCTGACCTATGCCACCATCTTGGTTTTCTCCTTGTGTTTCTTCTTGCCTTTCTCTTCTTTTTACAGCAATCCCTTTAGCATTTCTTGCATTGCTGGTTTGGTAGTGATAAACTCTCCTTGCCCTTTTTCTTTCATGAAGCTCCTGATTCCACCTTCAATTTTGAATGATAGCCTTGCTGGGTATAGTATTCTTGGGTTCAGTCCCTTGCTTTGCATCACTTTGTAAATTTCCTTCCATTCCCTTCTGGCCTGGAATGTTTCTGTTTGAGAAATCCATTGATATTCTAATAGGAGAACCCTTGTAGGTAACTTTCTGTTTCTCTCTGGCAGCCTTTAAGATTCTTACTTTGTCGTTGGTGTTTGCCAATTTAATTATGATGTGTCTTGGTGTCGGTCTTTTATGGTTCATCTTGTTTGGGACTCTGTGTGCTTCTTGGACTTGCACGGTTTTTTCTTTCCAGTATCAGGGAAGTTTTCTGTCATTATTTCTTCAAACAGGTTTTCTATTCCTTGCTTCTCTTCCTCTCCTTCTGTTACCCCTATTATGCAAATGTTTCATTTTGTGTTGTCCCAACGCTCCCTTAGGCTCTCCTCATGCTTTTTAAGTCTTCTTTCCAGTTGCTGCTGTGTTTGTGTGTTTTTTACTACCTTGTCTTCTAATTCGCTGATGCAGTCCTCAGCCTCTTCTAGTCACCTGTTTCAGCCTTCCATTGTGTTCTTTATTGCAGCTATGTCGTTCTTCCTCTCCTCTTGGTTCCTTTTCATGTTGGCGACATTCTCATTCAGCTCTTTATAATTCTCATTAAGTTGTGTGTATTTGTCATCCAGCCGTTTAAACATCTTTATAACCATTATTCTGAATTCTTTCTCTGATAAGCTGCTTGCCTCAATTTCATTTATCTCCCTTTCTGGTGATTCTTCTTTTTCTTTCCTTTGGGGATTGCTTTTTTGTCTTCCCATGTTTTCCTGTAATGTTTTAATTGTAGGTCCAATTGCTGTGCTACGCAGGTTCTTTTGGGGATGGTGCTACTGGTGTAATCTCTCAGTTCCCCTGGGTTTGGTAATCTAGTGTGTCTTCCTACTTGAGCTATTTGGGTTCTCTTGATGTAGGCCTGCGAGCTTGAGAGGCACAACTGTGGTGTCTAGAAGTCAGCAGCCGTAGAGGGGAGTGTCCCAATTTTTGCTGTCTTGCACCCTTAATTGAAATCACACGTGCCCAGCGGGGACTCACAGTGGCACCCAGGAACCATCTGTTGAGGTGATGGGTCTCAGGGGGCCTGCGATCTGGAAAGGCGTGACTGTGGTGTCCACAGTTCTATAGTTGTGGCGTGGGCAGACTCAGCTCTTGCTGCTGCACCTGTGGTGGATAGGTGCTCACTCCCAGTGGCGGCTCACAGGGTCACCCGCGGTACGTTTACCTGTGAGGCACACTGAAGCACTCTGAAGGGCCCTGGCCGTGTAGCCGCGTAATTGAGGTGCATGTGGGCAGGTATCCAGGATGAGTGAATTCAGAATTTCTACTGCTGGGGGGGGAGTGCGCCCCTATTTTTCTAAGATCACACCCAGGGAGAGCTCAAAGTGGCACCCACGAGCGCCCTGTGGGTAGATGGGTTCAGGGTGCCTGCCTGTTGGAAATTCACATCTGTGGAGGTGCGTTTGCTGGTGCAGAGCTCTGACGCACTCTGAGGGGTCCTAGCACTGAGTTTGAGTAGCTGTGGTGAATGTGGGCAGTTATTCAGGAAGAGGGAATTCAGATTTTCTACTGTGGGGCAGTGCGCCCTTGGCTGTGCAGAATCACACCCAGCAGAGTCTCACAGCTGCTCCCCCAGCGAGCTGTGGGTAGATGGGCTCAGGGGTCCTGGTCCTTGGAAATGCGTGCCTGTGGAGGTGCCTTTGCCAGCGCAGAGCTCTGGCGCACTCTGAGGGGCGCTGACACTAAAGTTGCACAGCTGGAGTGTCCATGGGCAGTTATTCAGGAAGAGGGAATTCAGGATTTCTACTGCGGGGCAGCGCATCCTTGTCTGTGCAGAATCACACCCAGAAGAGCCTCACAGCTGCTCCCCCGCGCATGCTCTGGATGGATGGGCTCAGGGGGCCTGCCTGTTGGAAATGCGCATCTGTGGAGGTGCCTTTGCCTGCGCAGAGCTCTGACACACTCTTAGGGGCCCTGGCACTGAAGTTGCACAGCTGGGGTGTCCGTGGGCAGTTATTCAGGAAGAGGGAGTTCAGAATTTCTACTGCAGGGCCTTGCGCCCTTGTCTGTACAAAATCACACCCATGGGGGCTCCCAGTGGCTCCCAGGCGCTGCCGCTGCCTATGGAGTGGTGTGCCCTGAATGTCGGTGCGCGCTGGAAACGCACAAATGTTTTGTCTGGAGTTCTGCTGCTGGGGATGGGGGTGTTGCACTTACTGCTGCCAAGTGGTGCATCTTTGGAGGTGGAGGTCCCAGGGTCTGTGGGTCTGCGGGTGGGGCAGCAGGATTTTGGCTGGAGTTGCTGCTGGGTCATGGGGCAGTTCCAAGGCCTGTCTGGTTGGTGGTGCTGATGAGTTCTTAAAAAAGGCCGTTCTCCTCTTCAAGATGGCGTGGGCTCTGTGCCGGAGTCCCGCAGTCTGGGGAGTGCCCACAGCGGTGGTAGCCTCTCCTTGTCTAAAAGAGTCTGGTCTGCCAGCCCCTGCTGCTCCTACAGGGCTTTAACTGTCCTTACTCACACACACACCACACACATCCACACACTCTCCTTTCATACCCTTACTCACTCACTTCCTCTCCCTCACCTCTGTCCTGCCAGCTGCCATCTTCCGAAAAAAATCACACACAGATTTTATAACCTAACCTTTTTTGTTTAATGCATATGAGCAGTTTTCCTTATATTTTTAATGTTTTTATGATGATACAATTTTGTTTTATTTATATACCATAATTTGTCAGAACATTTACGTTTTCTATATTTTTCATTATTATGAATAATACTGTAGTGAATATACTTTTTCATAAATCTTTGAATAACTAATTATTTTACAGGATATTTCTTAGAAGTATTATCATAAAATACAAATTTCTTAGACTTTTGAAGTATATTACCAAATTGCCTGATACATGTAGTAGTAAATTGCCTGCTAGGATATACCGGTTTCTACTTTTTCCTTAATTGGAAAATTTATCACTGATTTTTTTTATATATTAAATTCTGTCTTATTACATTTAAGGAGATATCTCTGTTTTCAATTTTTTTCTTACTACCATTACATTAATTAAAAGAAAACATACTTTGCTATAGCTTTCTAGAATGAGAAGAAGGGCCAAGCAAAATTCAGTTCAAATATAGGCTCTCAACCCATTTTCACACATTTCTTTTGAACACGTTTTTAAACCTATCTTATTAAATGAAAACTATGGCACAGAACTCTCCAGATTTCCTTCTGCTGTTTGAATTTTTCAAATAGCAGCATCTCTGAAATTTTTGAACTTAGATCATTTTGGGGGTAGTACAACAAATTACATAAGCTTTGACTTTATCACTAGAGGCCCGGTGCACGAATCTGTGCACGGGTGGGGTCCCTCGGCCTGGCTGGCAATCGGGACCATCTTGCCCAGTCCCAATCGCCTTCTGACTTGGGGGAGGGACCACGGGAGGTTGGCCGGCCTGGGCCACAGGAGGTTGGCTGTGGGAGCACACTGACCACCAGCAAGCAGCTCCTGTTCAGTGCACGTCATAGCAACCAGTTGACCGGTCATAACAGTCACTTAGGCTTTTATATATAGATATATATAGACTAGAGGCCTGGTTCATGAAATTTGTGCACAGTAGCGGGGGGGTCCCTCAGCCCGGCCTGCACTCTCTCCAATTTGGGACCCCTCGGGGGATGTCCAACTGCCGGTTTAGGCCCGATCCCACAGTCGGACATCCCTCTCACAATCCGAGACCATTGGCTCCTAACCGCTCGCCTGCCTGCCTGATCACCCCTAACCACTCTGCCTGCCATCCTTATCGCCCCTAACCGCCTTCGCCTGCTGGCCTTATTGCCCCCAACTGCCCCCCACCCCCGCCGCCACCCCCGCCGGCCTGATCGCCCCCAACTGCCCCCCCCGCCAGCCTTATCACTCCCCACTGCCCTCCCCTGCCAGTCTGATCGCCCCCAACTGCCCTCCCCTGCTGGCCTGATTGCCCCCAACTGCCCTCCCCTGCCAGCCTGATCCCACTAACTGCTCTTCCCTGCCAGCCTGATCGCCCCTAACTGCCTCTGCCTTGGCCCCACCACCATGGTTTTGTCTGGCAGGACATCTGGAAGGTCTCTGGAAAGTCTCCTAGTCTTATTAGCATATTATTCTTTTACTAGTATAAATGTTATCCCAATAAATTTAATAAAAATTGTCTGCAAATTATGCTGACACTGTAAGTGAACCACTTATCAATTTTATTTTAATCATCACTATTGGTGTACCCTGTAGGTGTAAAATTTGGTTTCCATACTGTCAGCATTTCTTGGGGGCCAGACTTCAGAGACTTCATAGATAGTTCTGAGGTCTTTGGCCTTGCCCTGAAGTTACTGGCTGCCCAAGTTATCACTTGAGGTGGTGAATTTTTTCTACATTGTCTTGGTCTTTTTCTGGATCATTTTTATTTAGTTCCTCATTTGGCCTGTGATAATGGCCACATCTTGTTGGTTTTATAGCTTTCGTAGGTTTTCTTGAAGGGGTAGGAATTTTTGGAAAGGCTCCTTTCCTCGACCTCCTTTAAAGACATCTTTTCACCCCCATGGATGTCTTTAGTACCTAGAAGGACAACAGAGTGAGTGCAGAAGGACATTGGTTTGTGGGGAAATGGCTGGGATGAAAGAGAATAAAGTCTTCATGAGAAAAGTATGGGTTGAGGATGAAATCTGCCAGGCAAGACCAGGGAGTCTTGGGGATATGCCACTAAAGAAGAGGAGAAGTTTGAGTGTGGTCCTTTCATCCTGGACACTGGACCTGGGTTAACAGGGCTTCTTCCTCTTTTACCTTCTTTTGGTGAATGTGGTTGGTTGTTACATAACTGTGCTAGGAGTTTGTGGTTTCCTGGTCATCTTCACCATATCAAAATTTCCCAGGGCCCTACCCCAGGCCTCCTGAACATATGCTTTTCTCTAGGACAATGAGGGGCCACACCCCCTAGGCTTTAATTAATCAGGAAGCCTCTCCTCCAGCTAAAGGTAGCTCTGGGAGAGAAACTTAGACATCATAAAGCACCATCCTGACACTTCCAGGGGGAGGGGGGAGGAGGCCGAGATGCTTTGGTAAGAGAAAGCGGGCATTTCTTTAGCACTTCTCAAACTTATTGACCCCATGTTCAATTCTGATGGGTCACATGGTAGGGAGATGATGCTTCCTCCAAACGTTTCCCTAGGCCAGTGGTCAGCAAACTGTGGCTCGCAAGCCACGGTTTGCCGCTCTGTTGACTAATGAGTTTGCCAACCACTGCCCTAGGCCACCCATTTCAGTGGTTCATTGTTCTTTCTCATCCTTCACCATTAGCTAGTTTTCATAAGATGTACCTAAAATCTTTTCAAGGTAATGTGACTGTCTCTGTGGAGATGTGAATCATCCTGCTTCCCTAGTACAGGTTGCTCTTATGCACCTTGAAAACCATTCACTTCTTGCCTACTACCAGAGAAATTTTCCATCTCATCCCCCTTTTTCCACTGCCCATGTGGCTCTCCCCAGCTTTCTGTTTTCAAGGTTGAAATCATTGCCTTTAGGCTGTCTTTAATGAATAGAGCCGCTCAACTAGTTATGTTAGCTCTGTTTAAAATCTTGGGGGTGATCATAGTAGGTATAGTATCTAGATTTGGGGTTTAGCAGTATAAGGTGAATGAGGCAGGAATTTAAATCCCCTAAGTTGGGCTTCCTGTTTGTATGTTGAAAACTGCACCTCCCTCCGCCCCACCTCCTCAGGGAACTCGGGTAGTCAGACCCTTGGTGTGAGGATTGCAGACTCAGGTTCACTGAGGACAGGAGGCCCAGGCCCTGTCAAAGTATGGATCAGAAGCAGGGCTAAAGGACCCTATGGAATCCATCTCAGCCCCTGCCATCAGGCTTTGGAATTGCTGGGCTTGGTGCTGGATGTGACGTACACTGATTTCCTGCAGAGAACTCAGGGCAGTGAGGCCTTGATCTGAGGAGTCCAGGACCTGCCAGGGCTCAAGGTGAGGAACATGAGGGAGGAGGGAAAGACCCTGGACCCTAGAACAGAATCATCCCACCCAAGGCGGGGTGATGACCACAGGCGATTTCTGCATCCGGGTCTCAGAGACTCAGGGGCTTTGGTATAGGGAATGGGACCTCAGATACACAGAGGACCAGCCCAAGTCCTGCCAAAGTCAAAGTGAGAACCCCGAGGAAACACTAAAGGGACTCTGGATGCCACAACAGAGGGGACCCTACCAAAGCCCTCCCCCAGTGTAAGCCCTGGGAGTCCCCAGGGATGGGATGATGACAACAGATGATTTCTACATCCGGGCCTCAGAGACTCGGGGCTTTGGTATAGGAAGCGGGACCTCAGATATGCAGAGGACCGACCCAAGTCCTGCCAGAATCAACATTAGGATGTAGCGACCCTGGATCGCATAACAGAGGGGACCACACAGAAACCCACCCTTGCTGTCAGCTCTGGGAGTCCCCAGGGCGGGATGACCACACGCAGTGTTTCCTGACTTCCACAAATGGGTCTGAGAGATCCTGGGAATATGGTATCATGAAAAGAGCCTCTGGTCCACAGAGGGGAGGGCCCAGGTCCTGCTGGAGTCAACCACCAAGGCAGTGGGCCACCCAGGCTGGAGGCTAACGACCTCGCCACACCCGCCTCACGCCACCCCGCCCACCCCCCGTCTGGCATTCAGTCATGCTTTCAGTCACTTTGGACGTTATGGACCCTGGCTCTTTATATATATACACTAGTAGCCTGGTGCATGAAATCCGTGCATAGAGGGGGTTCCCTCAGCCCAGCCTGCACCCTCTCCAATCGGGGACCCCTTGGGGGATGTCCGACTGCTGATTTAGGCCCAATCCCTGTGGGACATCCCTCTCACAATCTGGGACCGCTGGCTCTTAACTGCTCACCTGCCTGCCTGCCTGATCGCCCCTAACTGCCTCTGCCTGCCTGCCTGATCGCCCCTAACCTCTCTGCCTGCCTGCCTGATCGCCCCTAACCTCTCTGCCTGCTTGCCAGATCACCCCTAACTGCCTCTGCCTGCCCGCCTGATCACCCCCAACTGCCCTCATTTGCCAGCCTGATATTGCCCCCAACTGTCCTCCCAGCCTGGTTTCCCCAACTGCCCTCCCTGCTGGCCTGATCTTGCCCCCAATGGCCCTCCACTGCCGGCCTGATCGCTCCTAACTGCCTCTGCCTGCCTGATCACCCCTATCTGCCCTCCCCTGCCGGCCTGTTCTCGCCCCCAACTGCCCTCCCCTGCAGGCCTGATCTCGCCCCCAACTGCCCTCCCCTGCCGGCCAATTTGGTTCTGATTGGTCGGTTTCTATGCCAGTTTGCTTCAAAAGCTCCACCTCCTAGGCAGCCATTGGCTCCTCACAGTTCACCCAGATTTGGTTCTGATTGGTATGTTTCTATGCCAGTCAGCATCTCTGGGCCTATCTCCAGGCCTGATGAGAGAGGTGGGGCTAATCAGCAGCCCCTGGAGAGAAACAGGCACGGCTGCTGGTGAAGCTGGGAGAGAAAGAGAGAGGCAACAGCTGATCAACAGTTGCCATGGAGGCTGCGGATCAGACACTGCCTCTCTGGGCCTGATCTGCAGCCCCTCTCGGCAGTTAGTGCTGGGTCACCACGGCAACCCAGCATTGACTACAGGACTGACTTCCGGTGTCCAGTCGAGCCTTTGGTCGTTTTGGACATTACGGACCCTGGTTCTTTATATTTATATATATATATATATATTATTTTTTTAATCCTCACCTGAGTGTATTTTTTCCATTGAGAGTGGAAAGGAGGTGGGGCGGGGAGAGAGAGAGAGAAACATCAATGTGAGAGAGAGACATTGATTGGTTGCCTTCTACCTGGGATCAAACCTTCAACCCCGATATGTGCCCTTGACTATGAATCAAACCCGTAACCCTTCAGTGTGAGGGCCAAAGTTCTAACCACTGAGCAATGTCGGCCAAGACAAGCTTTGACTTCAGACTCCCTCCTCTTACTAGCTGAATAATCCAGAAAAAGTAATTAATCTCTTTTGTAACTCTGTTTCACCCATCAAGTGGAGATAAGTATAGTATCTGTCTCATAAGGTCATTTTTAGGATTAGATGAGATGATTTATAGAAAGTGCTTAAGTACCTAAGCACATAGCATGTGCTCAGTAAGTCTTAGCTGTCTCATTGTGTTACTAATTTAATGACTTGTTCCTAAAATAAAGCTTTTTTAAAATTAAAATATAGCCCAGCTGGTGTGGCTCAGTGGCTGAGCATCTACCCAGGAACCAAGAGGTCACTGGTTCAATTCTCAGTCAGGCACATACCTGGGTTGTGGGCTCCATCCCCATTAGGGTCGTGCAGGAGGCAGCTGATCAATGTGTCTGTCTCTCTACCCCTCTCCCTTCCTCTCTCTCTAAGTCAATGAAAGCATTTAAAAATAAAATTAAATTAAAATATAATTTACATACCACAAAATTCATCATTTTAAAGTGGTTTTTAGCCCTGGCCAGTGCTGTTCAGTGGTTAGACCATCAGCCTGCACACTGAATGGTCGCAGGTTTGATCCCTGGCCCCGGTCAGGGTGCATGCAGGAGGCAATCAATCAATCAATGTGTTCCTCTCACATTGATGTTTCTCTCGCTCACTTTCTTCCCCCTGCCCCCCTTCCACTTTTTCTAAAAAATCAATGGAAAAAATATCCTCTAGTGAGGATCAACAAAAAAATAAAGTGTTTTTTAGTATAAACTCACAACCATCACCACTAATTCTAGAACATGTCATCATGCCAAAAAGAAATTCTGTACCCATTAGCAGTCATTTTCCATCTCTCCTCTTCATATCCCCTAGCAACTTCGAAACTACTTTCTGTCTCTATGGATTCACCTATTTAGATACCTCTTAGGAATGGAATCATACAATATTTTTTCTTTTATGTCTGGCTTCTTTCTATTAACATAATGTTCTTAGGGTTCATCATATTATAGCATGTATTATCTACATAGAAAACTCCAAAGCAGCTACAAATAATAAAACTACAGGGTACGGCATCTCTATGTGAAAATCTGTTGTATTTCTTTATACTAGCAACCTCCAATGCATCATACTAAGTGTCTACAAGCCCCAGCCTTCCACTATGTCTTACATGCTCAAGCAAATTACCAGATCACCTACACAGAACATACAAGTCATTAGATAGCAATTACCTCAACTTCCTGTCACCAAAACTACTTGCACAGCCACTCAGCCTCTCCTTCCTTCTCAGGGCCTCCTCTCTTCCCACCTCAGAACTGATTCACATGCTATTCCCAGAATGCCATTAACCCCACTTTTCTGAGCTCATTCTATTAGAGACTCCTCCCTTATCCACAGAGCATGCATTCCAGGATCCCTAGTGGATGTCTGAAACCAGAGATAGCACCAAATCCTGTATATACTGTTTTTTCCTATACATGCATACCTGTGATAAAGTTTAAACTGCTCTTGTGCTTTGGGGCCCTTGTTAAGTAAAATAACACAAGCACTGTGATCATGTGACAGTCGATAAGATAATTGAGGTGGCTGCTAAGTAACAAGTTGTTGTGTAGTATCTATAGCATGGAGACACTGGATAAAGGGATGATTCACATCTCTAGCAGGATGGAGGGGACGGCATGAGATTTCATCTCACTACTCTGAACATCCCACAGTGTGAAATTTAGGAATTGTTTATTACTGGAATTTTCCACTTAACATTTTTGGATTGTAATTGCAGAAAGGGAAACTGCAGGAGATGGGAGTGGATGCTGTAATCCTTCAGGTGTTTACTTAAGCATTTCTTATTCTAAGAAGCTTTCCCTTACCTTCCCATCTCCAAGTTATTTGGTTTGTGAGCTGCTGTATTTACCCTTTTATATCAGTTTTCAAACTAATTAAATAAATTGTTGCATATAATGTTTCACAGTGCATAAGGCTGCACAAAAGGCACATTTTTTTTTCTTTCAAAAACAATTTAAATGTTTTTCAAGCAAAGTTGACAAGAAGGCCAGTTTTAGGCATTTTAGGGAACACCATTTCACTTCCTTTAAAAGAAATACCAACCAGGTGTTATCTCTTACTCTCACTATTTATTCCAGCACAAATAAGCCAAGCCATATGCTTTTCTTGGAAAATAACACCATTGAACTTCTTGTCCCTTTTTTCTCCAGTTATCATTTTTATTAGTGATATTAGTTCATATTTTTTCGCTAATGTATTCAGTTGTTTTGCTTTGGTTTCCATAATAGTTGTGACTGAATTCAAGCAAGTATTGGAGGAGTCAGCTCTGTCTTATACTAATTCTAATATTGATGCCAAGCTGTTTATATTTTAGTCCAATAAATATGAAATGATGACCTGGCTGGCATGGTTCAGTGGTTGAACCTATGAACCAGGAAGTCATGGTTCAATTCCCGGTCCGGGCACATGCCGGGATTGTAGGCCGTGCAGGAGGCAGCCAATCAATGATTCTCTCTCATCATTGATGTTTCTTTCTCTCTCTCTCTCTCTCTCTCTCTCTCCCTTCTCTGAAATCAATAAAAATATTTTTTTACAAAATCTGAAATGATGAAAATGTCTTTGTTGTCTGTTTTATTCTGTGTGTGTCAAAAATCCACTTACCTCCAATAAAAAGAAATTGAATTACTTACCATTGGTAATGTTTTTATAATTAGGATTATTAAATAACTTGACTTTGGCTATAAAGGCAAAAATTTATTTGACCTGTAACAACACTTAATATGTATTAATGTAGGCTTGCTTATTTTAAGCCATTTTAAAATGACTGTTTGTCTATAACAAGATGTGTTTGTTCCTGGTTTTACTTAAGAATTCTCTGTAAACAGTAAAAAATACATGGTGGAATCTCTAGGATAGGTGGAGACCTTTAAAAACATTCTACTTCCTGAGCCAAAATTCCATCATAGTGCTGGAAGACCTATACCTTCCCTGCCAAGAAAAGCCACAGTTTATTTTCCATCCTTTCATATTGTACAATAAAACTTTATAGCCTCAACCTTAGATCTACCTTTTTGACTGTTAAATTTCCCCCCTTTCTGTTATTTCTATGCATGAGTGCATGAATATATATGAAATAGCTATTAAAGTAATAAGACTGAATTTTTTATTCATGTGTAAGTAGAAATAGCCAAAGAAAGAAAAGCCAAAAAAAAAAAAAAAAAAACACCCGACAGGAAAAAAAAAGAAAAACCTGAAGGAAAATTTCGATTATTTACAGATGGGTTTTATCCTTACATAGAAAAATGTTACCTACAATATTTAGGTCTGTTGACTATGTCCTGTGCTGTGACTGCTCCTACTAGCATGTAGCACATCTGACCATGGGCCTCTGATTTGGTGCTCTGATCTCTTTCCCGGTACAGCCCAGGAACAGGTGATATAAGACTGGGCACGCCTGGGTGAGATAACCACATGCTTGAAAAATCCTACTAACCCCTTACTCAGGATAAAGTTTAACTTAGAGGAGAGTGGAGGTAAAAGAGAATAGGTGTTCATGCCTGTTAGCTCTGCCTTATCTTTTTTTTTTTTAATTTGAAAGTGAAGTTTATGTAAGATAGTGGCCCCCAAACTTTTTTGTTGTTGTTGATGATGCAGTTTATGTAAATTTTAATTTTTTACATGATTTCAAATTTGCAGGAAGTTGCAAAAGTAGTACAAAAAATCCCTATAAACCTTTACCCAAATTGGCACTTACTAATATTTTGCCCCATTTGCTTTATTATCCATGTAATTTTATGAACATGATCATGTATAATGAAGTAATTTATAGCCTCTTATAATTAATCAATATAAGTAAAATGATTTAAACCCAAACTAAAAAGAACATCACTTTTTTGCCAGAGTCAACAGTCTAAATCTTAATTCCTTGGATTGAGCCAAATCTGAAGCTCTGTGGTGATGTTCCTGTGGTTCCCCAAGAGGCCTACCTGTACAGACACCCTTTTCTGGGTAGGGAGAGGCAGCTGGATTATAACTGGTTCATGTGGTAAAGCTAGAAGGGGAAGACCTAAAAACACCGTCCTGTCACAGCCTCACTGGAGGTCTTACTGAGTAAATAGCCTTCCCTGAAAAAAGCTGTACACACTCTTGGCGGATCATAAGTCATATGTGTGGCAGCAGGCAGACCCATTTCCAGCTTCTTCACTTGTCTTTGGTCACCTGCAGCTCCAGCCGGTGCCTTAGGAATGCTTTTGAAAGTACAAGCTGGATTCCCTCAGTAAATATCAGTCAAAGAAGTCATATGAAAAGATTGCTCCAATTCACTCTAGCTGTGGGCCTCCAGGGGTAAAATAATATAGTCCATGTCTTTTCCGCCATGAGGAAACCATTGTCACTGAATCTCCCTGGGACATTCTACAACCAACCAAAGAGCTCGACAGCCGAGGTTTCCAAATCAAACACAAATGTGTCCTTTTGCTGAGAGATGATGGCAGTGATGTGTGCCTTCTGGAGCCCCACAGCCTCTTTTGGTGAGGACAGGAAGTAATAGTTGGTTGACTCAAGAGTTTGCTATTGGTTAACAGGTAAAAGGAAACCATACAGCTTTGCTGTTTACAATGCCCACATCTCTGCAGCAGTTTAGACACTGGCTCCTGAAAGAGGAGGACAGCCTTCCTTGCTCTCATCACAAAATGGTAGGTCATGTGAGAGCACAAAGGCTCCAGGGAACTCTGCCTTTGGACTCTCACAAAGAGCGTCACAATACAGTTTGAGTGAAGGTCTGACACTCCATAGATGAAAAACACTCCTTTATCCTCAAAACCCACAGTCAATAGTGGAGTGAAGAAATGCCAAGCAAAGTAATAAGCATTTTCCACTTTCCTCCGTACTCTAGAGAGGCCCCGGAAGGAGCCTGCCAGATGTCAATCAGCTGCCAATACAGTGCCCCCAAGATGTGCCCTTTTCTGTTTACTATCTCGCTGCAACTGCAGTGGTAGAATTCAGTTTCTATTTTGACACACTGCCTGCATCATGTAAGTAAGGTAGATGATATCTTTGAATGCGAGTAATGGATCTGTGCTTTTCAGAAATTTGAAATGAAGTTCAGCCTGAAGAAGCATTTCATGGTTACCGTTTTCATGATGTTGTCAATGACTTGAAAATCTATTCTAAGACCAGTCCTCATTAGGTGAAACCTTTTCTAATGTACTGAAGGAAGGCCAGGACTAATATCCATATTCAGATGCAAACTGAGCAATCACTGCTATAGTCATAAAAACTTATGTTACCAAAATGCTTGTTATATGGGTTGGCAGAAAGCCAGCCTTCTGCAATGGATTCAACTTCATTTGTAGGACTGGATGTGATAAAAGGACGAGTCTTGGTCTGTCAAGACTTGTCTGCCAAGACGACCTTTTGGATGTCTTCAAAATACAGTTTCACATCTTTTATGTAGGTAGGCAGGTATGTGAAGTCTGTACTATACCAATTCATCATCAGCACTGCTTTATTTTATTTCCCTTTCATATGATGGAGAGATGAGATTTCAGTCTCCTGATCTGGTAAGCAATTTCTGTTCTCACTGAATTTATGAAGTCCTGATCAGTTGGATAAAGGGCACAGGCAAATAAAATCCTGCCATACCATTATTCCTAGTTCATCACAGAGAAAATAGAATTCATCACATTCCTAAGTATCTCCTCCCCACACCCAAAGAGCATTCATGTTAGCATCCACAGTAGACTGCAAAAGGAGTGATAACAAGTCAGAGGTTACTCGATCCTGGAATAAATCTGCTGGGATCCAGTTTGATTCTTTCAAAAATATGGGAAATTCATTAATTTTGGAGTAAAAACTCAGACTGGGAGACCCTTCTATGGGCTCTTAAAATAGGTCCATTGTCCTAGAATACACCTTAGCTGATTTTTAAATTTTAAAGTTCCATTCAGTTTAAAAAGAATTGTCAAGTTGTATCCAGTCTGGTTTCCATGTCCATGAGGCCACCAAGTTTCTACAGTAATTTTCTTGTTAATTTTCACAAAGAGCTTAACAATCCTTTCCTCATGCTGAAGTTCAATGCTGTATGTCTGCTGTGTTTGCAATTTAGGGATTTCTATGATCACTTGTCCAGGGACTGGCTTTGAGCTGACAACATCAAAAGAAGACTCTCTTTTGAGATTCTACTGCTGGGCATGGTTGTCATATATAGGGGAAAACGTGAAGTAGTTCAGATGACAAATATTATAGGCTTCAACTCTGACATCTTTCCAGATGCCCTGGGTCAGAAGGAAGGCCCCAGTCCCAACTAAAGGAACACTGCTCCTTTCGAATGAAATTGGCATGGCATTCTCCCTTCTGTACACTGGGAGGGCAGTCTGGGGGTACCTCATAGCTAGTGTGAGCTCTGCTCTGCTCTGCTCTACTGGGCCACATACAGCACTGGTGACTGGAAACACAGCTCAAGGGAGGTTAGGGCTTTGACTACATTCATAACATCAAAGCTGTATCTTAACATGTTTGTTTCCCCAGTAACATTATTGAGCAAGACCTTTGTAACTGCATCAACACCCTCAAAAATCAAGTTTACTTTTTGCCATTTGCTAATGTCAAAGGGGATCTGAAATTTCTTGCTATAGATCCAGTTATCCAAGGAGTTCCATGTAGTTAAGGTCATTAAATTTGTAGCAAGGATCCATTAAGGGAACGCAGGTGCAGGCTTGCTGGGGTGGACACACACGATACCTGGTTGAGGTTGTGCTAGAACAAGGTAGTGTGCACGCAACCAGGGACCTCCCCAGGCAGTTCCAATGAGCCTTTCCCATTGTAGATCCTCCAACTTCCCTGCAAGCTAGGGTCCGCACTGCACAGCAAGAGCAGGCAGAGGCACATGCTGAGACCCAGAGGAAGGTGTCGGTGCCAGTGCTGCAGAAGACCACAGAAGCCTCAGTGAGCTCTTGTGGCCCCCAAACTTTTTATCAACAGAGATACATTTCTTTATCATTTTCTAATTATTTCACTTAAAAAAAATTTTTACGAGGAAGCTTTTTAAGTACATGGTTTCTCCATTTTTATAGAAGTACCAAGCAGAATTTGTAGTTAACATGAAATAACCAATGTTACCATTTTAAGTTATAATCAAAAGCAAAAAAAAAACTGCCTCTGTGATGATATCATCCTTAAATGTTCAGTTCTGTGAAGCTTTCTGAAGTGTTGAACTAGTCCACAGGTTCCCACTCTAATGGAGCTCATGGTGTCCAATTCCTGTTTTTGAAAAATCTGTGTGAGTAAAGAAACTCTGCAGTGCACATATTATAACCTAATCCCTCTTGCCTTTCTCTGGCCCTAACTGTTTTGTTTGTAAAATGGGATAATAGTTTATTAACCACTAAAAGGCAAGGATATGAATAAGAAGACATTCTGGAATCCTTTCTAATTTTTATTAAATTATTCCTTCAATAGATATTTAAATGCTAAGCCCCAAGCTGCATAAAGGTAAGACAAATATAGGATATCTGCCTCAATGGGATTTTACAATTTAGTTCTTAGCTGTGATACTGGTATTATGTTAGTTATTCAATTAGCTCTTGCCTTTATTGTAGTATTTCACTCACCTAGTTTCTAATTGTATTGGCTCAGCTGTTTGGCATCAAGACTTCCATCTGTAGAGAAGCAACATTACCTTTCTTCCTCACTCAGTTTCAAGTAGAAAGATTTTTTTTTAACCTCAATGATTCTTTAAAGGCCATACTGCCACCTGAAGATGTCACCTTCTAGATGGCAGTTACTACTTCCTATAACACTTCTTCAGTTGGGAACAAGGATCAGTCTCTCTTTAAAAAACTGATGAGATTCCAAAATGGCAGCAGATTAAGTGGAAGCTACACTGACATGTCCCAGGAACAAATTAGAATTAGAACTAATATACAGAAAAACCATCCTGAATAATCAACTGAAGACTAGCAGGAGAGAACCCTGATAACCAAGGATGGAAAATGAAGACCGCATGGAGACTGATGGGAAATGTGGGAGCGCAAAAGGGCTGGCCAGGCTCCCACAGACAGCAGCTGAAGTTCCAGAGGGACGTTTTGGCTGTGGTGGGTTCCCACTGAAAACTCTGGAGTCTAAACCCAAAGCTGGGCTGCCTGCCAGCAAGAGACAGCTGCAAATTCAGGCACCATCTTAAATGGCCAAAGCACAAAATCTCGTGTGCAGCCACTCACCCAGGTCTGGATGGCTTCACAAGGAAGTTTTACCAAACGTTCAAAGAAGAACTAATGCACAAACTCCTCAAACTATTCCAAAAATCTAAGAGGAGGAACACTCCAAGCTCTTTTTATGAGGCCAGCATTATCCTAATTCTAAAACCAGGTAAAGACACTACAAAGAAAGAGAATTACAAGCGGATATTCCTAGTGAACATAGGTACTAAACTCCTTAACAAAATATTAGAAAATCTATACATTAAAAAGATCATACACCATGACTAAATCCTCATTCCGGGAATGCAAAGCTGGTACAATATTAGCAAATTAATGAATGTGATACATCACATAAACAAATTGAAAGATAAAAATCACATGATTACATCAATAGACACAGAAAAAGCATTCAACAAAATCCAACACCCATTATTTAATAAAAACTCAGCAAAGTGGGAATAGAGGCATCATACCTCAACATAATAAGAGCTATATATGACAAACCTACAGCCAACATCATACTCAATGGGCAAAAACTATAACCTCTAAGAACAGGAACAAGACAGATGTTTGCTTTCACCACGCTTCTTCAACATAATACTGTAAGTCCTAGCCACAGTGATCAGACAAGAGGAAGAAATAAAAGACATCCAAATTTGAAAGGAGGAAATAAAACTATCATTATTCACCAAAAAAGTACTAGATTTAATCAATGAATTTGTCAGTATAGCAGGATACAAAACTAACACCCAGAAATTGATAGCATTTTTATACACCAATAATGAATTCTCAGAGAAACTAAACAATTCCATTTACCATTGCAACAACAAAAAATTAAGATACTTAGGAATAAACCTAACCAAGGAGGCAAAAGACCTGTAGTCAGAAAACTACAGGACATTGAAAAAAGAGGTAGAAGAAGATATAAACAAGTGGAAGAATATATTGTGTTCATGGATTAGTAGAATCAACATCATTAAAATGTCCATACTACCGAAAGCAATCTACAGATTTAATGCAATCCCTATTAAAATACCAAAAGCATATTTTATAGATCTAAAACAAATACTCCAAAAGTTTATATGGGACCAAAAACAACCCCAAATAGCTGCAGCAATCTTAAGTAAGAACAAAGTTGGAGGGATCACAATACCAGATATCAAGTTATACTACAAAGCCACTATAATCAAAACAGCCTGGTACTGGTGCAAAAACAGGTGTAGAGATAAATGGAACAGAAGAGAGAACCCAGAAATCAACCCAAGCCATTATGCTCAATTAATATTTGACAAAAGAGGCAAGAACAGCTCTTCACCATCTTTCCTGCTCTCCGGCGGCCTCAGCCATGAAGGTCGAGCTGTGCAGTTTCAATGGGTACAAGATCTACCCCAGACACGGGAGGCACTATGCCAGGACCGACGGGAAGGTTTTCCAGTTTCTTAATGCAAAATGCGAGTCGGCATTCCTTTCCAAGAGGAATCCTCGGCAGATAAACTGGACTGTCCTCTACAGAAGAAAGCACAAAAAGGGACAGTTGGAAGAAATTCAAAAGAACCTGCTGTGCAGTCAAATTCCAGAGGGCCATCACTGGTGCATCTCTTGCTGATACAATGGCCAAGAGGAACCAGAAGCCTGAAGTTAGGAAAGCTCAGCGAGAACAAGCTATCAGGGCTGCCAAGGAAGCAAAAAAGGCTAAGCAAGCATCTAACAAGACAGCAATGGCTGCTGCTAAGGCTCCCACAAAGACAGCACCTAAGCAAAAGATTGTGAAGCCTGTGAAGGTTTCTGCTCCCCGTGTTGGTGGAAAACGCTAAGTTGGCAGATGAAATTCTTAAATAAAGACCTGACTATATTAAAAAAAAAAAAAAAAAAAAAGAAGAGGCAAGAACATATAATGGAGTCAAGACAGTCTTTTCAATAAATGGTGTTGGGAAAATTGGACAAATACGTGCAAAAAAAATGAAACTAGACCACCAACTTCTATCATGCACAACAATAAGCTCAAAATGGATAAAAGACTTTAATGTAAATCAGGAAACCATTAAAAATCCTAGAAGAAACCATAGGCAGCAAAATCTCAGACATCTCTCATGGCAATATGTTTACGGATACATCTGCTAGGGCAAAGGAAACTAATAAGAAAATAAGCAAATGGGACTACATCAAAATAAAAGGCTGCTCAGCAAAAGAAACCATCAACAAAATGAAAAGAGAGCCCAGTATATGGGAGAACATATTTGGCAATGATACATTCGATAAAGGGTTAATCTCCAAAATATATAGGGAACTCATACAACTTACAAAAAGAAGACAACAATCCAATTAAAAAATATATGGGCAAAGAACCTAAATAGACACTTCTCCAAAGTAGACATACAGATGGCCAGGAGACATGAAAAAATGCTCAAGGTCACTGATCATAAGAGAGATACAAATTAAAATGACAATGAAGTATCACTTAATACTTGTCAGAATGGCCCTATCCAGTTTGGCTCAGTGGATAGAGCGTCGGCCTGCGGACTCAAGGGTCCCGGGTTCGATTCCGGTCAAGGGCATGTACATTGGTTGCGGGCACATCCCCAGTGGGAGGTGTGCAGGAGGCAGCTGATCAATGTTTCTCTCTCATCAATGTTTCTGGCTCTCTATCCCTCTCCCTTCCTCTCTGTAAAATATCAATAAAATATATTTAAAAAAAAAAAAAAAAGCTGTGGTTCATTTACACAATGGAATACTCTGCAGTAGTAGGAAAGAAGGATCTCTTATCCTTTGAGACAACTGGAGGGACCTGGAGAGTATTATGCTAAGTAAAATAAGCTAGTCAGAGAAGACATGTATCACATGATCTCACTCATATGTGGAGTCTAATGAACAAAATAGATCCTGAGACAAGCACAGAATATACTGTCGAATCTTATTGTGAAGGCCGAGGGACTCTGGGTGAGTGGGAAGAGATCAACTAAAGAACTTGTATACATATATGCATAATCCATGGACCCAGACAACATTGTGATGAAGGCTTGGGGCAGGGTTTGGGGGTGTGTTAGAAATGGGGATGAATAGGGGACATATGTAAAACTTTTAACAATATTTTTTTAAAAAAACATTAACACTAACCTAAATTGTCTAAAAATGAAATTGCATATGGTAATGAATAATTTGTGACATAACTTTAAGAAAAGCATATGAATCATGGTCAGTTTTTTGTTTGTTTGCTTTTTTGGGGGGATTTTTGTTGTGAAGCTTCACAGGAGGATTTTTTTTCCCATTGCTTTTCAGAGAGAGTGGAAGGGAGGGAGTGGAGAGAGAGAGAGAGAGAGAGAGAGAGAGAGAGAGAGAGAGAGAGAGAGAGACATCAACTTGTTGCCTCCAGCACGCACCCCAATGGGATGCGGGGTGGGTCCCGAAACCTAGGTACGTGCCCCGATCAGGAATTGAACGCTCAACTCTTTGTGCATGGACCAAATGCTTCAACCACTGTACCGGCCAGGGCATGGTCAGTTTCTTAAGTTAATAGAATATGCAGTGATAGGGGAATACGTCTACTACATACACACTTTTCTGGGGTTTGTTATCAGCATCATATTACTACATATTCTACATACACATTCACACGGCCACTTAGATTTGTAAATTAAATTGTAATGTTTACTTGTGTGATGATCTCATGGAATAGCACCTAATATTAGAATCGAGAGTTCTTTGTTATTGATAACATGTAATAGTATATCAGTGAATAAAAATTATAACAAACTGTAATACCTAAGCTTACAAACATGGTCATAGATGTTTCTAAAAACTAATCATAATCACAATTAAATTTGCTAACATCAAATAGAATTTATCCCCACGAGGTTTATAGCCCCAGTTAAGCATTCAGAATACAGGAAAAGCACATAGAGCAAGTATTCATTTTAACTTGTCACCTGATTTTTCTTTTTTTTAAATATATTTTTATTGATTTCGGATACAAAGTGGGGGGAGAGAGAGAGAGAGAAACATCAATGATGAGAGAGAATCATTGATCATTTACCTTCTCCATGCCCCCTACTGGGGATCGAGTCTGCAACCTGGACATGTGCCCTGACCAGGAATCCAACCGTGACCTCCTACCAGGGGTGGGCAAACTTTTTGACTCGAGGGCCACAATGGGTTCTTAAACTGGACCAGAGGGCCGGAACAAAAGCATGGATGGAGTGTTTGTGTGAACTAATATAAATTCAAAGTAAAGGAGCGGAGGGGAGACCAAGAGAACCGGATAGAACAGCCGGATCCGGCCCACCGGCCGTAGTTTGCCCACGGTTGTCGATGCTCAACTACTAAGCCACGTCGTCTGGGCTGATTTTTTAGTGTTCAAAAGGAACTTCATAGATATTTTGAGAGCAAAAAGGCAAATTTGTAGCGCATGCACATGACTTATGTAAGAAATGAAAGGACACCTTTTCCAGCATTTTTCTAGCTGTATAAAATGGCTCACCACAAAAGAAGCAATGTCATAGCTTTAGAATTATAGTAAGAGGTAAGTGATGTAAGTCATAGAGAAAATGGCTCAAAACCTGAAAGAATTTTAAATCTCTGTTATCCAGTAGGAATTTATTGAAAGTAATATCACATTAGAATGGACAGTCCTACTTGCTAGCCTTTTTAATTTGACTGCAGAGCTCTAAAGAGAACTTTTCAGGGTTCAAAAAGGTAGCTTTCTAAAACATACAGGTGTATTTTTTTAATCAGTGAAAGCAAAAAGAGACAGATTTTAATAATTATGTGAACAAAACCATGTTTGATAAGAATTTATGATGGAGATAACTAAGCTAAGTCAAAGATACTTGTAATATTTTATATGACATGTATGGACCTGAAGGGTAGTATGCTAAGTGAAATAAATCAGACAGATAAAGATAAATATCAGATTATTTCACTTACATTAATAATCTGAAAAATAAAACAGAAACAGATTCATAGGTACAGGAAACAAACTGGTGGTTTCCAGAGGGGGGAGAGGTTGAGGGGCTGTTGAAATGGGATTAAGAGGTAACAGGGATGTAAAGTACAGCATAAAGAATATAGTTAAGCCCTGGCTGGTGTTGCTCAGTGGTTATAGCATCGACCCAAGAACCAGAAGGTCTTCGGTTGGATTCCTGGTCAAGGGCATGTGCCTGGGTTGCAGGTTCCATCCTGGCCCTGGTCGGGGCGTGTGTGAGAGGTAACCAATCAATGTGTCTCATTAATGTTTTTCTCTCTTTCTTGCTCCCCCTCCCTCCCTTCCTTTCACTCTCTCTAAAAATCAGTGGAAAAAATATACTCAGTTGAGGCTTAACAAATAAAAAAAAGGAATATAGTCAATAATCCTATCTAATAAAGATGGAATATGCAAATTGACCATCACTCCACAACCAAGATGGTGGCGCCCACAGCCAATAAGGAGGGAATATGCAAATTGACACGACAAAGATGGCGGCAGCCGGGCTGGGACGCTTGTGTCATCGCCATGGCAACGACGCAGGCGCGGAGCAGCCGGCACGGGGCGGGACGCCTGCTATGGGGGGACGGAGGGTGGAGGGAGCTACAAGAGGGCAGCAGGGCTGGAGCGAAGGCAGAAGGCAACTCCGGCCGGAGCGAAGGCGGAAGGCGGTGGCCAGAGCAAAGGCCTGAGTACCAGGTGCCGGAGGGAAGCCGGTGCCAGCAGCCAGGGGAAGGAAGGCCTATTCTTGCACGAATCTTCGTGCATCAGGCCTCTAGTATTTTAATAATTTTGTATAGTGGCATATGGTAACTAGATTTATTGTAGTGATCACTTCGTAATGTATATAAGTATCAAATCACTGTGATGTACACCTGAAAATAATAGGATATTATCTGCTGATTATAATTCATGTTTTTGAGATGGGGTGAGTGAAATTGAAAATAGGTCTTACAAAGAACCTACAGTGTCTTTGTATTTAGACTTAGAATTCTCTGGTTCATAACTTTCATTTAAAGATTTTAGCTAAAATTGTCACCTCTTATTTTTTAACAAATAGTTGTTTTGTCTTTTAAATTATTTTTTTCTTATTGGAAGTTGTGTTTTCCAAGGAATATAACTACTAAGTAATGTTTCTTCTTTGCTATAGGTAAAACTTCAGTCAAGAGGCTGACAAAAAAGGTAAGCAGTGTGTATGTAGGGAGGGGTTCATTCTTTTTTTTATGATAGGAAATGCACTTTTATAAGTTAAATTAAAAGATTTTACTATGTGTATATTCAAAGGATATTGAGGATGTACTGGCAGCAATCCAAACAACTCATTGTGGATCAACCTTTTTTAGAGACCTTGGCGATAAAGGTAATTTTGATTTGTTGTTAACTTTCTGCTTATGTGTTTGTTTTAAAATATATTTTTATTGATTTTAGAGAGAGGAAGGCAGAGGGAGAGAGATAGAAACTTCAGTGATGAAAGAAGCATTGATCTGCTGCCTCCTGCATACCCCCACTGGGGACCGAGCCTGAAACCTGCGCATGTGCTCTGACCGGGAATCAAACTGTGACCTCTTGGTTCATGGGTCAACACTCAAGCACTGACTGAGCCACACCAGCAGGCACTACTTATATATTTTTATTAACCAAAGCATTATTAAGGAATTATGGTATGAGGCTTGTGGCTGTGTGTTAGAGAATATACAGTAGAGAACCTACAAAGAGAATGTTATAACACACACCATGTTATTTAACCAGTTAACTACTACACATTTAAAACAGAAACCATCCCCACGTGCCATGATACTTTGAATTTAATTTAAAAAATCAACTTGCAATGAATATTATAAAAATAAACATACAGTTCGAGTGTTCTTGAATATTTTCAGCTGAAAATTCTCATGAAAAGTGATTTTAAAGTTGGTCAGGACTGCCACGTAGGGGAAACATTTTTTTTATAGACACGCGTGGTGTGTGGGGAAGGTCCGCCACTTGCGTCTACAGACGCTTATGGCATATAATAGGTTAATAGGTGTTTTTAGATTGTAATAAAATACTCATTAGATAGTAAGTAACTTTATCATACTCAGAGCAGTCACAGATAAATTATTCAAGCGATTTTTATTAAAGCCTAGAAAGGAGGACCAAGGCAGAATATCCAAAGGAAGTGGGGTTGGTGGAGGGGGGGACTTCTTTTCTGCCAAGTTCCATTTGGATATTTATAACACCATTCTCGGGCCATACAAGATTATCAGTTTAAAAATTAGCCTGCTATATTTGGTCAAACATTTAAGTAACTCACCCCTAATGTCTTGTCAGGGCCAGACCAAATGATTCCTCAGGCTTTATACTGCCTGCATGCCATATATTTCCTACCCCTGATCTAAAGTAACAAGAGAATGCCTCAAAGAGAATCCACATAAAAGAATTATAAAAGTTTTCACTTTCTTATAACTAGCAAAAGGTAGTATATTCTTGAAATAAAAAAAAATAATTTTACCCACTATGCATTATAAAAAAGAAAATTGTAAGTCACAGTTATTATATATTTTTTAAACCCAAGCAGAATTCTCTATATAATACCATTCTCAAAGATATACTGAATATAAATTATATGACATATTGTAAGATACAAATATATTCTTATGATGTGGTAATTTCTCTTTGGGGAACAGGATTCTCAAAACTGCATTCAGTGGCAATCCATATTTTATAATGATTCCAATTTTTAAATATTTCCAGAGAAGCAGAGTAACAAATTTAATCATCTCTTCTAGTGGCCTCTAAGGATTTTTTTAACAATTTTTAAAATATAAATTATTTTAAATACTTCCCACTTCACATGCAGTTTTGAAACATTGCCATTTACCAGGTATACCAGTTAATAATGCGGATTTTATAATCACAGAAAACACAATAATTTCAAGAAAAACATCAAAAGTGCTAGCTACACATTTCCCCCATCTTTAAGGTAATTTGTGAATACCATCCCAATAGAACTTGTTTTGAGGCAAACCATTCAGAGATACAATTTTCCACTTCTTTGTACGTTTTGAAGTGCTGCTCAGAAAGTGTGTGTGCCACCGATCAGAACAAGTGGTAATCTGAAGGAGCACGGTCTGGTGAATACAGCAGGTGGGTTAATACTTCCCAGGCAACATCTTTTAACGTGTCTTTAACTGGTTTTGAAGTGTGTGATGGTGTGTCATCATGAAGCAAAATTATTTTGCCATGTCTTCTGGCCCATGCTGGTCGTTTCACAATCAAAGTGTGGTTCAAATTAATTATTTGTTGTCGGTAGCGATCAGTATTAATGGTTTCACCTGGTTTTAGAAGCTCATAATACACCACACCTTCCTGATCCCACCAAACGCAGAGCATTGTCTTCTTTCCGAAGCGATTTGGCCTTGCAGTCGATGTTGATGGTTGACCTGGATCAACCCATGATTTTGAGCATTTGGGATTCTCAAAATAAATCCACTTTTCATTGCCAGTCACAATTCAATGCAAAAAAGACTTTCTTTTGTACCATTGAAGCAACATTTTACTGATGACTTTTCGGTTTTCCATTTGTCTTTCGTTCAGTTGATGTGACACCCATTTTCCTTCCTTTAAAATCTTTCCCATTGCTTGTAACCAATAGGAAGTTGTTTGCTGAGCAATGTTTAATCTTTCTGCAAGTTGTTTTTGAGTTTGACACGCATCGTCATCCAATAATGCTCGTAATTGTTGGTCTTCAAACTTTTTCAGTTGACCTGGACATTGTTTGTCTTTCACATCGAAATCACCACTTTTAAAGTGTTTAAACCAGCATTCCCAAGTATCTTGAGATGGAGCATGTTCACCATAAGCTTCCTGAAGTATTCAGCAGCACTTTTCTTCAAAATAAAGTAATGAATTATAACTTCCTGCAAGTACTCTTTTGTTTGGCATGAAATTCGACATTTTTAAGCATAAAAATATCTATGATATTAATACCTTCAGCAAATTTGACATAAGAAGTTTTTTTTTTAAATATATTTTATTGATATTTTACAGAGAGGAAGGGAGAGGGATAGAGAGCTAGAAACATCGATAAGAGAGAAACATCAATCAGCTCCCTCCTGCACACCCCCTACTGGGGATGTGCCCGCAACCAAGGTACATGCCCTTGACCGGAATCGAACCCGGGACCCTTCAGTCCGCAGGCCGACGCTCTATCCACTGAGCCAAACCGGTTTCGGCCGACATATGAAGTTTTGAAGCTTGCTGTCAATATAACAAAATGGCATACATAGCAGATCACAGATATATCAACATATGTGTAACTCCATCTATTGAAAAAAATCCGCATTACTAACTGGTACACCTGGTAACAATTTATTTTGCAATTAGATGTGGCAAATATGTATTAAATTGTTTCTCCTATTAATATTCTGAAGTGTCTATAAATTTTAAAAAGCATTTTCAGGGGGGCAGATGCCTAGAATGCTATTGTTACAAATATCTTGTCTATAATCTATCTTCAGAGGGTAGGGTACTATTTCTACACTGTTTCAGCTCTTCAAGCTTTTTATTTATGTCAGCATTTCAAAGAAAAACTGCAATTTTCTTTTTCAAACATATCCCCTGTTGAAAAAACATGGACTTATGTCTAGAGAAAAGAAACATGAGGTCTCCTTTTGGCACCAAGCCCACCAGTGCAGTCTAGCAGTTTGGCCATTTCTTCACATTTCCATATTCCTTTGAAAATTAGAAAAAAAATATTCACTTTTTTTTTTGTGAGGCTGCCATGGGATGAAATACTTCAACTAAGAATGCCTTCATATGAACACTGAATATTTTCAATAAAAAAATATCTGGCCCTAGCCAGTTTCGCTCAGTGGATAGAGCGTTGGCCTGCGGACCAAGGGTCCCAGGTTCCATTCCAGTCAAAGGCACATACCTTGGTTGCAGGCTTCTCCCCAGCTCAGGCCCTGGTCAGGGCTCTCCCTTAGGAGGCAACTAGTCCATGTTTCTCTCTCAAATCAGTGTTTCTCTCTATCTATCCCTCTCTCTTCCACTCTCCCTAAAATTCAATGGAAAAATATCCTCAGGTGAGGATTAACAAAAAAAGAAAAAATATCTGAAGACTTACTGTGTAGGCTTTTTTGTTCAAGAGAAGTACATCTGCTTCAAAATAAAAACAACAGAAAAGTCAGGATATAAAGTAATAATGTAAGTCATTAAAAACATTTAAAATCCATACCTGAAGTTACTTACAACCAAAACACTGAATTACAGTACTTGGATGCAAAATCTTTACCTGCCTTGCTCTGAACAACTGGCCCCGCATTACTGTATTGCATTTCTGCATTACATGATTGGGAGCCATTAGAATGTGGTCTTCCTCTTCTGCCATCTCCTCTTCAAGCCTGTATTCCTCATTTCTGTGCTACCATGGTAGCTTTACTTCCCATTGCTTCTTCCACATAAGCATTTCAGACCTGTCTTATATGGCTTTTCCATTTATATCACAACTGCTTAAGATTTTCACCCATCCTTCAAAGACCATTTTTAGAATTGCACTTATGATCATTCAAACTCGGGAAATGATTTCACAGTTTTCTAAAGTCCTGTAAATCTTACTCTCAGTATCTCTTAATGGTAGTTAGCATTTTCTATAAGCATTTGCATTTCAGCCTCCTGATGTATACAACACCTTCTATTAAGGATTCTTTCTAGAACTCAAACTTGCATCTAAACACAGCTCTGGATCAAACTAGCTACCAGTTTGTAGAAATTGTAGAAGGTAGAGGAACATGAAATGATATCACAAAGATGCAGTCATAAAAATTTTCTAGACTGTAATAAACTTTACAGGACAAAGGACCAGGCTTCTTCAGCAAATTAGTTGAGGGGGAAAACGACAAGGGAGAACCTTTAGATTAAAAGATATTTAAGACACAAGGAACAAATAAAAATTTAAAACTTTTGTGAATCCAAGTACACTATCGCCCAGACTGGTATGGCTTCATTGTTAGACATTCAGTCCACACACTGACAGGTAGGTCGTGGGCTCAATTCCTGGACAAGGGCACGTACCTGGGTTGCAGGTTCGATCCCCGGGCATGATCAGGAGGCAACCAATCGATGTGTCTCTCTCAAGCCATCTCTCTCTCTCCTCTCTCCTCTCTCCCTCCCTCCATCCCTCCCTCCTTTCCTCCTTTCTTCCCTTCCTCCCTTCCACTCTCTAAAAATCAATGGAAAAAATATCCTCAGCTGTGGATTAACAAAAAAAGGTACACTATCAAGAGAGTAAAAAGGCAACCTACTGGATGGAAGAAAATATTTTCAAATTATATATAGGGGGCTAATATTCAAGATATGTAAGGAACTCCTATAGCCCAGCCAGTGTGGCTTAGTTGGTTGAGGAGGTCCCCAGTTAGATTTCTGATCTGTTGGATTCCTGGTCAGGGCACATGCCTGTTTGTAGGCTCGATCCCCAGTACCCCAGTAGGGGCATGCAGGAGGCAAGTGATGGACATTTCTCTCTCATCGATATTTCTCTGTCTTCCTCTCCCTTCTTCTCTCTGAAATCAATAAAAACATACTTAAATTTTTTTTAGAAAAGAACTGCAACTCAACCATAAAAAAAAAAAAACAACAAAACAATTTAGCCCAGGATGGTGTGTCTCAGTGATTAGAGTGAACGCCTGTACACTGAAGTTCGATTCTTAGTCAAGGGCACATACCTGGCTTGCAGGTTCAATCCCTGACCTCGGTCAGGACATGTGTGGGAACCAATCGGTCGATGTTTCTCTTTCACATCAATGTTTCTCTCTTCCTCCCTCCCTCACTTCCACTCTCTCTGAAAAAAAATCACTGGAAAAAATATCCTCAGGTGAGGATTAACAAAAAAACAATTTAGAAGTGGGCAAAGTGAAATAGACGTTTCTCGTAAGAAGATATACAAATGGCTTATTCGCACATGAAAGTATGCTCGGCATGACTAATCATTAGGGAAATGCAAATAAACCACAATGAGATGCCACTTCACACCCATTATTATCAAGAAAAAAATGAAAATAAATGTTGGCCAGGATGTGGAGCAATTGTAATCCTTGCACATTGCTGGTGGAATGTAAAATGATGCAGCCACTGTGTAAACAGTATAGAGGCTCCTCAAAAAATTAAACTTAAAATGACCATTTGATCCAGCAGTTCCACTTCTGGGTATATACCAAAAGAATTAAAACCAGAGACTCAAACATATATTAGTACACTAGTGTTTGCAGTGGCATTAGTCACAGTAGCTAAAAGGTGGAAACAGATGATGGATAAACAAACTGTGGTGCATCCATACAGTGGAATATTATTGCACCTTAAAAAGGGATGTAATTCTTGCCCCTGGCCAGGTAGCTCAGTTGATTAGAGCAGTCCCCTATATGCCAAGGTTTTGCATTTGTTTACTCTTGGTGGCTGGGTGAGTGCATGCATTTACTAGACTTACTCAGTATAAATTTAAAATTATAGTAATACATATAGAAAACTTTTCTGTGAAATTAAACTTTCACACATACTTAATTTTAATTACACAAACATGTCTACATAAGTAAAAACAGGTAAACTAACTTGTCTTTTTAACATATGCATTTGGAAAACCTACTTTATTATATAACGGACTTTCGGCTTTAACAGACACCCCCTCGCCCAAATTAGTCTGTTATATCGAGGTTTTACTGTATTTTACAAAAAAAAGTAAGTGACTTGAGATCTGACCATCAAGTGCAATGCAGGAACTTCCTTTGAATCCTGATATGAGCACACTTAAAAAAAATTCTGAAGCAGGGATGTTTGTACACTGATTTTAATTTGATAATATTAAGGAATTATTGATAATTTTTTAGGTATGGTAAATACATTTGGGAGGGGGAACAGTTCTTTTTCTACTATGAAATAATATGCTAGATGGGTTTTGTTTTAAATTAATCCAGTAGACAGTGAGGGAAAGGGATTGAGAGGTATAGATAAAATAAGACTTGCCATGAGCTAATATTACTGAAGCTGATATATATAATTATTCATCATACTATTCTCCCTACTTTTGTATATGACTGAAGTTTCCCATGATAAAGTTTTTTAATTGTTATGCCAAGCTCATGATCCAGAGGGAAATTCTTTTTATCTTATTAAAAAGCTATGATTTATAAGATATTGATTCTATATTTATTGTAATTCTTTTCCTGGCAAGCACATAAAACCTGATATCATTGCCCTAGCTGGTTTTCCTCAGTAGTTAGAGCCTTGGCCCTTTTACTGAAGGGTCTCAGATTTGATTGCTGGTCAAGGGTATGTACCTTGGTTGCAGACTCAAACCCTGGCCTGGGTCAAGTGCGTGCGGGAGGCAACCAATCAATTGTCTTTCACATGATGTTTCTCTCTCTCCCTCCTTCCTCCCTTCCACTCTTTCTAAAAATCAATAGAAAAATATTCTTGGGTGAGGATTAAAAAAAAAAAGCCAACACCATTTACTCAAGCAGGAAAGAAAGTTTATTTTGTGGCCTGGTTTAATCCAGTGCTCAGGCATCACCAGTACTCATATCCTTCAGGCCTACCAATTAAAGACTGGCTCCATTCTCAGCCCTAAACATTGATCTATTGCTCTCTCCATAATCTCACATCCTATGTGAAACAAATTTCTCATCATCACAACCCAGGAGGAAAGATGAAGTGAATGATTCAGCCTTCTCTGCAGAAATCTCACTCTGCTTGGCCCAGTGCAGATCACGGCTCATCCCTGAGTGAACTCCTGCAGCCAGACAAATGCATCCTGCTTGTGAGCTTGGGTCAGCTATATGCCATCCCAGTGCCAGCTCTGCAAAGTATTGTGACTGCCTAGACCAGTCAACCTCTGCCTCCAAAAGGGAAATCATGGGTCATCCCATTCCAACTGCATGTTGGAGAGGGAGGAAGGAGTGGTTGCCCAGAGGATTTCACTGTTTCATTTTAAATAATACAGTTTACCCCTTGTATATCCAAATCTCTGTTATTCTACTGAATTTATAAATTTGCTTACTTGCAATGTTATGAATAGTAAAAGTTGAGCAGAAACTAAATAGTGTGCCATTCAAATAAAACCCTAATGGCCTGGCCAGGTGTGGCTCAGTGATTGAGCATCGACCTATGAACCAGGAGGTCACAGGGGGAATGCAGAAGGCCACTGATCAGTGATTCTCTCTCATCATTGATATTTCTAACTCTCCCTCTCCCTTCCTCTCTGAAGTCAATAAAAAAATACACTTTTTTTAAAAACAACCTCTAATTGATACCTGTATTTCCCAGCCAGCATTCATTCCACCTCCTTACTAGTAAGAGTAATCTGATAAAACCTAGTATCTTTTCAAGTATTAGTAATGTACTTAACTCTATTATAAAAGTTTTCCACTGTACCAAAGAGAGGTAATTTAAAGTGAAAATGTGTTGGAAGACGCTGACGATGCCTTGCCACGCTAGCAGTCAGCAGCTGTGCGTCGCAGCAGGTTGCCTAGTACCAAACCAGAGAGGGTTGGACCTGCATTGCCACCATGTGCCCACCATCCAGATATCATTGCTGACATGTACACATAAGGAACTGTTTGACATTGAAATGGGGACTCAGAACTGTTGGACATTGAAATTGGGACTCAAACATTTTTTGTTATTATATGTTTATTTCTAGTCTGCAGAGGCAAGATTTTTTAAGGAAAGAAATGGGGAAAAAATAGATACAGAGGCAAAGAAGCATTGAACAGACTGTCAAACTACAGCGGGAAGGCAGGGGAGGTTGGGGGGGGGGGGGCGCTGTAAGAGATCAACCGAAGGACTTGTACACATGCATATAAGCATAACCAATAGATACAAGACACTGGGGGTGTGGGCAGGTAAAGGCATGTACTGGGGGGTAGGGGAGGCCGGGGGGAGGTCAATGGGGGAAAAAAAGAGACACATGTACTACTATTTGTAATACTTTAAACAATAAAAAATAAATAAATAAATAAATAAATAAATAAATAAATAAATAAATAAATAAATAAAGTGAAAATGTGTTTTTAATTAGGTGAAGTTTCCATGTAGTATATATATGATTACTTCTAAACCATCTAAAACTTATTTTCTAACGTTTTTATTTTATCTCTTCCAGGGTTAATTTCATATACTGAGTATCTTTTCTTGCTTACAATCCTCACTAGTAAGTATCCCACATTTTTTGCCTCAACAATCATGGACTTCTCTATTCATGAATAGAGTTTTGGAAGTTTAGTATTTTTTTTTTAATTTTTTATTTATTGGTGTAGAAAGAGAGAGAGAAACATCAGTTTGTTGTTCCACTTACTTATACATTAATTAGTGGATTCATGTATGTGGCCTGACCGGAGATCGAACTTGCGGCCTTGGCCTATTGCAGTGGTCGGCAAATTCATTAATCAACAGAGCCAAATATCAACAGTACAACGATTGAAATTTCTTTTGAGAGCCAAATTTTTTAAACTTCATCTTCTTCTAACGCCACTTCTTCAAAATAGACTCGCCCAGGCCGTGGTATTTTGTGGAAGAGCCACACTCAAGGGGCCAAAGAGCCGCATGTGGCTCACGAGCTGAGGTTTGCCGACCACTGGCCTATTGGAATGATGTTCTAACTAACTGAGCTACCTAGCCAGAGCAGTATTTATGTTTTGTTATTAAAAATACTAGTGGCCTGATGCATAGATTCATGCACATTGAAAGGAAATTAATTAGAAGGGGCCGGCGGGTTGGGACTGGGCAGGATGGCCCAGACACGCCCTGGAGCTAACCTCCCATGGTCCCTCCCACTATGGCTCGAAGGGCATCTGCGGAGTGAGCCGGGTCCCTCTGGCAGGTGAGGTCCCTTGGCCTAGCCTGCAAGGATCGGGCCAAAAAAGGCTCTCTAACATCCCCCAAGGGGTCCTGGAGTGCAAGAGGGCACTCTGCAAAGTTGCTGTCATACACAGGTGTGGAATGCAAATGCAAGGGTGCAGTAAAGCAGATTCGGGGCCAACAGTGCCCCAGCAACAACATAACCCACAGCCGAAGGTGGAATCACACGGCCCTGCGAGGAATTGGGCTCCCTCCTCTCTGGTTCTGGGGTGCGTCACCTGTAAAATGCAGCTGCCAAGTCACCGCAGCTTGGCAGCTCCTGCTTTGAGTGTTTGTCCCCTGGTGGTCAGTGCTTGTAATACCTACCAGACACTTAGCCTTTTATAAATATAGATTACTAGAGGCCAGGAGCACAAAATTCGTGCAAGGGCCGGGGAGTGTCCCTCAGCCCAGCCTGCACCCTCTCCAATCTGAGACCCCTTGAGGGATGTCCGACTGCCCGTTTAGGCCTGATCCCGGATTGGGCCTAAACGGGCAGTCAGACATCCCTCTCACAATCCAGGACTCCTGGCTCCCAACTGCTCGCCTGCCTGCCTTCCTGATTGTCCCTAACTGCCCTCCCCTGCAGGCTTGATTGCCCCCAACTGCCCTCCCTTGCAGGCCTGATCCTTCCCAACTACCCTCCCCTGCTGGCCATCTTGTGGTGGCCATCTTGTGTGCACATGGGGACAGCCATCTTTGTCCACATGGGAGAAGCCATCTTGTGTGTTAGAGTGACAGTCAATTTGCATATTACTCTTTTATTAGATAGGATAGAGGCCTGGTGCATGGGTGGGGGCTGGCTGGTTTGTCCTGAAGGGTGTCCCGGATCAGGGTGGGGGTTCCCTTGGGGTGTGGGGTGGCCTGGGCAAGGGGCCTGTGGTGGTTTGCAGGCTGGCCATGCCCCCTGGCGGCCCAAGCGGAGGCCCTGGTATCTGGGGTTTATTTATCTTCTACAATTGAAACTTTGTAGCCTTGAGCGAAGCCCAGGGCAGGCCAGGAAGTTTGGCTTCCTCCATCACCAGGGAAACCCAAGCCTCCTGCTTGCTCCATGGCCACAGCCATTTTTGTTAGGATTTATTTATCTTCTATAATTGAAACTTTGTAGCCTTGTGCAGAGCCCAGGGCCAGCCAGAGCTGGCGGAAAGCTTGGTTTCCTCCATTACCGGGGAAACCCAAGCCTCCTGCTCGCTCCATGGCCGCAGCCATTTTTGTTGGGATTTATTTATCTTCTATAATTAAAACTTTGTAGCCTTGAGCGGAGGCCTGGGCCGGCCAGGGTGTGCAGGAAGCTTGGCTTCTTCCATTGCTGGGGAAATCCAAGCCTCCTGCTCTCTCCGTGGCCACAGCCATCTTGGTTGGGTTAATTTGCATGCTCGCTCCTGATTGGCTGGTGGGTGTGGCTTGTGGGTGTAGCAGAGGTACGGTCAATTTGCATATTGCTCTTTTATTAGATAAGATTGGTCCTGGCCAGTGTGGTTCAGTGGTTGAGCGTCATCCTATGAACAAGGAGGTCAGGGTTCGATTCCATGTCAGGGCGTATGCCTAGGTTGCAGGCTTCATCCCCAGTAGGGGGTGTACAGGAGGCAGCTGATCAGTGATTCTCTCTCATCATCGATGTTTCTCTCTCTCTCCTTCTCCCTTCTCTGAAATAATAAAAAATATATATATATTAATATTATTGAGCCCTGGCCGGTGTATCTCAGTGGTTAGAGCATCCACCCATGCACTAAAGGGTCGAGGGTGTGAGTCCCAGTGAAGGGCATGTACACAGTTTACAGGTTTGATCTCCAGCCCTGGCCAGGGTGTGTGCAGGAAGCAACCAATTGATTTCTCTATCTCACCTCGATGTTTCTCTCTCTGTGTTTCTCCCCTTCCACTGTCTAAAAAAATCAATGGAAAAATATCCTGAGTTGAGGATAAACAACAAAAAATGCTATACCAGTATTAATTTCTTAGTTTTCATAAAGGTACTGTGGTTATATAAGATGCTGACATGAGAGGAAATTATCCAAGCGTATATTGGAAACTCACCATGCTATCTTTACATTTCTGTAAGTATAAAATTATTTCAGAATAGTTTTTTTTAAATAAACTACTCTGAGAAAGGGAAATAAAAGGTAAAAATCAGTATGAAAATAGCCATCCTATCTAATAAAAGGGTAATGTGCAAATTAACCATCACTCCGTCGCAAAGATGGCGGTGCCCGAAGCCACAAGATCGCGGCGCTCAGTCCCCTCAGCCCCGCCGGAGTCCCCCACGGGCCGGGGTGCGGCCGCTGTTAGCAGGCGGCCTGGCGGAATGCTTGCTTCGTTGCCAAGGTGATGAGGCAAGCGTCCCACCCCGGCCACAGAGGGCCTCTCAGCAGTGGGCGGGGAGCGGCCAGGCCCCACAGAGAGCAGAGAACCACGGGGAGTGGGCCTAAGCTGTCAGAGCTCCCGGATTGGGGAGGGCTCCCCTGAGGACTCCCAGATTGGAGAGGGTGCTGGTCGCGCTGAGGGACCCACCCCCTGTGCATGAATTTCGTGCATTGGGCCTCTAGTGGTCCTATAAGAGTATAGGAAAGTTAAAGATACAAAGTTCTCAAATTATTTTTTTTTGAAGGGCAGCACACTTAATAGCAGAACAGCACACCCATGGACATGTATCAGCCTTTGAAAATTGTTATCATAAGAAGAGATCACTTTTTTCTCTGTTTAAGCCCTTACACATGTAGCTTCTTGTGGCTGATTTCAAATTCAAAGATCTATTATATTTGCATTTCACCAACATTTAATACTCATTTTTCTTTTGATTGCAGAACCCCATACCGGGTTTCATGTTGCTTTTAAAATGCTGGATGCAGATGGTAATGAGATGGTTGAGAAAAAGGAATTTTTTAAGGTAAGTAGATTCTAGTTGTTTTTGGTGTATCATAAAGCACCTGGATAGTTGTGTGATAATAATTTTACCATTTTCAT